>NW_017728951.1:45173688-45218326 GCF_001723895.1 Crocodylus porosus | reverse complement strand
CTACCCTGGGGATCTTTAAGAGGAGGCTAGATGAACACCTTGCTGGGGTTGTTTGACCCCAGTATTCTTTCCTGCCATGGCAGGGGGTTGGACTCGATGATCGGCTCAGGTCCCTTCCGACTCTACTAACTGTGAAACTATGAATGAGTTGGTATTACAACAATGCTTGGAGCCCCAAATGAGATGGGAACTTCATGGTGCTAAGCATTTCACAGATACATAATAAGAAACAAGCCCTGCCCCAAATAGCATATATTTACCAAAAATTTGAAGTCCTTTGCCAGGATAAAAGGTCATGCACCAAATTAGTGGCAAACTGTGAAGAATCCTTGCATTTAGTCCTATTGAATCATGCTGGTATTCAGCACTACTGCTTTCCTTTTATCCATTTTCCTAAATTTGGTATGAGGTAAGGATGAAATTTCATTTTTTACTCTGTTATCTGTAAAGGAAGTTTTGCAGTACACAGTTTTCCATTTTTTGGTGAGCTATCAATCGAGTGATTAAATTCTCAGTTCAAGGTTTTGGTATTTTTTTAATCCAGACTTAGTTTCCCATTTCATCCTATTGAGCTACCCAACAAAACCAGTGGTCCAGTGGTTGCGGTGCTGATAAGAGCCTTGGTAGTTCCATATTCAATTCCCTGTTCTCCCACACACTTCCCGTGTAACCTGGGTTATGTTACTTAATCTCTTTATGCCTCATGTTTCCGTCTATAAAATGAAGCTAAGAATAAGTCCTTTCCCTCAGAGAAGTGTTATGAAATGAAACATGTTTAATGATTTTGGGGTCCTCAGATGGTGGTGCCTATTACTGTGGTAACTGGGGCTACATTTCTGCACCTTAGTGGATATTTACTGCTTCTGTGACCGACAGTAGAGAAAGAGATAGTCAATACAGTAGAACCCAGATTATTCATTTGTTAGGTGGGGGAGGGTCCAGAAAACAATTAAATTTAAACTGAATTGGTATTACTGAGAAGAGTAGTTTTTGTGTAGACTATTGGCTTTATAGACTTCAGTGGAGCTTATGTAGATTTATACCAGATAAATATATGACATTTGATTTCTGTCCTGAGGAGCATAAGTACTCTCCTCAGGACAGAAACGTGAACAACATAAAGTATACTGTTAGATAGGATTCCTGGAGGAATGAAATAGACATAGAACCTGTTGTTTTATGCAGACAGTAGTAGTTGAACTCTCCACTTCGGAATACAGCCTGTAGCAGCATCAGAACTGTATTAATTTGTACACAGGTTTTTTTGTAAAATATATGTAGCTAAAAGTGTTTATTCTGGACTTTATAAAGTAATACATGACTTCTATAATATACTAATTGAAATACTTAGCTACTACTGAGAGGGAAGTAGGACATCATTAAGTCAGCAGCTATAGTGCCCATAACAATCATGGTACCAAGTTCAGTACTAAAAACTGATAACCATTAAAGAAAAAGCTACCATCTTGCTCACCCATAAATTTGTGGTAAATAACTCAATTTATTTCCATAAACCCATTCTATTCCAATGATAGCCCCAAGACTGATCAGATATTTGTAAATCTGTGTAATGATGCTTCAGACTTTCCTGAATTATTTGTATTACTGAGAACTAGATCTAAGAGTAAAGCATTGTCTGTTCTTCTTAAAAAGAGAGATGATTTTGGCTGTGTAAAACTGATTAATAATTCAAAGCTTTGGGAGCAACATAAATAAATGTTAGTGCTGTCAAATGTCATGGGATATTTCCTTTTTATGGGAGGAAGGAACCTATTTATGGGATTTATGTTTTTGCCCTTACAGAATTCAGAAATAACTCTAAGATAACTTTAGCTTTATGGTGTAGTCAAGAGGACTTTGTACACAGCACAAATAATCAATACAGTGTGTAAATTCTGAAAATGCTGCATAGGGACAATAATTCTCTTTCAGGATTTCATAATTTTGCTTTATTGGATGCTCCAGTGATTTAAATTATTGAAGATCCCAAAACAGGTAAATGGATTTCAAAATAGAGGTCAGGATTTGAATTATCTCACTGTCTGTGTAACAGGCAGAGACAAAACTCAATCAATGCTATAGTGTTTAACTTCCTCTTTTATTACAAGACATAGCACATCAATCACAAGTACTGTTTCCCCTACACTCCTGTTGCCTTTGGATATGTCTACACTTCAGTCACAGGAGCATGTTAAATTAGCCCGTGCTGAGCTCTGTGCTACTATGACTGAACTGCTGCCAGAAGCCAAACTAGTTGGTAACCATGATGTTGACACCTTCTTTGGTTGAGGCAGTCACAAGACCTTGAAAGAATAAGACGACATATGTGAACCTAGTGAACCTCGTTTGGCTCATAGTTCTGAGAGTACAAAAAAGAACTGTTCAGTGAAGCTACTTCCCACATTATGTTACTGACCGTCATTAATTTGTACTCTTCCTAGATACAGATTTACTACCATTCATGTTTGGGGGGTGAAATAAAATTCATGTCACAAAGTAGCACTATTTGCTTGTTTGCTTAGATAAAGTGCTATGTATTTTTGGAGGAAATATATTTTTTAGTTTGGAGAAAAATCAGATGCAGGTCACAGATTCCAAGTACAGAAACAGAAAAAAACCTTTTACTACTACTTAGTTGTTACAGGCAGATTTGGATTCACATCTTAAGGACAAACCCATCAAAGTAATGTAGTGATGATGATTCAGCAATCAGAGGAAAGACTCAAGGCTGGAGTTTTGCATATTTTTATTTTTTATACTCATTTTATGATTTATGAAAATGTATCCATAATACAGTATTTGGGACTAAGCATGTACCGTATAACAAATAAATAAGCTAAAACACAAAAGTGAAGTCTAGAAGAAGTAGAAACTTGGACAAATAACTAGGGGGTAGTATAAGAGTATTGTTTGGGCATGCAGGGATGAAATTGGGAAGGTCAAAGCACAGTTGTAATTGCAGCTAGCAAGAGATGTGAAGGGTAACAAAAAGGGTCAGCTCGCAATTATGTTTGAAAACTTATGGTGATTGGGAGAAGTTGTGGAGGATTGGAAAAGGGCAAATATAGTACCCATATTTAAGAAAGGGAGGGAGGAGGATCCAGGGAACTGCAGACTGGTCAGTCTTCCCTAAGTCCCTGAAAAAATCAGGGTGCAGGTCATCAAGGAATCCATTTGTAAACACTTAGAGGGGGAAGAATGTGATTAGGAGGAGTCAGCATGGATTCACTAATGGCAAGTCATGCCTAAACAATCAGATTGCCTTCTGTGATCAGGTGACTGGTTCTATGGATGTGGCTAGAGTAGTGGATATGATGCACCTTCACTTTAGCAAGACTTTAGATATGGTCTCCTACAACATTCTTACAAGCAAGCTAGGGAAGTATGGGTTCTGTAGCTTGCTTGGACTCTGAGGTGGATAGAAAACGTGATGCTTTGTTGGGCTTAAAGGGTAGTAATCATTGCCTTGATGTCTAGTTGGCAGCCAGCATCAAGTAGCATGCCCTAGGAGTCGGTCCTAGGGCTGGTTTTGTTTAACACCTTCATCAAGATCTGGAAGATGGGATAGAGTACATCCTCAGCAAGTTTGCATATGACACCAAGCTGGAGGGAGTTGGAAATGGAGGGTAGGGCTAAGATTCAGAGAGACCTAAACAAATTGGAGGAATGGACCAAAAGAAATCTCATGAAGTTCAATAAGGACACATGCAAAGACCTGCATTTAGGATGGAATAATCCCATGCACTGGTACAAGCTGAAGATCAACTGGCTAAGAAGCAGTTCTGTAGAAAAGGACCTGGGGGGTACAATGAACAATAAGATGGATATGAGTCAGCAGTGTGCCATTGTTGTTAAGTAGGCTAAGAGCATACTGGTGGCACTAGTAGGAGCAATATCAGCAGATTGAAAGAAATGATTATTCCCCTCTATTCAGCACTGGTGAGGCCACATCTGGAGTACTGTGTCCAGTTTTAGACACCTCCCCCACTAAACAAGGATGTGGACAAATTGGGGAGAGTCCAGAGGAGGACAGTGAAAATAGTTAAGGGGCCAGGGCACATGACTTCTGAGGAGAGGCTGAGGGAACTGGGCATATTTTAGTCTGTAGAAGAGAAGATTGAAAGGAGATACAGCCTTCAACTACCTAAAGGGTGGTTCCAAAGAGGATGGACCTAGACTGTTCTCAGTGGTGGCAGATAACAATAAAGAGAAATGGTCCTAAGTTGCAGTAAGGGAAGTTTAGGATAGATATAAAGAAAAGCTTTATTACTAGGAAGACAGCAAAACACTGGAACAGGTTACCCAGACAGGTTATGGAATCTCTATCCTTGGAGGTTTTTAAGATCTGGCTAGACAAAGCCTTGGCTTGGATGATGTAGTTGGGGATGTTCCTGCTTTGAGCAGGGGATCTCAAGAACGTATCCCTGCAAATGGTGAGAGTCACCTGTATTTCTAGCTTTGAAGTATTGGACTAGGTGTTGTGCTTGGAAAGGGCTTGGCAGAGGAATGCTGCTGTGATTATAGACTTTCCCCTCAAAGTTCCAGTATTACCTAGAGTGCCAGTTCTGCAGAAGGGAGCCTAAGACTACCTTAAATCTGAGGTCCTGTGCAGCTTAGACTCCCAAGCAATTCATCATGCGATCTGCTGCAAAACGCAACAGGGCTCTGATGGCAACATCCTCTGTGGTTTAAGTTGAAGTTCATTGAAACTCATGGGTGCCTATTCACATGCTGGTTTGAGTTCTAATTAGAACATGTCGGAGTAGACGTGATTAATCAAGTCTGCTTTGTGTCCTAATTAGAATGCTCCAGCATGGCCTCCTGGTCATGTATATAAGCCCTCATGGGTTTAAAAATGGCTGATGGAGCACTTTAATTAAACTTCATTCAATGGAGTTTAGATAAAGCATCCAACAACCATTTTTAAACCTGCAGGGGCATAATGGTGCAGCATTTTAATTAGAGTAGCTCTCCGGGAACTGCTATAATTAAAATGCCCCTCCCCCTCCTCCTGCTATTTTGTTGACCATCGTGAAATCTATGAATGTTCTATACATAACCACAGTTGAGATTTTCTGATATGATCTAGACCTGTGCAGTTTGGCACTTATAGGTGCAGAAAAAAATGCAGGTTCTGCAACATAATACATTTCCCAGATACATAAGAATTTCTCTGAATTACTAAGAAAAAGAAATCTAAAACATTAGAAATGTTCAGTTTTTATTTTTGTTTTTAAACTAAAACTTCTCAGCATTTGGGCTAAGTACAGATGTTCAAAAAGCCTGAGATAGAAGACGTCTAAGTATCATGCTTTACTCAAAATACTCTAGATTAGTTTGGGACTAAACAAACGGACATGCATCGTTTGGTGGAAGGGCTTGGAGCCTGCCTGCACTGGCTGAGGCCAGCAGCTTGGGGGCACTCTTACATGCCTCCCAGCATGCCCCATGGCCTTCCAGGCTGCCGGAGACTCATAAGCACAGCCAGCTGGCTTCTTGGCACAAGGGAGTAGTTCTCCCCCTCCCACTACTCTGCCAGTGATAGGAATCATAGAGACTCAGAAGGAAGCAGGGCTATAAGGGACTTCTGGGCCAGGATTCAGGTAGGGGAGCCTGTCTGTCGAGTGATGGCAGGGGCAGGCTGAGCATAGGCATTTCCCTGGAGCTGCGACAGGGGATGAGGGCAGTTGTCCTGCCTGGATTTGACACAGATTGGGGAGGAGAGGGAAGGGGTGAAGGGTAGAATCATGCATGTGTGCATGCACGCATGCACACACACACCTCTCATATTCTTACCCCCCAACATTGCTTCCTGCAGAGAGTTGGCAGCAGCAGCAGCAGTGATGCCATGCACACAGGCACAGCAGATTGCAGCCACTGCTCAATCGCTCTGCCTGTCCTGCTTACCCCAGCTGCCAGTGCCTGTCAAGGGGCCTGATCCTTCTGTCTGTGGAGCACTCCTACCCTGCCTAGGGACATTGTATAATGCTAGAAAAAACAGAGATACAGACAATCGCTTCCCACCCCTACCTGTGGCTGACATCTTGGAGCAGCCAAGTAAGCCAAATTCCAGTGCACCTCTGTGTGAGGGGGAGGAGTGGAGGAGCCCACTAAGTCACCTCGGATTCCAGTGGAATGCAGCCTACCTTAACTCACAATGGGGCATGGTACAGAAGTTCAATAAAGCACTTTAATCTAAAGAGCTTTAGTCTAACCTAACCTGTGGTTCTGTAACCTAAGGTGCTCTAACCTGTGGCATTTTAGATACCACATCCATCCAGGGTAAACTTACAGTTTGATCCGCCGTTTTTAAAGCACTCTGTGCCATGAACATTGGTTTGGTTATGACTTTAAAGCGCTTTCTGCATGCTTAATGCATGATAAGTGTAACTTCTGTACAGACCCTTGGAAACAATTTTATTTAGAAACTCTTTTTTGAAATTGTGGTTTTTTTTTTTAACCAAGCCCTAAATCAAAACAAAATAGTTAACCCAAAACACTTCTGAAAAAATTCACAATTGTTTAACATATTTGTTATATTTTAGAAGCAGAGCAGTATTTTCAACCCTTTGAGATTAAGAACTCCAAAATTCCATTTTTGTACTGGTTCTAACTCAAGCAAAACCCACTGAGTTTGGGATAGTATGATTGAATCTACATAAATTTGTTTCAGTGAAAAGTGAAAGTGTAACAACCTTTATTTAATCTATATGTTCATACTACATTCCTCCCCATGATATTTCATCCCTGTCTTCTGTTTTTCAATTATACCAATTCCAAAACAGTGTTGATACAAACAGCTTTAAAATCAAAATAAATCTCCTAATACACATAAATGTGGTAAACCACTACTTTAAGTTTTTGTTAATTTTTTTCTGTAAGGTAGGTATATGTAGACTTTTCTTAAGTTTTACTTCTGATTTTTATAATGGGACACATTGAAGCTTGCTTACATAGTTCCACAGGCAGAGAATCATTGAATCCAAGTGTCTGGTCTGCAGGCAGCAATGCAATAAAGGTAAGGTAATATAGCACAGTACTCATGCAGCCCCTGTAAAACAGTTAAGTGAATTCACTAGCCAGAAAGGTATTAGCTCACTTCCTACAAATGTACTGTGGTTTCTCTCTAAACCAAAGTGTGGTATAATGGCAGTCTTATTGCTTATTTGATGCTTCACTCGGTGTGGAGTTTGTGGCTTCTAAATGCTAATTATCCTAGCAGATTTGAACATCACTTTGGAAGATGACAGCCCTGGTTTTAGAACATTTTCTTTACTATTGAAAATAAATCTGTCAATAAAGTATCTTCTTGTTGCTAAGATTAATTTAAAACTTTTATTCTTTAACAGAAAACTCCTTACAAAAAGTAGTAGACAGAAAAAGAACATATATTTTGTTTTAAGAATTATTAGTGTGTTGTGATGATTGTGTTGTCCTTTAATTATTTCATCTTCCCAATTATGTTAAAAATTCCATGTACCTGCATTTTTTACCGTATTCCTTGATGTGTTGCTGATATGCTACCACCTTCTATAGCTGTTTAACTCTATGCAGGTATTAAGGACAAGAAGAGAGGAATATTTTCTCAAACTTGAATTTTGTCAGGATATTTACCAACAGCTTGGTTTATGTGCAAAATAAATCTGCAGATCTTTGTCATCACAAGTATTTAAGACCACATAAAAAAACCCCCAAACAAATAAAAAATTCCCAGTAATTCTTCAGTGTTTTTTCAATAAACACATTGGTGCTGGTTTAGGCAATGCTGACAGTTTAAATTCATACAGATTAAGAGGAAAGAGTGCCACCTACTGTATCACTACTACAATATTACATTGTTTATCGGTTCCTCCTCCTTCTCAACCAGGGTTTTAATCATGCACTTAGTGTATGTTTTGAAACATTTTCTAACAAATAAAAATATATTCCAAGAGCATAGGATTTACCAAAGCACTCTAGAGTAAAGTCTGGAGCACTCTCAATTCTTGATAGTAAAGAAGAAAAGCCAATAAATCACTTCAGAAACAGAAAAAGGATTCCAACATGCACCTATTTTTTTTCCATTTCTTAATGTGACAGCAGAGAAATGTAATTTTGCCTCATCTATGGTATGTTGCAGTATACAGAAAAATACTTGCCATAATATAATAATCAGAAGATTGTGTTACTCTCAGGTTTAGGTTTAGAAAGTTGTAACAGGGGGCCTTCCCAGGGCTGGTTTGATGTTGGCCTGCCCACCTATGTCTGCCTTTTATTGTGAAGACATAGTTATATGTAATTAGGGGTAGGGCAAAGAAAGAGTTTGTGTCACTTCAGAATAACTGTTAGCCTGAAAATTAGGGCATGCAAATAGGATATGGAAGACCCAGATTTAGAACACAACTTGGACATTAAATATTTGGGAATGGCTTTTTGTCTCTCAGTGTGAGGTTTTATTTTTTCCATGGAAAGAAATAAAAAGATTTTCTATTCCTTCTGATGTAGAACTAAAACAAATTTTGAAATCTTGACATTTTTGCAAAATGAAATTCTTGTTTTCTAGATGGCTCAAACCTGTTACTTAGGCATAATTTTGGACAGTGAAAACTTTATGATGGTTTTTTTTATATCAGTAAATGCCATTCTGTGGAATGTCTCTGTTTGGGATAAGATCAGTTCTAATATTTGATTTTTACCTGAAAAAAATTGCAAAGATTATCAAAATTGTGAAAATGCTTGATTTTGATATTTTCAAAATAAAAGAAATAGTAAAATTCCAGTTTAACAGTTCAAGAAAGTCTTGTTTCAAAATTTCAGGGGTGTTAGTTGTAGTGGTGTTAAGTGTTGGTTGTTAGCAGAGGAAGTGTTGGTTATTGAAAGTGAATGTGTTGTGTGTGAGGATGAAGTGTATAAGTTCAGTAATATCTTTAGGTCTGTACTCTGAGTTCTAATCTTGTTCTTATAGATATGTAAGGCAGGCTTGGATGCCATCCTGGTGTGGGATGTTAGTATATAAAGCTGGTAAAATCCATGGTGGCTAGGACGGTATTGCTGGGAAGGTGGTCTATGTTTTTAAGTTTTCATAGGAAGTCTGTTGTGACTTGGACAAAAATTGCTCTTTGGGTGACGAGGTTATAGGGTGGATTCAGTGAAGCCTGATATTTCCTCAGTTAGGGTTCCATGGTTGGTTATTGTAGGTCTGCCAGGGTTCCCTTGTTTGTTGATTTTCTCTCGAGAGGGAGAGGTTGTTATGGTGGTGTTTGTTGTTGATTTAATTGATTGTTCATTCTTTCCCTGATGCAGTCAATATAGTGGTCAAGGTTTGAATTTTGCCCATTTTAAGGTGTCCAATCTGATGGGTTTTTTTGTTTTTTTTTTGGGGGGGGTTAATCTTTTCCTCGATGTCAAAGGATGAAGTGTTGTTGGAAGTGGATTCCTTTTTGGTTGTGGAAATAATTTCTTGAAAGAGGCTCATTTTGGTTGTGGAAATATTCCTTGAGAGGGAGGCTCAAATCAATTTGACTTAATTTTGTTTGATTCAGTTTGGTTCGATTTGATTCAATTAGATTACAGTGATATTTCCCAGACAGTTCTCATTAGGATCTTAACCTAAAATTCTAGTGTGTAATAGTGGTTCACAGAACCATTGAGTGCTATGTACCATGAACAATAAATGCCAAACACAAAGAAGGTTTCTGCTAGGTTGGTTCTTCTTAACGCTGAGCAAACCTCAAATAGGTTTAGAGTACTAAGATATATGGATACCTTTGGAAACATCATGGACCTATTACATTTTCTCTGAAAATCTTTAAATATATGTTTTTATAGTATGAGATCTCCCATAGTTCCTGCTTCCAGTATGTACAAACTTTCTCTGTTTAATTCTATTTCTGCCTTTAGACCAATGATTCTCTCAACCAAAGTGCCACAAGACCCTCTTATTATATCCATAACAACAAATGGACAGGTGCTAAACATGCTCGTCAAATGATTGCTGTATTAACCCAGTAATTCTCAGTGGGGGAGCCATGAAATTCAGGAAGTTATGGAGGGGTGTCTTGAGCCTAAAAGGGTCAAGAATGATTTCTTTAGGCTGAGTCATGCAGACTGTTACTCATACATCATTAACTTAGAGCCCCATCAACTTGTGATGCACCAAGGTCCACCTGGCAAGGATTCAGATAAAGAATGGGGCTACTATCCTGACCTGCAACCAAGAGATTTGCAGAAATTGAAAATAGGAAGTTGAAATCGCATACAGACATTTTTTACTACATCAACTTTGCTAAGTTTCTAGTGAAGGTTTGGGATAACTCCTAGTTTGACTAAATCTGTCTGCTTACCCCTAGTTTCTTTTCTGTTCTTCTAGATAAAATTAAAAGGAGAGGGAACAATGTTACCAGAAAATTGAGGTACAGACCTGTTTTTTCTCTTTTTGTAGGTACAAGTTGCTCCAGGATTTTACACTCACAACTTCACCACTTGCATTTCCCTTCTTACACCTGCAATCAATTACAGTTGAAAAAGAAATGAAAATACAGGTTTATGTAGATTGCACTGAAAAGGAGGCTAGCCTTTTGAAAATGTGGCTCCTTAAAACAGTTTTAATACAGGTCAAATATAAGTGTAAATAACCTGTACAATATTTATGTAAAGGCCACATCACTCTGAATTGAAGGAATAATTACCCCTTGTTTTAGCAATTCATATAGCCCTGTGCTGATTTGCTTGTGTCTGCATCGATGCAGTACAGTCAGGAGAGTTAAGGATCATTCTCTAACAGAGGCTATCAATAAGGGCAGCTGAAAAAACAAATCTCTGAGCTGCCATGTTTCCACAGAGATGATAACGAGACAATGATTTGTTTACAAAAGAGATGAATAGTTGTTGTACTAGATTTTGAAAACTAATTTTTGCTGCATTGTCAAATGGCTCTCAACCATTCTGCTCATGGTGATACCTGCCAAAAGATGAGCTTTGCAGCTGAACGCAGTGTTGTTTTTTGGATAGAAGCTCTTCTTACCATGTATGGGATTTTTTTGAGCTGCTTTCTTGTTTTGAAATTTATACTCTGCCAGGAAAAAAACAAAAAATAGCGATGGATATAAATCTACTTGTTGTTTACTTGTTTTCTTGTCCTTGTAAAAATATGCAATATATATATATATTCCGCATTTAATAATATATGGTATACAGTTGCATACAATGTTGGTCTGACTGGACTGTGCTGTTCTAAGTTGAATGTAAAAATGAGAGGACCACCTGTTGAAAGCTAAATTTCATAGATTTCATAGACATTCAGGCTGGAAGGGACCCCAGAGGATCATCGAGTACAGCCCCCTGCCCCAGGGGCAGGAAGTCAGCAGGGATCATAGGATGCCAGCAAGATAAACATCCAAATGTGTCTTGAAGGTGTTCAAAGTGGGTACTTGAACCACCTCCAGCGGCAATCTATTCCAAACCTTGGGGGCTCAGACAGTAAAGAAGTTCTTCCTTATGTCCAGCCTGAATCAGTTGCAGTGGAGTTCGTGACCATTCAATCTTGTCATCCCTTGGGACGCTGTGGTGAACAGACGTTCCCCCAGATCCTGGTGAACACCCCTAATAAACTTATAGGTGGACACCAGATCATTCCTGAGCCTGCGCTTTTCCAGGCTGAAGAGTCCCATAGCTCTCAGCCTCTCATCATAAGGTCTGTTTTCCTGACCGCTGATCACATGTGTAGTTCTTCTCTGCACCCTCTCAAGCTTCTCCACACCCTTTATGAATTGTGGAGCCCAAAACTGGATGCAATACTCCAGCTGCGGCCTCACCAAGGCCGAGGACAGTGGGAGAATGATGTCTCAGGATTTGCTTGAGAAGCATTTATGGATGCAAGCCAGTGTTTTGGTCACTTTACTAGCCGCAGCATCACACTGAAGGCTCATGTTCATCTTGTGGTCAATCATGACCCCCAAGTTCCTTTCATCTGTAGTGCTAACCAGCGTAGCACTGCTGAGCCCATAAGGATGCTGCAGGTTTTTCCTCCCAAGATGGAGAACCTTGCATTTTTTGGTGTTGAACACCATCAGGTTCTCATCCACTCACTTCATAAGCCTGTCAAGATCTGCCTGGATCACCCTCCTATCCTCAGGTATGGATGCTTTACCCCAGAGTTTGGTGTCATTGGTGAACTTGGTCCTTAATTTGATAATTAAATGGGAGCACAAAGTTTTGTTAATTTAAGACAAAAGGCATGGACACAAGGTCTATTTATTCAGCCCTACTCTGTGTGGGGTCTCCCAATGCTCAACGCACTATCCCCCCTGGGGTCTCCAGGATCTGCATCCCTGCTGGGCTCAGGCACCTACATGTGGGCATACCTGGCCCCCACTACTCCCCCAGCTTTTAGAATTACCCACCAGATGGTGGGGGCTAGGGTTAAGGCACCTTACCCACCTTTCACTAGGGAGGTAACTGACATGGCATTTTCTGGGGGCTTCCACACCACTAGGAACCCCACCAGGCCACCCTTCCCCAGCAGGGTTCAGTTTTAGGTCATGCCCAGAACCAAAAGCCTAGATGGTCCATACTGCTCTGCCAGGCAATGTTTCTGCTTCATCTAGCAGCACCAAACTGCAGCCTTTATATATCTAGTGTACCCAAAATGGCTGCCCTCATCAGGCACCTGGTAGCTGCCTGCCTCTGCCCTTAAAGTGGCAGGCACCCAAAGATGCACTGCCACAGGTGCCATCAGAGATGGACTAGAGTCTAAACAAAATTTGTTGGTATCCCAACACTATCTCCAGGATCTGCATCCCTGCTGGGCTCAGGCACCTACATGTGGGCATACCTGGCCCCCACTACTCCCCCAGCATAGAATTTGCATGGTATTTGTTAGCTGCAGGTTGAGAAAGAATGCTGATAAACAGGAGTAGAACTTGTTTGCTTGTAGCAGTATATTCTGTAGTTCATATGCAGTACGGAAAGGTGGAGGATAAAATCTGTAATGCCATTTTGTTTCTGGCAGACAAGGCTCTTTGGGTAAATCTGATATCTTTTATTGGGCCATCTCAAATAGTTGGAAAAAATCTTTGAAAGCTTTCAGGTGTAAATACCCTTCATCAGACTGAGGAAGCATCTGCAGTTAGTCTATGCTCTTCATGATGGAATGAATAGTAAAGAAGCCACAGACTGGTATGCATGCAAGAAAGCCAGTCAGTGAAGATGGGAATGGAGGAATCAGTGGGTGAGAGACAGTTTGGCGGGGGAGCGGGGAGAAGGGAATAAATGTAGCTGGTAAATAGTGGAAAGGTACCTGGGGAGTCAGATGTTAGGCAGGTTATAATATGTCATAAAGCCAATGTATATATTTAGTCCATGATTTTTTGTATCCAGTAGGTTGATGAAGTGAAGTTTCTAGGTTCACCTGTGAAAGGTGTTTTGTAAATTCCCTTGGAGAATTAGAACTGAGAGATTGGAGAGAGAGTGGTTTTCTTGTGTGATATGTGTTCCCACTGGTAATGAGGTATTCTTGTCTTCTATTTTGTTTCTGAACATTTTGATTATTCAGTTTCTTTACTGTAAAGAGAAAGTCAGTGGGAAAATTCAGGACATTTAGGGCATCTATACATGTGCTGACACCTGCTCCGACACCTTCCAATTTGAATGCATTCTAGTGAGAATGTTCCTGCAGCCTTGGCATTATGTGTATTCAGTGTGCCCGCATTTCATAATGGTGGTGGGAGTACTTTAACTAAAGCTCATCAAACAAGTTTTATTAAAGTGCCCCTGCTGCCATTCAAAGTTCGGGACATTGCATACATGCTACACTGCAGACATTTTAATTAGAACAGGTCCCAAGAGCTGTTCTAATTAAAATGCTCCTCTCCCCCCACACCAACCTATCCTGAAGCACATGTAAAGGTGACCTAATAGTGTCATTTTGCATAAGAGGAATCTTCTGAAAGTACATCTGACTGAATCTGATTGTATTGGTAATACAATAATTTATTAATTTTGTTAATGTATTATTAGTTAACAATAAGTAGTAGTCAAGCAAAGGTTAATTATATCCTGCAGGACTGTACTGATAAACATCCAACTTCAAGGTTCCACTGCAGATGTGAAGTACAAAGAACTAGAGGTTGAAGCTCTATATTAGTGGTGTGGATGGAACTGCAGTGAGATGATTAAGCAGGAATTAAATGCATGTCTTGGTTAGAGATGGGGGTGGGGGCGTTGTACAAAATTGTATGCATTTTCAAATTATTTAAAAGCTTTATCTTGCTTTTAAAAAAAATCACAAAATAGTATTTTCCTCAAACATTTAAGAAATGTTAATAGCAATTTAGTTTCAATATCTGCTAAAGTATAACTGAAAAATTTGGCAGGTATTGATGAACTAATACTTTTTTTTTTTTACAAAATCCTATCGCCCATGCCTCTAATCATACAGGTGGCCCTTCTTTGTACCCTTTCAAGCTTATCCATGTCCTTGAAATGCAGTGCCCAGAACTGGACACAATACTCCAGCTGCAGCCTCACCAATACCAAATAGAGAGGGAGGAGCACCTCTCTGAATCTACTGGCCATACATCAGCTGATGCACACCAGAGTTCTATTTGCCCTGCTAGCATCCTCATCACACTGTTGGCTCATGTTCATCTTCCAGTTGATCATGACCCCCCAGGTCTCTCTCAGATGCTGTGCCAGCCAGTGGACCACCACCCATTGTGTAGTTATGGTGAAGGTTCTTCCTACCCAGATGAAGAACACTGCACTTCTCGCTGTTAAACTGCATCTGATCCTGTTCCACTTATAAAACCAGTTTATCAAGGTCATCCTGGATTTTTACACTATCCTCTGGTGTGTCCCCTTTCCCCACAGCTTGGTATCATCCATGAACTTAATCATTGAGTTTTTCACTCTCTCAGCCAAGTCATTAATAAATATGTTAAAAAGCACGGGTCCAAGGACCAATCCCTGGGGAACACCACTGGAGACAGCCCTCCAGGATGAGACCATCCCATCGATTATAACGCTCTGGTATCAGCCTCTAAGCCAGTTGTCCACCCACCTCACTGTAGGCTGGTCCAGCCCAGTACCTTAAGTTTGGTTGACAGAATCGCATGGGAAATATATTCAAAGGCTTTACTGAAGTCTAAGTAAATGACATAAACCTCATGTCCCTCATTCAGATGGTTAGTTACTTGGTCATAGAAGGACACCAGGTTCATTAGGCACAATCTACCTTTGGCAAATCCATGCTGGTTGCTTCTTCAGACCCCAGCAGTTTCCAGCTTATAGTTGATGGCTTCCTTAATAATTTCTCAAAAGTTTTACCTAGGACTGAAGTCAGACTGACCAGTCTGTAGTTTACAGGGTCATCCCTCTTCCCTTTATGGAAGGTAGGTGCCACATTGGCCCTCTTCCAGTCATCTGGGATCACTCCCGAGTTCCACGACTTTTCAAACAGCTTTGCCAATGGCACTGCTATAATCTCAGCCAGTTCTGCCAGGACTTTTGGGTGCAGATCATCTGACCCAGCAGACTTAAAAATGTCCAAATATTGTAGGAGATTTTTTACCTGCTCAGAACTGATTTAATGTGGTCTTTGGTCTTCCCCACATTCCCTGGACCTCTCGTTAGGTGAATAGCCCCCGTTTGATTTCGAGAATACTGATATAAAGTAGTATTTAGGAGTTCTGCCTTCTCATGGGGATTGACTGTGGGCTGCCCCTCAGTGTTCAGTAGGGGTCCCACATTGGAGTCTGATTTTTTTTCTTGGTCCCTACGTATCTACAGAAGGACCTTTTGTTGTCCTTTATTTTGGTTGCCAGTTTGAGCTCCATGCTTGCCTTGGCTTTCCACGTTTCATATTTGTAGACCCTGGCAATATAGGTGTAATCCTTTCTGGTTGTTGAACCATTCTTTCATTGATTTGATGTTTCTTTCTTCTTTTTCAATAGTTCCCTATATCCTTGTTGAGCCAGGCAGCTCTCCTGGCTCCTTTCCCATTTTTTTGTCCTCAAAGGAACGGCTCATTTCTGAGCATTAAGACTTGCCTCCTTAAGGAAGTACCACTATTCCTGAACTCCTAAACTGTCCCAACGCTGGTCACAGAAGCCCCTTTCCACTAGTGTCCTGAGTTTGCCAAAATCTGCCTTTATGAAGTCAAGGACTTCTGTTCTGCTGGCTGATTTCTCAGTCTTATGGTGGATGGTAAACCTAATCAAATCATGATCGCAGTCACCCAGAGGAGCACCAGTCCTCAGGTCGCTTATCGTGTCCTCCCCTTTGGTTTGTACTAAATCCAGAGTGGTCTTATTCCTAGTAGGACCTTACACAACCTGTGTCAGGGACAGATTGTCTATTGTTGCCAAGACAGTGGCTGACCTGCTGGAGCTGGCTGAATGGTCCTCCCAACAGATGTCAGGGTAGATGGAGTCACCCATAACAATCATGACTCTGGTTCTAGCTGCCTCAGTCAGTTCTCCAGAGAATGCGTGATTGCTCTCCTCTTCTTGGGAGGGAGGCTTATAGTAAATTCCCACCATCAGGTTTCCCGCTCCTGATTCCCCTTATATCCTGACCCAGATACCTTGGGTCTCAAGGGTACTTTCCCTGCTGTCAAACATGACCTGCAAGGAGGGGTGCCACTCTTCCACATGACCTGCAGGGAGGGGTGCCACTCTTTCACATAGAGGGCCACACCTCCTCCCTTCTTCCCAGCCCAATCCCTCTTATAAAACCTATAGCTCCCAATATTCACTGCCCAATCATGTGTGTCATTCCACCAGCTCTCTGTCAAACCGATCAGGTCAAATTCCTCCTCTGCCAGGAGGAGTACTAGATCCTCTAGTTTATTTTCCAGGCTTCTGACATTCCCATAAAGACACCTGAGTTGTTCCCTAGTTACCTCAGGTTTTCCATCACGCTGCCAGTGTTTCAAGATGTCAGTACTTATCTGGCCATCCATTGCTTGATCATCCTCCCCTGTGTCATTATGGCTGAAGGATGCAAGCACAGCAGTAGAACCTTCTTCCCATCTCCTGGATATGCCTAATTTAAATCCCTCCTCAACAAGTCAGTGATTCCTGTAGCGAAGAGCTTCTTCCCTCTGCTTGTGAGATGAATAACATCCTTTGCTTGTAGACCGCTGTCATAGAACTGCATACTAAGGTTGAGGTATCCAAAGCCCACACGATGACACCATCTTCTAAGCCTTCAGTTGACTTCCTCAATGCACTTGTCCCTCTGACTGCCAATGGCCTCTGACCAGGAGGATAGAGGAGAAAACCTAGTATTTGCTTGAGCTTTGCCCCCATGGTCTTGTAGTCTCTAATAATTTTCCAAAGGGCTGCTTCTCACCGTGTTGTTGGTGCCCATGTGGACAAGAAGCATGGGGCAGAGGTCAATAAGGTGACCAATTTAGGAATCCTTGTTGTAACATCTCTAATCCTGGCTCTTGAAAACCAGCAGACCTCTCAAGTAAGGGGGTCTGGGTGACAAATATACCCATTTTACAAAGATATATCATCACATCACATAATTTCAATAAAATTGGGATTGCACTGTATGAGCTTATGATATGTCTACATCAGAAGATTCATAGGCTAATATAGGTAGCTTTAAGAATTCATGGGATGGTGACGTTGCTGTGGATGGGGCCTGGGTGTTGGTTAGGATGAGTTTACATGAGGATTATTTACAGATGTCACAGAGGTTATCACTTCCCCTATTCTTCCTCTTTATAACTCAATTAGAATTCTAGGTTGAAAAAACCTAATGGATCCATCTCCATCATTGTGAAAGACAGTTCCTCCCAGTATGTTTTTTCAGTTTTTTTAAGTCTAGTTATAAATAAGGCAAAAGAGAGGCTTCAAATGCTGACTTTGCCAGGTTCTTATACTTACTAAAACTCATTGTTTAAAGATTCTTTTCTTGCTGTTTATGAACATTTTATTTTTTATTCAGTATTATCCCACTATTATTGTACCAGTTATAACCCCCCAAGCCCACCTCTACTATTCCTCTTCTTCTATAGTGCTTAATTCCTCTAGTCCTTGATTTTCTTATTTTTCAGTATAAGTAGTAATGAGATGTTTTGAGGCTGCACAAGTGGATGACTCTGCTGGTAGCCATCTTGCAATTTAAATTCATTTCTTTGGGTTTTAGGACTAGATTTTAAACACACATTTGAAATAATCCCAAAGGAGTCATTTTCTTTCAGATTTTGATAGAAATCTTAATAGCAAAGCCCAAGACATTTTTCAGGATTGTTAAAATTCCTTCCCTTTTCCAATTAAAATGTCTTTGTCACTGACCTTTTTAACACTGTTGCACAGTGGGGTCTGGCAACATTATCGGTTTCCCTTTCAGTAGCTTTTTTCATTCCTTTTTTTCCTGGGTTTGGGATGTGTAGCGATTCAGTCTCATAAATGAACCTGGCTTCTTCTTTGTATTTTGCTTGAATTGAAAAGAAGAGTTAATCT
The DNA here is from genome assembly GCF_001723895.1 of Crocodylus porosus. Classification (NCBI taxonomy): domain Eukaryota; kingdom Metazoa; phylum Chordata; order Crocodylia; family Crocodylidae; genus Crocodylus; species Crocodylus porosus. The sequence goes on along the minus strand of NW_017728951.1, from coordinate 45,199,871 downwards.
ACTGGGAAACAAAAGGCTGAATGAAACAAAACCACATTTTGACTTTGTTGAATATTATATGAGAAGCGCTTTAAAAGTTTAATGTATCAAATTATATTTGGCAATAATTTCTCTTTAGTTCACACAGGTTAATTTTGCTGTTGTGTTTACCAGGCTATGTAATTAGAGTAAATATGGCATTCTCATTTTTTACTTAATGTTAATTTTGATTTGGGTGGGGAGAAAACTGCCATAACAACTGGTTGGTAACCTACTTGCTACAGTTGAGTGTACCCCCTTCCTTAAGCAAGGGACTTAAATTACCCAAGAAACACCTAGTAGTCTTGCATTTATATCCTTGTTATTGGAGAAGGATGCCTCATATTTTATATTTGGAAATAGGAAGCTCTGTGATATTTACTAAAGGATGTGGTTATAGTCAGACAAATGACTTTCTGTTAGAGTGATTCTAATTTGAGGCTTAAAAAGGTAAATGACTGGATTATCTCAAGAACAAAGATTTTTACCCTGGGATCCTACAGACATACAAGCTCATTGTTCCACTTTAAGTACCTGTGAAGTAGCCAAATTAATGCTTTGCTCTGGGCCAGTCAAGGCTAATTTGAGTTGATTGCCATTCAAGCCCTGTCAACAAATGACTGTCTTGTCTAGTTGTCCTAGTTGGTTTTGAACCCAGAAAAATCAGCCCTGGATTAAACTTGTCTCTTTTTTTAGCCTAAGTATCAATTAGGGGTTATAAAATGACACTAGTAGGTAGTAAGCTTAAAACTAACGAAAGGAATTTCTTTTTCATACAGCATGTAATTAAAGTGTGGAACTCATTGCTATCAGTTGTGAAACCTGCCAGTTGAGTCAGATTGGAGGAGATGTATATCAGTAGTTATTAAGTGTGGGAGTAGGAGTACAACTTTTAAATCAGAATTTCCTAAACCTTAAGGCTAGGGACAGGCATTCGAAAAGCTGGAAACTGAATTGCTTGAATCCTGCATAGATGGAACTGATTTGCAAATGGATGGACATTTGACTCTAGAAATGCAGGCACCTGCCTGCAGTGATTTAGACCAGAGGCTGGGGGGTGGTAGAGTGAGCCCTTGGCTGGAGGGAAACTAAAGTGAAGGAAGGGGTGTGGCCAGTCCCAGGCAGACCTGAGTGTGACTGGGGAGGGGTTTAAACACCCACCCCTGCCTGCACAGATCCTTGCACAGGTGTGCCTGGAGGACAAGGAGGGAAGCAGCCCCTGTCAGGGGTCCCCAGCTCCCCCACCCCTGCTTACTCATTGGCTGGTGGCAGGAGCAGGGGCAGGGTCAGATCCAGGTAGCCTGAGGAGAAGCAAGGGCTAATCCCCCCCATTACAGGGGGGGCTTAGCGGGTGGAGTACATACTGACAGGCAATGCTTATGCACCCAGGGCCACAGGCCAGATGCCAGTAGCCTGAGTAGGAGTTGGGATTTAATTTCACCATTGCAGGCAGGAGCAGCAGGGGATTTAATTTCACCATTGCAGGCAGGAGCGGCAGGGGTACCAACACACACCCTGAGCCAAGTCCCTTCAAAGAGCAGCCAGCTGGCCATGGGGAGGGGCCGGGGAAGGGGGATATGACCTGGCTGCAGGAAGTAGAGAAGCCCAACTCACTGCTACTTCTTGCTGTGAAAGCACGGCCCAGACTGGGGCAGCCCTAGGGGGCAGGGGGCAGTGCCCGCTGCCTCCTGCTTCTAACCCTACATGCTATGGTTTGCAGACAGGCTGGAGCATGGCTCCCTGTCCCCTGCCTCCCCCAGCTGCAGTGGTGAAGCAAACAATTGCAGCAGGAAGAGGTGAGGCACCCATCACCTGCTGCCTGCTTACAGTGGTGCTGGGCACTCAGAGTGGGCTGCTATGGGCCTGTCGCTGCCTATGCCCCTGGGCTACAGGGCCAGGCCAGACTGGACCAGGCTGTGGCTGTCCATTGCCTACCCCTGTCACTGCCCATACCCATGGCCCACAGCAGCCTGCCCCAAGTGCCCAGCTCCACTTTGAGCAGGCAGCAGGTGACTGGTGCCACTGCTTTGCTGGAGCTGGCCTGGGGGGGGTCATAGCACCAGGGCTGCCCAGTGCCTCCTGGGCAGAGCTGTAGCTCAGTTCCTCATCCCTGCTTCAGCTGGGATGTCGAGCAAGTCCTTCCCTCCTGCATGGCTGGAGCTAGCCCCTTCTGCCTGTCACCTGTACCTGGCACAGCCTCTGTGGCTCCTGGCCTGCTCTGCCCACCAGGCTGTGGCAAGGCTGCAGTGTGGCTGACACTGAAGGAGGGAGGGGGTTTGCATCCCAGGCTGCACCTTCCCCACCCCAAACTGTCCTGTAGCACGGGGCTCTCTGGTGAGTGTGGCCTGCAGCCTGGCAGGTCCTGTGGGGCAGCTGAGGAGGGAGTGGGGTGGGAAAAATGCCCACCCCATGCCTAGTGGAGGGGAGAAGCAGTGGGGGCTTTACTCCTCCACCCCAGCTGTGAGCTGGGTGCATTCTCCAGCAGAGGAGGGGGAGAGACGGGAATCTGCCCTGCTCCTGGATGCTGGGGATGCAAAAGTCCCTGCTGGTAGCTGGGGGTGGGGCCAGCTCTGCTCCGTTGGATCAGAGAGCACAGCCCATGGCTGAACAGCATGCCAGGATGCTGGGGGTCTCTGATTTAACTTAAATCTGGAAAGGGTCTGGTTCCATAAACCAGTTTGACCTAAATCAGTTAAATCTGATGCTACATACGCCTAGGTTAACTAGTTTGGGCCAATTTGAAAGTGGTTTATGTGCACTGAACATGTATCCTGTTACAGGTTTAAATCGGTTCCTGAATACTTAAATTGATCCTAGATTTCTGACCCCAGCGTAAATGCTGGAGGCTGCAAGTGGGAGAAGAATAGGGAACAAACCCTGGTCATAACCTGTGTACTTTCCCTTTCAGCCTCCACTCTTTGCCATTTTGTGACTGAGGGTACTGGGCAAGATGGACCTATAGTCTTACCCAGTAAATGGCAGCTCTTATGTTTTTATATCTCATATTTAGGTCTACACCACAAAAAAGTACATGGGCACCTGACTTCCATTGGTTTCTCTGAAGAGTTAGACACACAAATGCTTTTGTGATTCTGGCCCTTTGTCTACTCCATGTTAATTGTGCTCAAGATTTTCCTAATAGTCTGTGCTGACAAATTCACTGTCATCATCAAACTAAAATCTTTGTTGTCCACAATTTTTAAATTCTGGAGTGAGAAGCAATTTAGTTGAAGATGTATGATGTGAAGAGCATTTTTACAGATGTCCCAGGCTAACAACGACCTAGAAGCATCTTCATTTTTTTAGTATACAATCCTTACAGCTTTGATTTTCTAGACATTAAGACATTTTTCCAGTCACTTTTTTTTGTGATGACTTTTTCAGCCTTCCTAAGCTGAATAAGATAGGCTGACAGTATGATAAATGAAGGATCTTCTTTGAAATATTCCATTCAAACAGCACCATCCTACTGTATTGTTACTTTCAAACTATATAGTTTTGCCTGGTAATATAGCTTGGCACATAAATATACAATGTCTACAAGTATTTATGTATATAAATGTAAATGTTAGCTTAAAAGAATTATTGTTTAAAAATTGAAAAGTTACAGTACTGCCCATTATAACATTTTCAAGGTTTCCAAATGACTACCTCCAGCTGAACTTAATTGCAAGATGAAAATGTCTTTCTTTATTTGTCAGTTTGATTGTGGTATTCCAATTTGGTATCGAAATTAATTACAATAAATCTAATTTATTTTCCTCCTGGTCCAAGTACTGCAAAGGAAGGCAGCATTATAATGTCACTTGTCCATCCATCAGGCAATTTTGTGTTAAGTTTGTATGTTGATTGGATAGAGCTGTTGACTCACTGATTTTTATACCACTGACACACTTTTTTTAGGGTTATGATGATAAACTAAATTATTAACTAATGGTTGCATACTTCAAAATTAAGATAGGGTGGCTATTGGAAAATTATTAATAAAATAAATGATCTATTTGAGAAAGAGAATGAATTCCAAACTAGTTTATTAACAATGACCACTTCTGTAGAGACTGATTTACAAACATTACAAATTCAGCAGGTGGCTTCAGTAAGTTCTGTAAGATGCAGAATGTATTAGCTTTCACTAATAGTAGACTGAGAAGCTCCCAAGTAGCCCTCAAGACCTTGCAGGTTTATACCATAGCAATTAGATATATCTCGATTTCATAGGTAATAAATTGTGGAAAAAAGAATAAAACCCTTATTCTGAGGGCTGAAGGCCTCAATCTTGTTCAGCCATTTTAAGCTTGAGAGCCTGATTCTCAGAGGTTGTGACTACCCACATCTATGATGATGCCTTAAACTGCTTTATTTGTTGACAAAAGGAAATTGTATAAAATATTGTTTTTCTTCATTCCTCCTTTCTTGATGTCAATACAGTAAATCAGTAGTGTTGAAAGAGTACATTTACAAACTTGTCTTTAGTATAAAAATAAGTTGTAATAATGTACAAGAAATATCAAAATCCATTTGTAACCTTTTGCTTGTGTTATGTTTATTGAATAATTTAAATTGTCCAGATATTTCCATTTTTATACAACTATGTTTCCAGAGTTATGTAAAAATAAGAAAAGCCAAAATGCCGGCCAATCAAAAAGCCCAAGGCTGAATCAGTTCAGTCTTTATGGGTTAATCTAAGCTGTGTAAATTGAACCAATAAGCAAGTGAACAGATATTCACTTTTGATTCTGGAAAAATAGCTATATGTCTGCAGCAGGCCAGACCAGAAGCTGGAGGGAACCAGAGCACATCTCCCTGCTCAGCTGGAGCAGGCAGCTTGCGCCAAGGCTAGCCTGCCCGCCCTGAAAAGGGGGGTTTGTGGGGGCGGTGCAAAGCATCCTGGGATGCTGGAGGACTGAGAGTTAACTTGAATCTGGAAGAGATCTGGGACAGAAGTTCAATAAACTGGTGTAACCCAAATCAGTTAAGTCAGATACTGCATACAGGCAGGTTTCTCTTAAAACAGTTTTGGCCATTTTGAAAGTGGTTTATGTGCACTAAACTTCTGTTATGTTTCAGATTTGAACCAGTTTCTGAGCACTTATACCGGGTTATGTATAATTTCTGTCCCTAACCCTTGGGATCAAAGAGCATGAATACTGATTTTAAAAAAGCCATTCTTGTCCTTGACAGGCCCAGTCCTGAAATTTTTACTTCAGGACAGCTAAACTAAGTGTTCAGCAGAATAAGGCATTTAAGATGAGGTCTTAGGGGCATATGCATATTATACTTAGGATTACTATAATTTCCTTTTCTGTCAGAAGCTCAACGCATGTAACAAATATAAATTTGTAACAAATATTAATTTACAATGTTTATTGCAAAGTTGACCTATCCAGTAAGCAGAACCTAGGGATCCTGGCTTCTAGGCCCTGCCAACTGCTTTTTTTTTTATCTTTAACCAGTGTTAACCACGTATTTGTAGACTCATAATGGGGTGAAGGGTTTGGGGTTTAGTGATTTTAGTATATGTGGTATTCATGGGTACTTCTGAAAGCAGGAAGTTGAAAGCACTGATTCAAGTCAGGCATACTATAGACAATGCTCCATAGTCTTAACATGTTCTGAAAAAATTATGTAACAACATCTCAGCACAGCTCTGTTGTATTGAGAGGAAGGGAATTTCTTGGGCAATAAATTTAATTGGTGAACACCCGACCATGAAGCACTAAATGTTGAACTGGCTCTAATACTTGTTGGTCTCCCTTTTGTCATAGTGGAGGATGGGTTGATTTAATTCAAATGAATGATAACACAAAAGTGAGGACCTGAGATTCAAACAAAGAGTCTTTCAGTGGAAAACACAAGGAAAGTTTTAGTGTTGAAGAAGTGAAAGATGATGACAGAGCTTTCTTTGCAGGACATTCCTAGATACTTGGTTTGACAGCCATATCCTCAGGCTTCCATTGAAACAGCAAAAAGTCCCAATATAGCAAGCCCTGTCAATTTAAATACAGCATTAGGACATTTTCTGTTCATCTGCAGCATCTGGACACAGCAGCTGACATCATGCATTTAGTTTTATAGGTCTGATATTCAATGCATTGCAGTACAGGGCACTAATGAGACACTTGGTATTCAAAGCTTATGAATAAATCTAGGTTCTTTTCCTTGTTTGGTTTTTCTTGGCCGACTATGAACATTTAGTTGTAATTAGTGATATAAAGGAAATCTTTACAAATATTTGTTGTGGTTAACTGTATTGTGTATATACAAAAATCTTAAAAATTAATTATACATGTATGTAAGATCTTGTAGGAGTTTATGACCATTGGTCCTTGTTTTTCCTTGGGGCACTTTAGTGAACAGACCTTCTCCCAGATCCTGATGTATACCTCTTATGTACTTGTAAGCTGCCACCAGGTTCCCCCTAAGCCTGTGCTTTTCCAGCCTGAAGAGTCCCATAGCTCTCAGCCTCTCTTCATAAGGCCTATTCTCTTGCCCTCTGATCATGTGCATGGCTCTCTTCTGGACTCTCTCAAGCTTCTCAGCATCCTTCTTGAATTGCAGAGCCCAGAATTGGATGCAGTACTCCAGCTGCAGCCTCCCCAAGGCCACGTACAGCAGGAGGATGGCATCCTGAGATTTACTTGAGAAGCATCTATGGATGCAAGCCAGAGTTTGGTTTGCTTTGCCAGCTGTGACATTGCATTGGTGGCTCATGTTCATCTTGTGGTCAATCGTAACCCCCAAGTCTCTTTCAGCAGTGGTGCTAGCAAGCATAGCACTGCTGAGCCTATAGTATGCTCCGGGGTTTTTTCCCTGAGGTGTAATACCTTACATTTGTCGGTATTGAACATCATCAGGTTGGTATCCACCCACTTGCTAAGTTTGTCCAAATCATCCTGGATCACTAGCCTGTCCGCAGGTGTGGACACTGTGCCCCAAAGTTTAGTGTCATCTGTGAACTTAGTCAGTGCGCTTCTGACACCAATGTCCACATCACTGATAAGATGTTAAAGAGAAGAGGTCCAAGGACAGAGATTTGGGGGGTGCCACTCATCACGACGCACCATAATGATTCGCTACCATTGACTCTCTGGGTCCAACCTTGAAGCCAGTTTCCAAGCCATCAGACTGTGGTGTAGCCGATAGTTCGACAATTTTTCCATGAGGAGGTCGTGGGACACCAGATCAAAGGCTTTTTTAAAGTCCAGATATATGATGTCTCCCTCGCCCAGGTGATATGTCAAGGCATACCCATGACAAACCTGTGCTGGCTATCCCTCAGGATGCTGCCTTAGCCACCTTATCCAGAAGGGTCTCCTTGATAATTTTCTCCAGAATCTTACTGGGGATTTGAGGTCAAGCTGATTGGCCTGTAATTCCCGGGATCTACTTTCTGCCCTTTCTTGAAGATGGGTACCACATTCGTCTTCTTCTAGTCATCAGGTGCTTCATCTGAGTACCATGAGTTTTCAAATATTTTTGCCAATGGTTGGGCTATGACACTTGCCAGTTTCTTGAGTACCCTGGGGTGTAATTTGTCCGGACCAGCTGACTTGAAGGTGTCTACCCTCTCAAGGTGATCCTTTACTAGATCAAGACTGATGCTGGGTATAAATATGCCCTCGCCCTGGCCATCCTGCATCTTGCTAGGCAGGGCAGTCCCATTGGACTGATGAAAGACCAACATGAAGTACCCATTAAGCAAGTGGCCTTTTCCTGGCTATCGGTTATCAGCTATCCCGCTTGGTTCAGCAAGGGTCCAGTGCTACCTTTTTTCTGACAGGTGGAGCTCAGTTGCAGCCTTGGCTTTCCTGATTAGCTTCTTGCAGGTATGGACCAGTGATGAGAATTCCTCCTTGGCAGTAATTCCACCCTTCCATCCTTTATAAGTCTCTCTTTTGAGGAGTAGGAGGTCCTCAAATTCCCTGCTGAGCCCAGGGGGCTGCTGTGCCCTTTTGCTGCCCTTCCTCTGAGATGGGGTGGCCATCCCTTGTGCTGTCAGGATTTCTCCCTTGAGGAGCATCCACCTCTATTGGACTCTTCCTATCAAGTCGTGGTCCCTTAAGGTCTCGACAATGAGCCTCCTGAGCTTGTCAAAGTCAGCTTTCCTGAAGTTGAGGACTTCTGTATTGCTGACTGACTTGCCAGTTTTGCGATGGATAGTAGAGGTGATCAACTCATGGTCACTATCACGCAGCTTCCCATTGATTCTTAGGATACTGACTAGGTCATCCCCTTTGGCCAGTATGAGGTCCAGCAACACTTTACCTCTCATCAGCCTACAGACTTCTTGAGTCAGGTGGAGCTCATCCATGCATGTGATGAAGCTTTGCAACTGATCAGATTTGGCCAAGTGCTCTTCTCATGAAATGTCCGGGTAGTTAAAGTTTCCCGTGACAACCATGCACCAAAAGCATGCAGCCTCAGCTAGTTCCCTGGCAAATTCCTGGTCCTGCTCTTGTTTCTGGTTAGGAGGTCTGTAGTAGACTCCTACCATGATGTCCCCTGTGCCACATTCCCCACGTATTTTAACCCAGAGGGACTCCAGTCATCCTTCCTGGGTGCCAATGTCAATTTGCAGAGATGTGTAGCTGCATTGACATAGAGAGCTACACCCCCAACCCTTTTGTTTACATTATGTCGCCTGTACAGGGTATAGCCATCTATACCTGTGGCCCAGTCATAGGCGGAGTCCCACTGGTCTCTGTTATCCCTATGAGGTCATAATCATTTTTGTTTAGCAGGAAAACCAGTTCTTCCTGTTTGTTCCCCAAGCTCCTGGCACTGGTGTACAGGCAGGCAAGTGTCCCATTAGGGGCTCCTGCCTTCCCCACAGATTGATCCAGGGTTAGAGTAGGGGTGGGTTCCCTTAAGTGCTTTAGCCTGATGGATTTAGAAAGGTTGCCCAGTGGGCTTGAAGTGGCGGTAAACTTCCCAACCCCTGGTGGGCTTAATTTAAAGCCCAGTCGAGCAGGTCAGCCAGTCTGGCTGAGAAGAGCCTCCTCCCCAGTGGAGTGAGGTGGAGGCTATCTCTCCCCAGCAGACCACTGCCTCTCTCACTGAAGAGTGGACTGTGATTGTGGAAGCCGAAGCCTTCATGATGACACCAGCGCCACAGTCTTTGGTTGACTACCTCGACCCATCTCTCCATCCTCAGCCCATGACCCACAACTGGGAGGAATGAGGAAAAGACGCCTGCACCCCCTAATCCATGCTCCCAGAGCCCTGTAGTCTCTCATGACTGATCTGGGATTGCTCTGAGCAGTGTCATTTGTACCTACATGGATAAGGAGCATAGGGCAGTGGTCAGAGGGCCAGATAATCTTTGGGATCCTCTCTGCTATGTCCTGTATGTGGGCCCCCAGGAAGTAACAGACCTCCCAAGCTAGGGGGCTGAGGCAGCAGATTGCCCCCTCAGGAGGGAGTCTCCCATGACAACCACTCTGTGTTTCATCTTAGGGAGAGTAGGGGTGGGTGATCATCCCTTGCCTGCAGGAGCTGGCATCTCTTCAGGCTCAACTGGGGGTGCAAGAGGTTCAGACTTGTTGAAAAGTCCCAGAGGGAAGGGGACCTTGGTGCAGTGGGCCTTGACCATATTGGTCCAAACCCCTGACTGGACAGTATGGGAGATTCCCAAGTCATCCCTTGTCCTGGAAGGTGACCTTGGTCTACCTTTCACCTCCAGGGGGTGAAGGGCCTGGAAGTAGGAGTCTATCTCCTGCTTGCCTTCCCTGATGGCAAGCAATCTCTGGACTGTGGCCTGGAGCTCCTCTATCTGGTGCCCCAGAGGCTCCAAAGTGGAGCAGATTTTGCAAGGGGAGGTGGCCATGCTCCCAGTCCCATGAGCCTGGAAATGACAGGCAGCCCCCCCACAGCTGAGAGCCAGAGACTCCATCTGCATGGATCCTGGAACCATGGGTTCCATCTGGGTGAAGACCTCTGAGGTGCCAGAGGGGGAGGCCGCAGACTCTGAGGGGACCCTGGGGGTGCAGCGTGTGCCCATCCACATCATCCTGCTGGTAGGCCAGCTACTGATGGAACTGCCTACCCTAGGGGGCTCACTGGCAGGGCCTCAGGCCCTCTCACTCACCCTCCTGCACAAACTTCCATGCTAAACTCATGCACTAGGCCCAGAAGTGTGGTTGTTTGCGCAGCCTGTTTGCAAAGCTCTGTTTGCATGGCACCCTGGGGGTTTGGGTGAAGTAGGGCGAGACTTTCCTTGGCTCTACTCAGCTGCCCTCCAGCTGGGCAGTGTCCCTCCCACCACCGGCCCCACTTACCTCGAGCTGTGCTAGGGGTTGGCAGGGTGCTTCACAGTTCCTGGGGGTCTCGGGGGGGGGGGGTTCAGAGTGTGGGGGCACAATGGGCTTGCACCCATGCTTCTTATACCACTCCCAGGTCCAAGCTGAGGTTTTTTTCCAGTTGGTGGAACCTTTTAAACTCTGTGCATGGACAGTGGGCCTGCTGCTGGCACCACACTACTCCTGGGCAAGGGGAGGGGGGGGGCCTGCCTGGGGGTTTAGGGAACCCTGATCTACCAGAGAGGGATTGGTAACTACCCTCTCCCCTTTTTTCTGTCTTCCTGGGGGCTGGGCCAAGTAGGAGTCGGGGAGGGGTGAGACCCTCGTCGGCTCCACTCAGCTGCCCTGCAGCTGGGCTATGTCCCTCCCACCATGGGCCCCGCTTACCTCTGGCTGTGCTGGGGGCCAGCAGGGTGCTCCATGGTTGCTGGGAGTTGCTGGGGGGCCTCAGGGTGTGGGGGCATGATGGGCTTGCACCCATGCATCTCATGCCACTCCCAGGGCCAAGCTGATCACTTCCTGCAAACAATCTGAGAAAGAAATAATACAAATGAAGTGTATAGGTAGTTGTACCTCTGATATTAGCTTTTTTGGTCCTTCTTCTAACTGGAAATGGAGTATTTGTTCCTAGTGCAGTCTGTGAAAACTAAGACCCTTCCCCTTCACAGAATGACTGGTAGTACTGGGCTGGACAGCCAGTGATCCACATGCCAGGTTGCGATCCTGGCTGCATGCATACCCCTTACTACCACTGCTGCAGCTGCCTGGAGCCCGTGGCCGAGCTGCCTTGTAGCCCTACCCACTTCCCCGCATTGTGGAGGCTGAGCCCCATTAGCCCCGGCCTTCCACCGCCAATGGCTCTAACCCTCCCCCCACTTCTTCACTAGAGAGGTGAACGAAAGCTATGTGAAGGGAAAGCCTCAGGTTTGAAACCCCCATTCTCTTTGTCTTCCCCCCTGCTTTTTTTGAGTAGGTTAATACCATGGGGGTGTTAATCCCTAAAGCAATCTGATCAAGAATGGAGTCCTGGCAGTTACTGGCCACATGGGCCTGGCCCACTCTGTTTTGTAATTGTAGTGTCTTGGCCTATTGGTATAGCTGAAACTGTATGTCACAGCTGCAGCCATAGGCCTTGGCCCTTTTTGCTGTTTTACAGCTATTGCTTTTTAGTCTAGCTGTGTGGCTGAGTCTCAGCCATATATTTGGCTGGCAGATTTGGACCAGGGTGAAGCCTGACATGGTTTGGGCCAGGGTGAGACCTGGCACTTCTTGTTGATCAAGAGTATAGGCCTGATTGGCTTTTGCTGCCCAGTTCAGGCCCAGTAAAATAGGCCTGGGCCTTCTTTTGTCTCTTTTGTAATTAATATCCCAACCAAGTGGTGTGGTTGGGTGCTAGTTGTATTCAGGCCCAAGTCAAGACAGGCCTGACCTTCCTTCAAAGTTCTTTTGTGGTTTTCTGTTCCGCAAAGCTGGGATTGGGACTAGGAATTTTGGGGTGCAGTATGGTGACAAAAGCCACAGTTAACCCCTCAAAGCCACCATGCAGAAGTAGAGTTCAGCACTCTACTACTTCTCCATGAGTGAAGAAACCCCTTGCAACTCAGAAGGACCCATGCTCTTGAGCAGCTCCGTGCAGCACAGTGAATCCAAGGAGCAGTTCATAGCATTCTCTGGTGTGGACCCCGCTTTCCAGCCCATTGTTGAAGGGCAGATATAGGCCTGCAGGCCCCCAGAACTACTCTTTGGGGAGCCCAAAGTCCCAGACTGTCTGGGCATGGGTGAAGCCCCCTCAAGAGGGTGCCACCTATAGACTTTGCTTTGTAGTTAATAGTTTTAAAATATATATCTGGTGTGTTCTTTTGTTTATCTTTATTGTTTGTAATAAATTTGGGTTTTTGTCTTTACACTGCTTGTGAGAAGGCAGTTTTGTTTATATAGGATGCCCCAGCAAATTCAGTTTTCCCAGATTTCTGGGTAGGGGTCTGAGCCACTAGTATAATTTATGGGGTACCATGAAATGTGAACCCGACCCTTTTTGTTGCCAAAGGGTTACATCAGTATGATGGGAAATCTAAAATATTCAGTGGCAGGGAGATGAATATTACAAACTATACAATTAATTATACTGCTTATTATAATTCATTATATTGCTTAGTTCCTATTCCAACTCCACCTTAGTTCCAAGGTGTAGGAATATGGAGAAAATAAACTTTGGTAATCAGATCCATACTATATACTAGTATTACATTAGAGTTTAAAGGAGATATTTAAAGGATTAGATACCCATTAAATGCCAGTAATTTGAATAATCTATGGACATCTTGTAGAGCCTCCACTAATTCATTATTTACACACTGGAGTTTGCAGTACACTGAATTGAGAGGGATGAGCAAACACTGTATAGTAATTTTTTTGTACTGTAATATTAAAGTAGCTTTGAGCAGAAACACTTCCCCCCATCATTTCACTATTGTTTTATTAAAAGTTGAAAATAGCCATGCAGATTTTATGAAACTTTTTGGAATCTAATACAGATGTAATTCTGAAAATGTGTCTTGCATTCTTTAAAGTGCAAAACGCTCTTCAGAAATACGGCAAGGATTTTAATTTTTTTTCATGAGACTGCTTTTTTCCCCCCTCCAAAGTAAAAAAGACTTCTTCAGCTATGTTCTAGGACTGAAATTTATAAACTGGATGGTGGTTGAGAGATAAGTCTCTGTTTAGAGGGAATTCTGTACTCTCTGGTCCTGAAGGATACATGCCAACAAAAGAGGATTTTTCCTATGAATAATACCTTCTGTTTAGAGTTGGGTTTATGCTGGATTTACACTGACCACATATGGATTGAACAGGTGGTTGCCAGTTGTAACAAAGTGTTTACTGGACTATTTATTATATGAGTGATTTAATGCTGGAAAAGGCAGATAGACATTTCATTTGCTTCAAGCAGTAAAAATGCTTGAATCAGCATTAGTAAAAGAAAGCCTCTTGATAAGTCTTATGTAAAACCAAATGAAGATTTTGTAATAGATTTAATTGTTGCGGAAGACTTTTCTCTTCATTGATATTTATGCTGGTCTTGTTCAAGTCCTTAATTATTTTTCTTTTTTAAGTATAAAATTAACATTGCCGCCCCTTCCTCCTCAGGCATTCTTCAAGTAATGCTAATGCTCTCTGCCAAGATGAATCCATCAGGTATTTCCTAAGAACTCCATGTGTCAGGCTCAGCTGCTTTCTTTTTTCCTCTGGCTTTTGCAGGCACAATCCGGGGTAAGATAACCTAATTATCTAGGTCCATTTTTACGCTGACTTCTTTGAAGGATATTGTTGAATAGTGCATTAGGCCTCCTAATGCAGATTGAACCCTGGCAAATTTAGGAGACATTTAGGCTTAGTACAGACAGTCAAAAAGCCCATGGCTGAATCGATTCAGTCTTTGCAGGTTAGTCTAAAATGCAGAGATTAAATTGAGAAACAACTGGATATGCATTTACTTTTGATTGAGGTAATGCAGCCACATGCCTGCAGTAGCTCAGGCCAGAAGACACGGGGTGCTACAGCCTGGTTCTCTAGCATGTAGCCAGCATGGGCTGTCTGTTTACTTCCTCTTGCTGTTGCCCCTGAGGTCTCTGGAATTTATAGCCCAGAATTACACAAGCAGGACTCTGAAGGGTTGCTCATCACTTCCTCTTCCTGCTTCCAAGTGCCTCTTGGATTTGTAGTTCACAGTCACATCCAGCAGTATCTTTCAGTAAGTTTAGCAGGGCAGGGTAGCTTTGTACTCGGGGGAAGGGGGATTTAACCCCCCTCCCTGGCCCCAGTCCCTGGCGGGGGGGCAGTCCCTGCCTTACCCCCAACTCTTCTCTGCTGCAGCAGACAGCCCAGCCCAGCCCAGCCCAGGGCTTCAAAGCATGCTGGGATACTGGAGGACTCTGATTTAACTTAAACCAGGAAGAGGTCGGGGACAGAATTTTCATAAGCAAATCAGTTAAGTCTGATACTATATTCAGTCAGGTTTACCTGAAACCAGTTTCAGCCAGGTTTAAACCAGTTTCTGATTACTTAAACCAGTTTATGTATAACTTCTGTCCCTAGCCTTAGGGGTAGCAGTAAACCTGACCAGAAGTTGTCTTAACAAGTAGTAAGCACCGTATTTTTCAATATATGTTTCTATACTGAAAGAGTGTACATTTATGAAAGTACTAGCCAATTGCCTGTCAAGAATGATGGGGGGCGGGGGGCTGAAGAGGCTGGGATGGAGTGCTGGCAGCTAATACACCATGCTGCTGCTGTTCTGCCTCTTGCAGGGAGTGGGGTGGGGGAACTGAGACCAGTGCTGCTGGCCTCATCTCCCCTACCTTCTATCTGGTCCTCAGTGCAGCTTTGGAATTATGGCGGCGCTCCCCTATGTTTGGAGCACTGTGATTGACTGTTTCCATCAGCCAATCAGAGTGCAAATAAAGCATTATGGACAGACAGACTTAGGCTTTTATAATATTAGAATTATGGATGTTTTTGGAACATATAAAATATAGGTTAATTCCATTAAGGTTCAGTTTCATAGGTGTGCTCTAGGTTAGTTTAATTTGCTTGTAGTATCAGAAATGCAACTATTGCAGCATTGTTCCAGTACATGTGAATATGGAATTATGTATTCCTCTGTCTCATGCCACCGCCTTCAGGAGTAGTACCAGCAGAATAGTGACCACCCACCTACTCAAAAGAAATGTTGGGGGCAAGCTCTGGTTATTCTCTCTAAGTTGTTCTGTTATTAAAGATTTGCTCCTATTTTGGAGTCTAACTATACTCCAGTTCACATATTTACTCTATTAAGGGCTAAGTGCCTTCTGGATACTGATGACTGCTCTACTCCTGGTTTCCTGTGGGGATAGAATCAACACTTAAAAAAGAACAGTGGCAAGGGATTGCTTTAAGAAATATATTTTTCCTCCCATTCTGTAGCCCTTTTCTTTCTTATTTTATCTATAATACGTCCTATTCTGCTTCACATAGCTACTCAGAAGAAAACATCTCTAAACCTCATTCAGTAGTTCATTCAATGGGTCAATCAGATGCAGAAGAGGAAGAGAGACTAGATTAGCAATGGTGAATGTCTACAAGACCACACTTATTAGTTTTGTAATGACTGCAGATCCTCCTGCAGGTTCCTTACATGGCTCCATGTCTTTTGCTATGCTATGTCATGCCCCATTTTAACTTATTTAGCCAGATTTTATTCTGGGATCATATTGAGAGCTTTGAAAGACCAGTGCTGAGCTTACAAACAGCCTGAAATGAAGAACATTCTATGGGCCATCTCACACCCCATTTTAATTGCTTCTGATTTATTTAAATCTCCAGGAATACTGGGTTGCTTTCTCATGGTTTAAAATTTAAACTGCTTTTAGATGTTCCCATTACTGTGATTTAAAAGCAACTTTGCAAACACCCTAGGAGTTCTATGTGGATTGCTTCTTTCTTCTAGAATTAAACATTTAGTAACAGATAAAATACATCTTAGGGATACATTTTCCTATGGGGGTCAATTACAGTGTAGTTGCATTCTAATTCTCCAAAGTAAAGATGCTCCTTAATTGTCAGTGAAGCAATTGCCATTACTTTTTCTTAGGGAAGGAAGTAAAAGGAAGGGAGAAATAATGATTTAGGTGGGGTGGGGGAAGGGGATACATAAATATTGAAAACAGAACCATGAAAGAACCAAATGTATTCACTTCACTAGAGGAAAGAATAAAGTCCATGGATGAACAGTGTTTCAATATTAAATGTTTAGAAAAAAATAATTCAACATGGCATTTACATCTCAGATGGAAGTGGTGTTATCAGCCAGAAATTCACTGGTATTTGGAGGATGGGAGATGTCACCCCTTTGCTAACTGTATGACAAAACTCTTAAATTCTGAAATATCAAATTGCAAAGGAAGAGTCAAAAGCACTCTTGTTGCAGCTCATTGAGCAAATGCTGTGTGTGTCAAATCAAGGTGTGTCACATGTTGGAAGACACCCAAAACATGATTCCTTTTGTAATGGCAGAATATTCCATAGGGATGCAGGAGCTACTTGATGGAAGTGTGTACAAGATAGTCTGTATAGGCAGCACTCTAAAAGGATTAAGAAAAGGGAGGAAAGAGAAAAGCAGGACGTGAATGAGGGTCTGTGCCCAGGGGTTCACTGACAGAGATTTTTAGGGCTGATACCAATAGTCAATATATAAGGAGGCATATCAGTTGATACTGATCTGATTTCTGATACAGCTGTCTCCAGCTGGTAAGTCCAGTATGGTGGAAGGGGAGCAGAGGAGGGAAGGGGTTTGGAGGGGCAGATCTACACCCCCTGCAGAAGGGAGATGGGCAGGGGCAGGCACTGCCCAGGTGTGGGCGGGGCGCAAACCATGGCTCCTTGGGGGGAGGCAGCTCCTGCCGTTGCTTACACCCTGAGAGGGCACAGGGGGCATGTGCTCCCCAGATCTGCACTGGGTGCAGTGGGGCAGGCTGCAGCCGGGGATGTGCAGGGCTCTTACTGGCATAGGCTGGGCTCAGAGCGGGCACTGGTGGCCCTGGGAGAAAGCAGAATCCATCCCAAATTTCACCACTGCTCTGCTGCCGCCAGCACCACTGCCACCAGCCACCTGGTGCAGCCCTGGCTCTGCCCAGCGTGTGGGTGGAGAGTGGGGCATTGAGCTGGGGCTACATCAGGTGCACGGCAGCAGCAATGCTGGAAGTGAAGTTTGGGGTGGATGCAGCATCCTGCCAATGCTGCTGGAGCCCGCTTCAAGTCCAGTCCCTGCAGAGAGGAGCCCTGCACAACCCCAGCTGCGGGCTGCCCCATCCTGCACAGATCTGGGGGGCACCCCCCCATGCCCTCCCAGGGTGCAAGCAGTAGCAGGACTCACCTTCCCCGCACGAGCTGTGGCTCTAGCCCCTCTGCACCCCACTCTGCCCTGCCTGGGCAGTGCCTGCCCCTGCCACCTCCTTGAGCACGGGAGGCATTGATCTGCCCTTCCACATCCCTTCCCTCCCCCCTCCCCTTCCACCCCACAGGACTTCGTAGCTGGAGGCAGTTCTCCATGCTGCCGGGCTGTGCTTCTCACTATCTGAGTGCTGCACTGAGGCTGTGTAGAGCATGGGCATTTATTGGCCAAATTATCGGCTCCAACAGGCCAATAGCTGATATGGCAAATTTGCTTTATATTGGTACCAATCCGATATTGGACCAATATATTGGTGCCCCTCTATCTGTGCCAGTTTAGGATATGACCCAAAGCCAGTTAAAATCTATGGAAGGACTCCAGTTTAACTCACTTGGCTGTGTATCAGGCCTTTACTTTCTAATACAAACAATGTATGAGACAATCTAGGTGTCTACATGGTTATGAGAGAAACATGGAGGGGAGAGAGTCTTTTATGTTGCCTTCTGTTTTCATCTCTCACTGCATTTCAAAAATATGAAGTCTGTATTGCTTCCCTTAGGAGCCTAGAGTCCAAGAGGGATGAGAGAAGGGACTGGCACAGCTCTTGGAGGGGAGGTTAAGAAGTCAGGAATGTGATATTTCTGGTTTTAAGGAAGAAATGTTATGAGGAATTGGGGATGCATGATAGAAGTAAGAGACCCTTCCCAAGTGCAGGGCATATATTCGATATACGCAAGAAGACAGAATCATAGAAAAATAGGGCTGAAAGGGACCACAGAAGACAATCTAGTCAATCCCCCTGCTTAAATCAGATTATCCTTGTCTAAAGATTCCAGACAAATGTTTAACTTGCCCTTATATCTTCTAGTGACTGAGATTCCATAACCTCTCTAGGTAATCAGTTCCAGCACTTAACCCTAGTTAGAAAATTCTTCTGAATATTTAAACAAAATCTCTATTATTTCATTAACTTAATCTTCTTTATTTCATTTTGAGCCTATTATTTCATATCCTGTGTCTTGTGAACACAGAGAACAATTGATTACCATATCCATTTAAAAAAAATTAGATATGCATCTAAAAGAAAAAAAAAGTTTTTAATCTGGGTTCCAGTTAAGTCAATGGCAAAATTCCCCTCTACTTTGATAATGCAGAATCAGTCCCCTGTGACAAAGTGGTGAACAGGAGGATCATAAATGTATACATTTTACCAGTATGTTGGCTTCCTTTTCTATCTGATAATCAAAAAGGAAAGAATGCAAGACATGAGTACAGCAGTTAGGGTGCAACAGTGTCAAAATCTCCAGGTTCACTCATCTAATTTTGACTGAATCATCAGGTTTGTCAACAACCCAAATTAAAAAACAGAACAACCTCCAAACACACCACACACAACAGGCAAAGTGCACTTGTGTGCTGCATTGCCACCTTTGTAGTTTGAGATTCTTTATTAGTGAGATGTATTTTAGATGAAAAATAAATAAACTTTTTCAATGAATTAATTAGTTCTGCATGACTTCATGTCAGTGTTACATACATCAAGCTACTCTTTAATTGAGACCTGTTAAATGACTGAATCAAGTATAACCGAGCAGTGCTGCATTTTAATAAATCTATTCTGAGCATATATGAATCTACACCATGCTTATATATAATACATGGATTTTCAGTTTAATGCAGCAGAATCAAATCAGAGTCCAGTGATATGCTGTATATTAGACAATCAATATTTTCAGAGTTTAGATCCAAGACCTGGGTCATTTGCTAACCTATTCCACATTTAAACAGAGTTGAATGGCTTGTATTAGCATGCCAGGGTAGAATTTGGTCAACAAATGCAGAAATATGAAAGATCTCAAGTTTACCAGTTCATATGCACAAAATTTGGGCTTTTGACCAGTTAACATTTTCTGACAAAAAACCCACCATCAATGAGTTCTTGTCCCATCCTGGTCCATATTAGATACATTTTTAAATGCCTTGTTTCAGCCAGCAAACAGCTATTAAAAACAATTTGTCTTCACTGATTTTATTTTGCCTATTAAAATATATTAGCTAACAAGTTTAAAAATACCCAACACTTTTTCATTTTTCATGTCCTAGGGTAAATTACAAATGTGAATGCAATATCTAGGTTAGAATTTTTAACCTGGTCAGTTAACACAGTGATTAGTTCACCTGAGCTAAATGAGGGCTATAAATCCTACTTTTAGGCTAGATACAGAGATTCAAAAAGCCTGAGGCGAAATTGATCCAAGTTGCATGGGTTTCTGTAAGTGACGTAGTTTAGATCAGTAGTGAACAGAACAGACATTCGCCTCTTGGTGAAGTGGGGCAAATATTGACTGGGTTCCACCATTTTCAACCAGTCTAGGTATAGACCAGTTTTGTAAGCTGAACTTCTGTTCTATTAGTAGTACAGACCAATTTCTGATCACTTATACTGGTAAAAGTGTAATGTCTGTGCCTGTACTTCATACAGCCACCTTTCTCTTTCCTGTTTATCATGATCCCAAAATCTAAGGAGGTAGGATGCAACTTTCACAAAATCCTCCATGCTGATTAATTATTTTTCACAATGTAATGTAACCCTTCTCCCCTCTATGTGCAAGGAAGAAGTGCCTTTTCAAATATGAAATGGCAAATGGAATATATTTCATTTCATTAAGTTTTGGGGAAGCAAGAACCACATGTTGAAAGCAGTAAAGACTGCAACCCTCTGAAAATAGGCAAGCACAAATACCCATATACAGATGTACTCTGCAAATTTACAACAGCAGATATATATCAAAATAGGCTAGCTAGTGGTGTTATAGCTTGCCTTACCAGTGAAGTATTGTCAGGAGCTGCTTCTGAAACAGTGCATATTAATAGGGGCAGGAATTCTTTAAAAAAAAAAAAAGAGAGAGAGAAATGATGGGTCATGATGTTAGATGTGTCCACCTTTTTTCTATTATAACCTGAAGAAACATTATAGTTTGAGGAGCTGTAGAACACTATTTAATTAAAGGTGTGGTGTTAAAAACATACATAAAAATGAAGTACAATGCATCATAATGTATGGACAGCAGACCTCCTGAATGGTATTAAATATATGCTCAGTCAGCCACACTTCTTGCTTTCCAGGTTTCCTAACAGAACCTATCTATCACATGATAACTAGCTGACTTATTTTTTTCCTTACACCAGCCAAAATCTTGAGTAAGGAAGAAAATAAATCAATATGCAGGTGGGATTGCCAGTTCCCATACACAGGAGTGGGATTTTTAATGCAGTACAAGCTGCTAGATAAAGAACAGAAATGCCCAGAGGAGGAAGTCTAAGTATCAGAGCTCAGCTAATTATCTATACTGATAGCTTTCCCAGAAAAAAGAAATCTATTATTAAAAAAAAAAAAAAGAGTAAAGTTCTCTCATATGTTCTCTTGGTAACAGTGTAGGAAACTATTCAAACAGGGAAAAGTTTTAAGCACTCTAATTTACCTGTCACTCCTCTTGGTTTATTCTTTACATTCCATTCCTTTTGAAAAGTAAAGCTGAACTGCTAATTTGTACTCTTGTTTGAGATTGTTTCACTTACCTTTTCTTCTGTGCATAGTTCTTTGTGGATTGGCATTTTAATATATTTGCATATATGCTACCTGTATACAAGTGAAAAACAGACCTCATCTTTTCTGTTTAACAAAACACTACTAACCCAATTAAATATCTTCAAAATATACTGGGAATAATAGATATGTATACATTTCTTGGCAAGAAACTCACTTTTATATAAAAAAACATTCTAAACATTCTTATAAAAAGGGGCATTTCTTCCAATTATATAGACACAGACACTTGTGAACGTATACATATGTAAAAAAGAAATAATAAGAAGAAATATTTGAAAATATTTCTATTTAATATTAGCTTCCTGTAAAACTTAACAATTAGGCAACAATTTTTAATTGTGGACTGCTTGTCAATACAATACAATTATAACAACATAAAAATGTGTTATTTGAATTTGAACTGATATACCTGTTGATGATTTTTAGATGTGCAGTGCCTGGCAATTAGAATATTGTTTCCCATAAAAATATGGGCTTTGAGATCTATTGTGGTGGTTTATGATGTATATTATTATCTCATGTCTATTAGAGTGGTGCCAAGGATTGACCAGGAAAGGTCCTGGTTGTGCAAAACACTTTGCAGAATAAAGATCCAACAATCAAAAGAGAGAAAGTAGTGGGAAGGGATATAATAGGTGGGCTGAAGAATGTGACAGCAAACAGGGAGAAGCTGGGTAGATTTGCACCTCATAGATTAGTGAAATCAGAGATGTGTAGCCTGAGCTTTTGTGAGCCCAAGGTAACTTTGGCATGTGTTGTGAAAAAACATGTAAAGAGGTGTGTGTCAAATAAAGAATGGTTTGAATACAAAATACAGGGAAGGGGCTTGGTGGGCAGGTGTGGGGGAGGGAGGGAGATGGGGCAGTGCTGAGACAGGCAAACAAGTAATGAACCCTTGGGCTAGGTACAGACATTCAAAAAGCCCATGCAGAATTGATCTAAATTATGCAGTTTTCTGTAAGTGGCATAGTTTGGTAGTGAACAGAGTACACGTTCACCTTTTGGTGCGGGAGCAAATCTTAGACTGGGTTCTGCCATTTTAAACCAGTCTGTGTGTGCCAAACTTCTGTTATGGGTGAAGGCCAGTTTCTGATCACTTATCTGGGTAAAAGTGCAATGTCTGTGCCTGCCTATAGGGAGAGATGGGTCACAAAAGCTAATCCAAGGAATGTGATAGGAATACATAGTTCCTGTTTAGACTATACTTAAACACAATCCAGTCTATGGATGATTTTGTTCCACAATTTTGCACTAGTTTTTAAAGTTCTGTTGTCTATGAACAGCTATCCTAATGTCAGTGATGGACTGTCCAGGCATGTTAAAGTGTTCTGCTACAGGCTTGTATGTCTTTCTGGAACTGATGTCATATTGGGGGTCATTCATTCTCACATCTAGGGATTAACCAGTCTGTCCAATGTAGACAATAGCAGGGCACTGTAAGTAGGTAATGTCATATATGACATTAGTAAAGGTGCAGTTGAATGAATCTTGGATGGTATAATCCATGTTATTTGGTCCAATGATGACATGGTCTTGTGACAGGGTGGTACCAAGGCACCCCCCAAAAAAACATTCTCAGCCTGTCTAGGGTCAGTCCACACTGCACTCATCCACCGTGCCTTGCTGTTAACTTATATATATAAGTCATATAGACTGTGGGAGGCTGCTCTGACCTTCCTAAGGTGACTTGTGACTTCTGGTCCCTAACTTCCTGGGCCAGTCACATGTCTCTGTGGCTTGCCTACCATGTCCAATGCCTGGCAGATAGCATCCTATGCGTCATAGCCAGTTCATGCCCCCAACTGGGCCTCATTCAGACTCGTGCTCCTAAATGGGCAATACGCCTTAGGTCAGACATCTCAACTCATCTCAGACCTTTTCACCTCTTGTCAGGCCTGGCCCGGTCCTGCTTAGGCCTAGGGATCTGAATGATCCATCCCTTCTTCCTTACCTCATGCTTTTCTGTCAGGGTGTGTTCCCTTAGACTTCCCCTTCCACAGAGTAACCTGCAGGCAGCGGGGGCCCAGGCTTTCTGGCACCCCATCCTCACCTTTCTTTGGAGTGGTGCAGATGTGGCATTTCTTGGAGACTGCCCCACCACAGGCAGCTCCAACACACCAACCAACTCCAGCAGGGTGCAGTTTTCGGTTTTATCCAGGACCAGTTCTCCAGGCCTACCTGATCTTCCAGCCATCTCTCTGGGCTACCCCTAGATGTCCTGTGACTCTCCCAGGCTGCTACTTACCATCTTTACTCTTGCTGTCTCTCTCTGGCTCCCAGCTGGTGCTCGGACCCATGGCCTAGACCTCTCCTTTTCAGATGACTCGGCAACAGCCATTGCCATCCAGGTTGCATGGCCCTGGCGCCTTTCTCTCAGGTGGTTCAGATGGCCCTTAGGAGCTGCAGTCTTTTGGCTGGTGGGTGTTGCTCCTTTGGCTCCCTAGCTGTGTCATCCATCTTGCTCTTTCAGGCTGGGCTTATGTTCTTGCTCAGCCCAGCTCTCCTTCCATCAGGCACTCTCCTAGCAGTCATGCAGCTTTCCTAAACAGCCTCAGGCATCAGCCCCCGAGTCTTCTGTTTTACTGATTAGGCCTGGCCACACCTGCCAAAGACTCTTCAGGACTACGTGACTCCTTAAAGTGGCAGGCAACCCTGGTGCCCTGCCACAGGTCTGTAGTGATGAGGGGGCACAGCTTGCATCTGGGTATGTTGCAAGTCCTGGTGTCTCAGTAGGAATAGGAGTGAGGTAGCCTGTTGCTCGAGAGACACCACTTGAGGTTGGGGGGCTGTCTCTAAAATAGGACAGGTTTGTCCTCCATGGCTATCTTGAGATAGTCAGTCTTTTCTAGGTGGGGTGGAAAGTTGTTAATGTCATGTTAGTTTCATGATTTTTCTAAGGAGAAGGAGTTGATTTAGGAAGGGATAAGTTAAATGGAGAAAGAGAAGGCTAGTAGACAGGGTAGGGAAGAAGGCGGTTAAGAGGTGGCTTGACATGATGCTGACATGAAGAGGTTTTGAGACTGAGAGAAGTTGGAACAAACACAGGCAGCCAGTACAAGGTAGAGAAAGCTAGACCTTGAATGTCTGAACTGTTCTGATTAAGTAGATGTTTTGCCTTGTTCTGCTGTAGTTTTCCCACAGAGCCAAAAAGTGTTACCTATGTACAAACACCCACAAGATACAAGTTCTCTCTCTTGCAAATTCTGAGTCCCAGTGGGAAGTCTGGGGGGAGTGGTAGCCTCTGTTGGGGGTCCCATTTCACTCCTTCCCCACAGTAAAGCTGCCCTTGTTTTGGCTAGTGCTGCAGCTGCTCCTGCTAGTTAGATTGCTTGTTCTTGTGCACAGTTTGCTTGTATTCTGTGACAAGTGATGTCTTCTAGGAGATACATTTTTAAACCTTTTGTCTCTGAAGAGGAAAGTAGATAGAATCAATCACTGGAAATATTTAAAACTAAGCCAATGTGCTGATCACACATGCCAAATCAAGTATGAGACTGCAAGTAGTGACCAGAAAGCAGGGTGCATGTGCAATAAAATCTTGCTCTCCCCATAGTGGTGAACTGAAATAGCCTCAATTAAAGCTCATATTTTTGTTCTGTACTGCTGTGTCTGCCCAAGAATCTTCAGTGGCAACACCCAGCAGGATGTGCTCTATCAGATCTCAAGTAGCAGCAGGAAGTACAGCTTCTGCAATACAGTAACCACACCATACAGTGGTGACAAAATTGTCCCGAATAGTCCCATTAGCTGATAACTGGAGGTCTTGTTACACATTAATTGTAGGTGACTCCTGGAGCTCTTAACCCCCCAGTTGTCCACACATTAACACCTGAAACTAGTTTTAAGCACACTTTAGGTGGCTTAAAGATATGCCACTTTAGGGAAGTGGCCATGTTACTCAGCTTGTGTTCCATTAATGTGTGGCCACTCCCCACAGATGAGCTGCCTAGGTTGCAGTCCTCCAACATCCCAGGATACAGTGCTGCCTCTCCCACCATCCTGTTCTGTGTGGACAAACTTCTATATGCAACAGGCTGATAAAGAGGGTGAAAGAAGGGTTTGGGGTTAACTCTTTGGGACCCTGTTTGGTGATGCTTGCCAGACATTTAGGGCTTGTAAAGAAACAGGAATAATTGAAAATAGGGAAGAAAGGTGCTCTTCAGCTGTGAGAGTGAAGAGTAAGTAACAATGTATTTAATGTAGTGGTTCACTGTAACTTGAATAAGAGTCAGTGCTGAGGGGGATTGTACGCAATGGACAATACCATATACATGATTCAGATGGGCTGCACTAACCTATCCTTGTGGTAGGTTCTGATCAGTATGTTTACCCAAAATGGGCCATATGTTTTAAAGTCTGGCTTAGTGTTTGCTGTATTTAATCAACTTCATAGTTGGTTTCCATTACTGAGTACATGCTCAGCATGTACTCTTGACAGACATTTATTGATAGCTAATGCATTTAATGAAGTTTCCTTGTATGCAATTATAAAATAAGGGGTTTCCCACCCCCATATTGATTGGGAGAAAACACCTCATCTTATGTTTGAGTAAAAATCGGATCTAACTCCTTTTGCCCATCCAGTGAATAGGAAAATGTATATACAAAATGTATATATAGCACATATAGTGCTCTGTTCTCTTTTTTCCATACCTGCATTTCTTATAATTTTTAAATTAATCTTATGTGGGTCATGCATTATTGGGATTTATTTCCTTTTGGAAAAGGCTTAACGTTTCAGGCAAAGGTTACATTCGGTCCAGCAACATTTTTAATAGAATGACACTAATCCGAGTCATTGCTACATGTAGTTAATAGGGCTGTGCAGAGCAGGTAATATTCGATTTGACAGCCATGCCGAATATTAAACTGGGTGCCGCTTAGATTTGCTGTCTGCTTCGAGTCGAAGTGGGTCCACTTTGACTTGAGGTCGAAGCTCAGTCGAATATTTAAGCTGCTTCAACTTTCCCATAGGCTATAATGGAGAAGTTCAAAGCAGGCTATAACTTTGGCATTTCTTGTCTGATCTTGATGAAACTTGCAGGAATGGTAGCACCTGAGGAGCCCACAAAGTGTGCCAAGTGTCAACAAGATAGGTTCAGGGGGTGCAGAGAACCTGCACCCCAAATTCTTGAGAGCAAACCACATGTACCTTCTATGTGCAAAGCCACAGGGAGCTCAAAACTGCAGGGTTGCTAGCCTCTGAGGAGCCCACAAAGCCTGCCAACTTTCATGGTGATAGGTGCAGGGATTTGGGGGAAACTGCATCTTAGGCTGCGACAGACAAAACCCGTGATCCAGATGGAACGAGGAGGGTGGCATTCGCTCC
>NW_017728951.1:45158350-45172377 GCF_001723895.1 Crocodylus porosus | reverse complement strand
CACATGTCAGTCATGAAAGCACTCCTTCCCCCTCTCCCCCTCCCTCCCCTTACTTTCCTTTTTTTCCCCCCACAGGGAATCCAGTATAAGCAAGTTGAATATTCAACCCTTGTCGAATATTCGACCCGTGCTGTTAATATTTGACTTGTGCTGTTAATATTTGACTTCTGGTATTTGATTCGACAGCTATTCGACCAGCTGCTATTCGACTCGACTTTCACTTTTCAAGGTTGAATATGTCAAATATTTGTTGAATTGAATATTAAGTCGAAGCTTTGCACAGCCCTAGTAGTTAGTGCATGTTGTCCATTAAAAAAAATAAAGGATCATGAGTTTGGGGCATAGGATACTAGGATATAAGCAGCTTGGAGATTCAGTCTCAGGACCACTAAGAAATCTGTGTGGGATTTTCTTAATAATTTTTCTTCTATAGAAAAATCTACTGTCAGAAACCAGGTGGGAGTGTGGGTGGGGACTAGACACCTGTATAGAAACAAAGTTTTTATTCTTCTGTTTTCCCCTTGCAACTAAACCAAGTGAACCCTGTTAACTGTAGAGGTAAAAAAGGAGATTGAGTTCCTCTGTAAGATGCAGAGAACTAGGGACAACAAAGGCCAGTTCAGGGGGAGGGAAGTGGGAAGTAGAGAGAGGGAAAGAAAGACTGAAGTAGCAGCTTAGGCTGAGGTGCACATTGTGTAAGGTTAAGAGTTTCCTAAGTAACAGCCTAAATTTAGGTTCCTAAATGTATATCAAGTAAACCAGGCTGCAAAGGAGCATGAAAGTGGATGTCTTGCCCTACTGAATTCTAGTGGGAAATTTCTGAAGCACCTTTGAAAATTCTGACTTTAATTGTGTAAAGGAATTTTCAAAAGTGCTATTAACTTCAGCAAAAAGTCTTTGGTAGTCAGCACTCTTCAAAACGGCCTCATTTATTTGTGAGCCTATATCAGGATTTAATAATGCAACTCAAGGTTCCAACTTTTGAAAATCTTTGCTCAAATTAGTAACAATACCAAACTCTACAAAGGAGTATGGTTTGAACATGGTTAGAGGGTCTGAACCATACTTTCAGCAGGGTGAAAATGCCACCTGTAGATCTTTTAAATATTTTTCAGATGACAAAATTTTATCAAGTAACTTTTATGTTAAGAAATGCTTGAAATTAGGTCTGGTAAAAGTTAAAATGTTTCAGATTAAATAATCTTCTTAAAAAAACACAAGTATATGTTAGTGATATGTTGGCTTTACATTAATAACAGGGTCTTCTTGAAAAAGAGCTGTTTGAAGATCTGAAATTGCTTATTAGTTCAGTCTCACAATCAATTTGAATTACTCACTGCTGACTAGCAGTGGTCTCAAATGCATAGTACATCATATTTACAAGAATTTGCCCAATGTACTCCTTTATGCCAACTTGAATTAATTCCTCTACATCCATGCTTTGAACTTGAAAGTTCCTTGGAACATTTCTGCAGCTTTTACTCAAGAGAAAACCTTGCTAACTTCAGAAGGAATTGACATACACAGTTAACAGGGAGTGTCATATACCAGCTATGGAAACTGAGTCTCTACTCTGTTCAGGCCACACTGGGAGTGTAGTTTTGGGCAGCACTCAAAAAAGGGTAAATGCGTTTGAGGGAGGCCAAAGGAGAACTAACTAACTAAATAAAGGATTATTATAGTTTTAGGAAACATGAAAGGTTAGAAAAAATTGAATTATTTAGTCAAGAGAAGAGAAAGATGAGGGGAAGGGATTTGATAACTTAAAATACAAAAAAGATTGTTAGAAAGAGAACAGCAGTTAACTGTTCTCAATGTCCACCTGGGACAGGGAAAGAAAAACAAGCTTCAATGGAAAGAAAGAAGATGGAGGATGGATATGAGAAAGAACTTTCTAACTATATGAGTGGTTTAGTAATGAAACAGACTGCTTAGGTTGTGTTGTCTCCATCACTGAAATGTTTAAGTGCAGGTTATACTAACATTTGTCTGGGATGGTTTAGATGAAGCCCATTGTAGCAAAGTGCGATCTCCCTGATCAGGCACAGTGCTAGTCTCCCACCTGCCTCTGGGCATGCCACCCGCTTCTCTCATCTGTCACACCTTGTTGTTAGATTATTATGGCCTTAATTAGGTGGGAAGCTGCCCTTTAAATGCCCTGTTCTCCTGGGCCTATGTATGCATCTCCAGCCACCCCTGTACTGCATCCCAGGCCTCACAGATATTCCTAACAGCTGTGCTCGACTCCAGCCTTAGGCCAGGCCCAACTCGTCACACTATTAGGCCTCTCACTTTCTGCCCTATTCCAAGTCATGCTCATACCACCTCCCTCTCACTGAGGCCTCTCTCTCTCCACCACCTCTCATGTGGTGTCTCTCTTACCGCCCCTTTGCAGGGCCACACTCATACTTTCCCTGGGGCCATGCTCACCCTGCCCTCACTCAGAGGGTCCTTGGACTTGTTTCCCTGCACTCTTCAGCCAAAAAGCACGTGGCTTCATGGGCATCTCCGGCTGCCTTCATCCAAGCGAGTGCTGGGCGGTTTCCAAAACACTGGTTTGACTCTGGCTCTGGTCTCTCTCTAGGTCCCTCACCCAGCTGCTCTCAGTCAGGCTCTTGACTTGCCCCACTGTTTATCTGCAGCACTTCATCAGTTGCCCCACTCCGTTGGCCTCTGGCCCACCTGTGGCCCCAGACACCCAAAGGCTTACCTGGACCTAACTCAGACCCCATGTTAGCAAGACTTACTATCAAGCCTCCCACTCAGCGGGCCCACTTCACGCCCCTTCCTAACACGGCCTCATCTCAGGCCCCCGTGTCACAAGGCCTCATTACTCCTACTGTCTACTCACCCCTCTCTCCAGGGCCTCCGAACTGCCACTGTGGTGCAGGCTATTAGGTGCCCTTCTGCACCCCACTCCATACCCCCGTCTCCACTGAGGCACCTACTATGCACCCCACACTAGGATCAGACACCCTCTGCAGCTCAGGTGCCACTCACTGGCATGCCTGGCCCACCCTTCTTACTCTCCAGGGTCCTGTACCCCACTATTCACTCCCCAGGGTCTTGCACCTCACATGGGCTCAAGTAGGTGCAGCCATGCCTGGCCCCACTATCCACTCTCTGGGGTCTTGCACCCCACAAGGGGTCAGGTGCCACACCTGCCACTCATCAGAGCTGGGGCAATACCTGTCCCCAGTTCTTAAAGTGGTAGACATGTAATGTGTTCTTAAACTGCTCCAGGGGGAGACTTTTCCTTGCTTCTCTGCAAGCAAGCTCCCACGGAGCTTGTAATAGTCACAGAGTGGTGAGCACCTCACTGGTGCTCCGCCACAGCTATTTAGTATTGACCCTGCCCTCAAGGTCTCTTTCAGCACTTTTACATGTGCTCTGGTGGTGGGAGGGGTGGTGCTTTCATTAGAGTGGCTCTGGGAGTCACTTTAATTAAAATGCTGCCGCGTCTCATGTGTCAGCATCCCCACACTTACAAATGGTGCTTACCAAGATGATAAGTAGAACGTCAAATGAGCTTTAGTTCAAGCACCCTGCCACTATTTTTAAGCATGGGGGCTCTGATACACAAGATGCAGGAGGCTGCTGCAGCATGGTAATTGCCATGCTCGAGCAGACTATATTAATCAAGTCTGCTCTGACACACTTAATTCCAGCATGTCAGAAGAGCCTCCGTGCTCATGTATAGGCACTCTTATAGCTCTGTGTTTAAATTCTGTGATCTGATCCCTAGTTTTTATATTGAGAAATGTAGGTGGGACTGTAGTCTGAAAGGTAATTGATTTTTGTAAAATTGATAGACTCACATAAAGCAAAGAAATCAAACAAAATAGTTTGGGCTGAGGTTTTCAAGACTGACCAGTGGTTTTTTTGTATGCTTCAGATTTTGGGTATCCACTTCCCACTTGTAAAATTCAGGCTTTGTGTATCAGCATTGATATCCAAGAGCCTATGTCCCCCAAATGTCGTTACTCACCATAGCCCCCATCACTCTGCTCATGCTTACTGCCAGTTGATTTGTGATTTGTTAGTTCCATGTTCCATTCTCCTAAGAAAATGAATGTAAGTATTACCAAGAAAAATGCTCTCCATACAGAAATCTGTTCTGGATTGCCAGGAGCCACCTATTGCACTATTTTAGCCAAATTTAAAGGGAATTATCTGGTTTATTCCTTTTCTTGAACAGTTTAACTTTCATCATTTTAAAAGAACAACAGGGAAATTGTCTGAAGGATTCACAGACTTTTGATGGATATTGTCAGATTTTCCCACAGAAACAAACTGGGCTGTATTGGCAGAGTGTTTATTTATTTCTCCTCTTCTCTGCAACTGCTACATTAGCCACTAGCCATTCCCATTACACTTTATCCCCCTCATTAAGCAGGTTGGCAGTTGGGGCCCTTGCATCTGTTTCTTTTCTACAGCCATGTCACAGAGTTGACAAAACACCTCATGAATGATGCAGCAAAGATGCCATTTCCTTAAATGGCTTGTAATGAGCCTAGGTTCACTGAAGTGAGGGGAAATCTGTGGATTGGTTGCAAAAACAAACAAAAGCTGACATAATATTATGGACATATAGTCTGTTATAAAAAAGGATTTCTGGGCTCAAAGACCCAAAATACAATGCGTGATAATTTGCCATTGGTCTAAATAGCATTGACTTGACCTGATCTAACCTAGCACAACAACCATTAATGTAAAATAACAGGATATGATAAATATTTGCAAAGTCCTGTTTTTGTATTACCACAGAGTCTAGGAGGTATAAGTAGACCAGGAACCCACTGTGTCAGATGTTGTACAAACATGGATCAAAAATACATTCTCTGGCTGTGAACAAAGGGGATAAGATTAATGAAGAGGTGTCATCATAAGAAATCCACTTACAGACTAAATATTAAGATTTCCCAAACTCATCTTCCATATATACTTTCTTGGTATATGCAAAAACCTCATACCGCTATCATTTGATCTCATAACAGACTTCCATACACACACAATTCCATGCTGTGAAGCACTGAAACAATTCAGTGTTTTTTCTACACTGTAGTAAATTTTAGTTTTCCTATATGAAGATTAATTGATGTGTAGCTGCATTTTGCATTTTGTTTTGTAGTCTTGCAAACAGTATTTGGAAAGCCACAATTTAGTTACAGTCTTAATATTCCTAATGCTGGCTGTCTATGAACTTGATTTTTTCCATATAACAAAGTGTATTCAGACTTGCATATCTATGCAAGTGCCATAACTTGGTATATATACTGTGGAGATGGTAAGTAGAACACAAATAGCATATTACCTAATAAATAATTCATAGTGTTTTGAGATGTAATAAAATAATGGTGTAAACATCTAATTGCAAAGTGAAGCATGACTCTCCAAATCTTAAAATATTTTAATATGTATTTAATTAAGACAAGGAATATCTGCTGGATTTTATGGACTGCTGATGACAAAAAGGAAAATGCATCTTCTGTTTTCTAATGACCTGAATTCAACATATACATATTCTATTTCTTACTATTTCACTGTGTCCATCTGTAATCTTGGGGAAACCAATTTGTCCATATTTAAGTGACTTAGATGGTTGTATTGAGCATCCATATATACGTTCTATACTCCGACAGCAGAGGGTGCTGCAGAAATTGCATTATTTTTTGTTGCTTTCTGCTGTTCTGCGGAGTGTTAAGGGTAGTTAGTTGTTGTCAATAAAGAAGGTTCCTTTGTTCTTCTCTGAGTGATCTCTCTGGGACAGGGACCCCATAGATACATTAAATAGGCAATAAGGATGGGATCCCAGTGAGTAGGATGCTTCCAGTACTTCAGTCAAGAGAACAAAGGAAAAAAAACTTGCAGTGATCTATGCTGCAAGTGAGTAGGGGCTAGGACTCTTTTCTTCCTATGTGCTGATAAGATTATTTGAAGTCAATAAGATTACTGATGATAACCAGAGAGGTGTAGTGCTACTGTCATTGGCTCAAAGACTTATCAGAATATTTGCTTTCTTGCATCTCCAGCCAAGCTCCATAGTTAAGTCCTACCACAAGATCCTCCAATTGCTCAAAAAAATCATTTTTCACCAACCCCTTCCGAAACCATCTCCAGTTCCATTTCAACTGATGAAATCAGCTGCCAGAGGAAGCAATTGCTGCATATGTAGCAGATTTATGTCGATTATCTGAGAACTGTAATTTCAGCTCCAGTCTGGAGTCTCTTCTTAGGGATTGTCTTGACTGTGAGGTTGGAGACAAAGCCCTGTAATTCAGACTTCTTGCAAGGCATAACTTAACATTTGCCATGGCTCGAGAATCCCTTGCATATGAAACTGCTTCATTCCTTTCAAGGGAAATCTGAGCATTGCCAGCAAAACTGATGTCTGCTGAGATATACCAGGTGCATTTAAGGAAGAAATCTCCAAGGAACCCACCACCCATGCACAAAAATACAGACTGCTTGCAGATGTTAAAACCCACCCCCCAAAACCCCAGTGCTTTACTTTAAATTGTGTGCACTCCAATGCCTAGCACATGCCCAGAAGAGGCAGCTCATTACTTGGACCCAGCTTGCCCAGTATAAATTGGGTATTTTAATGAGGCTTTTTGGTGCTTTTATCTAATAGCTGATTGAATTAGCTTTAGCTAAAAATTCCAAAAAGCCCCTCTAAAGTACCCAATCTATACAGATGCTGAGGAGCCGGGTTGAAATAATGTGGTGCTTCTTCTAGTAAAGCATGTTTTTGGTGGTGGGGGGCGGGGGTTAATTTCTGCAAGCAGCCACAATTTCTTTTTCCCAAAGAAGCTGCTATACCTGTGGGAGAAATCACAGATATGGTACGTGTAATTTCCGTGATGCTGACTGCCACTATTGCCAGCGCAAGAGTCGCATTGAACATGTGTGTCATCAGAAGTCCAAGATATCCAGTACGAAGGCAACTAAGTGGAGTGTGCCTCCAGTTACTGTTGCTGATTCAAATGAAATTACAGCACATGAGTTGTCCCTTGATGCCTATACTACTGCATTTGTTAGTAATGTGGAAACAGCAACCCCACAGAAGAAAAGCACCTATACTACCAGGATACTCCATAGCACCTTGTACTATGGAGGTAGACTCAGGATGTGAGTTTACCTTAATTTCAGAAGAGATGTACAATTCATGGTGGCCTGGAAATTGTCCACCTACTGTGCCATGTGAAGTCAAGCTAGTAGATTATAACAAACAAAAGGGTTTCAGGGTGCATGTTATATCAACATCCACTGTGGGCAGAACTGAGAAGTCTTCTGCCTAATAATTGCTAATGATAACAGAGCAAGTTTACAGGGAGGGGAATGGTTTGAATCCATTGGGTATCAAATTAACAGGACTGCATGACCTAGTGATGGCCACTTTACAAAATGTCCTAAGGGATTTTAGTGAGGTAGAGAGTGGTGTTGTATATTGTCTGTATAAATGTTCTGTACCTCATTAGCAGTGTGTGCTGGCCAAACTGCATTATCTTGTGTTGCTGTTTGCTGTTCTATTTATTGTTAAGGGTAGTTAGTTGTTAATGAAGATGTTGCCCTGTTCTTCCCTGCATGGTTTTTTAGGAACAAGAATCCCTCAGCTACACTAAATATATATCCTTCCTCCTGTCTATAGAGGTATTATGAGGCTTAAATAATTTTCAGGAGAAGTAGAGAGTGGTTTTATAGAATATATGAATGATCAGTTGATGGTGTGATTTTAGTGTATTTTAATAGGGTTTTGTTAAACAGATCATTGCTTGAATGTATTTAATTTTATTGTTCAAGTCTTAGCATTCATGTAATTAGGTGAGAAATCTGAGCTTTCATTTAAAACTGAAGGAAGTTTTAGCCCTCAAAGTTGTGGAGAACAGACTGAATTTAAAAGTGTCTAACTGCTTTACTACTAGAAGGTAAATAAAAATAAATCTAAATTATTATTATTATGATGATGATAACCATCATCATCTCAGGATATTTTAGGAACTGACATGAGTTTTGCAGGCTTGCAAAACTGGGATAATTTCATTTGTTTGCCATAGAATATATTGTAAAATTAGTATGCTTTTTTGTAATCTTGTATTTATATGATCCTGTAATGAAGCACACAATAGAGGTCCTGGCATTAAAAAAAAATGAAACTGATATAAAGCAACCCAAAAATGAAAGGAACACATACTAAAACTAATTTGCTTGAAGGGAAATGCCATGTAGGAGATGAATAATGGCTTCTTTATGCTGTCCAAAAAATATGTTATTTTTTCTGTCTCCTTCCCCTCTAGTGGCCACTCATTTAAGCACTGACCAGGGTCAATGTTGTTTAAATGATGGAATTTGACGAGATTACAGGTCATGACAGCATGGCTGAATACTACTACTACTACTACTACTACTGATTTCTATATTCAGTGAATCCATGGGTACTAAGATAAAAGCCAAACCCAAGTATTCAACTATTCCATGCAATGGGTAGGGCATTACCAGTGTGTCAAGAAGCAAAGCATTAAGGATAAATACATTTCAGCAACGATTTGTTTTAAAGACTGATTTGTAAATCTTGATAAACCAGAAGGTAATAGGGGAAGAAGGAACCACAGTCTAAACAGTTCTATAATGTATTGTGGTATGTCTTCTTGTCAGTTAGATCATTTGTCCTCAAATAGGGATGGTCCCTAGAGTGTAAATCTTATAGCACTAATTATTTTCTATATCTTGACACTTTAAACGGAGATATGTTCTCTGTCTCCCAGCCACTGCCATATATTTGTATGTAATCTGCTATAGGAAGGACATACATACGTCTTACATGAAGTCCATTTTATCCTAGTCTTTGTTCTTTTTTTGTCCTTAAAATAAAATTAAGGGCCAGTCTAGTTTGAAGACCAAATCAAGGGATTGTACTATGTGTGGGAGAAAAAATAATGCAAACACAAATTCAGCTATTGTTCCTCTGTTCACAACTACCTTTCATCTTGAAACTAGTCTATGCAAACAAATACAGACTGTCTTTCTGGTATCTCCTCACTGGTGTTTAGCTGTGGCAACTCAAGTCTAATAGGTCAAAAAGAGTGAAGCCAGGAATAATTTTTTTGTGATTTTGCAATTTTAATTGAAAATTTTACTTTCAGAATGGAAAAGAAACGAAGAAGCTTTAAAACTTTAGAAAAACATATTTTGGATCCATCAAAACATTCAGTTTTCATAAAATGACAATTTTTGTTTCAGTTTTGAGCTTGTAAATTTTCTGAATACTATTAATATTAATTTGGTTTGGTAATAAAAATTGTAAATTTTCATTAAAAAATCAACTTGGGACATTTCAACATTTTTCAGTGCAATGATTGAGATTTTTAAGTAAGAGTTTTTCCAAATCTACATTAAAAATATTTCAGCTTTCACAAAAATGGTATTTTTGTTCAAAAAACATGACAGATTTTGGCTAGTTCTACCAACAGACATTTTTATAGAAAAGACACAGCTATTCATTCTCTTTATATGGTCTATCTGGAACCAACTTCCAAGGGAAGTAGTACTGGCTCCTACCTTGGGGATCTTTAAAAGGAGGCTTGATGTTTACCTAGCTGGGGTCATTTGAGCCCAGTTTTCTTTCCTGCCCAGGGCAGGGGGTCAGACTAGAAGATCTGCAAGGTCCCTTCCGACCCTACTTCTATGAATCTATGAAAATCTTCTAGTTCCATTATGCCTCCAATAACAATTGTTTAACACAATTGTTGTCAATTGGCTGGACTGTTAATGTACCAAAACCACTGCTTTTCATAGTGAGCAGTACTGTCTCATTGATTCCTTGAAGTTGCCCGTATTTCTGTGTCCATTTGTTGTCTCTTTTTTAAACTCAGATTTTAAGCTCCCTGGGGTGAGGACTATCATTTTATTGTGCTCGTAAGTGCTACAGCAATACAAATATGTATGTGTGTGTGTGTATATCTATATCTATATATATGTGACCAAAATTATTGGTTGAAAACACCCCAGACCTTTGACGATATTTGAGTCTAAGTTTTGTGACTGACATCCATCTATATTAAATTTTTTACAATGTTTACCATAAAATAATCTTAGTTCTTGTATTTTAATGGGCTCAGATTCTAAAAGTAGGCATTACCTTGTATTCTCTTTTTTTCTTTTCCCCCAGGGCAATTACTATAATCGGTGCTTTTTATTTAATGAATATGTTCCTAGGCAGTCATCATTCTGAGATTACGGATATGAGCTTCTCTCCCAAATCTAACTGAAGTATTTTGAGTTTGGGGGAAAGTACAGTGAATAACATGATGAATAGGTACTATTCAATGGCCCACGTTATTTTAGACTCCTTAGCCTTGAAGCAAAGAAATTGTCATCTACACTCAGCAATAATTGCACCTAATTGAGCTTTTTTATTTTGAGATTATATGTATATGAAGATGCTGATTTGTTTTACAACACATAACAAGGCTAGAGTTTCATTTTTATACTATTCAGTGTGTAACATTTTACAAGGATTTTTTGCTAATGATGTTTTAAATTCAGACCTTTTATAGGAGCAATGGCAGAAAATAAAACAATAATAGGTTAATATATGCCTAGCAGTAACTTAAACTGGCCCTCAACATCAGTAGTCATTTTCAAAGGTGATACTAATATAAATTGAAATAAAGAGCATTAGATGGACCCTAGAGTGATGGAAGTAAACATGAAGAAGTTTTTTTTGGTGGGTTGGAGGGTTGAAACAATTAGAAATTGGATTATAATGATAAAAAACAAAACTAATGCCTAGATAGCAATACACATTTTCTACCAGTGAGGTCTCTTGGACAGTGGAATAGCTCCCTAAAGGAAGTAGTTGCTGCTTTTTGCTCTAGTCATTCTGTAACTACACTAGACAAAACTATAGAATAGGATGTAGAAAACAATGAAAAAGAAACAGGGTAATGAATCCACTAAGATTTTTCTATCTCTAATTTCCATGATTCTGTGAGACATTCAGCTTTTTGATGCAGTTTGTTACCCGTCCTGGCTGAAGAAGCAGTCATATACTAATACTAAGAAATACTAATTTACAGGAGAATTCTGTTAACTTAGTGACTCTTCAACAGATGCCCTGAAAATACAAAAGAGGGATTTTTCAAATACTTCCTGGATGGGGGACCACATCTAATGGTTACAGAGATGGAGGCACACTTCGTTCTTCTTCCCTGCATTAATGACAGGTGTTTGAGGAGAAACTCTGTTTTGGGTGCTGACATGATTCTTAAATGTTTTATTCTTAAATTTGTAGAAGTTATGGTTTGGGGTTACCAACTGTCCAAAATTCTACTGCTCTTAAAAAAACAGGCTAAAAATGCCCATCCATGAAGTCAGTAAGAAAAATGAGTGCTCCATAAAAAATTAAGCTGATTGAAGATCCCTCTTGGACAGATGGAACATAGCAGCAACACCTCATATCTGAGCAGGAGCACAGCACCACTCCAGAAGCATTGTTCTTAGGGCTTTGTAGTTCCATAGCCCCAGTCCCCTTGCTGTACCCATTTGCTGATGCTGGGTCAAGTTGTCTGTCCCCTGCCTCTTACCGCTGCTTGCCTGGAAGGTACCAGGATTGGGTGATACAGCTGGGAGGGAGCTGTTGGGCTGAGAGAAGGGAGAGATGGTGGGTGGTGGTTTATGCCAGGATCAGAGAGAGGCAAGAGGAGCTGGCAGGGGTAAAGCTGGGGATGGGCTGAGGGGTTCATCAGGAGATGAACAGTAGTATAACTAGGGCAGGCAAAGGGCTTAGAGTGGGGCACTTGTATGCCCCCCTGAGTCATTTTCAGAACAGTGGCAGCCCTGTGGAGCTATAGGGAGTCAAACAAGTGTGGGCCCATGCCCTGTAGTGCCTACACCATCTGGGCTGTTGTACCAGTATGCAGTAAGGCTGTCCCTCCGGTAAAGCAGCCAAACACATACTGCTGCAAAAGGAGCTGTAGCAGCTAAGAGTGCAGAGATGAGGGGCAGGTAAAATTGCAGTTACCCCTTACCCCAGTTCCATTTCTCCAGTGGTCAGCATAATTTCCCCCCTCCCACACCTCTGCCATGGGGGGCAGACTGGGGTATGGGTTAGGGGGGACAGCATTGTGCAAGATGCTATCAGGGGATACCTGGATGTCGGGATGAGTAAGGATCTTCTGTGGTAGGGGCAACCAGGTGTAAATACATTGCTGCAGTCACATAGGGTTACCCACCCAACATTTTTTTTTGCTGGCAATAAAAATGTGTCAGCAAGAAAAGTCTGTTAGTAAAATGTCTGCAGTGTCAGTAAAAAACATCTTGGGTCGGCAACCCTGTTATGGATCTAATTATAGGAGAGTCAGACGGAAGATGATGACCACAGTTTTTCAGCCTAGTCAGGCTAGTAACTTATCTTTAGCTAAGTGCTTTATAAGAACCCTCAAGTACCTTACAAAACAGTCACTTAGCCATTTTGAGCCATAAAGCAATGGACCAGCTCAGCACAGAAGTTGAGAGCAGAACATAAAAGATTAACAAAAGATTTCCTTCATATTAAAAGGGTGATTTAAGTAGGTATTTTGATGACTTCAAGTGTTCTTGAGTGTTAGGCAGTTTACCTTTGGGGGTTTTCTTCATCTTTTCAGGTAGTGAGAGGCATTTCTGATATTCTAATAAGTGGCATTCTGTTATAAATTGTATGTGTAAATTTCCCATTTAAATGGGAGTTTTGCAATCAGCTTCTCTGTGGACAGAATTTCAGAGTGAACCTGGTCTCCCTTGGTGGCGGAACAGTGGAATTAGCCATGCCAACTTGTCGTGTACTTTTTTATACTGTCATGGAAACTGAAGAACTTCCACAAATGTGTTTATAGATATGTATTCTACCATTTTTCTTTGTTTTATAAAACAGTATGGGAACAGTCAGATTATATACTTCCTAGTAACATGAAAGTTTCTTTTTGATTTTGGTAACATACAGAAATATAGTATTTAGATTTTATTTTTATAATTATTATAGGTTATGAATGAAAAAACACAAGTCAAAGTAAAGGTGATGCTTTAGTATGATAGTAATTTAAAGTGTTTGCTTTGTCAGTCAACCTGAATAATAATAAAAATGTTAGCTTCACACTTTTTTGCTTTTCATTAAAAAAAAATATATATATATGCAGATTATCCTGATGTCTGTATGTAATACATTGAGAGTATTCTTCTCGCTTGGATCATATCTTTACTAAGCTTTACCTGCAGGTTTGAATAGAAGGTGAATTGTTAGCTGTAATAGCTTTTGTTATTTAAATGTCAGGATTTTCCAGTTATTTATCCAAGTGCCATAAGCACTTTTCATTATAGGAAATCCCCAGAGTTTTAGATGCCTACGGTCCGGTGTACCATTGTGAATTAAAGCACAATGTAACTGAGGTTAATGGAGAAATACCTGCTTGTGCCAGCAATGAGTCTGGTATATAGATAGATTGAGATAGGTAAAGGTTAGCCATATTAGTCTGCAGTTAGGCAGAAGGTGGGGTAGATATCCATTTTACAATCTAAGATAAATACAGAGCACAAGCTTTTGTGAACTTGAGTTCACTTCATTAGATGCTGGGAAAGGACAGCATAGAGCAGCGTATAGACTTTCCTTTGTACTTCACTGGGACTATGGGACTATAATTAGGGGTTTTATAGTCCCAGAAGCATTTTTAAATGCAGTAGACTAACATAATGTATCCTAAGCAGATGAAAGTGATGGAGAACTGGAATCTGAAAAGAAGTACTAGATAAAAAGCAAATTTTAATCTTCTTTTTAGACTTACAAACTTTTTAACTTTCTTTAACATTTCATATGATTCTCCATTTTGGGCAATGCTTTAGAGCACATCATAGATTTCATAGATATTAGCTCTGGAAGGAACCTCAGAAGATCATTGAGTCCAGCCCCCCGTCCAAAGGTCAGCTGGGGTCATAGGATCCCAGCAAGATAAGCATCCAATTTGCTCTCAAAGGTTTTCAATGTAGGTGCTTGAACC
>NW_017728951.1:45150393-45158023 GCF_001723895.1 Crocodylus porosus | reverse complement strand
TCTTCTGTAGTGCTAGCTATAAGGATGCTGCAGGTTTTTCCTCCCAAGGTGGAGAACCTTGCATTTTTTGGTGTTAAACACCATCAGGTTCTTGTCCGCCCATTTGCTGAGCCTGTCCATATCAGCATATCTCAAATTCTGTGGCAATATTCATTCTATTGTCATGTGTTGGTTTTCATTCATCTATGATGATTTTCATGAAGGTGCTTTTAATTATATTTTGGGGGGTGGGGGATAGCTTCAACTTTCCATTTTCTAATTCCTGTGATGTTCTTGCAACTCGGCTCGAAAGAAATTCCTTTTAAATCTAAAACAAGTGTGTGGGAGGGGAGCTGGTGCTTGTAGTTAGTGTCAGCAACTCATTATCATGGAGCTACACTGTTGGAATTGATTGACATATTTCATTCCTTTCACTCTTTACAAGCTGGATTTCTGCTCTGGCTCCCTGACCCTTGCTGCCAAGCTCCCAGAAGAAATGTGGAGAAAATGCAATTATCTTTTCCTTTGGGAAGGATGCTGGGAATCTAGACACATGTATGGTGGGATGGAAGACAAAATGTTCAGCCAACAGGATGTAGCATAATGCTGAATTCTATAGCATGTAAGAAAAATGCCAGCCATATCAGATTTCATAGCCTGGGAATCTCAGAGTAACTGATGTTCTGATTGCAGTTTGTACCTCTGACAGCTACAGTTTCAGGTTCTGAGGTGACTCTGAATCTGTTCAAACTTTGTTAATATTTCCAGTCATATCCATGATGTATGCTGAGATTCCCAAATGCAATTCTGTATCTATCTGTGATTCCTGAAAGTCATAGAGGCTAAGGTTGTCAAAAAGCCTGAAGCTGAATTGATTCAATCTTTGCAAGTTAGTCTAAGATGCATAGATTGAACCAATAAGCAAGTGAACAGACATTCACTTTTGATTCCAA
This sequence comes from Crocodylus porosus, assembly GCF_001723895.1. NCBI lineage: Eukaryota > Metazoa > Chordata > Crocodylia > Crocodylidae > Crocodylus > Crocodylus porosus. The sequence goes on along the minus strand of NW_017728951.1, from coordinate 45,157,091 downwards.
AAGTACAGTCAAATGCCTGCAGTGACCCAGACCAGAAGCTGGGGGACACTAGAACACACCTCCCTGCTGGGCTGAGCAGAAAGCCTGGGCCGAGAGGTTTTCTGGGGGGTGCAAAGCACCCTGAGATGCTGGGGGACTGTGAGTTAATTTGAAATTGGAGGGGATCTGGGACAGAAGTTCAATAAACCCATTTAACCTAAATCAGTTAAGTCTGACACTACATCCATCAAGGTTTACCTTAAACTTCCTTCCACCTCTTGACAATGGTCCTACTAATGCAGCCAGTATGCCATTAGCCTTCATGCAACAAGGACACACTGGCTGTTTCTACATGAGATGCTACAGTGCAGTAGTAATGAGCTACTGTGCCATAGTTTGTTGCTACTTCACAGTAGTGTTTCTGGGCGCTAACCAGGTAGCAATGAGCTACTGCACAGTAGCATCAGGCAAAAAACATGTGGCAACAGTGCTGTGCAGTAACATGAGTTACTGCTCAGTTATTTAGTACTTTCTTATGCAGTACTGTGGAGTTATTTAGTACTTGCTTATTCAGTAACAACTGCACAGTCCACTGCATGTGTAGATGCAGCCACTTTTGGCTCATATTTAACTCATTGTTCACTGTAACTCCTGGGTCTTTTTCTGCAGAGCTGCTGCTTAGTCAGTCAGATCAGAGCCTGGAGCATGGGATTGTTCCATCCCAAATTTTATGAAATTTCTTTGGTTCAAATCCTACAATTTTCTAGGTCTCTTTGAATTCTAGCCCTACCCTCCAGCATATCTACTACTCCAACCAGCTTGGTGTCATCCACAATCTGGCTGAGGGTGCACTCTATGCCATCTTTCAAATCATTGATAAAGATATTGAACAAAAATGACCCTAGGACTGAACCTTGGGTCACTCCACTCCAGCCGCCAACTAGACATTGAGCCATTGATTACTACCCTTTGAGCCCAATGATCCAGCCAGTTTTCTATCCACCTTATAGTCCATTCATTCAACTCATATGTCCTTAGCTTGCTTGTGAGAATGCCGTGAGAAACTGTCAAAAAGCCTTGCTAAAGTCCGGGTTTATCACATCCACTGCTCTCTCCACTTCCATAGAGCTAGTCATCTTATAGAAGGCAATCAGGTTGCTTAGGCATGACTTGCCCTTGGTGAATCCATGCTGACTTCCTAATCAACTTCTCCTCCAAGTGCTTAGAAATGGATTCCTTCAGGACCTGCTTTGTAATTTTTCCAGGGACTGATGGGAGGGTGACTGGTTTGTAGTTTTTCCCTTTTGTAAAGATGGGGACTATATTTACCTTTTTCCAATTGTCTGGGACCTCTCCCAAAGTCCATGAATTTTCAAAGATAATGGCCAACAGCTCTGCAGTCTCATCAGCCAAATCCCTCAGCACTCTTGGGTGAATTGTGTCACATTGGCTTATGTGTGTCCAGCTTTTGTAACTGGTCCCTAACCTGTTCTTTCACCACTGTTGGCTGCTCACCTCCTCCCCAAACTGTGCTGCCAGGTGTAGTAGTCTTGGAGCTGACCTTGACTGTGATGACTGAGGTAAAACAGGCATTGATTACATCAGCTTTTTCTGCATCATCTGTCAGTCACTAGGTTGCCTGTCCCATTCAGTAAGGGACTCCCACTTTTCTAATCTTTCTCTTGTTGCTGAAATACTTGTAGAAACCCTTCATGTCCCTTGCTAGCTGCAATTCCAGTTGCGCTTTGGCCTTCCTGACTTCATCCCTGAACACCTGAGCAGTACTCTTAAACTCCTCCCTAGTTGTTTGTCCAAGTTTCCACTTCTTGTAAGCTTCCTTTTTGTGTTCTAGCTCATTGAAGAATTCCCTGTGAGGCCAAGCCGGTCTTCTGTTTTACTTGCTAATCATCCTGTACATAAGAATGGTTCATTTCTGTACCCTTAGTAAGGTTTCTTTAAAGTACAGTGGACTGATATCTGCTGTTTAAATGAATCATGAACAGAAGGGATATAACAAGCAGTTTGGTGTGCAGAGATTTGTTTTTCAGTGATGGCAGCTAGGACATTGTTGCTAACTAAATGTCAATAATTTCCAGCCAAAAAATAAGTATTATTTCTTTGTCTTCTATATTTTGTTTGTGCAGTTCACTTATCACAGTTTATATTTTCAGTGCAGTTCTGTGTGGCATTCCTGCATTTTCACAAATGAATTGGTTCTGGTCTAAAGAAGTGTGCTGATACTAAATCCTTTCCCTAGAGACTTATCAGTGTCCAAAGAGTCAAAATTATCAAGTACCATATAAATCCAGTGGAAAGTTACATTAGCCAATGATCTCACCATAAATAAAAAAGCAGCTTTTGGAAAAGAAGCAAAGCATCTCTTAACATGTAGATAAAGTTGTTCTTTTCCTGTTTATGGGCTTTATTCAGTACTTCTGAGTGAAGCACAAGTCCCAACAGAGTCAATAGGTCTGAGTGAGGAGGGTGGAATAGGACCAGTGAGTGCAATTATGTGCCGTTAGTAGTGACAGGAGTTACATGCACATGAAGTGGAGAATATACTCTAAGTGTGTCTGTCTAGCTTTGCAAGCACTGGATTAAAGCTATGCAAATTTTGAACCTACTTAATGTTGCCTTCCATTAAATATGGCACTCACTGAATGAGATCAGATATGCTTTGGAGGAAGTTTGTTGAGACCAGTGGTGTTTACTTTTTACAGATATTATTCCTAAGTGAATGTGGCATTTGTATTAGATGAAGCTCGTAACTTAGTATGAAACGTGATAACTTGTCTATTCGAATCCTCTGCAGGTAATGTTTTTCATTGTAGCGCTATATGAGGCTTGCCTACTCGCAAGATATTTAGGTCAAAGTCTATTTATAAAAATTGCCACAAAAAACTTATGGCTTGCAGTTGAAAATAATATTCACAGTTAAAATGAGAGGTTTATTTTAGAGGTAAATTGGAGGATATCAGATATGTTTGTAGTTTTACAGCTCATGTAGGATAATAGGAATAGGATCATAGGAAATTAGGGCTAGAAGGGCCCTCACAGGGCAGGATACATACCTCATATCAGAGAGGAAAACTTGCTGAAAATAAGAATGAGATACTTTAGCATTAGTTTGATGCCCATGTTAGTTATGATGTCTGTGAACTATCAATACTACTTTAGCTTAAAATTCTCCATATATGTTAATTTTTGTTGTAGCGTAGATTAAATGAATGTGTGAAATTTCTGAACAGATGTAATTTGTATACTGCTATGAGGGGGAAAAAATCCTTTGTGAATTTTTTTGCAAAAGTTTTGAATGGAATAACCAGATAAATTTATATTTTTCTAGTTTCATAAATTGAGCCAAATAGAGTTTGAAAATAAAATAACTAAAACACATTTGGTAAATGTTCAGTATCTTACATTACTTCTCCAATACTTAATAGAATTTTCATAGATTCATAGAGACCTTGGAAGAACATCAAGTCCAGCCCCCCTCCCTAGCAGCAGGAAGTCAGCTTAAACATCAGTTGTTTTGTTCCCTTTACCCAAGGAACTATTTTTTTTGTTTAGCTTTTGTGTATGATAAACATGCTATAATGCCCATCTTGAACTGATAATTTCTGGGTGCATCTACATGTTCAATAATGCGCAGTAACTACAGCCCATTAAGTTTATGACAGGTAATAACTTAATGTGCTGTAATACGCATTAGACTAAAGCTACTGAATATCAGCACGGGTTTTGCCTGCTGTGCTAATGGGCAACAGAATTAGTCTTCTGCTCATTAAGCATCTCATGTAGACACCCCTCCTTGTATGCAACTTTAATATACTATTGTAGCAACTCCTTACTCAGAGTATGTCCTTTTTGGGACAAGGTTAATATCTCCCTCCCCCACTCATCCCCATGTTTGTACAACCCCTGGTTTTATTAGGGTTGTGGCCTTCAACTCATGGGTGACAGTGTGGCTAAATACAGAAAGTCCAAAAGCCCAAGGCAGAATTGATTCAGTCTTTGTAGGTTACTCTGAGCTGCCTAGATTGGACCAATAATGAGCTGACCTCACAGTCACTTTTCAGCTGGGAAAAGCAGCCAGATGCCTGCATTAACCCAGGCCAGAATGTGGTGGGGCACTGGAGCATGCCTCCCAGCCTGCCAGTCAAGTGGAGGCCATCCCTCATTGGTTTTCCAGTACATGCCCCCAACCCCCTCACAGTAGGGCAGAAGGAGCCTCCCAGACAGGTGCTGGCCCCTGGCATCTGCCCACATGTGTAGGCCCTGCAACTCAGGGTGTTTCCCCTGCCCCAGCCTGGGATCCCCCAAGCCCTGGCTTTCCATGCTATGGAAGCACAGGGAGATTCCCCCATTTCCTCCCCAGCATGGTTGGGTCATGGCTCAACCCCTCCCCCTCCTATGGTGGTTGGGGACAGTAGTCCCCTAGCAAATGCCAGCCCCTTCCCCTGAGCCAGGAGTCTGCACATGTGGGGATACCCCATGCGTCAAGGGATCCTGAGTGCTAGTCTGCCTGACTGTGTGGGGAGTGGGTGGGGAGAATCCTCCTTTGCTCCTGAAGCAGGGCAGACCAGGCCTTGGAGGACCCCAGGTCAGGGTAGGGGGGCTCTGAACTTCTGCTCTGTTACAGGTTTAGTCCTGTTTCTGATCATCACTTATACCAATTTATGTACAATTTCTATCCCTAGCCCATGTGACTGTTTTCCATTCACCTGGTCAACAACATTTATGTTGGTATACAGGCACTTCCTCTGAAGATGAATTTAGTTCTGGAATTTGTAGTTTGGTTGCCAAAATGTCCATTCATTTTGAAATCACTCCTTAATATAGGTTTCATTTTGTGGCCTTTTAAACACTAGGATGGCAGCTACAATGTAATTGTATGCTGTTATTCCAATCTTCTCCATTTTGCAAGGTACCTTTAATGGCTGAGGCTGTTTTGAAGTTAATGGCCATTAGACTGGCTATATAGACCATCCTATTTGAATCTATTGGCTTCTCTTACCACTATTTTAAGAATTAAAATATATATATATATATATATATATGACTATATATGACACAGCAATCCCCCAGGAGCCTAAGTGAGACCCAGAGAAATTCAGTACTACTTCGGCTTTGTAATCAGCAGCATCCTGTTGCTGTAGTGCGTTTCTAACTTAACACTGCTCTAAAGTTCCACTCACTGCAGAATGGCAAATCCATTATTGCTATATTTCCTCTAGTATGCACAGTGATCATATTAATCATGATTTTTTTAGACATTTACATTCTATGAGAATTCCAACAGTGATTAATATCCGTTTACATTGTAATATCCTATGTACTAAGTTAATTAGAAATCTAAGTAGCTTCATGATTGTAGAATACTCGAAGTATTTTTCCTACTTAAGTTTCCCCCCCCACTCCTTTTACTGTATTAAGGATGAGAAAACTCTTTTTTGCCTTGTATTGATTCCAGTCAAATTTAGTAGTCCGACTATAACTCAATAATATTTTGGAATTCTGTTTAAGAAGAGCTAGATTAGGGAGTTAAAAAGAAACGTTCAGTGAAAAAATATGGTAGAGAGAAGAAAGAAACTAAAACAATGTAATGTAAATAAAAGGGAACAGAAGGGAATGGAGATTCCACTTAAGTTGAAAATATCATTTATACTGTATTTATACTGTATTTATACTGTATCATTTATATTATACAGTTTATATTAAAGGGATTATTTTATCCCTATCATGGGCTTTTTTTTATGCAGGGGAAGATGTAAAAACTCCTAGGCTTGTGAACCTATTAAATAGTTTGAGTGAGTAATTCAGTGAGTTTTGAGTGAATTTTAATTGTGTTTTAAGTAAATTTGTGGATAACAGTAAGATTTTTTTTTTTATTGGTTGGTTTGGTGTTTTACTTTTATTTTCCTATGGGGTTTGTAAAAAGGGTTGGGTAGATGACAGTTCTGGCCACTCAACAAAGAACATAGGAAATGTAACACTGCTTGCTTTTCTGCCAGTGTACAGGGAAGACTGTCTCCAATAATGAGAGGTTACCTCTGTGGTCTTACAGGACTTGTCTTCTGTGCCTATAAGTGCGAGCAGGGTGGAGGTTAGTTTTTATTAAGTAGTATGTTTTGAACAGTCTTTAGAGTTTCTGTTAGGGTATTTATCCTAGTTCCTAGCATTCACCATGAATCAGCCTGGCTAAACTGGGACTTTGGTATTGGTCTAATTAATTTCCGTAACAATACCATTGATAAAGTGCTGACTTACTGAGAGAACATAAAAAGTGGAAGTATATACCAATACCCATATCCTGTATTCTCTTTGTAGGGTATTATTTCCTGAGTAGTTTGGATGAAACCAAAAAGTCTCCCCAGTGAAGAGAAATAATTTTGATTCATGTTGTTTGAGGGCATACATATATTGCAGTCACTGCTGTGACTGCTGTGTCTTGTATCAAAGAATCATAGAAGTAGGGTTGGAAGGGACCTTATAGATCTTCAAGTCCAACCCCCTGCCTGGGCGGGAAAAAAACAAACAAACTGGGCTCAAATGATCCCATCTAGGTAGGCATCAAGCCTCCTCTTCAAGACGCCCAGGGTAGGAGTCAGCACCACTTCCCTTGGAAGTTGGTTCCAGATCCTAGCCACCCTAACTGTGAAGTAGTTCTTACGGATGTCTAATCTAAACCTACTCTCCAACAACTTGTGGCTGTTATT
>NW_017728951.1:45127341-45150293 GCF_001723895.1 Crocodylus porosus | reverse complement strand
GATGATCTTCTCAAAGAGTTTCCCTAGGATTGAGGTAAGACTGATGGGCCTATAGTTGCCTGGGTCCTCCCTTCTCCCTTTTTTAAAGATGGGGACCATGTTGGCTACTGTCCAATAAACTGGCACCTGGCCCGAGCACTTGTAAAGCCGTTCCAAGGGCCCTGCAATAACCCCTGCTAGCTCCCTCAACACCTAGGGGTGGAGAGCATCTGGACCCGCTGATTTGAACATGTCCAGCCCCTCCAGAAGCGCTCTAACCCAGTCCTCCCCAATCTGAGGTCTGGAGGTGTTCCCCTTGAGTCCATCTTGCATCACAGTGGGGAAGTCCCGGTCCTGCCCAAGAAAACAGAGGTGAAGAATTGGTTAAAGAGGTCTGCTTTCTCCTCTGGCGCAACCACCAGATTGCCCAGAGGATCTTGCAGGGGTCCCACATTTCCTGGTGCTTTCTTCATCCTTCCTATATATGTGAAAAAGGACTTTTTGTTATCTTTGATTTTGGACGGAAGTCCTAGCTTTATGTCCACCTTAGCTTTCCTGACAGCCCCCCTTGGGCCCTGAGTATCGTGTCCTTAAGGAACGACCACTCATCTTGGGCACTGGGTTCCCCTGCCCTTGAGAACCCCAGTGTCTCTCCCACTAATATCCTCAACTCATTGGAGTTGGCCCTCTTGAAGTCTAGGGCTTCTGCCTTGCTGCTGGCCCTTGACATCCTGTGCTGGATGGTAAACTCCAGCAAACAATGATCGCTATCACCCAGGTGGTCAGGGACCTGGAGGCCCCTTACCAGGTTGTCGCCTGTGGCCAGGACCAGGTCCAACAAGGCATTTCCTCTGGTGGGACTGTGCACCTCCTGAATGAAGTGGAGGTCCTGTATCTTGGCTAGGAACCTCCTGGAATGGTCTGACCTGGCTGACTGTTCCTCCCAGCAGATGTCTGTGTAATTGAAGTCACCCATGACTACTACATCCCTTGCCTTAAGGGATGTAGATATATCTGAGCTTGCTTTAATTACTTAGTTCATGTTTTGGAAGTACCTTAGCTATAACAGCATAGAACTCAGTGCAGGATAACTACCCAAGTACTTAGCCAGCTTCTCAGGCAGGTTTTGCAGCCCACATTTGAATTCTGTACCATTGAGGCTAAACTGCTGTAGGTATTCCAACTAGCTGGTTTAACTCCAAGTTGTGTATAGTTGTGTAGAAATGTTGCATTTCTACCAGTGGAACTGCTCTTCCACCAGTAGAAGCCTTAGGTGTACAGGTGTTCAAACAGTTTCTACTGGACCCAAACTAGTAGGTCCAGTAGAAATTTCTGCCATCTCTGATGAGGTACCAGGTGGCCTCTGGTAGAGTTTCTACTGGAGAAGTGAACACTTGTATACTTACCTCTCCTACAGAAGCTACTACGCTGTCCTCCAGAGTTTAATATCCTGAGTGCATTGCTCTGGGCCTCAACTCTTCTTCAGGGAATTAGTTTGTAACTCTGCCTCCACCCTACTGCTGCAGCCTACTCTACACAGCACCTACTCCACTTGACAGCTGAGCAGTGCCATGGCAAGGAAGTTTGGCACCTGGGGGAAAGCCCGCAGTGGCAGCCTGTCCTCACCCCACACACAGATCCAGGGGGCACATGCTTGCCTGGGAGCACACACAGGTGTGGAAGCTGCCCTCCCTGCATCCCCGCGCCTCCCCAAATGAGCCACTCACGGTTCCATCCTGTGCTCCACCCCATCTGGGCAGTGCCTATTTGCACCTCTTTGCTTCAGTGTGAGTATTATGGGGAGTGAGAGACATGGTCCTTTGGGGTTCCAGCCAATCATCCCTGACCTGTGCCTTGGTTGCATCAGCTTTCTATGGACAGACAGGGGAGCTTGCAAAACATGCTGGGATGGGTGTACTGAGGCCCTCTGGCTGGGTGTTGTTGGCAGTGCTGGCTGTTTTCAGGGCATCCAGCCTTGTCATTTAATTATTGTTCAGTTTCCTACCCATAGAGTTTCCAGCCTCTCAAAGCTGCTACACTTCCATTGGGTCATTTGAGCACTTGTACATATACCCTGTGTCTTCTATATTATAAACTTCAGTCACAGTAGTAACAAGATAGATGTACCTTTAAAGTGCAACAGTATACGAAATAACTCATTTGATATATGTGATCATTAATGAATCATTAAACATTACAGGAGCTGAAATTTAAAAACTGATAAAAAGACTCCTTCCCAGTAATACAAGAAATGCTTTGTTATTATTATCTGGGGCAATATATATATTTTAACATCTAAACAAATGACTCAAAATTAATGTTCACCCAGTTAAGTTTTAATGCAGTCTCTAGTAAAGCCAAAATGGTGCCTCACTGATCCATATTCAATGGGCCAAATCCTGCAGTCTTAAAGATTACAATATTTCCATTGAAAGCCATGAAATGTATTTGTTTTCCATTACTGTTAGCAGTGCAGACATTGCCTGCTCTGACTGCTGGCTCATACCCTTCATCTGCTACTTTCTGTTCCCAGTGTCACATGTCACTTGACTTGGAAGACAGACAGACAGTTGCTGTTGTATGTCAGGAGCAGGCCAGGATCAAAATCATATAAAAATACATGTCTGTCTGTTTAAGCTGGCCAGGGATGCCTTCTTGACATTTGGCTGTGGTCATTTTTTAACTAAGTGTAGCAAATAAAATGATTTGTGGAAAAATTCTTTTCAGACCTACTGCACCAGATTTGCTTTGTGGCCTGGGCCAGAAAATTAACTAATACCAAGTACTAGACATGAATAGCAATACGCCTCTTCGTATGTTTTCTGCAAACGTAGAAGATGGTGTAAAAGAATACATCTATCCAAAGGGCTGGACACTGCTTTGCTAAAAATGAAGAAAGAGTTTGCTCTCCAAACTATAAATCTGATATAGGCTGTAATACCCAGAAAAAAACAAGATTTGTCTGTCAAAGCCCATGACCTGTTTCTTTGAGTCAAGCAAAGCAATTTCCTCCATTTAAAAAGTTTGCTATTACATTCTGAGTGTGTTTCATAAAATAATCTTTGTATGATACTGCTTGGCTACCCCCGGTGCTTTAAATTGCATGGAGAAGTGAGCTCCCTTTATTTGGACAGAGCTACCCACACACCTAGTAATACTGATTATTAGGGAACCAGGTTTTCTGTGGAAAAATGTGGAATTTCTCTTTTAAAGGAGAAAAAAATGTTTTTTTCTCTTTTAAATGAGAAAAACACGTGAAACCATGGGCTAGTGCTTATAGGCTGGCTGCCTTAGTCTGCAACGGGCTGCTTGGGCCTGTGGGGAGTGATCAGGCAGGGGATGCCATGTGCATGTGCACATGCATGTGGCATCCAGGCAGTGGTGGAGAATAGTTCCCACAGCTTTCTCCAGGTAAGTCTGTGGGGGCAGCAGGGGGGAAAAAGGCCATGAATTGGCCTGGGGGAGAAGGGGAACAGGCCACATGGCACAGGCAGGGGGTGGGGGAAGCATGTGCCCCATCTATAGTGGGGCACAGGGCTGTAGCGGAGCCAGACCAAGAACCATCTCCATGGCTCAGGGTGCAGTACCTGGCTCAGGAGGAAGCGCTGCACCACCATGGCCACAAAACTGAGATGCCCCCTGCCCATTCAGCAGCAGTGGGGCACAAGCCTGTACTGCTGCTGCCACTGCCACTGCTGCTGCTACTGCTGCACCTTACCATGGCACTGCAGTACTCCCTCCTGAACTAGGTTCCACCTGTTAGGCTGTGGAAGCAGCTCCTGCCTAGAGTTGGTCCAGTCTGGCTTCAGCCCCAGGCCCCACTGTAGTGCAGAAATCCCCCCCTTCTCCCCTTTCCCCTTCTCCCCCCCCTTACCTGCAGTTCCAGTGCAGGGCAGCCACATGCTCCCAGCCCAGAAAATGGGGCTGGGGCTTCTGACTAGGGGGCGGAGCCAGGCAGGCCCCACTGTTGTTGGAGCCCACTGGGGTTCCCCTGGGTCCTACTGCCCTTGGTTCCTGTCATTTTGGACAGGAACCAAGGGCAGAGAAATATTAATTTTCTACATTTTTTTAGGGGCCCCATGGTCTGGAAAGAATGGCCTTGTGGGCCGTATTTTGCCCACCCCTGCTGTTGAAGTTCATTTACATGGAAAGTATATCAAAGAATAGCATTTTCTAGCCAAAAATTAGAAATCTATACTTTTCCTTGCTTCTAAAGTTTGATAAGGATGCAGGGAAAGATCATTTGCTTGTGTTTGTGTTTGCATAACCGTTAAACACTAGTTGTCAAGGACATAATATTTGAGATGGAACATAGTGTTCTCAGATAGTCCCTTCAGACTCAAGGTGGCAAATCAGTCAATGAGTTTAAAAATTTATCATGGAGCTGAACAATGGGAGAGAAAAAAACCTGGATGCAATTGCATTCACATCATGGAAAGTGATCGCCTCACTGCTATACATTATGCATTAATTGCCTTGCTATGCTGTGATACTGTATTGAAGTTCAGGACAATGAGAGAAACCTGTCAATGTACTCCTTGTTTTGTTTTTAATAACTGTTTGGAAGTATCTATTCCCATTTCCCAACAGCATCTTCCAGTGTTTGCTTTTGGAACAAAGTAGTAAACACTTTAATGGGTGATTCTTAATGAGCCCTTTACAAAGTCGCCACTCACAGAGGAAGTAACTAAATCAGTCTGCCTTTTGAGAGGAAGAAATAATTCCATGTGGATAATGTTTTAAGATAAATAAGCAGTTTAACATTTAGATGAACTACATGATAGCTATTTTTAGAGAAGTTATAGTTTTATGGAAGCATAGAGAGGCCAGGAGTGGCGGTAACTTTTAGGGCTGTGCGAAACTTCAGCAGCCATTTCATTTTGGAGATATTTTGGTGCCCGAAAGACCAAATCCAAATTGGAACAGAAGACTCTGAAACATCTCCGAAATGAAGCAGAATCATGTGAAATGTTTCAGATGTTTCAGAGGCAGGCTTGTAGTGAAACAGAAATTCAGAAGAGGGAAGGTGCTGGGGGAGGACTGATCTGATATTGACATCTGTAGCTGGCCACTGTCTGCGATCTGTCCCTGCGGTTCCTTCCAATCCCAGTGCTCTGTGGAAGAGATGGAGAAAGAACATATAAGCCTATTTGTGAACTGTTTTCTGCCTTTTGTGAGATCTGTCTCTTGCAGCACGTGCAGCAGAGCACAGCATCTGAAGGGTCTAGGCTGGTAGCAGTAGGTAGTCTGTTGCTACCAAGTTGTAGGCAGCCATTAGCCAATCCTTTCCCGCTTACCCGTGCCTACGATCCCTATTGCTAATCCCTTTTAAATACTTCTTCCAAAAAATCCTGTTAATTATTCTTGTTATTTTTTTCACCCCAAACACAAAGAAAGCTTTGCTTTGCCTGGCAGTGTCTCATCACCATGCATGAAAGCACTACACATATACACACACAGACACACAATTTCCAGCACACCAAACATGAATCATGCTGGAAAGGCAGGTGCCAGGTCTTCTGGCAGGGGGGTCAGAGGGAGAGCTACAAGTGCCCCCTCCCCAAACAGATGCACCCTCTTCCCTAGCAGCCTTGAGGCTTCTGTTGCTAGTGGGAGCAAAGATGTGGGAGCAGTGTCTGCACCTGCCCCACCTCCATTAATACCAGCAATAATAATAACTCCCAGCATCACCAGCATGAGAGTCTTATCCACCCCAATTTCAATTCTTAGTCTGAGCCTTCCAGTGCTAGAGAAGGAGCTGGATATGGAAGCTGTGGAGCTCAGTGCCCTAGCCAGAGAAGTTCTGAGAAAGGAGGAGGAATCTGAGTTTATGCTCCACACCCCTCAAAGTTTACCTAAAGCCAGTCTCCTTCTCCAAAAGGCACAGTGGAGGAGGTTGTGGGAGCAGGTGGCACAGCTTCCCTTGCCATTGTGCCTCTGCCTAATATCTGAATCGGTTTTCCATCAAGGTGTGACAGGAGAAAGAGGGGTGGGCGGTTGTCCCAGAAATAGGTGGGTGGGCTGAGATCTCACCCACACTGGGAAGGTCCCCTGTTAAAGGCTACCATCCCTGCTGCATTCATCCTGCTCTGCCTTAACACGCACAAGGCAGACAACAGTTTTTGGGTCAATCTGATATCTTTTATTAGAACAACTGAATAATTGGAGAAATATATCTTAGCAAGCTTTAGGGTTTAAAACCCTTTGTCAAGCTGAGGAAGCATCTGCAGTTGGTGTGTGTACTCTTCCTGGATGGCAGGAATAGTAAAGAAGCCAAAGGCTGGCATGCAATGCAGGCAAGAAAGCCAGTCATTGAAAATGTTAATTGAGATATCAGGGGGTGAGGGACAGGCTGGGAAGGCAGGGAGGAAGGAGGATGTATCAGGTAAAAGTGTATTGGCACCTGGGGAGTCAGATGTTGGGCAGGTTCTAGTGTGGCATAAATCCAATGTCTATACTGAGTTCATGAGTTTCTGTATCTAGGAGGTTGGTGAAGTGAAGTTCATAGGCTTATCTATGACAAGTGGCTTGTAAATTCCCTTTGAGAATCAAGCCTGAGAGACTAGAGACAGAGTGGCTTTCTTGTGATAAATGTTCCCACACAGGTAGGTGGGTATTCTTGTCTGTAATAGATTTCTGGTGTGCACTCATTCTGGTGTGCAATTGTTGCTTGGTGTCTCCTACGTATTTTCCATTAGGGCATTTGGAGCACTAGATGGGATATATAATGTTTCTGGAGGTGCAGCTATCAGATCCAGGAGTGGTGATGGTTCTGTTGTGGGGTGTGATAATTGTGGGGATACTGGAGATATGTTGACAGGTTTTGCATTTCTTGTCATGGCATGGTCTGGATTAATTCGGTGCATTTTTAGCTGTAGGAAGTTTGCTTCTGGTGATGAGGTTAGTGAGGTTTGGTGCTTGTTTGAATTTACAAACCACTTTTCACAGATGAGCCTATGAGCTTCACTTCATCAACCTCCTAGATACAAAAATTCATGGACTCAGTACAGACACACTATAACCTGCCTGACATCTGATTCCCCAGGTACCTCTCCACTTTTACCTGCTACATCTCCCTTCCACCCTGCAGCCTGTCCCTCACCCCCTGACACCTCAATTTACATTTTCACTGACTGGCTTTCTTGCATGCATGCCAGCCTCTGACTTCTTCACTATTCATTCCGTTCAGGATGAGCACACACACCAACTGCAGATGCTTCCTCAGCCTGATGAAGGGTTTTTAAACCCAAAATATTGCTAAGATATATTTCTCCAACTATTTAGTTGGTCTAATAAAAGATATCAGAGGTACCTTTGACTGGTCCATGCTGGGCCAGGACCCAAGGGGGGCTCAAAGGGTGAGGGGCCCACCACGAGGCATGCCCAGAGCAAGAGGCTTGGGATTCCAAATGGCCTGAAGGCAGGGCCAGGGCCTAAGGGGGAGCTAAAGGTCACAGAGAGGGGACCACAATCTATGAGGCATGGGCTGCAGTGTAGGGAAGGTATGGAGGTGCAGAATGGATGTCACCCCAAAACACCTAAATGGGCATACTCCCTCCTGGGAAACTTCTGAATCAGTTTTCCATCAAGGTGTGGCAGGAAAAAGAGGGGCAGTTGGTTGGCCCAGAAACAGGTGGGTGGGCAGAGATCTAACTAGCACTGAGACAGCCCCCTATTACAGGCTACCATCCCTGCTGGTTTGATCCTGCTGTGCCTTAACACACAACCAAAGTCATACATGTAATGAGTTTTGCTTTGAACAGTTTGAGGTGCAGCTGCACAGAAACCCCTGCACCTATCTCCTTGGCAGGCATCATGCCTTTGGAAAGGGCTACCATCTGTGCAATTTTCATCCAAATCAGGCAATAAATGACAAAGTTATAGGTATTTTAGTGATTCCCCATTATAGCCTATGGCTGAATCACTGAAACAGCATCAAAACTCTGAAACGTATTTGGCTGAATCAAAATGAAACAGTGATCTGAAACACCAAAATGAATCGCTGCCCATGCGATCAGGCTCAGTTCTCCTCCCCAGTGCTGTGATCCATTGACCTGAGGAAGGGAACTTTGCTCAGCTGAGCTGAGTTCCCCTCCCCAGTGCTATGATCGGGCTGGGGAAGGGAACACAGCCCAGCTGCAATCGATTGGGCTGGAGGAGGGAACTGAGCCGAATTGCTTGGTTCCCTCCCCAGCGCTGTGATCCATGAGGCTGGGGAAGGGAACTTAGCCAGGCCAGATGATGATGATCTTTCTTATAGGTTCAAGTGTGGAATGATAGGTGACAGCTCAAGGGTGTGTGGTCAGTGTTTTATTTTGTTCTGGGTTTTTTGTATTGCAGTAGCCTGCTGCTGAGTATCTGTGTGTCTCTTTCAAACATATGGTCTATTTCTCTACTAGTGTGTCCTTGCTGAGTACAGACAATTCCCAGTTCAGTAAGATGTGGTGGTATCTGAGGACTTGACTATCGACAGTTGCTTTCTTGGTGTATTTGGGGTGATTGCTTTTTTTGTGGATATAAATGTAGTGATCCATGGGATTTCTGTTCATAGCAGTTTGTAGGGTGCCCTCCTGGATATAGTATGTAGTGCCAAGAACAGTTGGTATTAGTGTAGAAGTATTCCAGAGAGAATTTGATTGAATAGTGGTAGATTTTAAACTGACAGTAGAAGTCAATAAACAAGTGCAAGTGTTAAGTCCAGATGATGAAAATGTCATTTATGTAGCAAAGGTATAGTGCAGGTACGGTGGTACAATTTACTAAAAACTCCTGTTCCAGGAGGAATACATGAGGAAGTCAACATATAGGTGTGCCCATGGTTTATAAGTCAGTTTTTCAACTAACATTTAAATAACTTTTATATTTCCTATATTAATCTTGTTATATAAACTGTCCAATACTGGGAAACAGCAGTGAAAGAGCCACAGGAGAAGCACATTATACAAGAAGTATACTTTATCAATTACTGCTCTTTTTGCATCTTCTGTATATTTATTGTTGTGCATTTGCATATTAGTAACCATTTATTAGGAAGTAATAAATTAGAAACAACAAATCCCTTTGTGATTTGTAACTTCAAGCCTGTAGGCCAAAGAACATCAAGGAAAACTTCCTTCACACAATATAATTCAACAAGAAGAATAAAGAGACTTATTAACAAATGCATTTTTAGCTGATTGGTGATGAGTAGTATTAAGCTGTTTGTGTTGTAAAAATGTATGCACATACATTATATTAAACCAGGGCCCCATAAAATAGCAATTGAAACAGCCCTTAAGCTTATGCTTTAATGCATTTTTATTGTAGAGAAGTTTAGAAAGCTAACGCTGTCACAATACTGATCATTAAAGCTAAAGAACTTACGGCACGTGTGCCTCAAGTGGAACAGGAGCCTTCATGTATGGCATGTGGCAGATAGGGCAGAAAGCAGAGCAGCATATTGGGCAGGGGAAGGGGATCAGAGTGGCATTCAGAGAGGGCATAGGGCTTATTTGTGTAATGATCGCCAAAAAGGTTGGGCCTCACCAATATATAACAAGTATCGAAAAAACTCAAAATAAAGACAAAATAGAACTTAAATATCATGCAAATTGTGCTACTTATCTAGTCCTTCCTGTACTCACTAATTAATCCCCTGGGAGGAAGGTCCTAGCTCTAGAACATTTGGCTCTTAATGGGTGCATCTACATGACACATTTACTGAGCAGTTGACTAATTAACTGCACAGTAAATGTCTTGGCAGCTACACATATGCCCCTATTAGGGCACACAAAGCTAATAAACTCCACTGCAGGGTAGTATTTGTAAATACAATACTCTGTACTACTCTGTACTACAGTACTACTCTGCTGAAGTTTCTTCATGCACAACAGTGCATGTGTAAATGCTGCCTTGGCTGGCTGGAGCACAAGGTGTTTCTTTGGCAGGCAGCTCCCACACTGAAGCACCCTTATTCCTCACCCAGCTGCTTTACAGCATGTGGAGCTGGGTCAGAGCAGCTCTGGGCTAGTGGGCTTACCTCTGGGCTCTGGGCTGGTGGGTTCCCTGAGAGCCTGGGCTGCTGCAACTGGGCTCCACGTGCTGCACATGAATAAACTCCAGAGCAATATTGTCCATAGTTTTTTGCTCTGGGGTACAAATTCCAACAGCTCACCCAGGAACCGAAAACCTGTAGGAATAAGCTCCAGAGTTTATTCATGTACATTAATCGCACATGTAGACATTAGGGCTCTGCAAAACGGTTGTGTTTCAATTCAGTTTCAGATTTAGCTGTTTCAGAGGACAGTGATTCATTTAGTTGTTCTGGATCATTGTCTTGTTTTGTTTCAGGCAAATCTGTTCTGGAGATTTGGCTCTGTCGAAGCTCCTCCAAATTTGTTTTGAATGGACTGCAAGGGAAGGTTTGCACAGCCCTACCCAGGCGGGCTGGGGGCTTGGAGCCCCAGTGGGGAGGAGGATGGGGCCATAGGTGGCTGATCCAGGTGTGGGGGAGGGCAGATCTCTCTGATCCCTGTCATGCTGGGTTGCAAGGCAGGGAAGCAGCGCACAGCGGTGAGGAAGCCTGTTGCTCCCTGCTGCGTGACTCAGCTCCGCAGGGAGCAGAGATTTATGCTGGAGTCTCCTTGCCGCCACTGCCCGTCCCATGCTGCCCTGGCATCATGGGGCTGCATGGGGTGGGCAGTAGTGACGAGGAGATCCCGGCACAGATCTCTGCTCCCTGCAAAGCTAGGTCACATGGCTGGGATTTGCCAACCCCAGGTTCAATTCCCCAGTTCTCTGATCATTCCCTCAGCTCTTCCTGGGGGCGTGGGACCCTTGACCTGCATGCTGGGGCCAGTGGCAACACCGCAGTTTTCCCAGTGCTCATTGAGGGCTGTGCCGAGCACCTGCTGCTGGCCCCAGCCTGCAGCAGCAGCCAGCTGCAACCCTTGCAGAGACTGGGGGCCTGCACCCCCTGGGAAGAGCTGGTGAAATGATCAGAGACCTAGGGAATCTAACAGGGAGCTAGATGTCAATATTAGAGCAGTCCTTCCCCCACTTTTTCCCCTCCCTCTTCTTAGTTTTTGTTTCTCTGCAAGCCAAAACTCTGAAATTCTCCAAAATATTTCTAAAACGTCTTGGAACTTTACGATTTGTTTCACAGATGTTTTGGAGCCTTCCATTTAGGTTTGGATTTGGTGTTTTGGGTGCTGAAACACCTCCGAAACGAAGTGGCTGCTGAAATTTTGCATGCCTCTAGTAGACATGCCAATGTGTTGAATCTTCTCCAGCAATACAATCCTATTGTCTACCCACACAGCTCAGCCAGAAGGCAATACAGATTCTATAGCTCATAGGGGCAAATTTATTTTGGTATGTTATTCTTAGATTACTGGTTAAGAAATAAGCAAAAGTAAGCTGTAAACAGTGGCTTTAGAAATCTAGAATGTAGCAGATTCTGACCTCAGTTGCACGAATATTAAGTTTAAGGGAATGTAGTTACCCTAAATTTACAGGGGTGTGACTACTGAGATCAGAAATTGGCTTGTAGGTTTAAAATCTGTGAAGCACAATAAAACTTTTAAAAATCCAATGTTGTGCCCCCTTCTATAACAACCAGAGCACTCTGCAGTGTAATATTTCAGGATCCTCAGTGCATTCTTCTTCTTACTCAAGCAATTGAGGTACATTTAATTGAAGGCAACAGCTTTGTCCATTAAAACCTTTTCCATCATTGTGAAGAATTACCAGCTCCTGTACTTTCAGTCAGTTTGCTTTGGGCAATACTTAAGGACAGAAACAAACACAGAATAAATATAATTAAGGTTATAAGATCCTTATACTTTCAATCTCAGTAAATGTCAGGCAGGAGCAGTCACCTGTTAAGACCCTTTTCCCCTACCTGGTTGTCGCAGGATAATAAATATCACATAATTTGCCATGACAAAGGAACAAAAAGGAGATTTTGTACTCTGTTTTTCTTTTATGACCTGCTCAAATACATCAAAAACTACAAAGTGAACATCAAATGTATTGATGTTGATGTTAAAAGTGTTGGCCCTAGGATTTAAAAGCTGCTGGATAAAAAGAGGAGAGAAACTCCTACAACAGATTCATAGTCATCAACAGTTTGATACCTAAAGATGCAAAGCACCCACAAATCTTTGGAACAACAGGATGACGGTCATTTTTGGGTGTCTGCTTAATAGAAAAGCAATAGGTTCATGTGAAAATCTGGCTGCATATAAATGCAGTGCCTCAATAGACGTGATTGTGTGGTAAACTATTGTGAAAGAATTGACCTTAGACCCCTAAGTGACCCCCCCAAGGTTGCCTTACCTTTTGTCTTTCAGTCCATGACTTAGCTATAGTGAATTATCCTCTTGCTCTCATAAGCCTATTTTTAAATAAAAATACTTATTTGTTTTAAAATGTCCCATAACATTTCATATACAAATTACAAATAGCCTTGCTACCTTGAGAGATTAAATGAAAACTGTAAAGGACTATAGTATAAATATAAGCATAAAGGTAAAGTCAAATTAAAGTAGTTCGAACTGAAATTTGGCTCTTGTGTAAACTTACATGTCTCTGGGTGACTTCTAAATTGTGAAGTAATACATTTTAATAAAGTTCATGCATTTGTACACTTAATTCATTCTGTCATTGAAAGAACATATTCCTTTGCCCAGTGTTTCATTATTCATGCTTTTCCTATTCATAATGCTACTCCCACATGTGTTCCTTGATGTCTGTTTAACATAACTGCTCTTAAATTATTTAGACTGCAAACATCTGGATTAAATGCACCCAGAATAGCTCAATCCAGTTTGAAGTGACTCATGTGCTGGTGCTTGTACTACTTCTCTTCAACAACTGTTTCACAGTCACCTTAACCATTCATGTTCCCCAGCTGCAAATGAGAGGGAAGTGGAAAACGATACAATGGAAACCACTGAAAGCTAAGTCACTTCACTGACCCACAAACCTTAATTCTCACACTAAATCGCCAGTGGTTTCATCTTGCTTCTTAGCATGGATTTAACAGCAGAATGATACTGAAAGCTATATTACCATGATTTAATTAGTTAGTGATGACCAACTAGTATTTTAAATAAAGTTACTGGTATCTGTGAATAAGGCCTTCATGCATCATGTCAAGTCAAGATATCTGCCATTTTCCTCAGTTTTCAAGCGAGAAATTTGTTGTCATTATGTGTGTGAAGGTTAATTAATCAAATACATCAAGTAATTTGAATTGTATGGGTGAGAGTCAAAAGTACATGGAAATGCATTTTCATCCATTTTAGCTTCTTGGCTGCCTTTTTTCCCTCTGTTATTGAAATTGAGTTCTCCTTTAAATAACTGGAAGCCTTCCCACCTTCACAACTCTCACATAGTTCTTTTTCCCTGTTTTTATGGTATTTTATGAAGCAAACTTCATTTTAAAAGAAAACCCAAAATCACAACCCACACAACTGGTCAAGTATTCTCTCCACTTCTACTAAAACAGACAACCATTTATCAAGTGCATTATACTCACGCCCTTGGTCTCTTCTCTTTTATTTCTTACATAGTAAATGGAGTTGGGATTTAGCAGCCTGCCTTTTGATGTGTAATGCATTGCTCTTATTTTGTGTCAGCTTTGCTGCTATTTACTTTGATGAACTAGTCCCACATAAATTGCTAGTCTCAGCACTGCCAGTGCTTCTGTTTTATTTGGCCATAAATTATTACGGTTCATTGCCAAAAACATACATTAATAGAACTGACAGTTATGAAAAAAGAAAATGGTTATGTTTCTTACTATTATTTCTTACATTTGAACAACAATTATGGATTTTTTTTATCATCTAATCAAGCCTCTTTCAACAAAGGTTGGAGGTTATTTCCATGGTCACCTTTACTGTTTCTGGTTCTGGAGTTTCTCAGCAGACAAGCACAGGTGATTAACATGCTGTGTTAGAACTTAGCTTTAGAGCTATGCACTGACAAGGCAAATAATTCATTTTAGCATGCAGTATCAGTGGGCCCAATTTCCTGTGCTGCCTCATCTTTTGCATTAATTCAGGTATGTAAAGGAACCAGAGATCAAGCAGATTTGACAAAATGGTAATCCTTCCTCAGAAATCATGGCTCCTGCCAGCCTTCTTGGCAATACCACAGCTAGTGGGCATGGCTCGGAGAAGCGGGTGTGTATGACCAAGGGCTTTAGGTAACCGTAAGTCAGAACATTAAGACTTGTGTAAATTATCTTGGGTCAGAGCTGCTGCTGATCAAACTTAGAATCTGGGATATTTAATGGTATAAAAATGATCTTAATCTTTCCTTTCTCCCTTCCTTCCCTACACTGGCAAACTCAGGCCTTGCTTGTGTGGGCCCAAGAATCAGGCCCAGTGTTTCTTGGAATTTATACCTTATATTAAAGCTAATGCTGCTTCTCTTTACTTTTAATTTTTTAAAATGATTATAGCTTAATTGTGTTTTTCACTCAACTATTATCAATCTTGAAATGACTTGAAGTGACTACAATTAGATGCTTCTGCATTGGCTTTTAAGATTTTCTATACAATATCAGTATCCAATAAGTATAACTTCCCAATAATTCACTTGAGACTGGATTTTCTTGCTCTAAAATTTTCTAATAGAAGTGCACAGAACTCAAACTTGCTGTCATACTCCCACAGCTCCGATTTTGCATTGATTTCAGTCAGAGATATGGTGATGCTTCTAAGCACATGAAAGGTTTTGTCATCATGAAAGGAAGATTTTCAAGTGTGGGATGAAGCAGGTATAAGTCAGCAGTTTAGCACATTACCAAAGGAAAGGACAAGAAGTCTTACATGCATGGGTTAGGGATGTAAATATAATTTCTAAAATTATTCATGTAACCTTCTCTAATTATATCAGTTAAACAATTAACCAATAATACAGCAGCTCAGATGCAGCTGCTGCTGGAAGCCATTCTGGGCACCAGGGCCCTTTGACTGTGGGGAAAATGGGGAAACAGGCAAGCTCAGCCAAACACTACAGCCCACTTGAAGCTCTGTGCTGGAAGGAACACCTGTGAATGAGCGGCTAATTGCTTAGTAAACTGACGAGTCATTACACTGTTTTCCTCTTAAACTGTGGGTACTAGTCTCCACTCACCCCTTCCTCTTGTCCCTCTCCCTTTCCCTTTCTCCTGCCTTCTGTACCGCCTTATGATTACTGCTAGGAAACCACGTGGCTTCCCTTCCCTGCCAGATTGCGCTCATCCTGAGCTAAAGGATAACTGGTAAGCTAACCAGTTATCACTCCACTTATTGGTTAAACAATTAATTGTTTATCCTTTCACACATCCCTAGCATAGATGTAGCCAAAGAATCAACTGGGCCCAGAGTCAAACATTCAAGGCTTGAGGCAGCTTCATTGGGACAAAACTGTTCTGTGAACCTGCATGATGCCTTGAAGCTGACATCCCCAAATATCAGGCAGATACTTCAGTAAGGGCTGAAGATGAAAATCCTTTGAATAAAAGGGCTCCCTGTCTGTGGAGCCCTTTTAATTATCTATACACCAAGACCTGCTTTTGCTCCCTCCAGCTTGTTCTTAGGAATAGACCATTCCAAAAGCAGCTTTGGTATAGTTTTTAATACTTGCCATGTAAAAAAGCACTCTGCAAAAATGATGATAAACAATACTTTGGATATGCAGTTTCCAGTAAAATGTAGAAATACAAGCTTATGAATCTAGAGGTAGGTGTGAAGCAGCTGTTCCTGTTCCATAAGAACTTGAGATTTCAAAAACCTTTCAGTTCATATGGGGATAAAACCAAAATCTTTGTAAGTTCTTCATGAAAAACAAGAGGGAAAGCTTTACCTGCTGCAGAATAACAAGTAGGCGAGTTGTTAGAACACCACTCAAATACCTCTGGCAATGCATATTTTAGTGTTTCAGGTGTAACAGCTCTAAGTAGGCACTGAACCCAAGCTACCTGATAGTCTAGTATGTGCCCAAATATGTGTGTAAATGAAACAAGAGGCATGTGTGCACAACACTTTAAAGGGCCCTAAATGTTTTTGCGCTGCTTTAATGGTGTTGTTGTTTGAACGCATCTGCGGCTTATTGCGCATTAATTCCAGCTGTAGGAAATTCAGTGGTGTAATGCACCTTAAATGACTTGGGCACAGCAAACTAAAACTCCTCAAAGGAGCTGCGGAGCAAAGCACTGGGCTCTGTGCAGCTCCACGGCTCTACAAAAAGCCCTGCAGGCAGCCTGGCAGCAGCACGGGAAAGCAGGCTCCACCCAAGAAAAGCAGCGAGCCTGATCTTTTTTTTTCCCCGTGGAGCCTGCCTGCCTGTCTGAGTTACATGGAGGCCCCAGTGCTTCCCTCTGTGGCTGTGATATCCCCCCGGACACCCAAGCCAGGTGCCTGTGGGCAGGTGCTGCCTGGCAGGCAGCCCTCCGGCCCCCCCCCTGGAGCCCAGGAACTGGTCCACCAACCAGCAGCTCACCCTCCCCTTCCCTCCACTCCCCTCCGGAGAGTCAGGCAAGTCAGTGGGGTGTCTGCACAACATGGGGGTTTAATCAGCCCTAAATTGAAGTGGTGTTTTTTAAAACCCACTGCTTCAGTTTAGGGCCCCTGTTTCATCTACACACGCTGCAAGGTACTCATTTTGGAAAACTGGATGTTGAGGTTCCAGTCTAGTCTGTAAAAGGAAGAGGAAGGAATTGAACCATGGTGTCCAAAAGTTAAGTGACCACCCCAGTCACTGACTCCATTGGCCATCTCCCTAGCCATTACAACATTAATCTATTACTTTGTTATTAGATACGGTAGATGTCTTTTTTTTTCTTTTCATGCAGTTTATTAAATAGAAAACTTAACTGTTATTATTGAAATCTGGTCCACTTTATGTTTTCTTTCCTCCCTATTTTTGGTCATCCACTTATCTGACAAAGTACCTAGACCAGAGATGCATTTTGTTGGGACATGGTCACTTTACTTTAAATGTACTGTGTATCTGGCAGGAAACCTAACAATGACTTAAGACATTGTGAGACAATGTCTTGCAATTAAAACTAAAAACAGTTGGATAGCAATATTTTGAATGCTAAGACACTTTTAAAACTTCATTTTTTAGTTAAAAATAATTGCACAAAATGTAGTAAGTCTTAAAATTGTAATGTTATAGTAAGTTACAGTATTTAGTCCAATCACTGCTAAGGAGAGCAGTATTTATGCAGTATTACTTATCATACATATTACAAAATTTACATTGAGACCTGAACATTCTGGGATTGGGTTTAAAATAGGCAACTGATCTTGAGTTCTCTTTAATTGGCTTATGGTTTTTTAACTTTTAGGATTAATTCTGGTCATATTTTCTGGCTTTGTTTCATTATGAGGGCTAGAAACTTACTTAAAAAGTTCTTGAGATTTGTACATAATCATTCAGGTATAGTTAATAGGGATTTAAAATAGCATAATTTATTGGAAGAGTTTAGATGAATTAGAAGGTTTGTAACAATATAGCAGAGTAATGCAAACTGCAAGAGAAACAGAAAAAAGTCATGGTGGATCGCCTTTTACTTAAAAAGCATTAAGTAATATATTTAAACTACATAATTATTTTGCTACTGTAGGCAGAAACATCCAGCTTCTGGGGTTTATGAAGAAAGAAGCTATTTTTGCAAAAGTATCAACTGTCTTTGTGAAGACTTAGATACCTCTAATCTATACATAATCCTCTCTCAGGCAGATATATTAAATGTGTACTAGCTTCTACATATCTGCATTTGTGAACAATTAACAATTGTCTCAAAAATACAATATCATGCACTTTCAACCAACTTTTAGGATCCTAGAAGAGCTGCTTCAAGAGATTAGTGTAAAAAAAATCATTTCCCCAGGTGACAAAGTCAGCATTATACAGCCTCAAATGGTCTTCAAAAGTTAATTAAAACCTCAGTGGCTGAGCAGATTTTTATTTTGAAAAATAAAAACAAAGCAAAAGGAAAAACAAGTGAATAAAACTGTTTATTTCTAAATAGATTCTCACTGTCAAGTAGTATTTACTTATATTATAGAAAGTATTTATTTACCTATTTATTATTTTCTAGTAATGGAGATATTTGCAAAATATAAAAATGAAAAGATTTTTCCATCCCAATTTTGAAATATAACTTCTTATTTAATTTCAACTCAAGCACCTACTTTGGATTAATAAAAGACAGCCACAATGTGAAATGAAATATAAACAGTAAAAGTAATTTCATAATAATGAAATTAAGTCTCAACACAGGAATATTATAAAACAATTCAGCTTAGTTTTATAATATAAGTTGAATGAAGTGGAATAAATACGCATAAACATAAACTAGAACATAAACTAGATTTCCAATATTCCTCCAATTGTAGCAATGAAAGGAACAAAACTTTTGAAAATATATTAGCCTACGACATATTTTAAAGTATACTAGCTTAAGTTTTCCAAAGTGACTTATGATTTCAAGGAAGCTCTGTTTTTAAGTGCATTGAAGATGTAGGATCTTGAAAACTGTATTATGGGGTAGGAAGCTCTTTTTTTACGTACCCAGTGGGAGACAGTGAATTTTCTTTTGAAGTTCTTGTTGGTGACATCAGTGCTGCACTGAAACATATTTTCTGTTGTCACTGTTTGTTTGTCTTCATTGGGTATCTAATCATATTTTCATGTCATTTCAGCCTTGATCTACCTCCTAAATAAATGGTATATTACAAAGTAAGATAGCTCAATCCAGTCAAACCATTTTTCAGGGAGTTTAATTAAATTGTATTCTTTACTTTCTCCAGATCACTTTCTTTGCTTTTTATTCTGTGTTAAGACACAAATTGTACCATCTAAACAACACAGTAAACTTCTCTTACAATAGCTTCTTAGGCTGACAGTTCATGATGATCATTGTTTTGAGAGGGTGATCGTTGATTTGCCAAGCTTACATGGTAATGATTATTGTACTTTATTAGGTAGAGTAATCTACATTTTATTTTCCACCTTAGCAAAGGATAATATTTGAGTGACTGGTTTCTTTAAAACATTGTCTAATGAGTAATTTACCACTTTTAAATTACATTAAACATGGGGCATGGGCATTACCCATGGATAAGTTGTTTATAGTTCAGAATAGGATTTTATTTTGAATTTCTTTAGGCAAAAAATATTATTGTATTGTAAGAGGATTCACATTAGAACCTTTCTCTAACTTCTTGACTCCACTTACTAAAGGCTAAGATGCTGTCCTAAATTTATCCTCTTTGATCTAAAAACTCTTCATCATTTTTATTTGTTTATTTGATGTGACTCAAGTCAAGTGGATGGATTTTTCCATCTCTAACAGGTCACAAGCAATGCAGAAGGCAGAGCTGGTAGCATCTTAGGCTGTGTACAAGTGTTCAAGAAGCCTGAGGTGGAAGCACTCTAACTTTTGAGCTTTACTGTAAGTGCCTAAGGTTATATCAGGAGCAAGCAGAACAGGTGGGGGGCAGGGAGGTGAGGGTGTTGGAGCCTGCTTGCATAACTCAAGCCAAGCAGATGGTGGTGGTGGGGTTTTCTTGCTTACCTCCCAGCTTGCACTCTCTAGTGGAACCAAATGACTGAGCCATCCCTGTTTGGCTGGTGGGAACATCACGACCACTCAACTGGAATGTCCCAGTCTCCACGAGGAGACAGCTATCTCCTGGCCCCATGTTAACTGCCAGCCCCTGGGGAGCCTAGAGCTTCTCCTGGCTGCTGCAGGGGTCCAGTGCAGGGCCACAGGGAGTGGGAGCAGTCTGTTTCTAGGAGCAGAAAAGCTGCTCCTGCATCCCGGCATGTGTAGATGCACACCCAGGACAATTAACTCTAGAGTAAACTGATCCTGCATTATTTGCATGTGTAGTCAAAATCTGATCAGATGACACATCTACATTTTTGTAAGTAGGAAATAAAGGGAGTAAAGGTGTTGTGCTTAATTCCTGTTCATTTACACAAGGGACTCAGACTTAAGAGAGTAGCTAGAGGCTAATACATTCTAAACAGTTAAAAGGCTGGGCATGATGTTACTTGCTCCCAGACCAACAACAATTTGGAGCAAAAATAATACAGCTGGCTCAGCAACTGTGCTGATCTGCAGCTTATACCTTTGCTGTTAATGGCAGGAAGCCTACCTCAGGGACTCCTTTATTAGTGTGACCTCTGCATATCATGCATATCAGAGCTGGATTTGCTCATTCACAAAAGCTGTTCCTCCTGACTATATTTTGTGTAGTAGAATGATCCTCTGTAACATATTCCAGTTGCTTCTGCCATCCTACTGTTAGTATTATGCTTTAGAAAGAGGTGCACCTTAAAAATGTAATAGACAACCAGAAAGCTATATATCTATATTTCATAGCCATTAGGGCTGGAAGGGACCTTGGAAGATCATCAAGTCCAGCCCCCCACTATATCTGTATCTGTGTGTGTGTGTATTATACACATACATATATGCAGGTTGCAGGTGCTTATTTGATTGTTTTGGGTTTATTAAGGTAATTACCTGGAGCCACAGTAAGCAAGTTAGCTACGTGGGCTGAACTCGGCTGTTGATTAAGCAAGAGATCTTCAAGAAACATGCTAGTGTTTTAATGATTCAGTAGGTAGGACTCTTTACTCTGAGTCAGCAATGACTGAATGACTTGGCATGGTGTTATTGTGCCACTGTGCAAGAATATTATGTTCAAGAGGGAGCCAGATTGCCCTTCCCCCCTTTCTTTTACAGATTTTGATTTACAGAAGTAAGGAAAGCATGTCTTTTCATAGAAGAATGTCTTGTTAAATACAATAAAGCACAATAAATCATTCCTTTTTGCTATATTATTATTATCATATACATTAGACAATAGTAATATTACCATTGTGACCATAGATCAGATAAGGTGACCTACTGCATTTAAGCATATGAGTTAGCAAAAGAAAAGAAACTAATCAGAATTCCCCCCAGTAATTATGGGACAAAAACAACCACAAATATAAAAGATCAGGGCCCAAATGGCTGATTTTATAAAAAAAAAAAAAAAAAATCCTCAAAGAAATGTCCTTGGAGCTAAAGGTTTTGTTTTCTGCTTCTCACAGAAATGATGATATCCTTCGTGATAGATGTATGTCAGCTTTGTTACTCCCCTATATTTAATGGTAAATCCCCTCCCCTCACTTTATGTGGAAAATATTTAAAAATACAGGTATGGCAAGTCACCTTTTGTGCCTGCCACTTTAAGGCCCAGAACAGGCAGCAGGGCGGCTGGTAGGTGTGGACCAGGCCTGATAAGGCAGTCTCATGACCTCAGGAGGACCCTGGGATTGGAGGACGGGGTGGAGCAGCCTCCATATTAACCCAGGCCCTTAGGGCAGAGGCAGCAGTTTGCTGCATATAGCCAGAAGAACACCACCTGGCTGGAGCTGCTGCTCACAACATCCTGGAGGTACAGGAAGAAACTATAGGGGAGGCAGGAAGTTCCTGGTCCTGGGGCATGACGCAAAACTACACCCTGCTGAGGGAAAGATGGTATGGTGATCGTCTCCAGGAAGTACCGTGCCAGTTGTCTCCCCAGTAAAAGGCAAGTAAGAGGCGCCTTATAACCCCAGCCCCCATAACTGGCTGGACAGCTGGCAATATGGACAGGAAGGGGGTCCATCACGCCTAGGAAGAGACACCTGAGTCTAGGGGGTGTGAGAACCCAATGCCCCCGTGAGGGGTCAACAAAGGAGCCTCACAGAGGGGGCATGTAGGGTATAAGAGGCTGGGCTGTGCTGAATAAGGTTGGAGTAGACAGACCTAAAGGGTGGCACTGATGAGTAAACCCCAGTAAGAAGGCATAAGGCCATAGTGAGAGGGCATAAGATGGAGACCCCAGATAGAGGACACAAGACTCAGGCAAACATCAGAGCGCCTGTGGCAGAATGCTTATCTTGACTATCATCTGCAAGGCATGGGACATTGTATAGGGGCGGTTGAAGCCATATGTGACACCCTAGGCACACCCTAGGCACTAAATGGACAGTCTCCTGCATCTTCATAATAATTATAAAATACCAAGTCATGGCAGACAAGACAGGACAGACTGCCTTGGACAGGCAGGTAGGCTGACATTAGTGACCAGCCTAACATAGCCCTTCTCACAACAGGCCTCTTCCTGCTAATAGAATTGGAAGATTTTGTCCCATTTAAGAAAATGTTGTGGGACTCTCCTATGCTGCACAGTCCTTGTTCATATATGAAAATCAATCAAAATAGCTAATATGGAATAACGGACAATATTCTAGAATAAAAGTGACTCTGTTAAAATTGTGTATAATAAAGAATTATTGTTTTGCTCTGAGAAACTTTCAGAGCAATTATTCTTTATTAAATAATTGACTTTTATTCCAGCATACATGGGTTGCACAGGATATTGTTGTGTAATATCTGTAATGGTCAGTTTCCCCATGCAAAAAGAGCCTGAAAAGTTTTAGCACAAAACTTGCAGCCTAAGGCAAGGAGAAACAGAGGTGAAGTGGTTTTTTTAGGTTACTGCTTCTATTTCTTTCATTCTCAGTTACTAGGGAGGCATGTACTGGACCTTGGATTGCCCTGGGTATTCATTTGTTACAGTAGCCTTTCTGGCATGCCCTATTCCGGTGTTGCCCAGATTTTTTTCAGTGCTATAAATCTGTCCATCTCCCATTTCAATACTGTTGGCAAGGTGGCCTAGGAGTCTCCAGTTCTTGCATTAGATGAAAGCTACCATAGGCAGATCTGGGTTTTTACACTTCCTTTATGGCATTTCACTCAGAGTACAGAGAGTTTCAGAGAAAATTCCTTGATTCACAATTCCCTTTTGCTAATGCAGTGCGTCTTAAATGCCTATATCTGAGCCCAGGCTATCTCCCTAGAAGACAGATTTGTGAATACATTTATAAAGTGTAGATGTATCTGAAATTAAATAATGCCCACATAAGAGGAATACATTAAT
>NW_017728951.1:45091071-45125336 GCF_001723895.1 Crocodylus porosus | reverse complement strand
TTTATTGGGGGGAGGGCATGTGTGTATATGTGCACATGTGTATGCACATGCACGTGTACGTGCATGTTTGTGGGGGGGTCTGTCAGTCCCAGAAGCCAGCTGGGGGTGAGGGGAAAGAGGAGGGGGTAGGGGGCATGTACAGTACAGCTTGACTTGGCAGTGCAGTGGACAGATGCCCCCATGGTGTTTGGCATGGGGCCAAGCCCAGCCTCTCTCATCTGGGGCAGTCCATGCCATGCTTCAGCCCATGCCTGCCAGCTGTGCCCTGGCCCTGGTCAGTATGCACAGCTTCCAGTAGGGTTGCTTCTGGTGTGGCTGTAGCCACCTGGGTGCTACTCCCCTCTCCCTTCACCTCAAACACTTTCTCCTTTTGCTGTGCTGCTCCTGGACAGGAGGAGTCTTCAGTCAGGCAGGTCCTGCTGCAGCATGTGGCTCTGCTCTGGCTTTGGCTCCTGGTTGCTTTCCACCCACTCAGGTGCTCATGGTGGGTGAGCTGAGTGGGTGGAAGGCAGCTGGGAGATGGAGCCAGACCCCCATGTGCTGGGGGAGGAGCTGCCTGGCTGAAGCTCCCAGTTCCGTTGCCTTTCACCCAGTCTGCCTGCCTTTCCTGGGGGGGGTGGAACTGGGAGCTGGGGCAACATAAGGGCAGCTGTGGGTTTGATCTGATCAGTTGTCAGGCTGGATCTGGCCCATGGGCCATATTTTGCCCACCCTTGGAGAGATGCCCAGACTTTATTTATATATCACCATAAATGTTTAAAGGAATTTTGATATTGCCAATGATTTAATTTGTCATGGAACGGTTGGTAGATTTTTGTTGATTTCATGTCATCATGTAAAATGTCCAGTTCCATAACTGATACCTGTTACCTAAACTGAAATTAAATCTTTTGATTAATCCATTTATTTAATTTACCTTAGACAGGAAGTTGTCAGAGGAATATACAATATACAAATATATACAAGAAATAATATGTAAGTCGATATTAATCTGCAATCTTACATGCGATGTAACGTCTATAACTGCATTGTCTCACAAAACAATACCAACATATTAAAAGGGAGGAAAAAAATACCAACAAAACAAGAGGAAATGTTGATGATCTTATGAGGAAATCGTTTGTGAGGTGTGGCCCATAGGTTTTGATATGAGTGTTCTTTGGGCTTTATTGTCGTATTGTTCCTTATTTGGATCATTATGTAATGAATCATCCTTAGGATATGGGTATTTTAATCCAGGGTTGTCCAGCCTCAAGGGTGCATGCTCCCTGTTTGCGTCCCATGAAGGCTATGCACTTCCTGTAACATTGCACCAGTACCCTGTGTGAGCCCCTCCTTCCAGATGGTGGACACCCTTCAGCTGTACCACAACAATGCCCATACTACTTGCGGTCTCCAGATCCTTTGGCCCCCTGGCTACAAGCTCCCTTGGCCCTGCAAGTATGTTCCACTTTGGCCCAGGGGCAGAAGGAAAAACAGGAAGTGGAAGCTGGAGGAGGGAGAGGGATTCCAGAGACCTTAGCACTAGTAGCAGGGTGAATAATGGTGGGAGCATGCGGCATAGAGGCTGCCAGTTGGATAACACTCTCCTAATCTAGATCTCACAGTCATGGAGTTCTGTGATCACTTGATACTTTAGGTATTTGTAAGAGTTCTGCTTTATTTTGCATCTGGTTCAAATTTACTGTGCATAACAAAAACAAAGAGCTTCACAGTGCCTCATTTCACCTCTGTATTTGGGACGCTCAGACCTTAAAACAACCCCAATACCATTCTACATGGCTCCTTTTATTTTTAGTTATGATCTAAGGTAGCTAGCTCATTGTGATTCATATCATTTAGACTTTTCCAAACTGTATGCTATTAGCTACGTTGCTGATAGCTTGAACAGAGAGCTCGTTGTTGAGTTCTTAGGTAAATAAAGCATTTAATGAAAATTCTCATGGAGTTGTTCTGTGAAATAGGTACTTTTCATCATTTGCTAAAGGACAGACACCTCTTCTCAAAATAGCAGATGCTTCATTGACTTTGTGTTGGCTTTGCAGGCACCCAGGCACCTGATGTGAATATATTCTTAATAATGAATGAGATCTACACTGAAGACAAAAAGCAAATGTCAGGAGACCTAAAGCTACATTTACAAGCTTATTGGCGGTTTGGGTGAAAACTGCTGAGAGTTTAATTATTGAGTGTTGGATAATAGGAAAATCTTTGAAAAAAACATTAGAAAAATATTTGGAAAAAGAATAGTTTGAAATACATTCAGCTATCTGAGAGTATATGTGTTGATGGTGATGGCATTTAATTGTCAACACAGTCGACAGTAATTATGCAGAGCATTTTTGCCATATTTATCTTTTCCACATTTGCTAATATATTCCTGAAAGGAGCATATTTTTAAAAAGAAACATTGTGGATGTGAAAAAGCTTGAACTAGAACAACCATGACAACCATGTAGTCATGAAAAGTAGTGTTTAATGTGCTCTGAAGGTTAAATCCAGCCAGTGGACATGCACATTTTAATAAAGGTGTAATGTTGAATAGTTTTGGAGGGAGGCTGATGTCTATTTCCTGTCCTCTGTCACCTGATTTAGGCTGGTAAAATGTGTGTAATAGCCTTGTCAGAAAGTCAGCTGATTCTCCAGATTGCTGTAAAACGTGGTGCTGCTGATTTCCATGAAATGAGATTTCAGTGAGTGATAAGAGCTAATCATGTATGACTAAGAATGAAATTTAGCCCCAAAAATATTGGTATTGAATCTGAAACATAAATCCAGTGTTTGAAATCTTCCCTTATACAATTTCTTTAAGAAAACATCCTAGCTTATCAGAAGCAAAGAACTTTTAGAATAAACTATTCTCATTCTTGAAATGGAAGACTTGTTCTGATTCATTGATACCAGTATAAATCTGAGAGATTGGCATTAGTGACCTCTGAGAGAGCCCCTTTCTTTCTAGAACACATTTAGGTTATATAAAGATATAACCTATGCTGTTTGTATAAGGGCCCTAGGGCACAGGGGTCCCAGGTTTTAATCTTAGTTTAGGCCAGATTAGAAAATGATGGGCTAGATCAAGTTCTATTTTATTTCCATTCTTCCATCCCTCAAAATAAAAAAATAATTTGGCATTAATAGATATGATTAGCAGCCTCTGATAACATGAGGTCTAACACTAATATAGTGCATAGCAGTAGTGTTATGGGGGAGGGGTTGAGTGGGGAACTAACCCTAAGCACTGACTGTGGGGGGATGCCATAATCCACCCCCCTAAACATAGCACCAGGGGTGGCTTCCAGGGACCCCACTCCACAAAGCCTCTGCTGCCTGAGCCAACACTACAACTACAAATAGTTATGATGTATTATATTGATGGGCCTGGCCCTTACTGTTAGTTGTTAAATAATGTTATATATTTAGTATGGAGAAGATCCCAGAATCTCCATAATTTAGATAACTGTCAAGGAAAGAATTATTGGCTATGTCACTTAACCTGTGTTTAAGAGCAAAAAGGTTTCTGCTTGTTATATGTGTGTTACCAGAAGGAATAGGGAGTATTATCTTTAAGACTATGATAAAAACTGTACATAAAAGTAGAATCCATGAAAAATGGATTGCACTGGTTTTAAAGTCTATTTTAAGCTAAAATATGGTTTGAATACCCTGCTTAGAGCCATTAGGCACCCTGACTGTGCAGTGACTGAGATTTGTAATGACTGCTATTGTAATCTAGGCAGCTTTTGTGTCTACAGTTTTCTTTGTAAATTAATTATAGGGTATTGTTCACTACTGTCAGGTACTCATTCAAGGCTGAGTGATTAAGTGTGTTTAGATTTGTTTCTAATGATCAGAAGAGTCAATTTTTCATACTTCGAAGGGAGGAGCAGCATGGGAAATGCTTTCCTATAACCGTCAGTCAAAGTTATCAGTTTTGGTAGAATGACCCAAGTACAAGGCACCACTAAACAAAAGAAAACAAAACCCCCCAAACAAACAAAAACCCCTCTTGGAGGAAAAGCCTGAAAGAAAAGAGCTTTAGAAATATGATTTTCAAAACTGTTTTAATTGAATATTTTTTCCTTTCTAATTAGTATGTCTTCCTATTATTAATTTCGTCCATTGGTGTCCAATGCTTCTTTTTTCCTTTAGCTGCCAAGGAAAGACTAGTAAGGTTACCAGCAGTAAACTGTGTTTCAGCCATCACTGAATGAACCACTAATGACTAAAGAGAGCTTTTATTTATACAGATCTCCTCTGGGAACAGAGGTATAGATACAGAAAGTGAAAGTCAACATTTCTCAATAGTTGCCCATTACAAATGTATCTGAAATACCATAGTTCTTTATTCCCAACAGGAAATGAATGGATCTGAGACATTGCTCATTGGTAACTACTAGTAACTCTTGTTCCTTGCTATTTAGTTTGGAGTAAGGAAGTAAAGCTTATTACTTGACAATTCTCTGAACGATTCTGTGTCTTCATCAGAACAAATTTCTCCTTTGGAAAGAAAGGTTAGAAAAGTTAACTGTATCAGATTAAGTGAAGAGTTTTGGGTGGTACTATATTCCTGCTAGGACCTGCTTTTGTAAATTCATCAAGAACAAATAGTTCCTTTCCTTTCTGAGAAGTGTTTTTGTTTCTATATTTTAAAATCCTAGAATCAATAGAAAAGTAGAGCTAAAAGAAACCTCAAGAAGTCATCTAGTTCAGCCTCCTGCCTGAGATAGGATCATCCCTATCCCAACTGTTATTTGCAAATCTACTGTCCTACTATACTTGCTCTGTCCAAAACTAATGTTTTAGCAAGCTGAGGGATTTCACCATTTACCCTCATTCAGTCTCTTGATTGGAATGGTATTTCACTCTGTTCACTTAGATATATCCAGGAAAGGAAAAATAAGTAACTCTCATGTTTCAGATGACAAGCTACAATCATATTTCCCTCCCCTGTGTATCATCTCTGATGAGAAAGAAATAATTTTCCCTGTATGAACATGAAGTATCTAGTTTAGAGAGAGGCAGTGACTGTAAAAGTAGAAAAAAGAACATGTTCATCCATTCCCATGGTTCAGCCTTCAACGAGGCTCTGACCATCGGAAAGAAAACTCTGTGAAGATCCTGTGGCAGAGATCCTTTTCCATCATTCCACTGTTTGCCAATCTGTGGAATAGGTTGCAGGTTTGATCCTAAACCTGAAGATGGAGTAGGTCAGGGCCATTTATGTGGAGACTCTAGGTCTCTCCTCTGCTTTGATCTGTGGTACTCTGTGAAGTACACTGTCCTTGTATTCACAACATCCAACAACATAGCTTGATTCTTCTGAAAGCTCAAGCTTCTTTGAATAAGTTAGTCTTTAAGGTGCCACCCTGTCCTAACTTCCATTGGTTAATATGTTTCCCCACGGTCCTGGCTTGTCCACTTGTGATTTTAGGCTTGTCCAGTCTCCATCCTGACACCCCAACCTGGTAGTCACAGAGCACCACCTGTGGTGCCAGCAAAATAGTGTGTGGCATTTGTCTTGGTCTTGCCTGGCATTCTAGTACTGATTTCCAAAAGTTGCTTTTTAGGTAAACTATTTAATTACATTCTATTCTTAGAGGTAACCATGTGAGGATTAGAGAGCACATCCTTCTTAATTATCTCATGTTAAAACAAAAAAATCTGAAACTGACGCTATAACAGCATTATAGTTTTCAGGACCAGGCTCTTATTCCTAGATGGTTTAAATTTGCAACCTCACTTGTACCTCTGAACACTTGGTTCATAGTTTTCTGTAGCCCACAGTATCCAAAAACATTTTGCAGATTTTTATATTTAAACTTATTATAGAACACCCTGTTCTTAATCGGGTTAATTTATCCTGCAGTCTGGTATTTTCTTTGTTTCACTGACTTTCCTGTAAATATCTTTGTATCTCATTTTTGACTCTGAGTCTATTTTGTTAACAAATCATCAGCTCAACAACAACAGCTGTTGGGTTTATTTTAGGATGTAGAAGAAAGCCTTCATGTTTGTGTTTTAAAATAAGAAAATATATGGAAGCAAAACCATTCCTACCCTTAGATAACTACAAGTGTTGCCTTTAAAGTGCTGACATCTCCCAATATGTTTTATCCAGAGACTGTTTTCAATGGTATTTTCCCCAGCTCTGTGGACAATTGTCCACAAATTGTTTGACTCTTGGCAGTTGTTGAATTTTTAATAACAACCAATATCTTTGCATATTCCTCCTATTTCATTTTGAACCCAGTAAGCTAACACTTATCTACTTCAATTTACACAACTTTCTACTGTTGCTTCTAGATTATGTTGTTGCAGCCAGATCTTGTATCTTTTATTCTTTCCAATTATCTTTACATATTTGTATAACTGAAGGAGGTTCATGTATGAGGTTACTTGTGTACATGTTGCAAGAATAAGTCCTCCCTTATTTCCTCTTTTTCTGGTGTTGATAACATGCCTTTTCCAAAAGTAGCACTTTAGGAATTTTGGGTCCTATATGAGAACTTGTTCTAGTTCTACATATGAGAGGTGCATGTTTTGTATTGTACTGTAACAGAGCTGTGAGACTTTTAGCTCCAAACCAAGATGCTAACCACCCTGATCTGGACTTAACACCTACATGCATGTCCAATGCCTGCTTCAATGCATTCTAATTAGAATACGTCACAGCAGACTCAATCAGGTCTGCTGGAGCATTCCAGTTAGAATGCATCACTTATATTCCAGGGGCACAGGTTATAGCTATGTTGGTCTAAGGACATAGGCAGACATGGTTCTTTGGGTAAATCTGATATCTTTTAATAGACCAACTAAGTAGTTGGAAAAATTTTTCTTAGCAAGCTTTTGGGTTGAAAAATCCTTTGTCAGGCTGAGGAAGCACCTGCAGTTGGTGTGTGTTCTTCTTGGATGGAATGAATAGTAAAGAAGCCAGAGGCTGGTATGCATGCAAGAAAGCCAGTCAGTGAAGATGGGAATTGAGGAGTAGTGGGTGAGGGACCAGTTGGGGAGGGGAGAAGGGGGATGAAAGCATCAGGTAAATAGTGAAGAGGTACCTGGGAAATCAGATGTCAGACAGGTTATAATGTGTCATAAATGAAATGACACATTATAACCTATTTAGTCCATCTATTTAGTCCATGATTTTTCTGTATCCAGTAGGTTGATGAAGTGAAGTTCAGAGGCTTGTCTGTAAAAAGTGTTGGGACAAGAAATGAAAAATCTGCCAGCATATCTCCACCACCCCCACAATTACTACACCCCACAACCGAGCCATCAGCATTCCTGGATCTTATAGCTGCACGTCCAGAAATGTTATACATCTCCTCCAATGCACAAATGCCCTGACGGAAAATATGTAGGAGAGACCAAAAGACAACTGTGCACCAGAATGAATGCACACTGGAAATCTATTACAGATGATGGGGGCACATTTCTCACAAGAAAACGAGTCTCTATCCAATCTCTCAGTTCTAATCCTCAAAGGGAATTTGCAAAACACTTTTCACAGACGAGCTGTGGCAAAGTTCCCATCTTCAAAAAGGGAGGGAGGAGGACCCAGGAAACTATAGACCAGTTAGTCTTACTTCGATCCTGGGTAAGCTTTTTGAAAGAATTATCCTGGCGCATGTCCACGAGGGGCCAGAGGGGGAGGTTATGCTTAGGGGCAACCAACATGGGTTCATTAGAGGCAGGTCCTGTCACACCAACCTGGTGGCCTTCTATGACCAGGTCACCAAATCATTAGATGCAGGGGTAGCAGTGGACGTAGTCTTTCTGGACTTTAGGAAGGTCTTTGACACTGTCTCCCACCCCGTTCTCATTAAAAAATGAGGGGACTGTGGTGTCAACCCCTAAACAATCAAATGAGTCACTAAATGGCTGGAGGGCTGTGCCCAGAGAGTGGTGGTGGATGGGTCATTTTCGACCTGGAGAGATGTGGGCAGTGGGGTCCCCTAGGGCTCGGTCCTCGGGCCCGCACTGTTCAACATCTTCATCAGTGACTTGGACAAGGGTGTAAAAAGCACCCTGTTCAAATTTGCTGACAACACTAAGATGTGGAGAGAAGTGGGCATGTTAGGAGGGAGGAATAGGCTGCAGTCGGACCTAGACAGGTTACAGGGGTGGGTGGATGAGAACGGGGTGGGATTCAACACAGACAGGTGCAAGGTGCTGCACCTGGGGAAGAAGAACCAGCAGCAGACCTACAAGCTGGGGAACTCCCTTCTTATCAGTACAGAGGCAGAAAAGGATCTTGGAGTCATCACTGATGCCAAGATGAACATGGGCCGGCAGTGTGGGGATGGTTTGACTCTGGCTTTAGTCTCTTGCCAGGTCCCTCACCCAGCTGCAATCAATGGCTCTTGACTTGTGCCCCACTTCTTACAGGGCCTCATCTCAGGCCCCCATGTTCACAGGGCCTCATTATTCCCACTCTCTACTCACCCCTTACTCCAGGCCCTCTCAACTGCCACTGTGGGGCAGGCCATTAGGTGCCCCTTTGGACCCTGCTCTGCACCCCCACCTCCACTGAGGCACATACTCTGCCCCCCACACTGGGGTCTGGGGTTGAACACCCCCACTGCAAGCTCAGGTACCACTCTCCAGCATGCCTGTCCCATCCTTCTCACTCTTTGGGGTCTTGCACCCTACATGGGCTCAGGTGGCCGCAGCCATGCCTCGCCCTCTTCTGCCTCTGATGACACCTGAGCCCACCCTGGAGCATGTGTAGAGATGCCCAAAGGTGCTGATATGCCTTTAAAGACTTACTGACCATGTTATTGAAAAGAAGCATCCATGTGCATAAGGGTTTTGTATTTTGTTGCACCCAGAAGGAAGATAAAGCTGTTCCTCTTTTGAGTTTGAATCAATTTGATTTTAATTTGTTTTAGCATGATTTGAATTGTTAAAGAGATCTATTGAAAAATTCTTAAACTATTAGCTGCAGGATGCAGTTATGATTGGAAGGAGTTGAGGACTAAATACAAGCAATAACATGAGAGAGAATATTTTTCAATACATCTTTTTTGCTCAATTTCATTGAATATCTAGGCACTGTTTAGCTTCCATTGGAAATGAATGGGAGCTTTGCTATTGCTATTATCAATTAAATCAGTGACATTTTTGTTATTGACTTTAATGGGAATAGGTTTGGAACCATTGGCTACTTTTAAGTAATCGGATGGAAGAGCTTTTTGTGTCAAAATTTATATATATACCACCAGCTCAGCATTTAGCAGTAGAGAATCACACATAGTGAACTGAAACTACTGCTGTTTTTTGGATTAATTAAATTAAATACTGTATTGGCAAAGCTGCATGCACTTAAATTGGTCACATTACAAAGCACTTCACCAACAAACCTAATTAACTTCAAGCTATAGAATGCCATTAACAGATGGGGTTTTTGTCTTAGACTTTTCACTAATTAGAAAATCTCAGGCTTTAAAATTTAGGAATCGAACAGAAGACTTCATCTGGCTTGCCAATATGTCTGTGGGAAGGTTAAAAAAGAAAGCATGTATATAAAGAAAGAAAAATAGAATTGAAATAGAGCGCGTAAAGATTAGAGGCTTGTCAAGGATGAACATTTCAACTGTTGCTTTCTATTTTTACATTTTTCTTTCTAAGATGAGATTTTTCATGTTTTTTAAACTGTTTTCTACTTTTAGTTCATCACAGTTTGGTGTTCTAGTTTTCCAACAAACATTCCTTCTTCAACAGCCAAATTTTGTTTGATATTTATTTTAATGCACCTCTATTTCAGAACCTAAAGTTCTTTAACACACAAAACGCATTGCATTAGAAGCAAATGCCTCAAAATGTAGGAGGTCTTGCTACAGACATGTTGTGTGACAAATTTGGAGTGGAGGTTGTATCTGCATTTATAGGAGAAAAATTGTGGTGATGTGAGTTTCACTTGTATGTTGGGTTATATTAAAAGAAAGTCAGCAAACCTATGCTCACTGACATGGTATCTTAGCTAATATGTTTTATTTGTTTATAATTGAGTCATTCACAATATAGGTCTTACCCTTCAAGATGCAGAGTCCCACCTCCCTGTTTTGGATATATCTCAGACCCCGACTTCTACCACCCTGATGTAGAAGTACTGTCTGTGGGAACTGAGAATGCTACCTGATGGGATCAGGCTAAAATCACTTGTCCTTTTTTTTTATTATTAATTCTATTATAGCTAATGCTATCAAACTCTTGGTATCTCACAGTCCAATTTCATTTTGGATTTTTATTTACAGTAATTATACAGGCATACAAAAATACACACACACATAATAGAAAGGAATGCTATAAATAATATGTTTCATATAGCTGCACTTGTCTTCTTGCATAGCTACTTATGGGCTAGGCATTGGCATTCAAAAAGCTGAAGGCAGAATCAGTCTAAGTTACGAAGTTTAGTATAAGGACTGTAGTTTAGATCAGTAGCAAACAGAACACACATTCACCCTTTGATTGGGGAGCAAACCTTAGACCAGATTCCACCATTTTTAAACTAGTCTGCATGCCAAACTTCTGTTCTGATATGGGTATAGACTGGGTTTCTGATCCCTTATACTGGTAAAAGTGTAATGCCTGTACCTGTCCATGGAGTATAAATCATGATAGCAGCAGTAATAGCAGGAATATGAAAATAGTAATCGGTATAGCAGTAATATAAAATCCAATTTCACTAGGGGCTGATGTGCCTCAACTAAAAAAAAAAATGCAAGAAATAGGTGGGCCAGGGCATTAAAGGTTAATATTTAAATAAACATGTTGTACAAAAGCAATCTCTTTGCCTTTTTTTATATTGCTTACAATTTTATAGTCAGACTCACTTTTATTCAGTTTTGGTTATAATAAGAACAATATTTCTCAGAGCCTTCTGCTGACATTGGAATCCCATAGTGTTACAGTCTTTACAGATGTTCCTCAAATAGCCTATAGTCTAAATCAGGGGTGAGCAGTTATTTTGGCTGGAGGGCCACATCCATCTCTGTCTTTCACTCTCTTATCTTCTCTGCCTCTTTCCCTCCTCTCTCCTTCTCTGTCTCCCTCTCTTCCTTTCCTTCCCTTCCTTCAGAACCCAGCCAAAACTGCAGTTCACTAGGAGCTCTGATGCTCAGCTGTGGACCCAGGAAGGGAAGAGGAGAGAGACAGAAGAGGGATGTTACCACCTGCCTGTCCCAGCACCAGCTCTTGCCTGCATCCACAGCTGATGCTGCTGGCAGGTTCCGGGTCAGGGCTCCAGGTGGGAACTTCTGTCATGCCCGGGGGGTGGCGGGTCAGTTGTTGACACCACCGGTACGTTCGGCATTCAGAATTCTGGACCTACCTGACATGTCCACAGCTGATGATGTTGCCTGCCCACTGCAGGGGAAGCCCTACCTGGGTCCACAGCTGATGTCTGATGCTGCTGGGCCAAAGCAGTCCACCCAACCTGCCCGGCACCATGTGGCAACTGGTGTGTCAGCTGCCCACAGGCCAAAACCAGTAAATTGGTGGCCATTCACCTTCACGCATTGAATCTGTTGGAAGGCTGGATCTGGCCTCTGGCCCGTATTTTGCCCACCCCTGGTCTTTATAGACAAAATAGATAAAGGATAGGAGGAGACAATCAAAGCTGGAGAGAAGAAGTGATGCACTCACTGTCACATATAGGAGATTGGTGGCACATTAGTGGATTAGCACCCAGATTTCCTGACTCCACAGCCTTATCCAGTAGAACATATCACCCTTTCTGATATTTAAATTATTTTTATTTTTAAAAGAGTCCTTGTTAATTTTTATGGATAAACTTGCTGTGGCTTTAGTATGTATGATTTGTCTTAAATTCACAATTCTCTTCTGCTTTTTCAGAAAAACTTACTGGTAGTAGCTTCCTATAGATGGATTAGAGAACTTGCCTTCTCCACTTAAGAATCTGACAACTGCTAAACCGTTGAGCCTAAGAAAACCATTTCTGTATGCCTACAGACTGATAACAAACTAATTCTAGTAATCAAGGAGCACAAAGTACAGAAGCAGATACCATAGTAAGGCAAATTAATACTTTCTAGAATTGGGTCAAATTCAAATGCCAAATTTGGAATGCACAGCAGAGAAGGATTTGTAGCAGTTTCTTTTCCTCATCACCCCCCAACTGTGTGGCTAGGTTCAGATGTCCAGCGAGGTTTGGGGGAGGTTAAAAATAGCCACCCAACCTAACTTATTTTTCCTAGGTGCAGACTTTACACTTAGATCCCTAGTTAGGTTGATCTTAGTGCACCTGAACAGAAGTTCAGGAGGTTAGATCAGTCTAAAAATGTCTGACATGACCTAATTTAAGCCTTTGTTGGATGTAGTTTAACTTAGATTGAACTCACTAGGCCCCCATCTAACTGAACTTCTGTACAGTTCCCAGGCCAGCAAGTTCCTATGCAGAGTA
Organism: Crocodylus porosus; assembly: GCF_001723895.1. Lineage (NCBI taxonomy): Eukaryota > Metazoa > Chordata > Crocodylia > Crocodylidae > Crocodylus > Crocodylus porosus. Next base: position 45,112,909 of record NW_017728951.1, on the reverse strand, counting down.
TGCACCAACTGTAGCATCTTTTCTCTTGTCACTAAAAGGAAACTTGTTACCGTTGGAGAGGTGAAAAGGGAACTTTGTTTTGTTTTTAGGTTTAGCTTTTTTTATGTCTCTTAATATACTAATCCAGAATGCTGGCATATTTTTTCTTTAAAGAGAAGTTAGCATTTAAAGAAATTATTTTAAACGTTATGAACATATACTGTACCAGGAATAGCAATGACTTTACCAACCCACAGAAGATGAAAGCCTCTCTTTAGATCTGCTGTGGTGCTGATTAAGCAGCAGGAGGGAGAATATTATCTGTAATGCTCCTCACTTTCATCATCACCTACTCAACAACAATTTCTTTTATTTTTATCTTATGGATTGGTCTAGAACAGGGGTTTTCAACTTTTGGTCCTGGGGGTCTGCAGGCTATGTCTAAGGGGTCTGTGAAAGATGACTATGATCAATCAAAAGTATGTGAATACCCACACTTACAATTCAAAGGGATCTACACTTCCATTCAAACTTTCCAAAAGGGGACTATACTTGCATTCAAATTTGTTTAGGGGTCCACAAATGAAAAAAGGTTGAAAACCACTGGCCTAGAGAGACCAAAGGAGAGCATGGAATTGAGAATGAATGGATATTTGGAGGCAGAGATTTTTGAGGGCAATATTTTTTATTAGATCCAGTGGATGTTTGGGATACAGGTAGACAAGCTTTTTAATGCAAGGCATTCTTCATTAGGTCTAAGGAAAGAAAAAGACACAGTGATGGGTGTGTGGAGAGATTTGCAAGTCTAGAAAAAAGCCTGCAGACAGCTCCATTATATTGGATCCTGCTGGTGGGTTTTTCCACTCTAAGTCATGACCTGCTTCACTCCTTGAGAGCAGAGTATAATTTAAAAAGCAAAGCACATTTTATCACAAATTACTCATTGCCTGCCAGAAAGTTGTATTGTATCTAATTACATTTAATTTGTTTTAATGCTACATGCTGAAACACATCTTGCTAGTATGAATTACTATGTTTTGCATAGTTTAAAATGATGTAGCAGATGAAGCTGCACATGGTTTGTCACAGTAAGAGGTGTCCTAGGACAATATCAAAAACATTTTTTTAAGATAAAATAAACCATCCACAGAATGAGCAAGAGTAGCTTTGATTTTTCCGAGAAAATGTTAATATTTCTCTATGGCAACTTGCTCTTGCTTTATTTCTGTTTGGGGAATTAACAGATAAACTGTCAACCATGATTAATAGACAGCTATTAACTAGCTTCCTGCTAGTTATGGCTTTGCTTAAGTGGAGCTCTCTCTAGAAACCTCCAACAGCTGCCATGCTCCCAGACAGCTTTAGAGTTGTAGCAACAATCATATCAGCAGCATAAATAGACCATCAGCATTTTCATCACTACATTTTCATCTAGACTTGCTCAGAGCTGCCACTTCTGTTGCCAGTGCTGTATCTCCAATGGGGCAGATACAGAAATTCAGTGCCAGATTTAGGCTTAAGCTACAGTTTAGGGCTTTACAATACGAAGGGCCTCTAAATATGAAAAAAATAAACTGGACATTTTTGTTCTAGTATGACCAAATATACATGGGTATGGCTGCACAGTTATTTTTCATATTGATTTCATAAATGTGTGCAGAAAGAACAATAATTCATTTTAAAATGTCATGAAAATCCATTTTTGTGGATTTCATGGATTATTTTTATTGTATAGGGCCTCTTAAACTAGACACAGTTTAAGGCCTCAGCATGTCATAATCTGGCACTGTGGAAATTTACAAACCTGTGGGTTATAAGAAAGATGTCCAATCCCTAATTCAGTTGATCATAAAGTTTTAGGTTATGCCTTGTGATCTCACAATTCTTCTTGTCAGGCATCTCCAGATGCAGATTTTTCTTGGTAATAAAACCAAAAAAACAATTCCTATTTGTTTGTAAAAGGAATACAACTACCTTTCATTATTTTTATTTAAGGAAGATTGATGTTTAAAATTATATAAATTTATTTTCAAATGAGGTAGAAACATCAGGCAGCTACTAAGTTACTAATTTTGCCCCTGGTTTTCCTAAATTAGTGGATCCCTGAGCTAAGGTAAGATGCAGGGGTATTGTAGTAAGAAATAGCTTGTAATCTTATTATTAAGTAATTCAAGACAGAAAGGCTAAAAAAGACAGCTTTATTTTTAAATATTATAAAAACAATTGCAACATTTTGTTAGGAGGCTGAATGTATTCATATTGAAAATTAAGTTTTGTGAGCTTTAAAAAAATATTAATAATGACCAATTTAATTTATTTTAGGTAGTATAAAAGGGTTTATTACTTTAGTGTTGAATAATTTAGCTGATGTTGTAACCATACTAGCCAATTGCCTGCCAAGAATGATGAGGGGGCTGGGGTGGAGTGATGTCACCTAACACCCCATGCTGTCTCTGTTCTGCCTCTTCCAGGGAGCGGGGTGGGGAGCTGGCCTCGGCTCCCCCACCCTCTGTCCAGTCCTCGACATGGCTTTGGAATCATGGCGGTGTTCCCCGTGCTTTGAGCGCTCTGATTGGTTGTTTTCATCAGCCGATAAGAGCGCAAATAAAGCATTACAAGACAGACAGATAGACAGACTTAGGCTTTCATAATATTAGAATAATAAACAGTTTCAGGTACAGGTTTCTGAAGAATTATATGTTAGAGTGCTATCGGCTCAGAAATGTAAGACAGCAGAAGCCAGATTCTTTCCAGGGTTAGGTTCCTTATGCCCCTACAATGATGAGGGCTTGCAAACTAGTGAAGGGCACGTGTAGCCACAATCAACAGCAGCATGGGACTGCTGAGTTGCTTCAGCATTTTGCTGTAGCTTTTTATTTCAAGAGGTGCAGTTCTTTAGTCAGCTGCATGGGACCACTGCTCTGCTTCAGCTGACTGAAAAAGTGGTAACCTTTTAAAGTAAAAGTTGCAGCGATCAGCTAAGAAGTTCATCCTTAATTCAGCAACCTACCATGAATGAAGTGAGTTGCAAACCAGCTTGGTATGAAAAATCTGCGTTCTATTTCATGTTGAAGTTTTTTGTCCAGATTTCCTGCCTCCACAAAATAAATTCACTTTTGAGATTTCGTTTCATTTTTTTCTCCAGTTTCAAGAATATTAACTATATCAACATAATCTCTGGGATGCAAAGGGAAGGAAAAAGCTACTTCTATTTTTCCATCTTTTTGCATGCCAGTTAAGGTCCTGACTCATCTCTACCTGAGATAACTACACCAAAGGGATTGTGGAGAAGATTGGTATACGGGCCCAAAGCAAACTTTGAAATGGACAAAGCAGTGGGTCAGCCTTCATATGCCTGCTTATTGGAGGCATAACTTTAAATTTTGGTGCTCAGGGTAGAGCAGGGGCAGAGCCTTTATCTCCTTGTTAAGGAGCATGAGCTACTGTCTCAGTGCAGCTTCCCCCAACACAGGCTGTGGCAGTGCCTCAGGCTCCTTGATGGCTGCCAGTTTGATGCCCACTCTGAATTGGCACCTGGGGTTGATTCTTGCTTACCTCTCCCAAGTTGCACTACTGCTGCTTGTTGCATAATGCCTTCTGAAATATCTTCTTGTTGTGTCTCCAGTGCCCAAGGGGATTCATTACAATCCAGTGTTTGGGAAACAAACACACAAGAGACCTGCTAATTCAAAGGCATCAAGGTCAATTAAAAATAAGGGGGTTTAGCAAGGAAAATGGTGTGTTTTAAAACTATTATAATGTTTTCATTTTTAAATATCATGTGTAATATGTTGTGTCAGGTTGAAAAGAAAAACATTTCTAATTTCTGATCTCAAAATTTCCTTAGACCAAATAATATATATTTAAAATAATGCTAAATGATACTTGCACAAGAAGTTCCATTGACTTTGTGCTGCTACTCAGTGAAAGGGTTTCAGAATCATCACCAGTAGAAAAACTTTTGCTAATGTCTTAGAGGAACAGAAATGGTGTCAACCTCTGATGGCCTGGTGTTCTGTTTCCATGCCCATTCAGTGAGCATATGCATCTGTTCACTTGGGACTCGATTGAAACTGACAGGTCAGATGATGTGCTGGCAATTTAGACATCAGAGGCTCCATGTCGCATTTCCTGGGCCCTGAACAGTCAACTCCTTGTTTCTTGTTAAAAGATAGCAATTTATGCAGTGCCTGGCAGAAGATTAAAAGAGACTTTGCATAGCTTCTGTAGACCAGTTAACAGTCACAAGAGACACCATTTGCTATCTGTTTCAATTCTCACTACGGCAGACAAGATGTTTGTCTTATTCCTCCCACGGGAGTCACATTGCTGGACATGAAAGAAAATGGACAACTACTATTGTGTCGGCTCATGCTTCCTTATTCCAAATCGGATTTGGAGAGTAATCAGGCAGATAGGCAGGATTTGGATTTATCCAACTTCAGTCAGAATGAATGGGCAATGGTGTGCTTATAGGTCTTTTATACAAAAAAAGGAAGACTGTAAGAATTATGAATGTTACAGTACTATTTACTATTAGAAGGTGAGCTGTTTTGGTGAAGGTATGAAATTAATCTTGGGACACATTTTTCTACCATGCAGTAGAATCCTGAGTATTTGAATGATTTGAACTGTTTCTAATATCACTGGAAAATGTGGGGATGTATATACAAGGGAGTCACACCAGACATATGCTTGAAGGAATGTTAAGAATAAAACAGGGTTTGGATAATCAATATTTTACCTCCTAGGCTGAATTAGAGGTCCTAACCTGTCACAGTCCATCCTGCACCCAATGATGTCATTCGTAAGGCTGCCAATGACACTCTGAAACACCTTAAAGGTGTGAGCTATTGAGGCTAGAAATTGATTCTTATGTATCCAATGGCTTGGCAAATTGCAGGAGTTTTAGTTATAACCTGTTTTTCTTTGTGTTTTTGAGGAGGCTAATATTTATCTGAGCCAGTTTGTTTGAATCAGTAATTGCCTACATCAAAATTATTTAGTAAATAAAGTACTGAGATTAGGTTCAGAATGACTTACCACATACTTTCATAATGGTTTAAAATTTCTCAAGCTGAAAGAGAGACAAGGTTCTTAGCGTGAATCTGACATCTTTTATTAGACCAACTTAAATAATTGGAAAACAACTATTAAGCAAGCTTTCGGGTTCAAAAACCCTTTGTCGGGCTAAGGAAGTTTCAGCAGTTCCCTAAATGAGGAAATACCAGGTTTCGTTGAATCAATCCTAAAACCGCTCATCACCCACAGAGCAAGTTTCGTACAAGACGCTACAGACTTTTTACAGAAACTTAAAAACATAGACCACCTTCCCAGCAATACCTTCTTAGCCACCATGGACGTTACCAGCCTATATACCAACATCCCACACCAGGCCAGCATCCAAGTCTGCCTTACATATCTACAGGAACAAGATTACAACTCAGAATACAGACCCAAAGATATTACTGACCTTATACACTTCATCCTCACACACAACAATTTCACTTTTAATAATCAACACTTCCTCCAGACGATGGGAACAGCTATGGGCACCAAAATGGCCCCACAGTATGCCAACCTTTTTATGAGCCACCTGGAACAAGACTTCCTCAAGAACTGCATCATCAAACCCTTGTTATACTTAAGATATATCGATGACATCTTCATCATTGGGACTGAAAACCTACAATCTCTGAGTTCCATCAGAAATTCAGCAATCTCCATGCCTCCATCCAACTTTCTCTAGAATACTCCAGCACCAAAATCTCTTTTTTTAGACATGATGATCAGTATCCAGAATGATAAAATACAGACCAGGTTATACAAGAAACCCACAGACCAACATACATATCTGCACAGAACCAGCAATCACCCTAGACACACCCAAAAAAGCTGTGATACGCTGCCAAGCCCTCAGATACCACTGAATTTGCACTGAAGAGAACACCCGGGATTGCCGCCTCACCAATCTTAAAAAGGCTTTTACCCAACAAGGACACTCTTCCAGAGTGTGAGATTGCACGTTTGAAAGAGCCACCCAGATACCACAGGAAAAACTGCTGCAGTACAGAAGAAACCCCGCCACAAATTGCACATGGCTGGTTATAACATATCACCCCTCCCTTGAACCTATATGGAAAATTCTCAAACAATTGCAACCCATAGTAGAAAGAGATCCTACTCTTAAAAATATCTTCCCAGAGCCACCCATCCTAGCCTTCAAACAAGCACTGAATCTCGCTAACCTCATCACCAGAAGCAAACTTCCTCAAGCCCAGAACACACCAAATGGACCAGACCATGCCATGACAAGAAATGCAAAACCTGCCAACACATCTGCACCACCCCCACAATTACTACATCCCACAACAGAGCCATCAGCATTCCTGGATCTTACAGCTGCAGCTCCAGAAATGTAATATATCTCATCCAATGCACCAAATGCCCTGACGGAGAATACGTAGGAGAGACCAAACGACAATTGTGCACCAGAATGAATGCACACTGGCAGTCTATTAAAGACAGGAATACCCAGTTACCTGTGGGGGCACATTTCTCACAAGAAAACCACTCTCTCTCCAGTGTCTCAGTCCTCATCCTCAAAGGAAACTTACAAAACACTTCCCAGAGATGAGCCTTTGAACTCCACATCGACCTCCTGGATACTAAAAATCATGGACTAAATATAGACATTGGATTTATGACACATTTATAACCTGTCTGACATCTGACTCCCTAGGTATCTCTCCACTATTCATCCCCCTTCTCTCTCTCTTTCCCCCCCCCCCCCCCCGGCAGCAGCCTGTCTCTCACCCTTTGACTCCTCAATCTACATTTTCACTGACTACCTGTGTTGCATACAGACCAGGCCAGCCTCTGGCTTCTTTACTTTTCATTCCATCTAGGAAGAGCACACACCAACTGCTGAAACTTCCTTAGCCTGACAAAGGGTTTTTGAACCCGAAAGCTTGCTTAATAATTGTTTTCCAACTATTTAAGTTGGTCTAATAAAAGATATCAGAGTCACGCAAAGAACCTTGTCTGCCTATGCCCTTAGACCAACATGGCTACAACCTACACCTCAAGTTGAAGAACAATTGAGATATCATGGTGTTTATAATATGAAATTCTTATAACAGAAAGAAATTCTTATAACTTCTTACAGTTTGAAATTCTTATGTTCCCTTGATATATATTTTCTTTTTCTCTTGCTACTCAAACAATATTGAATTGTATCAACCTACAGGGCAAATGTCCAAGGTCTTCCTAGCTTCCAGGCCTAGTAGAGAAGCTATAATGATAGACTTACTCAACTGTCTGTTTGGTAGAAAAATATACAATGTGTATATAGCTGCATAGTATACACGAAAGTATGATCATATATTTTGATGTGTAACAGGGGTTTTATTGGCGTAGGTTTAGGACACATTTAGATAATTATCCTTAAACAAGTGCCAAGAAAATCTAGATTACAACACATTTTTACTCCATATTTGTTTGCTGTATATTTTAAAGGAGAAAAATGTTTTTGAAATCTGTCAGAAAAGATTTTAATTGATACTGGTGTTCACATTCCTTTTCCTTAAATACCCAGGGTCCTTAGTATCCTGAGATCAAATGCAGAGTACTCAAAACCAGAAAATTATAACTAATTTATTTTGAGAAAAATCTAAAATTTACTTTAAAATATATTTTGATAAATCCAAAAGATATGGTACTTAATAGGTTATTAGATCAGAATTTAATGACCAATGTTTTATTTAAAAGAAGTTTCTCAGATTTTTTTCATCCATTTTTAGTCTTCCTCATTTGTGAGAGTCTTAAACCTTTCCCTAGCCAAAGACTCGCCGTAGATCACGGCTGGTTGGAAAGAAGGATTATTTCTCCAGCAGGATGGTGAAAGGAAAAATTAGGCACGTGGATGTATTTAAGGGTTTTAAATGTTAGAAAAAGTCCCAAGAGAGAAGGTGCTATTAATAGTCAGCAACGTGATCGAAGGTGAAAGGTAAATGCAAATTCCTACACAGCTGTACAATTTATCATATGGATTTCACCACTGCATATGTAATAGAAACATATATGCAATCTGATCTGTCATCTTTATTGGTTATCTACAAAGTATGAGCAGAATTTTTTACTGTAAAGCTGACATATAGTTTAATAAAACTGTAATGTGAAATGAATGCCATGCACTGGAGAAGCCTGTCTTTTGAAATTAATGAATTCATTTTAGCAAAGATTAAAATGTAGGATCTATTTGTAGTCTGCATTTCCCTGAGACAGAATTCAGCTTTTTCCCTCCCATTGCAGAAAATAAGTCATAGTAATACATGTAGTGCATGGGATATAAGCAGTATAGATTCCTTTCTGTAAAGCAAATGACAGGCGAATGCAAAATGAATAATGTTTTTTTGAATTACTTTCTCTGTCTTTCATTTCTAAAAGAATAAATGTTTCAGCCTAACACTGTTAACTAATTGCACTTTTTCTTTTCTCTTGCAGGTTGTCTTAGTCTTCGCTCTTAGTATTGGTGCTCTTGTAATATACTTCATAGATTCGTCAAAGTGAGTATTCTAATAAATTTTCTTTCCTCTCCTTTCCTACAGCAATTATGCTTCTTTAAATTGCTCCATTCATCTACTTCAAGTCAATGCTTTATTTCATCTTCTGAGTGTGAAGAACTTTATAATAATGTATGGTCTTTCAAGCTAGTTTCAGGGATGAAGAAATGATTTATTTTTTTTGTTAACTGTGTGGTTTTGATCACATTTGGAGATGTAGAAAGAGTAGAAAGAGAAATGATTTCTGTGGGTTTAGATTATGTATCCTGTGGGGGAATTTTAATCTTCCAGTTCCATTGTGATTTTCAGAATTCCTCAAGTTTATCATTTGAATGTATGGAATGTAGGAGATGTGAGTCAAGAGGTCACAGACCATGCAGGAAAATAAATGAGTATGTAGCCAAACTTCCAGGAACACCTCTGAAACCTCATCAAAAGGCTATATGTAAAACAAACCATAATAATTATACCTAGCCCTGTGATCCATTTCCATGTTCCGAGTCTGATGGGCTTGTTTTCTATCATGTGAAGTAAGCTTGTTAGAGATTGAACAGCTCAACATTATTTGGGAATGAACAAGTTGTGATCAAGTGATGTTTGCTTCATGATATTTTGTGATATGAATCGGGGTAGCTAGATTTTGTTATCATGATGTGTTGCCTGACACAGTGATGCAAATGCTATGTCACACAATACTGTAACTAGTTATAGTCTCATTTTGGTTCATTAGGTACTCATATAGATGCTTTTCTTACTGTACATAAGCATGGTGCTGATACATAACTTTTGTATAGATCACAAACATAGCCCTGGTAAGAAGATTTTTAATAGTACTGAGCTCACCTCTGGAGAAAGGAAATGTCAGCGGATTAGTGGTATATTATGCTCTAGGACTGTACAAATAAAACACTTAAAAATATCTTTGGACTTGTCTTCATTGCAACAGTGAGCTCAAGGTATTCCAAATGCATGAGCACCCCAGCTTGAGTAAGAGACAATGCAAAACAGTCCTTGAGGGTCTAGGAGGGTCTGTCATTTCACACAGTCATAGCTAATGCTGGACTGGCAGCTGGTATTCCTACAAAAGTGTTCTTTGTAGGTTAACAATTTTTTTTTTCATAATTTTTGTTCATCTAGGTCTACACTTTGCTGGTCTATTAGTGCTTGGAAAGAAGAATAATATAAGAAGTTGTTTCTGAAAGTTTTAATTAAGGATCACATTTAAGATTGCATAACTCCATGTCAAACATGATAGAAAACCGCCAATGATCAAAGTAGAATCAGAAGTCTTCCCAAGATTATGAGATCCACTGTGCTTAAGGAATGACAGATTGTGTAGCCAGGGACACAAAAAGGAGTGATATACTAGAATCTCATGCAGTCACCTTCAGTTTCCCATTCCAAATGGTATGCCAGGTATTCATTTACAGCTAGGTTAACTGGGAACTGCTTTGGGGTCTAGAGTTAAGTTTTTCTGAATCTGTAGGTATGTGTTTTAACTATGAACCAAGTCAGCTATAGAAAATATTAGGTGTGCCACAACAGTGCATAAAATTGCAACCCCCTTGTCAGGACATGATACTCTGTCATTCCTCAGCCATGTTTCTTTGCAAAATAAAATCTGGGGACATAAGAAAACCCCTTTACTTCCTTTTCTCACCTGTCCTGGTGATGACAGGTACAATTTATGGTTGCTTGTATTGGGTTTGTAACCTGACAGTAGCTTCAGTCTGCTGCCTTCAGAATTCCTGCTTTTCTGCACACCAAGGTGATGTAGAATGTGGAATGCACAATATTACAAACGCAGTTGACCAAACTGATGTCCTAGCATTTTTGGAGGAATTGTCATCTTGATTTCAGCTTGCCAAATGCACATTTCTGCACCTGTAAATGTATAATTAAATCTGCATGTGCCAGGAGTTCTGAAATTATGGCACTGTTTCCTGAGGCATAACAGCAGCTCCCCCAGAATAACAGGTCACATCTTCATGAGGGAATAACATCCCTGCTTGCCCCAATAGGTAGCGCCCACTCTCTTCAGTACCTGTTCTGAAATTCTGCATTCATATTTATGAACTTGTCTTTGTGGTCCTCAAACCCTGTAGAGACATGATTCATAAGACCAGGGTGGTGAACACTCCTGTATTATTGAGTCCCCTTGTAAGTAACCATGTCATATATTCCTCTTCATAATGATTGAGGTCCATTTAAAACTAGTTAGGGTTTTGCTCTCACTAGTTTTGCTCTCACTGTTCTTAAAGGGAAGCCATCCTTTCCAAAACCTCCTTTCTTTGGTTAGAAACCTTCAGATTCCAGTCTAAATGTGTTCACGGGCAGTTTAAACCCATTTGTTCTTGCATGAACATTGTTCTTTAGCTAAATAGTGCTTTTCCCTCTCTGGAGTTTACCCATCTCCACTACTCACATCCCCTTTAGGCTTGGCTTTGGTAGGTTAAACAAAACAAAGTCTTTTAATCTCCTCTTAAAGGATATAATCTCACTTTCTTGGTCATACTTCTCTGTACCTGTTTTACTTTGAATTAATTTTTCCTGTATCAAAACTCTGTTCCAGGATGGAATTGTATCCAGACCTTGTCTTTAATAGTTTTCTTATGTCTACCTGAAATACCCTGACTAAGGATACAAGATAGAATTTCTTTTTTCATGACTGCATTTTATCATGAAACCCAGGTTTTTTCCTCTTCTGTCATTTTCAACCTATTATATCAGATATTCTTCTAGTTTCTAAGTGCATGGTGGAGCACTTTGTACTATTGGATGCCATCTTGTTTCTCTTGAGTTCACTCAGACTTCTTATTCTTCCTCTGTGCTATTTCTTGTGGGTCAAGAAGTTTAGGGATAATGAAAAAACTTCCAAACGCTAAGACAAATAGTAAAGTCTCTTTAGCTGCATAAACATGAGCAGCAGTAACAGTTGACTTGTCAGCACCAAAATGGTAGACTTGTAGCAGTCTGGAATAGTCTGCAGATGGCAGTAGCAGTCTGGTTCTAAACTTGGATGGGTTCATTTATTTGTTTCTCCAGGCACTGGAGTGTTCTGGCAAGCTCCTTGCATAGTTCTGTGCAGAAGTTTTGAAGCCTCTGTTGTTCATTGTGGGTTGGCATGATGACACGATCCCACTTCTCAGTGCTGTTTGTCCTGCACCATAAACACTTGTGTAGAGCCAGACCATCACAACAAAGGACTGGTCTCTGCATGGCAAACCCCCTTCTCAGTCACATCACCTTCCACTGCTCAGAATGGCGCTTGAAATGCTCTCCACCAGGTTGCAGACCATCTACCCTTTGAAAAAAATTAGAAGCAATGGGTCATACTGGGCTGTATCTATGGCTTGGTGCTGGCAGGAATGGTTAGAACCAAGTAGCGTGCAGAATCAGAAAGGCCTCAGCACGATGTGATGTCAGAGCAAAAACACTTTTGCTTAGGACTCAGAAAAGTCTATCAAATTCTCATAAAAGACAGCAACACTGATTCTTAAAGCAGATTTACCAGATTAGTGGTGTACTAAAAGCACTGGATTGCCTCATCTGAAATCCTAGCACTAAGCTTCTGTGGCTGCTGTACAACTGGGATGTAGATCTATGACTATGGGTCATGTGAAGTTCTTCTGTGCAGATGCACAAGCATGTGCCTGTGTGCACATTAGCTAGGACACACGTATGTTTTGCACGGACTTGCCCAGAGAGACTGAATTAAGAGTTGATGATGCATGGCATTTTGAGCTGTTGCATCCACTGTTAAATTACTAGCAGAAGCATCAGTATCACTCCAGGTTTTAATCCTGTCATACCTTTTTGCACCAGTTACCTTGAATTTATAGTGCAATTTAACTTGAGCTAGAGGTTTTGGTAAAAAACCTCAGGTTCTCTCTCTGGCAGTGTAGTGAGGAAAAGCCCTTTTGATTCTTAACATTGAGACCAGATTTTTCATGAACTTGTAGCCAAATTTTCTTTATTGCTATCAAAGGAGCATGTGTTATTTTTCTGAAGACAATAGTGAAGTATCATTGAGTAGACAGAATTTTCCTGGGAGCATGCGTGGTACTTCATTATATACGTAAAAGGCATACAATTCCCTGTTGAAAGGGTCAGTAAAACAAAAATGTCATGGACAGATGAAAATCTGTTTCTGCTTGTGTTTTAAGTTCTGCTGAATTGAATTCTAATTGCAGGAACAATGTTACCTGTTCCTGGAGCTACATATCTTTTGTGAAACAATGGTGTACCCTAGCATTTTGGAGTTGTGTCTACCCAGTGATTTTTAGTCAGTTGGCTTCTGGAAGCCTTTGACTGTTATACTTCTTTTTTCCAGCAGAGAAAAACTCTGACTTAATGGGAGATTTCTTGGGAATGCTTAGGCTCTATATGGGCCACCTAGGCCATGTGTAGATGAAATGAGGGGCATGTGTGCACGACACTTTAAACCAGATTAAATGCTTTTGCACCACTTTAATGGTGTTGGTGTTTGCAAGCACCGGCAGTGTATAGTTTCGTAGTTGGTAGGGTTGGAAGGGACCTGAGCAGATCATCAAGTCCAACCCCCTGCCATGGCAGGAAAAAGTACTGGGGTCAAACGACCCCACCAAGGTGTTCATCTAGCCTCTTCTTAAAGACCCCCAGGGTAGGAGCCAACACAACTGCTCTTGGAAGTTGGTTCCAGATACTAGCCACCCTGACAGTGAAGTAGTGCCTCCTGATGCCTGGTCTGAACCTACAGCCTGCCAGCTTGTGACAGTTATTTCTAGTCACTCCTGAGAGTGCTCGGGGGAACAGGGACTCCCCCAATGCCTGCTGGTCCCCGCTGACTAGTTTGTAACAGGCCACTAGATCCCCCTCAGGCTTCTCTTGTGGAGGCTGAACAGGTTCAGGTCCCGTAGCCTCTCCTCATAGGGCCTGCCCTGCTGCCCCCTGATCACACGAGTGGTCCTCCTCTGGACCCTCTCCATGTTGTCCACATCCCTCCTGAAGTGTGGCGTCCAGAACTGGATGCAGTACTCCAAGTGTGGCCTGACCAGTGCCGCATACAGGGGGAGGATCACCTCCTTGGACCCGCTTAAGATTCATCTCTAGATACATGACAAGGTATGGTTGGCCTTCCTGACCGCATCCCCACACTGTCGGCCCATGTTCATTTTGGCATCTATAATGACTTCAAGATCCTTTTCTGCCTCTGCACTGACGAGAAGGGAGTTCCCCAGCCTGTAGGTATGGTGCTGGTTCTTCCTCCCCAGGTGCAGGCACTTTGCACTTGTCAGTGTTGAAACCCATCCTATTCTCATCCACCCACCCCTGTAACCTGTCCAGGTCTGATTGCAGCCTATTCCTCCCTTCTCTCGGGCCCGCATCCCCCTACATCTTAGTGTCATCTGCAAATTTGAACAGGGTGCTTTTCACCCCCTCGTCCAAGTCACTGATGAAGATGTTGAACAGTGACTGAGCCCTGGGGGGCCCCCCTGCCCACATCCCTCCAGGTCAAAAAGACCCGTCTACCACCACTCTCTGGGTGTAGCCCACCAGCCAGTTAGTGATTCGTTTGACTGCATAGGTGTCAACACCACAGTCCCCTAGTTTCTTAATGAGAATGGGGTGAGAGACAGTGTCAAAGGCCTTCCTAAAGTCCAGAAAGACTACGTCCACCACAATGCCTGCATCCAAGGATTTTGTGGCCTGGTCATAGAAGGCCACCAGATTGGTCTGACAGGACCTGCCTCTAATGAACCTGTGTTCGTTGCCCCGAAGCATAACCTCCCCTACTGGCCCCTCATGGATATGTGATAATTCTCTCAAAAAGCTAACCCAAGGTCGAGGTAAGACTAACCAGCCTATAGTGTATTGCACAGTAATTCGGTGGTGTAATGCTCCTTAAGTGACTTGGGGCACAGCAAACTAAAACTCCTCCAAGGAGTTTTAGTTTGGTGCCCTGCAGCTGCAGAGTGAAGCACCAGGCTCTGTGCAGCTCAGGGGCTCTGCAGAAAGCCCATGCAGGCAGCCTGGCAGAAGCCTGGGAAGGTGGGCTCCACCTAAGAAAAAAAATAAGCAGCAAGCCTGATCCCCGCCCCCCTGGAGCCTGCCTGCCTACCTGAGCTGTGCAGGGGCCTGGTGCTTCCCTCCACAACTGCGGTGCCCCCTGGGACCACCCAAGCTGGGTGCCTGAAGGCAGATGCTGCATGGCTGGGGGCTGCCACTGCCGCAGGGGGAAGCACCAGCTCCTCCCCGCTGACTCCAAGGACTGCTCCGCCTGCTGGAAGCTTGCTCTTCCCTCTCCGCCACTGGAGAGGCAGGTATAGGTAAGTTACACAGGTGTACACAACATGAGGTTTTAAAGGGCCCTAAATTGAATTGGTGTTTTTAAAAACCCACCTCTTCAATTTAGGGCCCCTGTTTCTTCTACACACACCCCTATTTTGTGGATTACTTCAGACTTATTGCCGTTTCTTGCCTAGTGAGGATAGAAAAGAAGTTTATCTGCATGTTGTCTCATCAGTAGACTTAGCTAATGTTTAACTCACAATTGTAGTCACCATCCAGTAACCTCAAGCCAATGGATTCCATTAGTGTGTTATCATTTCTTTTTATTCTTTCTATTCCTCGAGAAAATAACCTTGACTAGTTTAATTCAGACCTGGTAACTACACAATCAGTTTCCTGCAGTGAAAAAATCTGATTTGTATTACACAGTGATGTCCCATCTATTTTGCCAGTGTAGAATCAAATGGAATGAAATATACTCTTTTAATATACATTAATTGTCAAGTATGGTGTTTAGTAAAACCAGTTCTAAACTTCTGTTTCCACTATTCAAGTAATGCAAAGCACTAGCTAGCTGTGCAGTGTATTTTAAAGATGTCAGAATTCTAGTTACATGGCAATCAGAATTGGGGTTGACCATTAACTGCACAAAATTGATCTTCACTTTTTGTGTTTCACATTTCTCTGTGAATAATAATAATCAGCACCTAAAGGAGAGTGCAACTTTTAATAAGCATGCCATTAAACATGTTGAACCTGATTCTCCTTTCTCATGTATCTTTTTCCCCCTGCCTCCTTCTCTTTGACCTTTCCTGAGTCATACCTGTGTTCTAACTTTTGTTTCCAGGATGGTAAAATCATGCTAAAAAATAACTATACCATTCCAGTTCCTCTGCTTATGGCTTTTCTTTATTAACATGATACAGATATTCAAATCAGTATGAAAGCAAACCAAAAGAGTCTTTCTACCCTTCAGGGCCCTCTGTCCATTCTCCAAACTATTTTGCCCAGTAAAAAACCACTGCTATTCTCATTTGGTATTATTTTATTTTAGACTTCTTTATTCAGTTTATGTTGATCTAGGTTTTATAGGTTAGTGGAATCAGATCCATTACTTAATTGCCAAATGCACTCAGTGGCAACTTCCTTTTTTATTTTAATATCAGTTGGAAAACCAGAAAAGGGCTAGCTAATATTGTGACCATTCATATCTTTATAAGGAGGGCAAATAAACCTGCTGCGTTAAAATGCCAGCCGTGGCATTAGTAAGGTTGTATTGGATAAAATACAATATTGTACATTGCCTGCTGTGATGTAGGCTGTTAGGTATCCTTGCTTCCAGATTCAGATTTTTTTTGTTTGGTTTGTTTTAATTAACTATTTTTAAGAGTCCCTGTTGTCATACCAACAAGGTGAATCCTTTTTTTTTGGTTTTTTTTGGTTGGTTAGGTTTTTTGCTTTGATTTTGACATTAAAATGTAACATGTTGTTTTAAAACAGTAGTGCTCGCCCTGGCCTATGGGCCAAATCCAGCCTGCAGAGTCATGACATCCAGTCTGCCAGGCTGGATTTGGGTTAGGAAATGGCCCTCCAGTCCTCTTTCCCCCACCACACATACACACTTCTTGTAAGGAGAGGGTAGGGAGAAAAAAAATCCTGAAAGTTCTTGACAAATCTTTAAATGAAACTAAGTGTAATTTTTGTTGAGTTTTTCTTAAAAGTAAAAAAAAGAAAAATCACAGGATTAGAATGCTTGATTTTCTCTGAATTTTTTTAATGACCCACTTATACAATCAGCTCAACATCGAGGTACTCCATTGCTGTTTTGGAGTGTACCATAACTCCACTTTAACTTCCATAATGAGCTGAGAGGCAGTTTCTTGTGCTTCTAACAACATCTCAGCTCTGTGGAGCATGCATGCTATGAGCAGCTTTGGATTTGTTCGCATCAATTTTTCTTGCCCAACTTTAGGTGTAGATATAAGTAGAGTGAAATACTATTGTTGGCACTCCTTCAATATGAGGATAACAGTCTTCCAGTAAATAGGGAAATCATCAATGAGCCTGTAGAGGACTCAGGAGGTCAATTTGAGATCTGGTTCAACTGCAGATGTGGCAAATACTTCAGAGCAGAATGGATAGATCCTGGTATTGTCATGTCACAGTTTTTCTCTTTCTCCCTCTTTTCTATCCTCTTCCAAAGTGAAGTGAGTTTTCTTGAAATTATTGATGCTTTGTTCTATATCACAGTACCAGTTCACTGTTTGAGTGTCCCACATATTGATATTAATACTGCATTTCTTCAGATTGGCTTTAAAGGTATCCTTGAATCTATTATTTTGCCCACCTCTGCTAAGTCAAAAAGCCTGAGGCTGAATCAATTCAATCTTTTCAGGTTTCTGCCTAGGTTGAAC
The DNA here is from genome assembly GCF_001723895.1 of Crocodylus porosus. NCBI lineage: Eukaryota > Metazoa > Chordata > Crocodylia > Crocodylidae > Crocodylus > Crocodylus porosus. Next base: position 45,095,682 of record NW_017728951.1, on the reverse strand, counting down.
CTATAAAAAAGTGAACTGATAGTCACTTTTCAAACCTGAAAGGCAGTCAAATCCCTGCAGTGACCCATACCAGGAAGCAAGGTCTGCTAAAGCATGCCTCTTAGCCTGCCAAGCACCTACAAACAGCCAGAAGATGAGCAGTTCTCCCATCCATGCCTCCTCTTCAGCTTTGAGCCAGCTGTTGAGGAGGTATGGGGGGACCCCCCCCTTACAGACCCCAGCCAGGGTCTCCCTGGCATTGGGGAAGGGGCAGAGGTGAAGCTCCCAGTGGGACATTTCTCCCTTTCTCCCCCATGCCAGGAAATAGTTCCCCTAGCCCTGCCTCCTCCTTAATCTGGGACAGCTGAGGAGGAAGTGTGGAGGGAACCCCCTACCCTGCACCAGACCCCCAGCTGGAGTTCCTTTGTGTGAGGGTAAGGGGGAAAGAGGGAAGCCCCAAGCAGGGCATTTCTCCCTCTCTTCCTCCAGAGCTGGAGCCAGGCTGATCACCCAGCCATGCCCCCTCCTTGGCTAGCTGAGGAGGGGGTTGTGTGGGGGAAACACCCCCCTCTCCAGCTCCAGACCTCTAGCTGGCTGTGCTGGGGGGCAGGGCAGGAGAGAAGCCCACAGTGGAGGCTGTTTTTCCCTCTGTCACTTCCTCCTCAGCCAACCTGCTGGCCAAGGAAAGGCAGTGGCTGGGTGATTGCCCCAGCCCTGGCTCCACTCTGGGCTTCCCTGAAGCTGGGAGCTTAGGCAGTTACCTGGCCACACCCCCTCCTTGGCTAGCAAGCCATCTAAGGAGGGAGTGAGGGGGGAAGGGACCCCCCCCAACCAGGCTGTGCCCAGCATGGGGGGAAGCCTGCAGTGGAGGCCACTTTTCCTTCCCAGTCCCTGCCAGCCAGGGAAAGAACATAGCCAGGTCATTGCTTCAGCTCCTGGCTTGGGCAGGGGAAGTAAAGCCCCCACTGTAAGTTTCCCTACAGCTGGGAGCCAGGGCAATCGTCCAGTTATGGTTCTTCTTTGCCCAGATGGTGGGCTGGCTGAGAAGGGAGTGAGAGATAAACTGGCCCCCACTACCGGTCTCCCCCCCAGTGCTGGGCAAAGTTTGGGTGGGGGTCCAGATCTGGGAGGGTGGGGGCCTCCAACCCTCTTTCCTGCACACTTCCTCCTCAGCTGGTCTGCTGACATGGGAGGGGGTATGGCTGAGTGATCACCCTAGCTCCCGGCTGTGGAGAAACCCACAGTGTGGTCTTTACTCTCTCCACCCAATCTGGGACCTGAGATCACCTAGCCATGTTTCCTCCCTGGCCGAGAGGCTCATCTGAGGAGGAAGTATGGAGGAAGGAAATGGCCCCCCTCCATCTGGCTCTGGACCCCCAGCTGGGCTGTTCCTGGTTCAGGGTGGGGAGAACGCAAAGTGGGGCTTTACTCCCCCAACCTGAGTGGGGAACTGGGAGCCAGGTTGATCACCCAGCCATGTCCCCTTCTTGGCCAGTGGGCAGGCTGAGGAGGAAGTTAGGGGGGAACAGCCACACTCCCCCTCTCCCTTCCCCTCCCCTATTCTAGATCTACATGTCTTGTTGCAGTGCAGACAGGCGTTTCCAGGAGGGATGTGCACTCTGCTGCTGCATTGGATGTTCTGATGGTCTTTTTGCCTGTTCCTCTTTTCCTCTTCTGCCCGTCAATGAACTGTTTCAAAGTGTTGAGGTCCCTCCCAAAGAGTCTTCCTCCATTTTGATCAGTCCTGAACAAGGGTCTCCCAAGCGCTAATGTCGATGTTACACCTCTTCATGTTTGCCTTCATGGTGTCTTTGAAGTATTTTATTTGCCCTCCATTGGGAGCATAGGATCTGTTCTAGGAGTCAGTTGTCAAGCATCTTTATATGGCATCAGCTTTGTTGGACGGGACCTGTCATAAACCTGAAGTCAGTGTTAGTGGTGCTTGCTTAAGCTGTAATGCTGATGTTCATTCTTCTGTCTTTCCAATTTATATGGAGGGTTTTCTGAAGACATCACTGATGGAAATGTTCCAAAGCTTTCAGGTGTTTCTGATTTGTCATCCAAGTTTTACACCCATAAAGCAGGGTAGGGATGACAATAGCCTGGTAGATGAGAAGTTTGGTTTGGGTCTTGATGTCACAGTCATCAAAGAAATGGTTTTTGAGGCATTTAAAGGCAATACTAGCAGATTTTATTCACTGTTAAATATCATTGCCTATGTATACTTTTTGGGAATGGTAGCTACCCAGGGAAAAGAAAATACTCAACATTGTCCAAGGAGTGCCCTCTAATTGTAGTAAGTAGAGTAGCAGCTGGTTGGCTTAGGGTGGGTTAGTAAAGCATCTTGGTTTTCATGAAGTTGCCAGTAAGCCCAAGCATTTCATCTGCTTCACAGATGTAATCAAGAGTGACCTGGAGCTCTTCAATTAAATGGATACATATGACTGGGGATCCAGGTTTTCTGTTTGCCATGGAAAAAACATGGAAAAATGCATATTTTTTCTTTTAAAGGAAAAAAATGCACATTTTCCCTCTTGAAAAAGAAAAACACGGGTAATGGAGAGTTTCCCCTTTCAAGCTGGCTGAGATCTAGCCTGCAAAGTGCTGCTTGGGACTGGGGGGAGTGGGACACAGTGGGTACCATATGCATGTGCATGCTCATTCATACATGTAGCAGCCAGACAGGGTGGTGGAGAGCAGCTTCCACAGCCCCCTCCAGGTAAGTCTATGGGGTTGGGCATGGGGGGATGCAAGTGATGCAGGGGGATGGGGGAACACAGGCAAAGTGGTGGAGGAACAGGGGGTGGGGAGCCTCCACTGGGCTGTGGAGGCTGCAGTCCTGTGCCCAGCTGTGGCAAGGTTGAGAGTAAGTTTTCCAGACTAAGAGTGATCCCAAAATAAAAATTGGAGTCCTCAATGATGGAGCAGGATGATGAAGGAAGTATACTCCACAATGGCTACAAAGATAGATGAAGGTGGCAGCAGAATAGAAACTTTCAGTTGTATATGTGTTCTTTCCCACTGGCTTATGATTTCCTTTCTGTGAAGTATCATGTGGTTACTGATGCTCAATGGCATCTGTACATCAAAAGTAGACATGCGTAGGCATTTTCCTTCAATAGCAAGTCCTACAGTGGTGAGCAAGCAGTGACAAGGGCACGTTCTAACGATTACCAGAAGCCCCTAGTCATGGAGATGGTGATTAGGGACCTACCTAAGTTGCAGTGAGACAACAGGTTTTTTGCAGCCTGCTCATGGCACACAGCTGATTTTGCAGGGATTTTGCAGTAGCTTTGACCCTCACTGCTGGTTGGTGGAGGGTGCCTTCATTTAGTCTACATTACTACTGTATTTTGGGGGGTTGATTTAACAGGAAATTGGGGCCAGTGCTGGATTTCCTGGTGGTTGCGGACAACACAGTTTTCCCTAGTGATGATTATATGATGCTTGTTTTGTACTTAGAACTGAGAGAGATGTGCATTTTGGCAGCTGCAATCATGACTAAGCAGGCCTAATTAATATCCAATCTGCTCACCCTGAATAGGGAGGGGGCTAGGAAAAGTGCCCTAAGCATAGTTTGTCTCATTTTCCCTGACTAGAAAACTTACAAACTGACACTGGTGCACTAGAGGCACAGGAGAGGAGAATGCTAGTGGCTACACCGTTTTTTGGGAAGGAAAAGGCAAAGACAACAGAAATATTGACAGCATTTGTTTTGCTATCAAGATCAAGACTGTTATTCAGACGCCTGAGTGTCCACTTGGGATCAGCAAGAGTCTCATAACCGTTCGTCTTTAACTAACCAACAGACAACATGCAACAGTTATTGGTGTATGCATCCCAATCCTTGATGCAGATGATGAAACAAATGAATTCTGTTCTAAACTCACCAGATCCTATCGTCTGTCCCCAAAGAAGATAAAATATTTTTTTTCTTGGCAATTTCAGTGCTAGAGTGGGCAGAGACTCTGAGCTACAGAAAGGAACGCTGGGAAAGGAAGGCGTGGGAAAAGTGAATTCAAATGGAATTCTTCTCCTGAACAAGTGTTTGGAACACGTTCTCATCATTGTTAACGCCTTAATCTACCATAGCATTAAATGGACGACATCGTGAATGCATCTCCACTCAAAACACTGATATCCAGTTATCTATGCCATAGTGCATGCCTGGAACCTTTGTGGCATATGTATCACCAGAACTATGCCCCTTGCAGACAACTGCTGGACAGATCATCATTAGATGCATTCTATCACGTCCATTCATATTACTGCAAAATGACATAACCAATAGAAGCAACCAAGGAAGAGGTTCAATACTGAGCACTTGAAAGACCCTGCTGAAAGTGATCATCTTGAGCAGTGCCTCAGGGAGAAACTCTCTGATGATCTTGACAGCACTGATCACGGGGAGACCCTCAAGAAGGCATTCATGAGGCATATGATAAATCTCTAGGCTTCTCTACAAAGAGACATAAGGACTGGTTTGATGAAAATGGTAGGGAAATTCAAGCTTTCACTGACAGAAAGAGGAGAGCCTTCAAAACTTGGCAGTATGACATCAGTTCCAAACAGAAGCAAAATATTTATCACCATGTTAAAACTGAGATCTAGACAAATAAGAGTGAAAAAATT
>NW_017728951.1:45089514-45090971 GCF_001723895.1 Crocodylus porosus | reverse complement strand
CACCAACTGACATTTATAAGCAAGGAAAAAACTATATGTCAGATTCTCAGGGTCTTGAGAGATGCACAGAATCACCATACTCAAAAACAGGAATGGAATTGGACTGCAGCAATTATCATGGCATTGCACTCCTGTCCATAGCTGGGAATATTCTCACCTGAAATCTTCTTGGTAGAATTACTTACCTCGCCAAGGACATTCCAAAGTCCCAGTGTGGTTTCAGAGCACTCAGAAGTACAATAGATATGATTAGTGACCTAACTGAATTCATGATTTGCAAATTCCACAAAATCAGGCATTGCCCATGAAATCTGGGCTGGGAGCCTACAGCCAGGTTCCCATAGCAATGGCCACAGCTCTCAGCCAGCTCTCACTGTTTTCAGAATGAGAAGTGGGGAAAGGCAGTAGAGGAAGCTCGTTCTTGGGGCTTCCCAGCTAGTGCTGAAGGGAAGCCCTCCCACCTTAGAGGGGCTCCAATATACCTGTCCTGCTCTCCAGGGGAATAGCAGGGGGTGAAACCCCCCAGGCTGAACTCCCCCTGCTCTCTTTCATGATTCATAGATTGTAGAGTCAGAAGGGACCACAGTGGATCATCATGTCTAACCCTCTGCCCCTGGCAGGAAAGAGGACCAAGGTCAGATGACCCCAGCCAGGTGACTATCAAGCCTCCTCTTGAAGACCTCCAAATTAAATGATAGTACCACCTGTCTTGGAAGCCCATTCCAGATTCTGGCCACCCTTACTGTAAAAAATTTCTTCCTAAAGTCTAACCTAAATCTACTCTCCACTAGTTTGCACCCATTATTCCTAGGTACTCCCTGGGGTGCTCTGGTAAATAGCGCATCTCCAATTCCCTGTTGTCCTCCCTTGATAAACTTATAGGCAGCTACAAGGTCTCCCCTCAGATGTCTCTTGTAAAGGCTGAAGAGACCCAGATCCCTCAACCTCCTCTCACAGAGTCTTGCACGGAAGCCACTAATCATGCTAGTGGCCCTCCTCTGGACCCTCTCCATATTCTCTGTGTCCTTCTTGAAGCGTGGCACCCAAAATTGGACACAGTACTCCAACTGCGGCCTGACCAATGCTGCATAGAGGGGGAGCATCACCTTCCTTGATCTGCTGGTCATGCATCTGCTAATACACAACAAAGTGCAATTGGCCTTGTTGATTGCCTCATTACACTGCCGGCTCATGTTCATTTTGGAGTCAACTATGACTCCAAGATCTCTCTCAGCCTCTGAGCTGCTAAGGAGGTCATCCCCCAACCTATAGGTGTGCTGGGGATTCCTCCTCCCTAGGTGGAGTACCTTACATTTCATAGATTTCATAGACATTAGGGCTGGAAGGGACCTCGGGAGATCATCGAGTCCAGCCCCCTACCCAAAGGGCAGGAAGTCAGCTGGGGTCATAGGATCCCAGCAAGATAAGCATCCAATTTACTCTTGAAGGTGTTCAGT
>NW_017728951.1:45055529-45089414 GCF_001723895.1 Crocodylus porosus | reverse complement strand
GGCTATGACGCTATGAGGAGTATGCAATTGAGCAGATAAACACCAATATTTAAGAATTGCCATTGCAGCAGGCCTTTGTCTAAAGATTCCAAGGTATTGATTACTTTAGTTCCCCAGTGGGAAAAACTGGGTAACACAGGTTGACAGTTTTGCAGGGACTTCGGCTTTGTTAGAAGTAGAAGCTACATTTTTAGGGCTAAGATGTGAGTTTAAGAATGAATCATAGTTCTTATAGTTTCTTTTGCTTTTCCCACCTTTTTTTATATCCCTGCCTGTATTTTAATATACAGTTACCAGTTTTTATAATTTCTCCTTTTCTAGTAATAAACCTATTTGTTATTTCTTATAACATAGTTACTGTCAGCAGTAAGTGTCACTTCAGAGCATTTGACCATGCAGGAAGGCTTCTTCCACAGAGGAGAAAATCTGTATTGTATAGAACAAGCTGGATAAAAGGTGTGATTTTTTAGCTTAGGGCTGTCCAACTAGCAGTTTGTGGGCCATGTCCAACCCACAAGGGCTAAATTTATAGTTCCTGGGGTCACACCCATGTGCTGCTCTGCACCACTGCTCTGGCTGCAGAAGCAGCTTGGGTTTTCAAGATCCTATACCCACCTTTGGCTTCCATTTCTTGCTCCCACCCTAGCAGGCGGCACAGCTTGACACAATCCACAGTGCCAGTGGAGCCCAGGTCGGGAAAAGTAAGGGTGAGGACAAGGGTGCCCACACCTGCAGTGCAGTGGAGCATTCAGTGTGCATACATTGCAACAGGGGGTAACTATGGCTCTGGCTGATGTGGCCCACATGGCATATGGCCTCTGGCCATTTAAAAGTTGGACAGCATTGCTTTACCTGTCAAAATCTTCTTGGCTAAGGGCTAGCGAGGTCTGGCTAAGACTGAAGTAGCTGAGGAGCCTTGCACCAAAGGTTCATGTCAGCTTGTTCTCAGTGACCAAGAAGCAGACAGTGGAAAGGGTTATGGGGCTGAAGGATACTCCTGAAGGTATGAGTGCACCTCAGTTACAAATTGGTACAAACTGTTCTAAAAAAAACAAACCATTAAATATCCTCTGGGATGGGAGTTTAATTCTCCCAAAATTGAAGTGGTGGAGCCTTCTGTGGAGTATGCCTTCCTGGGCTGCTGCCAGGCTGCCTGCATGGTCTGCCTGCACAACCCTTGAGCCTCACAGAGCACGGTGCTTTCCTCCATGGCTGTAGGGTAAGAAACTAAAACTCCTCAGTGGTGTTTTACTTTGCAGCACCCCAATGTCATTTGCTGCGTCCCAAAGTCATTTAAGGCTCATTATGCCACCAAATGTGCTACAGAGGCTGGAATTAATGTGCAATATGTGGCTGAATGTGCAAACAGCAATACCATTAACGCGGCGCAAAAGGCATTTAACCCACTTTAACCTCACTTTAAAGTGTCGTCTACAAACACCCCTATTCATCTACCTCATTTGTAATTTTTTTTTACTTCTGTCTTGATGTTGATAAAAAGGGAGCTCAGATTTAGCCATCAGAAACTAGATCTTTATGATTGTTGATCCGCTTCCATGGAGGTTGAAGTCAACGGGAGATGAAGGCAGCTCAGCCTAACACTGGATTTGAATCTGTTTTAACTACAAATGCTAATTTTGGATTGGATTATAGAAGAGTACAATTTACACAGATATTCTGTAAGTGGCTAGGTTCTTTATTCTTAGCACCTTACGTGTTCTGAGAAATAGTTTCCTAAGATTCTTTTTGTATGACAATTAAAAGAGTTAAAAAAAGTTAAATTCTAACACTGAGCTAGGAGCTTTATTTGAAAAAAAAGAGAGTGACGTTAACCCTAAAGCTACTCTGTTTTAGGCCCCTGGCAGTAGTTATACTTAAGATGTGAATAAGCAGTAAATTGCATCTTAAATAGAAACCCAGCCACATGTTCAGGCAATTAATAATGCAGTAAAATGGGAAATAAGGCACACAATTATTCCATAATATATGCGGAATAATTTTCATTGTGTTATAAATTGAATGTGTGACAGGGGCCCTGGGCCTGGCTCCAGAACCACACCAGGTCACTGGGCAACCAGCTTTCTATTTGCTGGTGCAGAGGGAACCTGAGATCATGGTCTGGGGCTCCCCATCTGCTGACAAATTAATAATGGCACCATTAGGATCTGATCCTTAATCCAAAAATCCTATATCCTGCCATGCACGTATGTCAGAGGCCTTCTGCTGTGCATCAGTGTAGAGCTTTTTTCCTAGACCTTTCCCCATGCTTTCCGATTTGATTTCATTGCTGAATTTGGAAGGCTATTTACCTTTTTGTTTATTACTTAACCCCCAACCCCCACTGCAACTATCCATTCGTCACTTCCCTGTTTAGAAACAATAATAGCAGGGTACCATGTTAGCATGGGCATTCAGAGCAATTTTAATATATTCTGACACAGTGGTGCAGTATTGAGGTCCAAAAGAAACACTTAGCTTCCTGTTGAATTCTGTGCATTCAGAAAGATCTATTTGCTTTCAGGGGAGCAAATAAACCCGGTGAGGCTAGGCAGATTTCAAACTAGAAATTTTTGTGTATTTTTCGAGGACAGCAGTGTTATTAAGGAAGTTAACACATTCTTTTGGAATAATGCATTAGCAAATTATTTTTCATCTATGGCTTTCACAAAGGGAAATCTGAGGCTTCTGGTTTTTGCCTGCTGTCCATGGATATATTTATTTTCTTGGCTTCTGTTGCAATATGGAGATCTTTTCATATCTTAGATTACTGAGGCAACTGCTTTTCTTGTCTTTGCCACTTTGTCTTCTGAGAGGAATTTACTATAATGTAGCAAACACTTCTGTGACAAAACCACAAGACAGGTTATTAATATTTATGTAAACATAGTAGCTAGAGGTTTTAAGTGGAATTAATGTCTCATTGTGTTAAGCATTGCACATCAATACAGTCACTGCTCTAGAGAACTTGGAATTTAACTAGAGAGACAAAAGACAGGAGAAAAGAGTCTCTATTTACAAAAGGGGTAGTGAGACCAGGAAGTTAACTGGAATGGCCAGAAAATTTTTTGCAGTGCCCAAGAACTGAAACCAGTTTTTGTAGTTCAAATCTGGTATCTTTAGAAAAGTATGCAGTCTGACTAGATCACCTGTCTTCACAGCCCAAAATATCTTGGTCATCCTTAGACAATGTCACCCACTGCCACCCTCCCCCCCCCATATGACATTTTGATTTCAAATCCAGATCCCAAATCCCCCTACTGCTTCATATTTGATTCCAGGATGAAGGACTTTTTTCTCCATGTTAAATGGGGGGGAAACCTTGTTTTGGAATCAAATAAATGCAGTGTTTGTAAGGTTGACACAATATATTGGTGTATTTTAAATAAAAAATAGGCTAATTCTTTATTCTGCCCACCAGTCTTTTTTCAGCTAAAAAATAATTCTCTTTTCTACTCCACAGCTCCTTCTTCAACCTGTACAGCATCATTATAATGCTCATAGCCATTTATTGTGTCTTGGTTCATTTCTGCTGGAAGGGTACAATTTGCTGCTATATAAGTCCTCAGAAATACTATGCATAACTAAAGTAATATTTGGTTAGCTTAAGTTGGAGAGCTTAAGTGAAACTTAAGTGGCATATTATAGTAGCCTTCTCTATTTAGGGTGACATTCACTCTTATGTAACTTCTTTATTTCGGATAAATAACAAACTAAGCTTTGTCAGAATGCAGTTTTTTGGACCTACACAAAATGCTTCCTCTTCTTTCTTCCATCGTGTTCATCATGCATATCTTAGAGTTGCCTTATATGGGGTATCAGGGATATATTAAAATGCTGAAGACTCATTCTCTGATGGGGTTGCCACATGTTGTTTAATAGTTGCTCAAAATTAAAATGTCCATCATTAAAAACTTTACAAATATTTGCTTGGAAAGTAGATAGAAAAACTTGTTATTCCCACCACTAAGCAACATGAATACCTATGAATACCATAGTAATATTAATTATTTTGCAAAGAAATTTAACAGGACTTTCATGGTCTCTACTATATGTATATTGTGTCTATTATAATTTTCCACTTATAGAATCTAATTTTTGGAAGAGCATCTTAAATTTGTTCCCCTGCTACTGCATGTGTATGTTTAAAGGAGTTTCTCTCTCTTCCTTCATATCTCTTTTTAGTTCATCTTTTTCTTTCATTGCTGTTCTTCTGTTCTCTGAAACTTCTTATTTATATGAGGGAGTTCCCTCCCTAAATAGTAATAATCTCTTTTCTCTAGCACACCAGAGAAATAAATATTAATACATAAAATTTAACTGGAGACTTCATTTGTTTTTGATAATGGAAATACGGATATTACTTCTCTCAGACTGTCCTGATTCACCATGGTCCCCTGCAGCCAGTATTTTGTATTACCTTTTTCTATTCTCTTAGCTCAGTTAATACTGCAGTGACTCTTGGCAGACCCTTGCAACAAATAACCTCAACTTTGAGCTGATAGATCTGTCCTTTGCCCAACTAAATCAGGCTGAGTTGTGTTGCATAAAAAAGGTTAATTCCTAGTGCTGACCTACTGTTTTGCTAACTATTCCTTAGTGTATTTGAGATATAGCAGATGCGATTTAGCATTTTTCAGTGTAAAGAAACTTTAGGTTACATATCTAAATGAACCCTGGCTGAATAAGTACTTCCCAATCACTTAGAGAATATACATTCATTTTATATTTATCTCCATAAACTATACATTTAACACACTGTTCCTATTGCTGATCTTTGGGCAATGACAAAGTGTATAGCTTTAAAAGACTGAATTGATACAGAATAAAACAGGATTTTCCAAATCTTAGCCAGGCCAGATGGATCTGATTTTGTCTTTACTGTCTTTGTATTAGTTCCTGTAGTGTACTCACTTATCTGTCTAGTAAAGACGTGTGGAAATGGTGCCTCCTCACTCCATGGCCATAGGAGTTAATTTTCTGTAGTGTGCTGTGGCAAGATTCAAAAGCAGTGCCTATAGCCAAGGGTCAGTGGTCACCACTTTTGTTCTAATTAAGGGCTATGGGTGAAGCGAGAGGAGTACACAATGCAATAAATAGCCCGTGTGGGCAATTGAACACCAAAGAGAACCAAGGCCATGAAGGAAAGAAGCTATTAATTCTAAGCAAATCCAATGCCACAGATGGTTTACCTACTATATAACAGAGTGATAGAGTCAACAAGGCATGGCATGGACTGGAACACAAATATCCTTCTTTGTTTTTCTTCTTGTATATTACTTGTATCGCAGTAACACTTAAGATCCCCAGTCATAGACCAGGACTGCATTTTTGTAGGTGCTGTACATATACAAAACAGACAAAACACAGAGAAGTTATGAGACTTTGAAAATTAACTGTGGTAGCTCTTCACATATCTAATTTGACATGAATTTTAAGGTGGGAAATAGGTGAATAGACTCCAAGAACTTATTCCAAAATGAAATCCCTTATGGCAGCACTGAATTGTATGCATCTGATTAACTGCATAGCCTATGGAACCTCAAAGTGGCAAACAGGGCATACCATTTTTTTGTGACCAGAACCATTTTTTTCCTGCTTGATTGGTGAATGCATTTCCCTTGTTATACAGTGACAAATAGTTGCTTCTACTTTTTAGGTTGTTGACTAGTACAAGAAGAAAGAATATAGTTTGGCTTCTGATATGTAACTTAACTCAACATGTAATGATTAACTCACATGTTTCCTTTGCTATCAATGTAATAGCTCAGTGGTTTACATTGGTTCATGACATGCTTATTCCATGCCATCAAGATCTACAAACAACAAATTGATTAAATTTGTAAAAACCCCCACAAAAAAGCAATGCTTCATATATTCTAAAGAATTCAAAGAAGTCATAGGAATTATTTAAATGACTTCCTACTACTCCCGAAACAGGTTTAAAAGCATGATCATAGATAACTTTTCTGTTATTCTGCTGATCAATATGTGCTAGTCTACAGAGTTTTTCACTAGTCTGGATAAGCAATATGCAAATGTTATGCCTTCTCCAGACATTAGGATAAAGTGCAGGAAGGATTTAAAAATCCTTAAATTAGTGATAGTGATTTGTTTTGTTGTGGCCTATAGACATGTTTATAGAGACATATTGTCTATGTTTGCAAAATATTTTATTACTGTGTATACTTCAAATGGGTCTTGGAATTAAACATGAAATGATTTTTCTTGTAAACGTTCTTATATATAAGAAAAATAGCTTTTACTTTAATGGGAGTATCATAAACCTATCAGTGGGAGATGGTGATGGGACCCCCAGATCCCTGAATTTCTTCCCACTGTGCTTCTACTTCCCCAAGTAACAGACTGAGATTGCTCTGGGATAGCTCCATATGCCACCAAGTCTCAATTCCATTGCCCTTATATCAGACCTTGCAGACACAGCACAGGAATCTCTGTTAGCTCCAGAGATTTTTTTGGGCTGAGAAGAAATTCTATGTCCCCCTCTCCATACAGAGAGCTAACCTGGAATTTCACTTGCCTAGAAAGGACTTTTCCTCAACCAATCAGTAAGGAGACAAAACATTAAAAGGATTTAGAACACAGGATAAAAGAATTATATAAGTAAAACAGAACATAGACTTGGAGATAGAAAAACAAAACTCTGAATCCCCAAAGCCTGATATTCAAAGACACTGATTCTATCCTGGGTAGTTTCTAAAAAGACGGCAAACCACTCCCTGATCCTATCAGTATTAATCTAATTGCCCATGAGTGACCAGAACCTTCTGGACGTTTCTGGCCTCTCTGCCTACCTGGCATTCCTCTGGCCTGATGAGCCATTCCTCTCAGATGCCTTTGCTATAGAGGAGCCGATGTCCCCGTTACAGGTAGACGATGCCTTGGAGCCCAACCCCTACTGCCTGTGTCTGAGAGTGGCAATTTTTCCTGCCCTAGAGTCACAACAGTAAGAAAGATTTAGTAGCTCGGCTAACTGTATTTCCTTAACTACATCATATCCAAAATCATAAGGTTATATACAGACAGTATAACATAACCTATGCAGTATTAACAATAACATAAATGGATATGGCATAACGTGGGCTTTCCAACAAGACAACAATTTATCTGTACAATAAAACACAAGAAAACATTAATGAGATGCTGGAACCCCCCAAAACATAGCAGAGTTTGTGACAGGGGAGCAGGACAATTCCTGCCAATATTCATTCCTACCTCATTGTTACTCAACAATTATATGCTCTCCTGATAAATTATGTTGAGGATAACTTTCAAATGAAATAACAATTGTTCATCTCCTTCCGAAGGAGAGGAACACAAGAATTCAAAACCTTGACCACTGAGTAAAGAAAATGAATATGTTGAATGAATATGTGCTTTAAGCACATGCAATTTATGAAAACTTTAGGAATGCTCTATCTTACTACTTCAAGACTGAAACGGAACTTGCTTGATGTTCCTGAAAATCAGACTCCTTGTGGGACAGCAGGCATATAACTACTGATCTACTTAATTCAGTATTTCATGTTAAGTACAAAATCCAGGATTGTCCAGGAAACCTGAGAAATCATCAACAAAAGAAAAATTAATAAAAATAAAATGTTGGTTCCCTAGTAGGAGCCAGTGGTCCTCGCTGCCAGGAGGGGAAAGCACTGGCTCTTAGGGCAGCACAAAGACAAGACTGCATTTTCCCCCTTGTCCCTCCCCCCGGGCATTCTGCTGCTAATCAGTGCTGAGGTGCAGAGCAGCACAAAGGGCAGCCAGCCATCAAGATGATGGCTGCCCCCTCATCTGTCCTCTGCTTCAGGGCCTCTCTGCCAGTCAGTGCTAAGGGGAGGGCATCTCCACCAATCAGTGCTGAGGGGTGGGGCTGCCATAAAATGCCTGTGAAATTGGCTGGGTGCACCATGAGTTGGCCATGGAAAACCCTTTGTCTCACTGTGATTTAGGTATGTTCCTACATATATCACATTAAAACAAATGTTACTTATGTCACTTGGACTAAGTACAGACAGTCAAAAAACCCAAAGCTGAATGGATTCAATCTTCTCAAGTTAGTCTAAGCTGTATAGATTGAACCAATAACCAAGTGAACAGACATTCACTTTTGATTCTGGAAATGCAGGCACATGCCTGCAGTGGCCCGGGCTGGAAGCTGGGGGGTGGGAGGGGTGCTAGAGCACACCTCCCTGCTCAGCTGGAACAGATAGCGTGGGCCAAGGCTAGCCCATCCACCCTGCAAGGATGTGTGTGTAAGGAGGTTCAAAGCATCCTGGGATGGAAGACTGTGAGATAACTTAAGTCTAGAGGGGATCTGGGACAGAAGTTCAACAAACAGATTTAACCTCAATTAGTGACGTTTGATACTGCATCCATCCAAGTTTATTTTAAACCAATTGTGGCCATTTTGAAAACAGTTTGTGTGTGCTGAACTTCTGTTGTGTTAAAGAGTTGAGTCAGTTTCTGATCACTTATACTGGTTTATATGTAATTTCTGTCCCTCATCTTGCAGATAAAAATGTTATTTGAAGAAGGTAATATCTTACTTGATATCAAGTAACATCCTTAAAATAAAAAAATAAATATTTCATATATGAACTTGCACATGCAGAATTATCCGCTGTTTTCTTTTCAACATTTTCACTTACTGGTTATTTCATCTATGACTGCTTTTCAGCTGTTGTGAAGCAGAAAGATGCAGGCTAGACAGTCATTATTTATTGTGTAAGTATAGTTATATTTTGAAGTTCAAGCCCTTAGCGTTTTGTTATTTCCAGTATACAGAATTGTGACCATATAAGCATTTATTTGCACATCCAAAGATATTGAGTAATATTATTTATATAAATGTATTATCCAGTTGGGCGGTGTATACATATATGTCATTAGAATTAATGGCATGTGTATACTGAAAATAACATGAGGTTAAGAGTTTGATTTTCAAAACAGGACAACATATTTTATTAGTATAATCTTTTAACCACAATAAATTCCAGCACAGTTAATGACTTCTTAGACAAGTAAAGAGTAGTGTAATATTCCTCCTTCCCTCCACCCCGTCCAAAAGAGGCCTTAATGCTTTAGGGACTAAATGGTCCATTGAGACATGTTAATATGATCTGAAATCTTTCACCTCTAGTTCTTCTCTAGCAATTATCCTCAGATTAGTAATTAGTAATCACAATCCGTACTTGATAATATGGACAAGAGCCTGCATCACAAATACATTTGGTCATTCCGTTGCAAGCATGAATTGAATAGTGCTGCTTTGGCCAGGGTAGTGGTATGTTGTCCAGGTTGTGTGAGGAGGTTTTCCCTGTTGCTGCCCAGTTTTTCTTTGGCAGTTTGATACCTAGATTTAGATTTTTTTAAAAATCTATGTTTAAATCTATATTAAAAATCTGTATTTAAAAAAGTACTGGAATAGGTGACCTAGGGGTATGTAGATTTTTGTTCATTAGAGACTTTTAAGAACAGATATGATAAACAGCTGTCAGGAATGGTCTAGGTTTACTTGCTTTCAGCCTCAGTGCATGAAGTTGGATTAGATAATATCTTCCAGTCTCTTCCAATATCACATCATTTTCATTCTAAAATTTTAGACACAATAGTTTTTTTCAAGGTGAACTTCAAGATTAGATATTGATTTCCATTTAAATTATCTGTTAGGAATGACTTTGGATCTCAGCTTAGCTTGCTCAGTTTAACTTTATTTCCCTCTTTCTCTCTCTCTCTTTGAGCATCTGATGTTCTTTTTTTTTTTGTACATGTGGAACTAGTCTGTTAACCTGAGAGACAGTCTGTTTCCTGA
Source organism: Crocodylus porosus (assembly GCF_001723895.1). NCBI lineage: Eukaryota > Metazoa > Chordata > Crocodylia > Crocodylidae > Crocodylus > Crocodylus porosus. The sequence continues at coordinate 45,079,585 of NW_017728951.1, read as the reverse complement.
TTTGATTTCTCCTTTTTTCTTATTGTTTCCTTTCCCATAATCATATCTATTGTTAACACCCATACAATTCACTATTGTTTTCATGTTTCTTCAGCTTGCCTGAAATTGAGCTCCGCAGGTCATTAAGGAAAGCTGTTAATTCTGTTGTTCCTGTTTTTCCCCTTCATTTTCTCCTTTCATTACTGCTTCCTCAGTTTAACAGTAAAATTATAATTCCTCCCTTCCTTCTGGCCTTCTCTCTCCTCTCCATAGAACCAGACCCTTCTCCCATAGGAATAATTAATAAAACTGCTGACTAGAAAGAAACTAGGTTTCATCACCTAAGTCTGCTTTCTTGTCTTTCCTTCTTGAGCTATGTGTTATGACACATGTACCTTCTCCATGGTACTTTATTTGTTCAGTTCTGTGTAGAAGAGATTTCAACTACTAAACCAATTCTAGAAACTGTGTAGGTGATGCAGTCACTACAGACATCATAATCTGTAATACTTAGCTAAAGGACAACAGGTGAAATCATATGTCATTCATAGATTTCATAGACATTGGGGCTGGAAGGGACCTCAGAAGATCATCAAGTCCAGCCCTCTGCCCCAGGGGCAGGAAGTCATCTGGGGTCATAGGATCTCAGCAAGATAAATGTCCAATTCACTTTTAAAGGAATCCGGAGTAGGTGCTTGCACCATCTCTGGCAGCAGTCAGTTCCAGGTCCTGGGGGCTTGGACTGTAAAAAAGTTCTTCTTTATATCCAGTCTGAAATGGTCTTGGAGAAGTTTGTAACCCTTTGATGTTGCCATCCCATGAGGTGCTCTGGTGAATAGACATTCCCCCGGATCCTGATATACTCCCCTTATACATCCAGGGGTTACTGAATATTTTTTGAATTTCCATGCGAGTAACAATGGACTTTCCTTAACTTTTAGTTCCAGAATTTCAAGGCAAAACATAATGCTACAACTAAATGGAGAGCAGATCAGTATCTTACATGTTAGCATATTTACCCAATGATGTTCTGGAACTAGTGACTGATATGATTGAATGTATTTATTCTTCTGATTATCATGTTTAAACTCAGCTGCTTGGAGCATTTCAGTGATGTGGATTATTAATATTTAATGTTGAATATAATTAATTGGAGGGTAAAGTTAAGATGACTACCTGTTAAACTTCACTAGTTGGGGTACAGCTATCTTGTGCTAAAGAAAGGAGAATTTTGGATTTGTCATTGCCAAAGAATTTAGCAATCTGTCTGATTTTGGCTTTTCCCCTTCTGAGAATTTGAGGATTTGAAATGTGCTAGCTCTATGTTCTCTGAGTTCTGTCTCTTGTCAGTATCTTTAGTTAACAGGATTAAGCGTTTTGAATGAAGCTTGACCCTTCTTGGAATATTGGAGCAACCTGTAGACTTATAAAGACATTTTCTGGTATTCTGCTCATATTTATGTAATCTTTTTAACAAAGAGTGATCTGAACACTAAGTAACAAAAAGCCCAAACATGCTTGAGCTGGGCTTTATTTCTTCTTCATGCAAACTTCCCTACCAGTTCTTCAGTTTCAGCTTTGCTGCTTTTAGGCTTCGAGGAAGGTCTAAACTCCCTGTCTCTACTCTTCTGCGAAGTAGAGCAATGGTTTTCAAGTTTTTTCATTTGTGGAGTCCTTTGGGAATTTTGAATGGAGGTGCAGACTCCTTTGGATTTTAATTGTGGGTATTCACATATTTTGATTGATCAAAGTCATCTTTCACAGATCCTTTAGATGTAGTCTACAGACCCCTGGGGTCCACGGACCACAGGTTGAAAACTACAGAACTAAAGTAATGACACTACTGGTGTATGAGTCGGGAAGTGCAAGTGACCATTGTCAAAATCCTGAAAGTGACTATACACAAAGTGTAATAAATACACTGAAGGTATTAAACTGGAATAGAAAAATAAGTCTTTTCTGTCTTTCAGATATAGTAATCATGTTTTTATTTTAAGGTGCAAGATGTGATACTATTCATTGCTGATAGGGATTCATTAAACTGAATAAATCTTCTCTTGTAGTTAGCACTGTCTGGGATGTCAGAATTACAAATTACTGATCACTGTAATTTAGAGTGTGGTGATCAATGCCATTTCCAGTATAGACTAGAAACAGAATACGGTAAATCTTTATATATACAACATTTTTGGTACCCAGAAACAGATCCAGAGCGGGGTGCAGTAGTGCAGCTGCACTCCCCATTGCCCTTTCATACTGGTCCATGCTGCTGAAGCCTCAGAGGACTTTAAAAAAGTCCTCAAATCCCCACTGTGTTCAGAGGCATGCCTCTTCTCCTCCCCTTCCTCCATCCCCCACCTGTCCTAGCTGATTTTCCCACTGTCCCAGGGGCAGAGGAATCTTCATAGCTCCTCTTGCCCACTCCAGCTGGGCTGCATGGGGTTCATGGATGGCAGTGACAGCTGCAGCTCTCCACACCTGGGGAAATAACAGCAGGACACAGAGCTCAGCATGCTGCGGCAGCCTGCCTCTACCCTGCACACAGATCTGTGGAGCATGCCCCCCGGTCCTATCCCAGGAGTGCGCACAGTGGTGGGACCCCTCCCCCGCACCCCTGGATGAGCCACTCAGGCTCTGACCCTCCCAAGACCTGCACTGGGGTCCCGTTCACCCCAGCCCCTGTCCCTGCCTCTGCCCCACTCCCTTCCTCCCTCCCTCACTGTGGGGGCCTCAATTTGCCTCTTCCCCCCTCCCTGACTTGGCCAGACACACTTACTTGCTGGGCACTGCTTCCCTTTCAGCCGGGCCAAGCTGAGTTCCTGGATGCCTGTAGGCTCTGGCTGTTTGTCTGTGTCTGTGTGCACTCCTCCCACCCACTGCAGTCATCTGGAGCCCACACCCAGGCTGCCCTGTGGTCCTCTGTGCTACCACCACTGTCCTGCATTTTGGGGGGGCTAAGCCCTGGCCTTCCGCCACTTATGCCAGGCAGTGTGGGCAAACCTATCTTCTTCTAGTTGATGCTGCTGCTGTTCACAGCTAAGCCCAGCTCCCACACAGCTGTGAAGTTTCCCCCACCCCCAGGACAGCAGAAGCAGCAGCAATGGGTGGAGGAGGAGGGGATGGAAGGAGGGGAGGGGATGTGTCTCTGAGCATGGAGGGAAAGGAGGGAATGCTTGCTTGCTTTGGGAGCTTTAAAAAGTTCCCAGAGGCTCTTGCAGCATCGTCTGGGCACACTGGTGGGTTGGAGGGAGGGGGGAGGAGAGGGAGGGTGGGAGCAGAGGTGTGTTCCCCTTTGCCAAATCCTGGATCCGCTCCTGTTGGCACCTATCCAAACATAAGGAAGTGATATGGTTGTAACATCTAAGAGATTAACAATGAGAAACAAAGGGTGAATGCTGAGAACTAACATTGGTTAATCAGGACAGTTGTACTGAAGTGAAACTTGGAATTTCTATCCCAAAGAACTTCCAACATTTCAATAATAGTTCCAAAATGGAGTTCCCTCTTCCAGATACTTTCTAGAACAAATATTCTGAAAATAAGTTATTCAGAAATATTGAAACATTATTTAAACATTTTCAATAAAAAAAATATTTTGGCATTCCTGAAACTGAGAGATTTCTTTCAATTGCTCCAAAACATTTTTTTTTCAAGTAAACTCAGCCTTAAACTGAAGTATGGCATTGTGATATTCTGTTTTATTGGAGTAACCATTCAAGAGCCTGATCTGGAGTTTCATGTTTGGACCAAGATCCCAGGCTAGAGCATATTTCTTATGAGACACCATGCAGACCTTGGTCAGAAAGAAAACTGCTTTTCATTGTTAGAGTTTATAGTACTCCCAGTAGATCTGCCTTTTAAAAAGATGGGGAGTCAAGCTACAGTTCACATAAAGGAATGAACAGGAAGGAAAATGAAATTTAATGTTTTATTCAACTGATTCAATTTGAAATTAATCAAAACAAAGTATTGTGATTCAGGTCAAACTACCCCAACCCCAACATCAGAATTTTATTTGGAAAATTTTAATTTTGCAGCAACTTTGTTGGCCACTGGAAAATCATTTTTATGGAAAGTAGCCAACCATTTCTAAAAAAACAATATATGCTGTCCTTCATATTGGACATAAATAATCTTTCAGAGAGTAGTGTTCTCCATTTTCAATGGATGGTGGGATTTTCGTAGTCAATTGGATTTCAAAGTCAATTAGATTTGACAAACCAGTTAATTCCTCTGAACATCCCATCAGTATTGTGTAAGACACCAATGGCACGTCTACATGAGACACTTACTGCACATTAGCCTAATAACATTGTGCAGTAGCATGGTGGGCAAAAACCGTGCTAATAGCTTACTGCACAATGTTAGGCAATGATGTACAGTAAACATCACAATATAATGTGCGCCAGCACTACTGCACAGTAACACTAGTAACTGTGCATTTAGTTAGTACTTTTTAAAGCAAGTACTAAACTAAATGTGCGGTAACTAAGGTGTATTATATAAACATGTAGACATGTCCCAAAACCAACAGAAAAATTAAAGCCTGGAAAGACTTCCCATTTTCTTGATTTGCATACTATGAAATTTTTCCAATTTTCATTTTTCAGTGCAAGTCTGACTGATTCCTTCTCTTGATTGATTCCTTTTCCAGAAGGCCCTTTATCAGTCATTAGTCCTCCTAACTTTTCAAAACATTTGCACAGTATTTGAGTTTTGGAAATCAGTAGTAAACATATGGATAAAAACCTCAATACTCAAACAGTTTTTCTATAAGTTGTTTTGGAAGTATATAATACAGCTGTGCTAGTACATTACAACTTTGCTTAGTCTAGTCAAGTACCATCATGTATCACACTATGTCTACTCTGTGGTAATTGATTTTTATGGCTGAGTGTCCTAGGTAGGTCTGTCATTGTTTAAACTCACATTTCTAAGAGTAAAGTCATTCATCTTCCAAATTAGTATAGTGAGTAGGTAATCACTTCCCTAAAAAGATTCTTTATATATGCCTTCCCCCACTGCCTTCAAGGAAGGGTGAGGTTGCTCCAGAGTTCACATAGGAAGCATGGGAAAAATAGGAATTGTATGAACCAAAAGGGAGAACGGTTAAACCTCTCAATAGTTAACATTGCTGTAACTGGCCAGCATGCCCATACTTCACAAAAATGACTTTTTATATTCCTTTACTCTCCCCCAGCATAACACACATTACCTTCTATGGCTTAAAGGTGCCATTCTCTGGTGAGATACTGGATAATGAACATGTTCCTAATATAATCACTACTGATATATAAAAACTATTAAAATTCCCCCATGAAACTTTTTTTATCTACTTTATGTAATGAAGGTAGCTATAGATCAAAATAATTCCTAAGCCTCACAAGCAATCTACAATATCTAATGAAAAAGATTTTTCCAATGCTTATCTATCAAAATGTACTTATCCAATAATGATTTTAGAAGATAAGTGACCAATTTATTACCGTTGCAGATGTAGGTTTTCTTATAAGATAGCTGTAACACTCCTATCAGTGACCTCTTGAAGCCTTGAATTGCTCATGTTAATTGTGTGTTGTATAAAGAGATTTCTTGTTCTTGCTGTTTTAAGTTACTCTTCAATTTGTGTTTCTGCTCATTATTCTTGATTTATGGAATTTACTGAAACTCATTAAGTTTTCATCGTATGTGATTTTCCTTTGTGGTTTTGAATGCCTCTAATAACACATCATTTGGAAAAAACCTATATTGAAAAAGCAGCAAATTTAATACCTTAGGTATTAAGGCTCTTATACTTAAGAAGTAGAGAGATGGTAACATTTAATGCATAATATGCAATGATCTGGTGAGGGGTCTGTGGGTACTCAATCACCTGGGAGACGGTGATCATCGCTTGCTGGAATTTACTATCCAGTGCAGAGTGGTGAAAGCAAGCAGTAAGGCAAAAGTCCTCGACTTCATGAGGGCCAACTTCAGTGAACTAAGTAGATTAGTAAGAGAGGCATTGGGGTCTTGGAGCCTCAATGAGATGGAAGTCCAAGATGGGTGGTTGTTCCTCAAGGAGACAATCCTCCGAGCTCAAAGGGAGTCAGTCCCAATGAGCACCAAGGGGGGAAGGAGTGCTAAAAAACCCCCATGGCTTGGCAAAGGCATCCAGGATTGCCTGAGGGCAAAAAAGGAGGCATCCAAACAGGGCAAGCAAAGGGTATCACCAAGGAGGACTACACGTCCATTGCCCATAACTGCAGGGAGTCTGTTAGGAAGGCCAAGGGAGAGATGGAGATAGGGCTAATAACCAGAATTAGGGATAACAAAAAGTCCTTTTTCAAATACATAGGGAGTAAAAAGAAGGCATTGGGTAATGTGGGGCCCCTACAGGATAGGCTTGGGATTCTGGTGATTGCAGCAAATGAAAAAGCTGACCTCTTTAAGGAATTTTTTGCCTCCATATTCCCAGACAGGGACCAGGGCATTAGGATTATGGAAGCACCCAGGGGAGGCAGTGCCATGCCTGGGGTCAGGGATGACCTAGTTAGGGAACTTTTGGAGGGGCTGGACATGTTTAAATCAATAGGTCCAGATGCTCCTCACCCAAGGGTGCTGAGGAAATTGGTGGGGATCATAGCGGGATCCCTGGCACAGCTGTATGAGCATTCATGGGACTCTGGCCAGGTACCAGAGGATTGTAAAGGGCCAATGTGGTCCCCATTTACAAGAAGAGGAGAAAGGACACCCTGGCAACTATAGGCCAATCAGCCTTACCTCAATCCTTGGGAAGACCTTTGAGAAAATCATCAAGAAGCACATCTGCATGGGCCCAGCAGGGGAGGTAATACTCAGGGGCAACCAACATGGGTTCATTGAGGGCAGATCCTGCCTGACTAACTTGGTTTCCTTTTATGATCAGGTCACAAAGTCCCTGGACAAAGGCATTGAAGTGGATGTCATATTCCTGGACTTTAAGAAGGCCTTTGACACTGTTTCCCACCACATTCTCTTTAAAAAACTAGGTGACTGTGGCATTGATGCCTACACAGTCAGATGGGTGGCAAATTGGCTAGATCGTTGCACCCAGAGAGTGGTGGTGGATGGGTCAGTTTCGACCGGGAGCGATGTGAGCAATGGAGTACCCTAGGGCTCAGTCCTGGGGCCTGTACTGTTCAACATCTTTATCAGCAATCTGGATGTTGATGTGGAAAGCACGCTGTTTAAATTTGCTGACGACACCAAGATGTGGGCATGCTGGAGGGGAGGGACAGAATCCAGCTAGATCTAGACAGGTTACAGAGCTGGGCAGATGAGAATAGGATAGAATTCAACACAGGCAAGTGCAGGGTGCTGCATCTCGGGAGAAGGAACCAGCAACACACCTATAAGCTGGAGAACACCCTTTTTGTCAATACCGTGGCAGAAAGGGATCTAGGAGTCATTGTTGACTCCAGGATGAACAAGAGCCACCAGTGCGAGGGAGTGGTCAGTAAGGCTAACCGCATCTTGTCATGCATTTACAGATGCATCACAAGCAGGTCCAGGGAGGTGATCCTTCCCCTCTATGCAGCTTTAGTTAGGCTGCAGTTAAAGTACTGTGTCCAGTTCTGGGCACTGCACTTCAAGAGGGATGTGGCTAGCATTGAGAGGGTCCAGAGGAGGGCCACTTGCATGGTCGGGGTGATGTGGAGATTCAGACAGGATCACTGTTTGGCTAACAGAAGCGCGTTATTTTGCATGGCCACGGGAGAACAGCAAGGTGCAGTTTTTGATAAACAACAGCGTAAGCAACACATTTGGATAATAATGAAAACAGCAAAAATGCATAATAAACTCAGAATACACCATTTTAGCAGGGATTTCAACCATCCCCCTACATCTGGTAGCCACCCCCACCAATCGAAGGGTTTCTCCTCTGCAACTGCATGGATCACCTGCAACTGCCTTCTTATGGTGTGGAGGTCCTTTTCCACTCGTTGGTGCTGATTGACCCAGGCACAGCACATATGGTTCACAACCACACATACCCCTCCTTGGGTGGCTAGGAGATAATCCAAAGCCATATGGTTTTCGGTAGCCACCTGCCCTATCTGGGTGATTCCATCACTAAGAGCTCCTAAAGCACCGGTGCTGGCGTTAAAAAATTCCTCCATAACTCCTGAAATGTTCACAATAGTTCTTTCTAATTCACAACCAAGGGAGAAATGCGCTGGTAAACTGATGGAATCCGATGGGTTGGCATACCAGTGGGTTTTCAACAGCTTGCCTATGTCTGGGCAAACCAGGTGAGAGATTAGACACCTCATTCAGAGAGAGGCTTGGGTGTAAATCAAACTCCGGGGTGATTCTCCCCAGGGTACAGGTGCTGACCCAATGCCATGGCAAAATCTAGTGGGCATCATTCCCGCATAGCCAGAACAAGCCTGGAGCAGCTATAGTGCTGAGGTTCCCTCAGGTTGTGCTCCCAATTCGGCACTTCCGATTGACCTGTAAGGTATAGGAAGTGGCACGTTGGCTCCCCACCAACCTGTATTGAGATATTGATTGGTTATAGGAAGTAGAACCTAACAACATGTAAAATTTGGACCCATTCATTACCAGACTATGAGTATTTTTCAGAGTTTTATGGATAGTGAGAGACCCATTGGTACACCAAAGGGACATGTTTCCCAGCGGGATCCCAGATTATTATGGGAGCGATAATCAAAGGTTCCTCAGCATTTGGGGTATTGCCCCACTGAGTGACCAGCTTCACCCATCCTACCACTCCCATTGGATCTATAACAGAGGGCTGCCTCCAGTCTAGAGGATGGTCTGCGGCTGTCTTGAGTCTTTTTCCACCATTCAGGGATTGACTGCTGCGTTCTAATAGAGTGGGAGGAAAATCTGACATAGCTAGTATTGGTACTGTTTCCCCAATCCTCAAGGGGAATCGGTACCCCAAGCATTGGGATTCCTCTGGCTGGGTGTGTAGGCCCACGTATGCATACCTAGCAGTTCGTAAGTTTGCCTGCACTAGCAATGCTCTGCCCCAGGAACATAATACTGTTCTCATCCCATGCCCCGACTAGAACTCTTGGCATGAAGCAGAGTAAAAGAAAAGGCAATATTTTGGGGCCTACTCGGGTGGGGTCCCAAATGCTGCTATCCCTTGGAACTTTGGAGGGCTACCCTTGACTAAAACTTTGGCCTCCAGCACACTACCATCAATAAAATGCTGACCACAAGAATACAAAACAGCGCTATTCCCTGGGGAGTTTCTAAATCTATGTAATTATCTGCAACTTCCAAAGGGTTAGTGTGATTCATACTAAATTTCTAAGGCAATTCAACACATAAAACAAAAGTTCATAGTCTCAAGTAAAACTTGGCTAGCCGTGCAGGCTATTTTTCGAGATTTTGTTGTCTGATCTTCACTCACAAGGAACCCTCTGGATCTTCATGGAGGTATCGCTGGTGAGAGAAGCCTTCCACTCTGTCAGGGCAGTTACCTTCTTGCAGTGGGAGGTATGGACCCAAGCAGAAACCTCAGCAACTTTCACAGCAGTTGGGGTGGTTAGCAGGACCTAAAAAGGCCCCTTCCACCAAGGCTGCAGGCAGTCCTTCCTCTGGTGGACCTTAATCAGGACCCAATCTCCTGGTTGGACCAGATTGACAACGGAGTCACCATCTAGAGACTGATGTTGCACTGTGGCTTTAACCTGCAACGAGATAACTTTGAGGGCCTTGGTGAGCCCTTGGCAGTAGGTTAATAAAGAATCATGGAGGTGAGTCAGGTGTTGGGGGGGAGGTGCGGCAAGTCCCCTCATGGGTCAACCCATAACAATCTCAAAAGGGGTCAGACTTGAGGACCTCTGAACAGAATTTTGGATTTGGAAAAGTACCAATGGGAGGGCCTCTGGCCACTTTAGACTAGTTTGCTCACAGGTTTTCACTAGGCAAAGCTTAATGTCAAAGTTTTTCTGTTCCACTTTACCCCCACTCTGAGGATGATTTGGGGTGTAGAGTTGGTATTGGATGGAAAGGACCTTGCAAATGTGTTGGACCACCTAGCCAACAAAATGGGAGCCATGGTCTGAGTCCAGGGAAAGGGGTAGACCGAAGCAGGGCAGCAGGTCAAAATGAAGCTTTTTGGCCACAGTGAGGGCATCAACCCGTTGTCCAACCACTAAAAAGGCAGACAATGACCAACACATACTTCTAGGGTCCTGACCTGGGCAACTTGATGAAGTCCATCTGGAGGTGGGAAAAGGTATAAAGTCTGTGGAATGCATGTGGCTGGTGGGGTGGCCGGCCAGGATTGTGTCGCTGACACTGTGGACGCTGGCGACAAAAATGGGCAGCCACAGCAGAAAAACCGGGGGCATACCAATGGTGGCCAACTTCGGCTACCATCTCACCTTTGGCTGAATGGGCTACTGAGTGGGCCATTTGAGCCAAGAGGGACAGCAAGGCCCTGGGGGCTACAAGGCGACCAGATGGGTGCCACCACAAGGAGTCAGACTGGAGAGAGCAGCCCGTGGAGATCCAGGGTTCTTTTTCAGCATCTGGGGCAGCATCCTGGAGAAAGCGAAGGTCAGGGGAGACAGGGGAAGAGAGGTAGAGAGCGGCCTGAAAGACCAGAGCCGAGTGTTCTGACAGGGCGGAGGTCTTGGCTTGTTTCCCAGAGACACAGGTTCGTCAATAGCAGTGTGTGCTTTGCACCACAGAACAGCAAGGGTGGAGGGAAGGAGAATAGCATCCAGGAGAGCAGTAATAAGGCAATGATGAGAAATGTGAGTCCCAGCAGAAATAAGAAAACCTCGCTGTTTCCAGATGTGTCCAAAGGAATGGCAAACACCAAAGGCCAGAGTCTGTATAGATATTAGCAGATTGTTCAGTGGCAAGGTGACAGGCATGATTAAGAGCAATGAGTTCAGCAGCTTGAGCACTAGTAACAGAAAGAGGAGCAGATTCAATAACAGTATGATTGGAACAGACAGCACAGCCAGCTTAGAGAATGCTGTGATTATCTCGAAAACAGGAACCATCAAAAAAAATGAGGTCAGGGTTAGTCAAAGGGGTATCGGAAAGATCAGGATGGGGAAGAGAAAGAAAGTCCACATGCTGAGTGCAGTCATGGGGTTGGCCATCTGAGGGTGAAGGAAGGAGAGGCAGGATTGAGGGGTCACAGCGGACAAGGGTCACGTGGTCCACAGCCAAGAGAACCACATTGTAGTAGGTTAGACAGCCAGGGGACAAGTGCTGAATCCTGCCACGCTGGAGGAAGGTGAGGACAGCAATAGTAAGGGGGTGCCCAAGGACAATGTTGTCAGTTTTAGAAACCAACAGAGCGGCGGCAGCAATGGCATGGAGACAAGGAGGAAACCCAGAAGCAACTGGGTCAAGGGAGGCACTATAGTAAGCAATAGGATGGTGTGGGGAGGGTCCGAAAGGCTGAGTCAAGACACCAGAGGCAGTGCCCTGGTGTTCATGGCAGAAGAGAGTGAAAGGCTTAGAATAATCAGGCAGACCGAGAGCAGAAGAAGAAAGGGCTTGTTTGAGCTGACACAAGGTGATTCATGGACATCTTCCCAGGGCAGTGGGTCAGGGGAAGAATCACAGGTGAGAAGGGTGAGAGGCTTGGAAAGTTCAAAATAATTAGGAATCCACTGTCAGCAGTAGTTGACAGCACCTAGGAAACCATTAAGTTGGCATTTAGTCTGTGGGCATGGACGGGAAAGAACAGTAGAAAGATGATCAGAAGACAGGTGATGGGTACCATGAAAAATAGTGTACCCTTGATAGGTAACAGAAGTCTGACAGCATTGGAGCTTAGAGCAAGAGGCTTTGTGGCCCTGTGCTGCAAGTTGTTCTAAAAGAGCAACAGAGTCAGTTTGGCAGTGAGGGAGAATGTCAGAACAGAGAAGCAAATCATCTACATTTTGAACTAGCACAGAATCATGAGGCAACCGGACTGTATCGAGGTCAGATTTGAGAAGTTGGCTATATATGGTGGGTGAGTCACAAAATCCTTGAGGCAGACAGGTGAAGGTATATTGCCGGCTCTGGTAAGTAAAAGCAGATAAATATTGAGAGTCAGGGTAAACTGGTATAGAAAAAAAGGCATTACAGAGATCCACCACAGAAAAATAAAGAGCAGAAGCAGGTATTTGAGAAAGTACAGTGGCGGGGTTGGGTACCACAGCTGTCAAGGGAATCACAAAATTGTTCATAGCATGCAAATCTTGAACAAAATGATAAACAGGCAACCCCTCAGGTGTACACTTCTTATTTTGGACTAGAAGGATCGGGGTATTACAACAAGAACAGGTAGGTACAAGGACACCCTGTTCTAGGAGACCTTGTATTACAGGAGCAGTGCCTCAGGAGGCAGCAACTGATGGCGGGTATTGCAGGATCGAAGGGGGAGACACTCCTGATTTAACCTTGATAGAAACTGGGATGGCACCCTTGAGAAGTCCCACATTGGTTGTGGAGTGGGACCAAAAGGACTCAGGAAGGTGAGCCAATAGTTCCTGTTGCAACGAGGAAGAATTGGGCTCAGGTTCCTGTTCCATTAGTGTCATCATCAAGGCAGGAATTTGAGTCTGGGGTAATGTGAGGAAAACCTCATCTGGAGAACAGTGAACTGTTGCCCACAATTTGCAAAGGAGGTCTCACCCCAACAGATTTACAGAGGCGCAGGGACTCAGCAAAAAGGCATGTTGCTCAGTAAGGGGACCCAAGGTCAATGGAAGTGGCTGTGTAACGGGGTGGTCAATGGGTTGCTCCCCAATACCTACAGCGGTGATTACTTTACCAGAAACGGGAACCTTAGAAACAAAACCAGAGCTAAGCATAGACAAAGAAACACTGGTGTCGACATGAAAAGGAACAGTTTGTCCTCCCATAGTAACAGGTATCGTAGCATCAGAAAAGGTAGAAAGTAAAGGGGCTATGGGCTAAAATCTATGGGTTTTCTCAGCTGTCCTAATACTGATTTTCAACTTCAAAGGACTGGAGAGGAGCTGGTCCAGGCGGTGGAGCTTGGTGGGCGCCTGGCTAAATGGAGGGGCACTAGCTGAGAGTGGAGGCCCCCAGGGTTTATTTGGGCGCCCATTCTTCTAATGGCCTTTTTGCTTACAGTAGTGACAGACATCACTGGGAATGTCAGAGGGACCGGGTGGTTGGACTGAGCGAAATGGTCCCGCAGGGCACCGTGGTTTGGCGCCACCCTGGAGATCTCTGATTTGCAAAGCCATCAGTTTGTCCTGAGCCTTTGATTTTTGCTGTTGGGCTTTAGTATAGAAGTGAGTGGCAGCAGCCAAAACTTCGGTGAGGGGCTTAGTTTCCCACCCGATCACGGTGTTTAGCAGGGACTCAGAGATCCTAGGCAACAGCTCTAAAACAAAGGTCTCAATGATCATGGCAGGGAGGCTAGTTTCTGGGTCCTGACTGCCAGAATGTGCCTTGAAGGCTTGGACCAGGTGAGAATAGTAGTCAGCAGGATGTTCTTCTGGCTTTTGCTTACAGGTGGAAATTTTGGACCAGTCTGTTTTTTATGGGGAGACCCTGGGGACAGCCTCAAGGACCTGTTTATAAGGGTTCGGCAGATGGTCTTTACTGGGGTCTTGAGGAGGCCAGTTGGCCACTTTGAGGAGGGTGTCTTTCTGGTCTCCAGGAAGAAGACCACTGAGGAGCATCTGAATATCACTGTGGGTTGGCTTATAAACCTCAAAGAAGGTTTGGAGTTTTTGAGCAAACCTGGTAGGGTCATCACGGAGTTTAGGCAAGGTAGTTGACCAAGAGACGATTTGTGATGGTGAGAAGGGGATGTGGACCACCACAGGTTGCTCCCCGGCACAGGGTATTCTCAGAGGGGATACTGCACCCTGACAAGCTTTCCGCCCTGGTGAGTCTTCCTTACAGGGGACCTCTGGCAGTCTATCTCGGTGGTGGCATTATTTTGGTTCTGGAGGGTCAATTTAACCGGGGTGTTCTGCTGATCTAGGGAAGCTGAATGTATGGTCCACCCATCTTGTGGGGCCAGGGGGACGTCAATTTTGAACCGGTCCCCCGTGGGAGAAACAAAAGTGACAGTGGTAATGGGAGACAAAGGACCAGGGGTAAGGGTTGGTGGAGTTGCTGGGGAAGCCGGCGTGGCGGAAGCGGGACCCAATGATCTAACAAATTGTCTCAGGGTGGGTCACCTGGTGGCGGAGGCAAACTGGGATAAAGCCTAGCCGGATGCAGTGAACAAGGGGCAAATGGGGTCGGCCCTTGACACTGGAGATCTTTAACCTGATTCTGAAGGTAATCATTTTGCTTCTTAAATTTTTCTTCATTATCCTTATAGGATGCTACAAGGGAGCACTTATGGTGCTTTTCGGACTCGTCTTTCCATAGGTACCAGGCTTCCATTTGAACGGGGTGTTTACTTTCCAAATTTTCTCTGAGAAGTTTGAGGATATGATGATCCCACAACCCACCTAAGGGCTAGCGCAATTTGGGGTCACTATCAGTATACCAGTTCCATTTAAGTACTGCGTTGACTGGGGCCCATATTTCAGATACATAAACTGGGCGGGATCTCGCGGCAGGACCTTAGAGGTCCCATTACCTATTGTGAGGCCTAGGACTTACTGACACCAAAACAGGCAGGTAGTCACCCTGGCCAGAAATTTTGCCAGATCAGTGTTCGGGGTGTCGAAGCCGCAGAGCTGAAGAAGAGAGTCAAGGATAGCCCTGTCATCTGGGTGTCTAAATCATCCCAGGCACCAGTGCTTTTAAGTACCCACCTTATTTGCTCATTTACATTCTTTCAGTCAGTTCTCTGGGAGCATGTATATATACAATATGCAGATAACTTCCTCCCCCAGATGTGGGTCTATCCATATGGTGTGTCAGGTGTCATTCCTAATCCAATTATATCTAGGAAATATTTATTACCTTTCAGATATATAAACTACTAAGCCAATATCCTTAGCCAGAAATTATTCCAGAGAGCTACAGTTTCTCACTTATTCCCAATGATGAGAAGTATCAGTCTTTGATTAGACTTCTTCCCAACTAACTTTTCACCCCCTTGGCTGACCAATATGCCTAACCATCTCAAATGCAAATTCTCAGAGTTTACTTTTCCTTAGCTACCCAGACCTTGTTCTCTTAGATGTAAATAGCTGTAGATAAGCACTGATGTCTAACCTATAATTACTCTACTGGCTTATGTCAGTGACATTGTAAAATACAATAAAAATATTCACATGAAATATCATACAGGCATAAAAAGTACAAAACTAAATACAGATTGATGTTAACCACATATAGCTATACTATATTAGCATATCTGATTCAAGAAAATATCTATGCATGATATTCCATGAACACTCCAAGAAGAAATGCAGAACTCTAGAACCAATACACCCATGAACACTCCAAAATATTCCTACTTTGGGGGTGGGTTTGTGAGAACAGGAAGAAAAGCAAAAACTGAGGCATTTTTTCTTCGTCTTCTGAAACAGGAGGCAAGGTATAACGATAGTCCAGCTGATTATCAACTGAGGGAAATGACCCTTTCATTTCTCCAAGAATCAAAACCTCTGAGAGTCAATGTTCTCACTGAGATTTCACTTTTACAAAAATATTTTCTACTTAAAAGAAATTGAAAGAATTTTTGACAAAACATTAACATTTAGTTATCTTTCCTTTACAACACAACTTTATCACTGGCTACCCTTAGGCAGCTTCTTGGAAGTTTCTGAAACTTATCCTAGCACTATGAAGATGTGCACCTCATTCTGGCTCAATGGTTGTGGTAGTTTTCTGTTTTCAGAAGCTGCCTCCCCCTCCTTTTTTTCCCCATAATGGTGAGGCTATTTTGTTTGAGTGGACAGTTACCTCAAATGATAAATGATAGCTTTATTTTTCAGTGTAGTTGGTCCAATAGACATGACATTTCTTTAATTCAGTCACAATAGAATGTTTCTGAAAAAGTACAATTCATGAAGTAGTTTATCTAAAAGTTAACAGCAATAGTTCCTTAAATTGGTAGCAGAAGGCTTTGTTGCTGCTGTTTTGTCATCCAAAGTTAGATCGTGACAGTTAAAATAACATTAAGATAGTAGAGAATATGTAGGGAAAGATCTTTACTCCAATTCCTGTATTATAGGTATTTCTTCCATAGTTAGTTCTTTCATCTCATATGATATATGTAGTTAAGAAGTTTATAAGAATATTAAAGATATTCAAGAATCATATTGTTATTACAATAATTCTTTTATTCATTTAACTGATAACATTTTTGGCTTATTAAAATTGAATTAATTCATCTTGAGCCAGATTTAAAGTGTTCAATATGCAGAAGTTCTCATTGTTCTCAGTGAAAGCTAAGTTCTTTTAGAAATTTGCTATTCACCATTTATTCATTCACTTTCACCATTTTTTCAGGTTTGTTTTTGACATTCAGGACAGACTATTAGTTTAAATCAATACAATTATTTTTTTCTTTTCAAGTTAGTTTCAGTTTCTGGTTTTGATATGATAACACAGGACTCTCTTAGTTTCTAACTCTTCTGGAAGAACACTGATTGTGTGTGTGCATTTTTTTTTGTTTTTAATCATCCAAATATAGTATAATTTATTTACAATTTATAATCTTCTACTCCACATTTTTTTTTCTCTTTTCAGATGAAAGCCTATGTTTTGTTTGATCTGAAGTATCTGACTGTATTAGCAAAGAGTGCAGCCCTCATTCCCCTCCCCAACCCCCGGTCTGATTAGCTAGGCACGGTGAGTTAGCAATATTCTGCCTTAGCGCTGGACAAGACTGTACATCTATCTAATGTAAAGAAAGGGCACTTCAGATTCCACTTACGAAGAAACAGAGGGTGTGTCTACATGTACAAATAATCTGGGAGCAGTTTGCTTTGGAGTAAAGTACTATACTCTCCCAGGCATGCATCTACAGATGTAGGGAAGTGGGAGCATATTTACTGCTTCTACCAGCAGACTGCTTCTGCTCCCTGAGGCCCTTCAGCAGCCAGGGGAGGTCTAAGCTAACCCAGGGGCTGGCAGGGGGCACAGGGTCAGGAGGCAGCTGTCTCCTGGCACAGGCTAGGACATTGTTTCCTGCCCCGGGGAACTGCCTGCTGGGGGTAGGGAGCCATCTCCTGTCCCTTGCTACCCGGCTGACCGGAAGCACATTGCCCCCTGTCAGGCATCTACATGTGTGCTACTGTGCAGTAAGTAATCAAGAGTAAATTTCTACTTGTATTTACAGATAGCAAATTTACTCTTGCTTAGTGCAGATGACTGCATGGTAAGCATCTGCACATGTAGATGGTGATGTTTATTGTGTAGTAATTACCTGTAATCTCAAGTAAAGCATCTCATGTAGATGTGCCCTGTATGTACCAAAGCAGTTATCAAATCTGACTTGCAAGGAACACCATCATTTAGTGTGGTGTTGTATAAACCATCAGAGGGTTATTATTAGTGATCTAAACTATAAACATAACTAGAGATATGACCTTTTTTCTTTTTTCCTTTTTACCCTGTCTCCTCGAAGCTTGACAGAAACTGTAGCTTTTGGGAGACTCCAGTAGTTCTTGAGTCACATATAACTAAAAACAGAATTCCTTGCAGCAAGGACAGCCATTCCACTTTTGACACATATGTCACCACTGACAGACTCATCGGCCAAATATGCCATGTTAATTAAACGTGGGGGGAAAAAGGTCTTTCTCTAGAGAATGCCAGAATTAATACTGGAACAGCACTGAAAGAAATATTGTGGCATCTACCTCCATTCATATAAACAGTCACAGGACAATATTTCAGAACTTGGGTGGGATTTTTAATAAAGCATTGCCTGACTCATTTTATAAAAATACTACAGTATAAACCTAGGTAGGTATAGACATACTTGCAATATCTGCTTATAAATACATGCATTTCTAAATCTATGGTTTTGGACACCTATATAAATCTGTATAATCCATATAAATGAACCTATATAAATCAAACTTACTAAGTTTGTTCCAGTGAAAAAGAGTTAAACTAATGGTTTTGTTTGTGGCTTTGGTCTATGCATGAAGCAGTTCCATGCCATTGCACAGAAGTAACCCATGAGCTCTCTCCCAAATGAAACGAACTCTGATTTTAGTAGCGGTCTAATAATAGCATATCTGCACCTCCAAGGTGCAGTGTTATGTTTCGTTTATATCTTGGGTACTAAAGTTATGCAATTATATATTGAAATGCTCATTTCCTTTTACTAATTATGGCAGGAATATTGCATTTACTTGTTAGAACAGAGGACTGGGAGTCAGGGCTTTGGGGTTTTGTTCTTTGAGCCAATATGTGCTTTCAGGCAAGTTTCTGAGCCTTCTTGTCCTCACGTTTATACTTCTGTAAGCTGGATACAAAGGACATTGTGAGGTCTGATTAATTAAAGTTTGTAAAGCGCTGAGCAGAGGACTAGTGTTGAAAAAAATATCCCCAGGGCAGTCCTCTTTCACCCAGGAACAGCAGCAAGCACAGTTGAGGAGCATCATGGAGTGCAAAGTTAACCAAAGTTACTTAGGTTCAGAGACTGGAGGTGTAATTGTGGGATTGCGCATTAGATCCCATTGTATCTTGTAGCTGGGTAAGGAGAAGCCCAGGATCATAATCCCAGGCTCCCTCTGCACTGACTATCATGGCTGTGAGCCGTGAAGCCAGCGTGGGCTACACGGCTTGCAGCAGGGGCAGTGGAGAGAATGCAGCTGCCCCTGAGAGCTTCATGAAGTGTGGGGCTAAAACAGGGGCAGCAGGGAGACCATGTTCACTGCTTTAAGCCTTGTGAGGTGTGGCATCAGTGTTCTTCCTGCTGCCTCAACTGTGAGCCCCACAGCTGAAGATGCTACCCCCCACTGCCAGGGCCAGCCCGTCCATGCTTGCGAAACCTGTAGCCTCAGGGGGCACCACAGCCAAGGGGCCCCATGGGGCTGGCACCCTCCCAAGCAGGGACGTGAAAGCCACAGTTTTAAACTCTGCACCCATTTTTGGCACCAAGTTTAAAATTGCAGCTTTCACGTTTGCTTCCCTGGCATGGCCTGGATCCATTCAATGTGTTTTGGGTCATAAGAAGTTTGCTTCTGGTGATGAGGTTAGTGAGGCTCAGTGTTTGTTTGAACGCTAGGATGGGTAGATCTGGCAAGATCTCTCTAAGAATTGGGTCTCCTTCTAGTATGGGTAGCAATTGTTTGAGGATATTCCATATAGGTTGGAGGGAGGGCTGCTATGTCATAACCAACGGTGTGCAATTCATGGGGGTTTTCCTTCTGCACCACAGGCAGTTCTTCACGTGGTATCTGGGTGGCTCTTTCAAATGTGCATCTATCTCCCTGGAAGAGCGTCCTTGTTGTGTGAAAGCCTTTTTAAGATTTGTGAGGTAGCAATCTGGGTGTTCTCCTTAGTGCAAATTCAGTGGGATCTGAGGGCTTGGCTGTGTATCACAGGTTTCTTGGTGTGTTTAGGGTGACAGCTGGTTCTGTGCAGATATGTATGTTGGTCTGCGGGTTTCTTGTATAACATGGTCTGTATTTTACCATTCTGGATGCTGATCATTGTGTCTAAAAAGGAGATGTTGGTGCTGCAGTACTCAAGAGATAGTTGGATAGAGGAGTGATGATTGCTGAATTTCTGATGGAACTCACTCAGAGATTGCAGGTTTTCAGTCCAAATGATGAAGATGTCATCAATATATCTTAAGTATAGCAAGGGTTTGATGGTATAGTCTTTAAGGAATTCTTCTTCCAGGTGGCTTATAAAAAGCTTGGTATACTGTGGGGCCATTTTGGTGCCCATAAGTGTTCCCATGGTTTTAAAAGTGAAATTGTTGTGTGTGAGGATGAAGCATATAATTTCAGTAATATCTGGGTCTGTACTCAGAGTTATCATCTTGCTCTTGTAGGTGTGTAAAGCAGGCGTGGATGCTGTCCTGGTGTGGGATGTTGGTAACATCCATGGTGGCTAGGAGGGTGTTGCTAGGAAGGTGGTCTATGTTTTTAAGTTTTTGTAGAAAGTCTGTGGTGTCTTGGACAAAACTTATTCTTTTGGTAAAAAGCGGTTTAAGGATTGATTCCACTAAACCCATTGACTCTCACCCACTGATTCTCTCGCCCACTGGCTCCTCAATTGATGTTTTCACTGGCTGGCTTGCATGCAGACCGGCCTCGGGCTTCTTTACTATTCGTTCCATCCAGGAAGAGCTCACACCAACTGCAGATGCTTGCTTAGCCTGACCAAGGGTTTTTAAACCTGAAAGGTTGCTAGAAAAATGTTTCCAACTATAGTAAAAGTGCTGTTATCTGGCATCTTACAAGCTGGCATGCTCCACTAACCAGCATGCTGGCTTGTAAGATAAAGTGAAACCGGAAGTGCCTACCGTGACACTTCCAGTTTCTCTGAGACCCCATGGCTCAGGGCAAAGCAGCTTGTGCTGCTGAGCCCCCATGTCCTGGGGGCATAACAGGCTGCACAGGGCTGTGCAGGACCCACCTCCAATGCTGTGGGACAGGTGGAGGGACACCCCAGACATGGCATGAGAAGTGGTAGCTGGGGCCACTTAATTAACCGGCATGTTTTGTTATCTGGCATCCCCCATTCCCGGAGCTCTCAGCCACAGGGGAGCACTTCACCACACATTCAGTTAATGATGTGATTAAAACAAGCCACGAAATTATTACATATTTTTATTGAATAATTTTGTAGTTTATTGCTTGTTTTATCCCACCATTTACTGGTTGAATGTGTAGCTGGGTCACAATTTAAGGTGCAATTAACTGCTTAATAACAACGTAAGTATAAAGTGTAGAGAGGACCTTTGAAAGAACATAAGGATGGACCCACAGAGTACCACATTCTAGAATTAGTTTTCTCACAGTGCCTATACTTTAATAAGCATTACGAAATAAGCACTTGGTATTGTTTTCAGAGAGCTTTCTTTGTGATGCCCATGAAAGATTAATTTGTAAAGGCTGAAATCTTGTACAAACTGCTAGAAACTGTGATACCCTTCATTAGAGAGTGAGAGTTTGATTACCTGATGGTCCTAAATTACATTTTACTGGTTGAGAGTTTTGGTCTTTGTGACCCGTTGGATCACAAGGTTTGCAAAAAGGAAAAATAAAATCATAAAAATCTCTATTAATCTCCCCTAACAATGATGAACATTTATTAATAGTGACAACCTATTTACTGTGATTTGTTCCTTTTATCCTTAAAATAGAAACACTATTTAAAGGAATAAAGGTCTAATTATTGTACTCAAATTCAGACAACTAGCTTCTCTATGAAAAAATAGTGATACCAGTTAAAATCTTGTCTGATTTATGTATATATTTAAGTCAGCTTTTAAGTCAACAGTTGTATTTTATTAGAATAATTTAAGACAAATATTTAAAGCAAGTAAATGAACTGAATGTATATATTAACCATAAAATATCAGTTCTTAAAGTGTGGTCCTGGAAGCACGTGTTGATCACATGATACTGACTGGTGTTGTTTATCTTGGTAAACTCACTTTAGTGAACAATGAATAGAATGGAAAATTGGTTGTCTTAGTCACAAATAAGAAGATGAGAACCTCTGCATGAGGTATGTTCTATATTATGAATGGGTTGAGAATCCTTCTCTTTAGGCAAATGACTAGTTCACTGAAGATATTCCAAGGCAACTATTAAGGAACCAAGTGATATCAATTCTGTTATGCAATCAAATGCAATATGAATGTGTAGGCCAGGTAACTTGGGTATGTATTCCACTTCTCCAATTGAAGGGGATTGTTAGCTGGCAGGTATGCTGTTGTGGGAGGGAACTGCAGAACGCTCAGTTTCCCTCCGTCCCTATAGAACCAGGCCAGGACAGTCAGGGGACTTAACTATATACAAATTTATTTACAGTAACTTATCACAAGGTAAAGGAACATGGATATAAACATATGTACTATATATATATTTATAAGGTATCTAAACAAGTAACATTAACGATACCCTCTGGGTAAATGACATAAAACCGGATACTGGTGCTCCAGATACAGGTTAAGTCATAGGTAAATATCTGATTTGAAACAGATAAACCCCAAAGATAAACTTAATCCCAAAGGGAAACCCCAATGCCCTTGGGCTTTTCCCAAGACCTACAAGGAAGCTGGTAACTTTAGGGGGGCCCTCCCAGTGACATCTCCCCTTTCAGGAACCCTTAATGAACTGAGGAGGGACTCCCCCTACCCTCTGAGAAATCCTCATTTCCCTGCAACTCACAGCTCCCAGGCCTGGAGGGTGGTCCTCGTTCTCTGTGCCAAGCTGCTTTCTTGCCTGTAGTGGGCTTTGGGGGAGTCACTGTCCCCTGGAACAGGGCTCCTCTATGTAGGGCTTCTGGGGCCTCTGGCTCAGTAGCACAAGCACCATCTGGCTCCCTGGACTCAACCTTTTGCTATGGGTTGAAGGCCTGGGCTGCCTCATGCAGTACCAGGCTTGGTCTGTTCCTGGACCCTTCATGCAGTATCTCCTGCATATTTGTGAAGGCTCAGCAGGGGAAATGATGCTGAAAGGAAATCAGCATGGGTGCATCATAGTTAGATCCTGCGTGACAAAGTTTATAGTCTTTTATGACCAGGTCAAACAGTGCCTTGACATGGGCTGAGGCTGTTGTTATGTACCTGGACTTTAAGAAGGCCTTTGATACAGTTTTGCATCCTATTCTCATAGGAAAGCTAGCAGGCTGTGGAGTGGATGCTTACACAGTCAGGTGGGTGGCCAACTGGCTTAGGGACCGCATCCAGACAGTGGTGGTGGACAGCTTGTCCTTGGCTTGGAGGGAGGTGGGCAGTGGGGTCCCGCAGGTTTTGGTCCTTGGACTGGTGTTATTCAATATCTTCATCAGTGATTTGGATGAGGGTGCGGAGTGTGCTTCAAGTTATGGGGCAAAATTAACACACCAGAGGGCAGAGAGCACATACAGGCTGATCTGAACAGGTTGGATCAATGGGCAGAACAAAACAGGATACAATTCAACAAAGATAAATGCAAAGTACTCCACCGAGGGAGGAAGAATCCCCAGCACACCTATAGGTTGGGGGATGACCTCCTCAGCAGCTGAGAGGGATCTTGGAATCATAGTTGACTCTAAGATGAACATGAGCCGGCAATGTAACAAAGCCATCAACAAGGCCAATTGCACCTTGTCGTGCATTAGCAGATGCATGACCAACAGATCAAGGAAGGTGATGCTCCCCCTCTATGCAGCATTGACCGCAGTTGGAGTACTGTGTCCAGTTTTGGGCACCGCACTTCAAAAGGGCCATGGAGAATAAGGATAAGGGCTCAGAGGAGGGCCATTCACATGATTAGTGGCTTCCGTGCAAGACACTGTGAGGGGAGGTTGAGGGATCTGGATCTCTTCAGCCTTCACAAGAGACATCTGAGGGGAGACCTTGTAGCTGCCTATAAGTTTATCAAGGGAGGACAACAGGGAATTGGAGATGCGCTATTTACCAGAGCACCCCAGGGAGTACCTAGGAATAATGGGTGCAAACTAGTGGAGAATAGATTCAAGTTGGACATTAGGAAGAAATTTTTTACAGTAAGGGTGGCCAGAATCTGGAATGGGCTTCCAAGAGAGGTGGTACTATCACCTAAGTTGGAGGTCTTCAAGAGGAGGCTGGATAGACACCTGGCTGGGGTTGTCTGACCTTGGTCCTCTTTCCTGCTACGGGCAGGGGTCGAACACGACGATCAGTTTTGGAGTATTGCATCCAGTTTTGGGCTCCACAATTCAAAAAGGTTGTGGAGAAGCTTGAGAGAATCCAGAGAAGAGCCACATGCATGATCAGAGCAGGAAAGCAGACCTTACGATGACAGGCTGAGAGCCATGGGGCTCTTTAGCCTGGAAAAGCGTAGGCTCAGGGATGATCTAATGGCCACCTATAAGTTTATCAGGGGTCACCACCAGGATCTGGGGGAATGTTTGTTCACCAGGCACCCCAAGGGATGACGAGGTCGAATGGTCATAAACTATTACGAGACCATTTCAGGCTGGATATAAGGAAGAATTTCTTTACTGTC
>NW_017728951.1:45033146-45055429 GCF_001723895.1 Crocodylus porosus | reverse complement strand
GGAACAGCCTGCCATCGGAGGTGGTTCAAGCACCTACATTGAACACCTTCAAGAGCAAATTGGATGTTTATCTTGCTGGGATCCTATGACCCCAGCTGACTTCCTGCCCTTTGGGTGGGGGGGCTGGACTGGATGATCTTCCAAGGTCCCTTCCAGCCCTAATGTCTATGAAAAAATCTATTAAATCTATGAAAATCCTTTGTGGCCTCTTTCAACTCTACAAACTATGAATTTAGTGAGAAAATTCTTCCTAATATCCAACCTAAACTTCCCTTGCTGCAACTTAAAACTCCTTGCTCTGTCATCTGTCATCACTGACAACAGTCTAGCTCCAACCTCTATCAAACCCCACTTCAGGTAGTTGAAGGCTGCTATTAAGTCTCCTCTTAGTCTTCTCTTCTCTAGACTAAATAAGCCAAGTTCCCTCAGTCTTTCCTCAGAAGTCATGTCCCCCAGTTCCTTCACCATTTTGTCTCTCTCCAATTTGTCCACATCCTTTCTGTAGTGGGGTGCCCAAAACTGAACACAGTATTTCAGATGTGGCCTCGTCAGTACTGAATAGAGGGGAATAATCATTTCTCTTGACCTACTGGCAACACACCTATCAGTGCAGGCCAGTATGCCATTAGCCTTCTTGGAAAGCTCCTATTCAGCTTATTGTCCACTTTAACCTCCAGGTCCTTTTCTGCAGAGTTGCTTCCCAAGCAGTCAGCCCCCAGCCTGTACTGGTTCATGGGATTGTTCCATCCTGAGTGCAGAATTTTGCACTTGTCCTTGTTGAGCCTCATGAGATTACTTTTGGCCCAGTCCTCCGACTTGTCTAGGTCACTCTGAATCCTAGCCCTACCCTCCAGCATATCTACTACTCCCTCCAGGTTGGTGTCATCTGCAAGCTTGCTCAGGGTGCACTCTGTGCCATCTTCCAAATCATTGATGAAGACATTGAACAATACTGGCCCCAGCACCAACCCCTGGGGCACTCCACTTGATACCAGCTGCCAACTAGACATGGAGCCATTGATTACTACTCTCTGAGCCCAATGCTCCAGCCAGTTTTCTATTCACCTTAATCCAGTCCATACTACCTTAGCTTGTCTGTGGGAATGTTGTGGGAGACGGTATAAAAAACTTTGCTAAAATCAAGGTGCACCACATCCACTGGTCTCTTCATGTCCACAGAGCTAGTCATCAGATCATAAAAGGCAATCAGGTTGCTCAGGCATAACTTGCCCCTGGTGAATCCCTGCTGACTGTTCCTAATCGTCTTTTTCTCCTCCAAGTGCTTCGATGGATTCCTTGAGGATCTGCTCCATGATTTTTCCAGGAACTCTAGTCACTGGTCTGTAGTTTCCTGGATCCTCCTTCTTCTCTTTCTTAAATATGGGCACTATGTTTTTCCTTTTCCAATCATCTGGGACCTCTCCTGATCACCTGGAGTTTTCCAAGATGATGGCGAATGGCTCTGTCATCACATCAGCCAACTCCCTCAGCACCCGCTGGTGCATCCCATCTGGCCCCAGGGATATGTTCACATACAGCTTTTCTAAGTAGTCCCCATCCTGTTCTTTCATCACTATTGGCTACCCACCTCCTCTCCAAACTGTGCTGCCTGGTGCAGTAGTCTGGGAGCTAACCTTGCCTGTGAAGACTGAGGTGAAAAAGGCATTGAGCACTTCAGCCTTTTCTGCCTCCTTTGTCACTAGGTTGCCTCACCCATTCAGTAATGGACCTACACTTTCTCTGATCCTCTTCTTGCTATCAACATACTTGTAGAAACCCATCCTGTTACCCTTCACATGCCTAGCTAGCTGGAACTCCAATTGCACTTTGGTTTTCCAGGCTTCATCCCTGCATGTCCATGCAAAGCTCTTATATGCTTCCCTAGTCATTTGTCCAAGTTTTCACTTCTTATATGCTTCCTTTTTGTGGTTTAGTTTACTGAAGAGTTCCCTGCTAAGCCAAGCTGGTCTTCTGCCATACTTGCAAGTCTTCCTGCACATCAGAATGTTTTGTTCCTGCACTCTCAGTAAGGCTTCTTTTAAGTACAGCCAACTCTCCTGGATTGTTTCCCCCTCAGATTGGCTTCCTAGTGCTCCACTCATGCATGCTATCCCACCAAGTCTCTATTATTCCAATCACATCATAGTTCCTGGACTGTGCAAGGACTTCTAATTCTTCCTGCTTTTTCCCAGGCTCCATATATTTGTGTATAGGTACCTGAGTTAACTAGTGAATTGCCATGATTTCTCAGGAAATATGTGAATACCTCCCCTGTTGGCCCCCTCCTGCTTCCTCTTCCTTTAAGTCAGCCACTTCTCGACTTACCTCAGGGCTTTGGTCACCATCCCCTGGCAAACCTAGTTTAAAGCCCTCCTCACTAGGTTATCGAGCCTGTCTATGAGCACATTCTTTCCTCTTTTTGTAAGGTGGATCCCATCTCTTATCAGCAATCCTCCTTCTTGGAAGAACATCCCATTTGATAACTATTATCAAGTGCTTACTTTTTTGTGACTTCCATTGTAGGTTAGAAATTTAAGGGAGTTAGGTACCCAAATACCATGGAATATTAATAGATTTTAAGATGCAATAGACCCACCATAATAATTTCATTTGCTCTCCAACTAGCAATTTACCTAGAATTTACCCAGAATTTTCTGAATCAAGCTTGTGGCTTCTGTTTCAAACAGTTATGCCCTTGTTCCGAAGACCTCAAATGAGGGAGAATGTACCATTTATCAATTATTCCAGCAGTCAATAGTGTAACCAAGGTGGAGCATGATTCCTCAGTGCTGACTTGGGGGTGGGGGAGGGGAGGAGGAGGGCACAAAAATAGCAGCTACCCTTACTGCTGGCTTTGTGTTGCCAGTGGCCTGGCCATTATTGCTGTCTCATCAACCACTGCTGCCCAGAATGCAAAACTGCTCAGCTACCCCTCTGCTAATTGTTAACTACACTAGCTATTAAAAAATTACATGTTATTTCTAGTCTGAATATGTCTAGCTTCAGCTTCTATCATAGTACCTCACCATTTCTTTTCCCTCTAATGATATTTCTTCTATCAAAAATCTCTTTCCTGTGTAAGTACTTATAGAATGTGATTAAACCACTGCTTCATTTTTTCTCAGATCTGCTAAACTGATTAAGCTCTAATTTAGATATCTCAGTATGCAGCATCTTTCCCAGACTTTGATTTATTCTTGCAGCTCTTTTTCTATCCCTTACCAGTTTTTCAAAACCCATTTTTAGTGTGAACACCAAAACCAATAATGGTCTGACTGATGTTGTATATTTTGCTGAGAGTTGGGCAAGTCAAACTTAGTTTTCTGTGAAAATTATAGATCTAGCTCTTTTTCTAAGTTCACTGGGGGCATTTACATGAGATGCTTTACTGCAAAGTAGCATAGTTTACTGGGCAAGCAGCAGTGGTTGATGAGATAGCAATAATGGCCAGGCCATGGCAACACAAAGCCAGCAGCAAGAGTAGCTGCTATTTTTGTGCCCTCCTCCTCCACTCCCCCACCCCCAGTCAGCACTGAGGAATCATGCTCCACCTTGGTTACACTATTGACAGCTGGAATAATTGATAAATGGTAGCACAGTTTACTGGGCAATAAGCATATGCATCTATACATGCACATACATACTGCACAGTAAACCTCACTAATCGGAAGCAAATTTGCTACCTGCAAATGAAAGTAGCAAATTTACTTGCTATAACTGTTCAGTAGTACTCTTGTAGATGCCAGACTGGGAGCAAATGCATTCTCGGTCATCCAGACAGCAGGAGGTAGGAGATAGCTCTCTACCCCCAGGAGCTGCCTGCTGTCCCCCTGCCCCAGCAGCCTGGTGCTCCCGAGTCTCCCGCTCCTAGATTATGATCAGGGAGCAGGGACTGGGAGATCCTTATCTCCCTGTCCCTGCTTTGTCATCATGATCAGGCCGTTAGGGGCACTGGTTCTGCAGTTGTGAGGCCAGCACTCAGAGAGAAGGATCTCCTGGCACTGGCAGCTCCTTGCTGTCGGGGGCTGGGGAGCCTGTTCCCCATTCAGCTCCATGATCATGGAGCTGAGCAGGGAACAAGATCTCCAGCCCCTGCCCCTTGATTGTGGAGCAGGGCCTGGGACCTGTCCCAGTCAGGGACAGGTCCTAGCCCCATGACCTGATCAGGTCAGCACGAGGTTGGAAAGGACAGCAGAGGCTTGGAAAGGGCAGCAGAGGTGCAGTAGTTCCAGTCCCCTGCCCTACTGGTTGGGACATCTGGTAGCAAGCCCCCAGCTAGGTGGGGAATCCCCACCCAGCCATGGGCTTGCTGCCAGCTGTCCCACCAGTGGATCAGTGCAGTAGACCTCCCCCTCCCCTGCAACTCTATCCAAGTCCCCTGATCTGATCAGGGGGCCAGGGGGACATTGTCACTACCCCAGCAGCAGGCAGCCCTCCAGGGGAAGGGAGAAATGTCTCAGACCTGGCCAGGCCCTGGGCTAGCACCCAGGTGTGTGAGGATCCGGAGCCGCGGCTGGCGAGCCAAGCTCATGGTCTTGGTCACGGTTGATTTGGTCGAGTGGTGGCAAATTGGAAACGGACAGGTTGGGATTAGCGGTGGTCGAGTCTGAGTGGCATGCACGCTTATGGTTCCAAATTAAATGGTTTATTACACTTACGCTTTGATGGCATAGGTAGGATCTTCAGTTACAGTAACAGATGTAAACAATAAACAATGGAGGGGTCTCTTGGCCCACAAGGTTCACAGAGAGCCCTTGCTTTCTACCCCTGGAACCAGTCCAGGAATAGGTGCGGCTGCCCTCTGTTAGTCCCAGGGCTGGTCAACAGCTCATTAGTTGGGAAAAACAAATGAACAAATAACACAACTGTAACACGGTGCACATGGTGAGTCACGTGATGCCAGTCCCGTAAGGACAACGACGAGAAGCGGTGGTATCGGAAGCCGAGGTCAAAAACCAGGTAAGTTGAGCCGAGGTTGCAGCCAAAGTCCAGCGGGTGATCTGGAATCATAGTTAATGGACGGTGCCAAGTTAGTTCGAAAGCCAGAAGGGAACAGCAACGGAGCGCCAAACAACAGCAACGGAATGCCAAGTGAGGGAGGAGTTCGATAAGCCCTCAAGCCTAACTGTGAGACAGTCCCTGCCAAGGCAGCCTCTGTCTCCAGCTAGTGTGATCTCTCTCCCCTGGAGGAGGGACTTACTGAACTTTTATTTGAATTTGGTAGCCAATCAGAAAGCTCTCCACAGAGAAATTTCTAGCCAGATTACCTCATGTCAGGTTCTGACTGGGCATGCTCTCAGTCAGAAGCTGACACAGTCTGAGTATGCGTCTGTGGGGAAAGTAGGTCAACAATGATTAACAGGCCCTCAGGTCACCCAAGGGGCAAGAGCTGGGTGAGCCTTGGAACTTTCCACTCACAGAGTCCAATATGCATGTCAGTCTCAATCTTCTGTGTTGGCAGCATCTAATCAAAATTTTGCTCTGACACCAGGGAGAGCCTAGAGCTCCCCCTGGTGGCAGTAGGGGTCCATTGCAGGGCCCCAGGAAGCAAGAGAAGTTTGGTGCCATCCGCAACAAATCTGCTCCTGCTTGCCTACACGTGCAGACACCTGCCTAGGAGCATTTATTTGTGAGTAGTTTATTCACAAGTAAACTGTTTCTGGATCTATTGCACATGAGCACACCTTCTGTGAATGGTATTTACCGGAAGCGTATATAATGTAATGTCACTATTAATGCCATTTGATGGGTGGGTCCCCCAAAATGAAAGTCTTATTAGACCACTGGCAGCAGTTTTCTTTTCCTTCAGCTTGTGTTACAGATTATTTTTGGAAAAGAAGAGCAAGGATTCTATTCACCCTTCACATGGGTAAAGTTTAACCTGTGTGCCATGTTATCTCTGAGTATACTGACAAGCATATATTACATTTGTAGGCATATAATACTGAATACAACATATACCACTGAAGATCTGTTTTATTTGATCTGAGTATGCAGTGCACATGTTTAACAAAGTATTTTGTCATTTACTACTTATGTAACTGTAGTATTACTTTCTTCCCAGTAGCATATTCCCACTCCACTAAGAGGCAGAATTCCTTGATGGATGTTAGTGACTGAAACCATATCAATTTCAAAAAATTGTGCTTCTCATTCTCTTGAATGGTTTCACTGCTGTGGCTTGAATTTAATTCTGTTTATAATTTAAGTGAGGTCCCAGGAGAACCAGACTGATGCAGGAATAAAGCAGAAAAATGGTAGAGCAAATAATCTTTGGATGTTCAGTTAGAAACTAAGGCACCATGTTTTGGTAGTATGGATTTTCTTATTTTTGAGATGTTAATTGGAATGTTTAAAAGCACTCTTAATTCAGCTTTGCTTAGTTGGTCACAGCCTGTAATTGAAACTGCAAGTTATTCATTCCAAAGTGATTAAAAATGACTTCAGCATTTGTGTTTAGAAGACAGTTTTGCTGTAAAATTGAAGTAGTCCTATAGTACAGAAGACAATACCAGAAATTTGGTAAATAGTCTGCAAAAAGGTATCCCTTAGAATACATTGTCATTTTCATACTAATGATTTTTCAGATTTTTGGATAGTTTAGTGAAATTCTTCCACTCATTGCAAATGAACAAAAATAATCTTTTTTTCTTGTAGTCTTTCTATAATGTTGTCAAGCAGTAGATGATCCAGAAGTGTGTGTACACACAGGCATGTGTGTGTACATTAAATGCATGCAGAAATTTTAAATATCTGGAATATATGCCTAAATATAGTATAATAATGTATACACACACGCATACATATACACACATACATACATACATAGAGTGTGTGTGTGTGTACACAGTAAAACCTGTGTTAACTGGCATTTTACTAACCAGAATACTCTATTAACTGGAATTTCCAATATCCCCCAATACAATTCCTCACTTTAGCAAACAGAGTTTTTGCCAAATCCATCCAGCATGTGCATCAAGTATTTCTGTTGTTTACATTAGTTGATGCTGCTGATAGAGGAGTTGCTGGGAACCCTTTTAGTTGATATCCGCATAGGTGGAGGGAGAAAAAAAATTGAGAGGGGGGCTAAGCATGCATGCATGTGTGCTCATGCCCCCCCTCTGCCCCCCAAGGTGGGAAAGTTTGTGGGGAAAGGGGCAGTGAGAGGGAAAAGGGATCTGCACAGGGCAGGTTGGGCTGCCGCTGTGGGCTGGGGCCAGGGCAGTGCCAGGCTCTTCCCTGCTGGGGCCAGGGCTGGCCACACTGTGCTGCTTTCTTCCTTGATAGGTATAACTCTCAGATAACAGGAATTTTTAGATAACCAGCATCCCCATTACCTCACTCATGCCAAATAGCAAAGCTTTTACAGTATATAATATACTATCTATCTGTGTGTGTGTGTGTGTGTGTGTGTGTATATGTATATAGACAGATATGGATATAATTGTAGTTGATAACATTTAGGCTATTGAATTTAAAGAAGTGTAGTTCTATGTAACATAAAGAACTGCTTTACTGTATGTTCTGTAAAGAAATAGTTTCTTACTTCACTCCAGAAAGGTACATATTATTTCCTATTAGTCATCACTAAAGAGAACAGGGAATGGAGACTAATGAATATAAACATTATTGTTTAGAAAATGTGAGAGCCTTTCAAACACTGTTGCTAAGATATAGGACATATTTTCCAGTACATAAATGGAAGTGTATCTATATATCACTTAAACTACTTAACTCTTTAGTAAGAAAGAAGTTTGTGTCTGCCTATGGCCAACTGGATATTTTGAACTCTGAACTTGTCCTGTATCTTTCTGTTGGCTTTCCAAATGAGGTTTCAGAATTTTTTCATGCTATTTTTAAAGAAGTCTAGTAGCACTGGAATAGATGAATCCTGAAGTTCTTTCTTTGATTTATTTTTTTCTTAAACAGTGTTTTTGCTCAAACAAAGACCAACTGAGTAAAACTTGACTAGAGTTTTCAAAAGCTGGCTCCAAGTTATCCTCACCTAAATAACGTATTTTATGTTTTAATTAGCAGCAGTATGACTTGCTGGTGGTGTGGAGCACCATGGGGGCACCAGCCCTTGGTGACACCTTAGGAAAGAGCTGCAAAAATAGTGTCTGCTATACTTTTAGTCTAGGCAATACCATTGGCAGCCTGACTGCCACTGGTGCCCCATGTACCACTGGTGCCCAGGATGCAAAACAGCCCAGTTACAACTCTCATAGTTAGTTATAAGTAAACTTTAAGAAGGTTGGAGGATGAACACTGAGATAAAACATTTGAATTTCTTTCGTCTCTGTAAAAGAGTGGCTTTTAGTGGTTGAGGCTTAGAATGGGGGAGTTGTGAGCTAGGTCTGTTTCTTGCTTCATTGACTTCCTATGTGACTTCCAGCAGTTTTTTTCCTCTGTGTTTCATTTCCATTCGCTAGTATAAACTAAGATTCTTGGTTGAATAAAAATCTTGTGAGATCATACTTCCTGTTTAGATTCCAATAATGTTTGCTTCCACCCAGACTGAAGAACAGTGAGAAACAGCCTGCCTTTTGGTAGTCAGGCCCTATCAGTTCCGGACAAAACCCAGTGTAGATTTACCCAGTCTAGGAGACCACTGATTAAAGGGGGTGGGAGCATGTAGGAACATAAGGGGAAAGGAAGAGATTTGCTTGCCTGAAGGCCACACAACAGATTAGTGGCAGAGCTAGAAACAGAACTTTGAACCACTGTCTACTTAATGGGTACTTTGCGTCAGTTTTTCACCAGTCCCATGGGACGCCCCTGCCCACTGTGGGTCAGGGAGGCCCAGGTGAGTGAGATTCCTTGCCCCCCATCAAACCTGACCTCATGAAGGAACACCTTGAGAGGCTGGATACCTTCAAGTCAGCTGGTCCTGATGGTTTACACCCAAGGGTACTCAAGGAGCTGGCAAGCATCATAGCTGAGCCCCTGGCATGGATCTTTGAGAATTCCTGGTGCTCTACTGAAGTGCCTGAAGATTGGAAGAAGGCCAATGTCATGCCTATCTTCAAGAAAGAGAAGGAAGTAGATCCGGGAAACTACAGGCCCATCAGCCTGACCTCTATCCTGGGGAAGGTCTTTGAAAAGATTATCAAAGAGGCCACCCTTAACAGACTAGTTGACAGCAATATCCTGAGGGATAGCCAGCATGGGTTTGTTGTGGGTAGGTCTTGCTTGACCAATCTCATTTCCTTTTATGATCAGGTGACCTATCACCTGGACAAGGGGGAAGAGATTGATGTTGTATATCTTGACTTCAAAAAAGCCTTCAGTCTGGTATCCCATAATCACCTTTTGCAAAACTGGCTAAATGCAGCCTTGACCTCACCAGGATCTGCTGGCTAGGGAATTGGCTCCGCAGTAGGACCCAGAGGGTGGTGGTTGACAGAAGCCAATCGTCTTGGTGTGCGGTCACCAGCGGGGTCCCTCAAGGCTCTGTCTTAGGGCCTATACTGTTTAACATCTTCATCAATGATGTGGACATTGGTGTCAGAAGCGTGTTGGCCAGATTTACCAACGGCACCAAACTCTGGGATAAAGCATCCACACTGAGGACAGGAGGGTGATCCAGGCAGATCTTGACAGGCTCATGAAATGGGCGGATGAGAACCTGATGGTGTTCAACACTAAAAAATGCAAGGTTCTCCACCTTGGGAGGAAAAATCTGCAGCATCTTTATAGGCTCAGCAGTGCTACGCTGGTTAGCGCTACAAATGAAAGGGACTTGGGGGTCATCATTGACCACAAGATGAACATGAGCCTGCAATGTGATGCTGCAGCTAGTAAAGCCAGCAAAATGCTGGCTTGCATCCATAGATCCTTCCCAAACAAATCCTGGGACATTACTCTTCCATTGTACTTGGTCTTGGTGAGGCTGCAGCTGGAGTACTGCGTCCAGTTTTGGGCTCCACAATTCAAAAAGGGTGTGGAGAAGCTTGAGAGAGTGCAGAGAAGAGCCGTGCACATGATCAGAGGTCAGGAAAACAGACCTTATGATGAAAGGGTAAGAGCCATGGGACTCTTCAGCCTGGAAAAGCGTAGGCTCAGAGGTGATCTGATGGCCACCTATAAGTTTATCAGGGGTGTTCACCAGAGCGCCCCAAGGGATGACAAGGTCAAACAGCCACAAGCTCCTCCATGACTGTTTCAGACTGGGCATAAAAAAGAACGTCTTTACTGTCCAAGCCCCCAAGGTTTGGAATAGATTGCCGCTGGAGGTGGTTCATGCACCTACTCTTAACCCCTTCAAAAGATGTCTAGATGCTTATCTTGCTGGGATCCTATGATCCCTGCTAACTCCCTGCCCATGGGGGAGGAGGCTGGACTCGGTGATCTTCCGGGGTCCTTTCCAGCCCGAATGTCTATGAAATCTACTATCCTTTTACCTGCTATCCACTAACTAGATGATGTAAAATAATAAGATAAGGTAAAAGAACATTACCCAAAATGCAGTGTGCTAAAGAAACAGAATGATAGAGTAGCATTTCCCTCAATGTGGGGTTGCCATAAAAGCTGCATTAAAAGTAAATTGTGTGAAAAAGTGCAGTTATCATTAGCCATAATCATGACATCATAGGCTGCCTATTGGATTTCCTCCACTTAACCATCAAGGCATAATTTGTGTTTAACTGTCTTGTCTTTGAAATACCAACTGGATCCTGCTAATCAATCTGATTTCTTCATTTCTGTCACTTACCAGTAGTAGTAAAGTTTTTACAGCTAGGTCTTTGGTAACATGTTGCCACTGTCTACCACCATGGTCTCCAAACTTTTTATGGTGAAGATCATTTGTTGAAGGTAAAGGGCACCCCCCCACCCCGCACTGAACAAGCCCCCCAGGCTCTTACTCCACTCACCCAGCCCAGCCTAGCCTGGGTGGCAGGGGCCGTGGCTCAGCCCATGTGTGTCCTGCCGGTCCTGATCATGAAGCCTCTGACAGACTGATATTAACTGTCAGAGGCTCCACAATCAACCACTAGTCTAATATAATAGTGGCAGAATAGAATCTAGTTTCTTCTCTTATAGATGTTTTGGTGAACTTTGGTCCACAAAGGACATGAGGAACAGGGGTCTTGAGTCAGAATCGTTGGTATTATATGTAGCTGGGTTTTTTTCCAAAGAGATGCTCCTTAATATGATGATAGTGATTACATTTATTTTTGATAGCCAAATTATTAGTCTCTGGGCCAAATACATTCTTTTTTTAATACCATCAAAACCCAGTAGCTTTAGATCACAATTGATTTTGGGTATTCTATTTTTTTTTTTGCTTTGCAATTTATAGTGATTAAGACAGATCTGAATAGCTTTTTAATGACTTGAAAGAAATTAAAAATGTTCCTTTCTTCAAGACTTGTCACAGTACTTTCACATCCTGTGTAAGATGATTGTATAGCACCTGTACAAGGAAAGTCTGTGAATATAACAAATGCAGAACCCCTTTCTCCACAGGTTTTTTCTGTCACTTGTCTTAGAGCCAGCAGAGTGTGACAGCTTAATTGGCACAAGATAGCAAGGGCACTGGCTAAGCATGCTAGGGGTTAATGTCAGTTTAGAGCAAGCAGGGAATTTAGGAGGTAGTGTCCTTATTTTCTTCTCACACTAGTGTAAATATAGAGTAACTCCACTCAAATCAAAGGAGTTACCTAGTGTACAAGTAGAGTAAACATAAAAAGATTCTGACCCTCAGAGTTGCCATGTACAGCACTGCCACGTAGACTGGGAAATCACTTGGGTGTAGTCTGTTAGTTTAAAAAGAACAGAGACAATAGTTGTGGGGACAAGGAGTTTCCTGACTCCTCATGTCAATGGGCTAACACAAACCACTGCAGCATGGGCCAAATGTAAAGGCACTGCTCTGGGAATGTTATTTATACCTATACCTGCCCTATCATTATTCTTAGTTGTTAATATGATAGAAATCAAGTGCAGTACAATTACTTTTTTATGAGATAAAGGGCACCATAGGTTTAAAGGGGACAAATAAAAGAAAATCTGTTACATAAAAACATCATGTCTTTTTTTTCCCTTCCACTTCCCTCATAAATAATACATGTCTCTGCATTTCCCACACTCACATTATGTTCTGAGTTCCATATTGTAGGACTTAACAGCAAGCTGAGCAGCTACTCAGTGTAAGTGTGATCTCACGGGTTTTGTTCCTTCTGGTCTCATATAAACCACTTTTATGGATCACATTCAAACGTACTGTTTTCACTTCAAAACCATGTAGTATAGCTTCAATATAAACCAGAGATCATCTCAACTCTGCTTCAAATTAGGAGCATGAAGTTTCACACATCTTGGTGAACATTCAGACAAAACTCTGACTAGTTAATCTGAGTTTGAAGCAAAACCCAAGGTTCAAGTAGGTTTTATATAGGTAATAATATTCTGCTCACTACCAAATACTTAAGTGTTCTGGAAAATATACTCTTTTAGTCTTTCTGGGCGCATCTGCTTGTGCACTTTACTATGGATTCACTAATTAGCCCCTAAAAAAAGCATCGCCATCTACACATGTGCTAGTATTAGGGCACAGTAAATTAACTAACTCTGCTGTAAGATAGTACTGTCAGGAACAACAGGGTCATTTAATGCACAGAAATGCACGTGGGGATGGTGACCAGATTCACACGAGTTTGAGCCAGGGCAGAGCAGCCCCCAGCTGGCAACATGTTCGGGGGGTGAGCCACATGGCTCTGCGGTTTTGGCACTCTTGTGCCCCAGCCAGCCCCTCCACTGCCTGATGCCAACACCTGAAGTCTCAGGTTGACCCTTCCCTTCTTCCCGCCACCCCCCAACTCAAACTGCTACAGTCCCAGGCACATGTGCAGATTCTGCACCCAGGGTCAGCTGACTGTGGCACAAACTGTGGAAGAGTCTATCATGTTGCCTTAACGGCACATCTAGATGAACCCTTTTCCCTCCTATTAAAATAAGTATAACTGGTAATTGATATTCTGTGAAAGTGAAAGCAGCATAGCACAATTAGATTCTGAGTTTGGGCTTCCAGGCACCTGCATTCTGTATCAGAGACCTACTGCCAATTCACAATGTAACTTAAATATTAAGTCTGTGGAAGAAATGAAACTTTGCGTTGTGGTTGAATCAGAACTGACAGAGCCAGCTTTTCTTTATTTAAGGCTATACTGTGATCACAGGGAGAATTCCATACAGCCAGGGAAATCACCCACTTGTCTGTTTCAAAGGATTTCTCAGACTCTCTAAGTTTACAAGCGTATTTATACTAAAGACAGAGAAAGAGATAAAAAAAATACACCTTGGAGAAACAAAACAATAGTGAAATCACACAGAAACTTAGAAAGTTTACTTAAACAACTATCTATGCATAGGGCTATCCCAAGGCATGCAGGAATACACAGGGCAAGATACCAAGATAACCCAAGGAATGCAGGAATGCGGATTCCTTATCTCAGAACATTTGAATTAAGCAGTATCAGCACGTCTGGTCTTTGTCTGTTTTTCTAGTCAAGTAAGCCAATTACTTCTACAAGTCTCTGTTTGTGAAACTAGGGATAAGCAGACTTACCAGTGTTGTCTTTACAGAGCTCTTGTTAGAGTTAATTCATTTCTGGTCTCTGATATAGTTTGGGCAAAAGCATGATGTGGTAGATGTGTGCAAAGTATCATTGTAATTCTGAATATACCAGAATATAAAAATAAATTACATGAATACAATTTCCAAGATAGAAAGAGGAACACAAGCAAAGAATACCATGCTATTAGATTAGCTAAATCCAACAGCAATA
Source organism: Crocodylus porosus (assembly GCF_001723895.1). Classification (NCBI taxonomy): domain Eukaryota; kingdom Metazoa; phylum Chordata; order Crocodylia; family Crocodylidae; genus Crocodylus; species Crocodylus porosus. The sequence goes on along the minus strand of NW_017728951.1, from coordinate 45,041,639 downwards.
GTATAAGAGTACAAATTGTTCTAATGATTCATGGATTGAGGACCACTGGGACAGCAGATTGGACAGGGGAAGGAGATTGGAGTGACACTCAGGTAGGGTATAGGGCAGCAGGCCTATCAGAAAGGTTGTTGTGCCCTACTTTATACACTAAAAACAACTTTAAGATGTTATCTGAAAAGGCTACTTCTCTTCACTCTGCATCAGAGACAGTTGATGGCAGGCATGCCCTGAAAAACTGAAAAATTATCTTGAGATCCTGCTGAAAGACTGACTCCAAAGAAATAACCAAAGCTAGACCATGTAGGCTCTTAAAAATGTGGTAGGTCTGCTGAACTTTGTAAGATCCCACACTGCATACACCTACACCCTGTTCCTCACTTACTGTCTATACGGTAGCATATTGGATTTCCTCCAAAAAGGAAGGAATGTAGGCATATTTTTCAGAAGATTAATGCTCCCACCCTCACAAGTTCCTCACGATTATTCTTATCCCAAAGTCTTATTTTCTGAAATATTGTTTCCTTTATTATTCCTGCTATGCTTTTTTTTGCCTTAGATTAACAGTAGTCTTACAAATGCAACAGCTTTCCAGTTTCTGACATATTTTACCTATCACTAAATTCATTCAGTCAAAATCAAAACTTGGTAGCAAGCACGCTACAGCCGGATGACTTTGTATACAGACTTATGATTTGTATGGATGAGGCACATCAGTGATTAGAGTGAGAGACAGAATATCTTCAAGAATTCATGTATCTTAAACATGTCCATCAATTACCTTTCAACCATGTTTACATGTAGTATAGCTACAGAAGGTTTTCACGCCTTACTTACAGATGTATGTGTTAATATCAACAATAATATTACTGAAAAGCTGCCCTTTTACTAGACTGCTGATGAATGCTAATGTCAGAGCTGACTTGCTTCTCAATATGAGTGAATGAAAATGAGAAATATTTACAAGTTCTCATGGTACTGTATCTACCATAATAAAAAGGGAGCGTTTGTGGGAAATCAAGAAAATAACCAGTTTGCTAATTGAAGTTACTAGCTTTATATTACAAGAGAGACAAATTAAACTTCCATCTTACAAGGCTGGCTAAACCAAGTCAAGGGTAGCTCTTTACCACATTGAATTCTTCACGGCTGATTTTGCAGAGACATGAAACATCATCTCTGTGTGGGTTCACCCTGCAGCACAATTCATCTATTAAACATTTGCTGTGTTTCAGAAAGTCAGGAGGAGTCAGTATGTTAAAATAAACCAAGTTGCAGTATGTTTTATATTGAATAATTTTTCATTTGTGTGTATAAATGTTTATAAGTCTGCCTCAGAATACCATCCATGCATGCTGAATAGCTTTAAAGAATGGGGAAATATAGCACAGGTGCATAATATTTAGATAAGGTAGGATAGTTTGTAATCAAGCCAAGCAACAAATTGCCACTGAGGCTGAAATAGGCAACCATCCCAAATGCTCACATTTTAATTCCGCTCTCCCTCCTTGGCTCCATCTTCTGGGCAGCACCAACTGGAAACGAGGCACAAACTTGCAATCATATGATTATGGGGTGCGAAGAAGCTTCTGTTGTCCCAGCAATAAATCGTCTCATTGTGGGGCTTGGGGTGGTATGTTTTCTGAGAAATCCATATCTGAGGAAAAAGAAGAAAGCCATTTTTCCCTGGTGGGTTGATTTAAAAAAAGATAAGTGCTGTGTGGACCTTTTCAAAGGATTTTGAAGGTTAACACAAATCCTAGGTGCATTATTATCAAAGCTACTTCATAAATTATGGGGTGAGTTCCTCAGCTGCAGTAGTAAAGCTGTAGTAGTTGATAAGATAATTCCTCAGCCATTTGTCTACTGGTTCAGCAGTTTGTCCACAATTGACACTTGGGATTCCTCATGGTGTTGCATGCCCTTTCCAGTGGGATGATAGATGCACTAACATTAGTGTTCTCTTGCAAGCAAACACCATGAGCATTGAGGTAATGATCATCTGACATCAACTTCGCTGGGCTGGCCATGTCATCTGTGCTTTGGACTCCAGACTCCCAAAGCAAATTTTATTCTTCGAGCTTCAAGAGAAAGCACTTCAAGGACACCCTCAAGGCCAGCTTGAAAAAAGGCAACACCGACATTGCCTAGCACTGCCCCGAATGGGGGAAGAGTCTGCTGAAAAGATCTCAGGACTTTGAAACCTTATTACAGTAACAGGAGATGAAAAAGCAGGAGCAGCAGAAACAGCATGTTGTGAACTGAATCAAGGATCCACAGCCACCCATCCCACATGGAAACACATGCCCAAGTTGCATCAGTCTGTCAATCTGAGATGGGCCTCATCAGCCATCTTTGGACCCACAGATAAGGCAATCCTGTAAGACTATCATCCTCATCTGGAAGGGATTGCTGAAGAAAAACATGCCCTTATCCTTGTTATGCACAACTGAGTCACAGATGTCACCATAAGTGACAGTATAAGCACTGTAATACCCAACACCTTTACATAATGGCCCAGATTTGTTACCGATTTAAGATAAGCATCCTGACTTCAATGGCAGCCAACCGGGGGTGCCAGTGTGGACAATGTTGTTCTTGCCTCGTATTTGTTTCACTCAGGGTGACTTTACAATATTCAGTCTTCTGTTGCTTTTTCCTCCTTTGGTTGCTATGGAAACAATACAGCAAGGGTGACTCTTGATGATAGCAAACACAGAGCAGTCATTTTATACTATAATCTTGGGTGATGGTTATGACCGCATATTATGATACTCACCTGAATCTGTGTGCAAATAAGTTTCTTTTTGAACCTGGGTATATCATCTGCTTCTACAGCTTCCTGTGGTAGTGAGTTCTGCAAGTTAGCCATGTATTGCATTAAAAAAAAAATTCTATCTTGTTTGTTTTAAACCTGTCTCCTGCTAATTTTTTTTTTGGGGGGGGGGGGAGGGAAGGGTCCCTAGTTCTAGTATTCTGGGAGCTGGTGAATAACAGTTTTCTATTCACTTTTTCTGTGCCATTCATAGTTTTATGGACCTCTGTCATATCTCTTCTCAGCCCTCTTTCCAAATCAAAGTTTCCTAGCCTTTTTAGTCTCTTCATATATGACAGCTGCTTATCCTGGTTGTCCTTCTCTATATCCTTTCTAATTCTTCTACATCCTTGAAGGTGCAGAGATCAGAACTGTGCAGAGTATTCAATATGTGGGTGCACCAGGGCTAGATTAACCCTTTAGTGGGCCCTAAGCAAACAAACTAATTGGCCCCTGCTAAATACTGTATATTTATATTATTTTAATTATTGAATGAAAAAAAGGATGCAAAATAAACACAATGGGCCCCCTCTTCACTTAGGGCTCTAGGCAAGTGCCTAGTTTGCCTATGCATTAATCCAGCCCTGGGGTGCACCATGGGTTTTTGTAGTGACATGTGTTTTCTGTTTTGTTTTCAATTCCCTCCCTAATGATGCCCAATATTTTACTGGATTTTTTGGTCATCACTGCACACTGAGTTGATTTTTTAGAGAACTATCTACCAGGAGACTTTATTCTTCTTCTTCAGATGGCATGTCTTTTTAGAGGTATCACCATATACTTAAATTGTTCCTTTTCTATTAGTTCTTACCTCAGATAGCACTTGCACACCTCAAAAAAACATTTCTCAAAAAGGTGTATACATTCTCAGAGCATGAAACAGTTTTAGACTGATATTTTAAAGCACCCACTTCCTTATTACTTAAGTCCCAGCATTCTTTTCTTTTGCATCTAGAGATGGTTATTTCCCAGGTAGTATAAAGGAAGGGGTCATAAAGTTTGTCAAATAAATATGCTTAGTAAAAAGGAAATGAATAAATGATAGCAGTGACGGCAACTGCAATCCTTCTCTGTATTTGAGGAGCATTAGTGTTAATTAGTCATGTAATTTAATTTTAAGGGATACTAATTTATCACATCAAAACAATTCAGTTAGATATCATTACTTGAAGAATAAGTGTCATGGGTGCATTCACTGCCATCACTAGGAAAGGTGTCTGATTTGCCAGGAGGATATTTGTGGTTGATGATGGTAACACAAACAGAAGATGCTTAGGTGACTTCTAGAGAGTGTAAACTAGTTCCTTCCATAAGCCATACTGGCTGCTAAACTGAACAAATAAACTAAATTGATTATGTTGTGTAAAAAAGTAGGAAAAAAAGAACACAGCTGGGAAATAGAGAGGGAAGGGAAAAGAGAGATTCTTCCCACTGTAAAGTATTCATATTCAGGAGCTAAGTGAACTGCTGTACCCACATACTCTTCTTCTAGCAAAAGAATAAAATACCTTGCCAAGTATGACACGCTGGCAAAAGATTCAAGATTCCTATATGTCAAAAAAATTCTACTGCAGAAGTCTTTTGGGGGACTGAGCCATAAAGCTGTGGTTCAGTTATAGTTTTAAAATTACAGCAAGGGATGGATATAGTTTCTTAGGTTGTTTACTAGGTATGTTTTACAGTTTATTAGGTTGAACCAGTGATAATCCACCAAAGTAGCTGTAACAGGTCACCCTTCCCAGCACCATCTTCCCTGTCCACTCCTTACGTGGGGTGCCCTTGGATTCTTCTACTCCTCTGCCACGTCTTGATGGAAATTATTATGCTGATGTTCTTGTAAGCAGGTGACTGCCTATTGTATTTCATATGTTGGGGCCTTTCGCCTCCATGGGCCTTGACCCCAGTCTTTCTCTAGCTAGACCTCCCCATCTAAACCCACCAAACAGGGTTTGACTCCAAGGCTGTAGCCTTTTTCGGTGTCTTGGGGCTCATGACGCTCCTTTTCTGATCCAATCTGGAGCCTAGTCCCCCTGGCCTAGAGGCCCGGCCATCGGCCCCACAGCCGGGGTGGAGGGTCACCATTTCAAAGCCGGGGAACAGCCTCGAACTCAGATCATCTCAGTCCAAAAAAATAAAATTGTACCTCCAGGTATACCAGACCACCCCAGCCTTTTAAGATCATGCCTTCTGGCACCAGGGTCTTAACTCCCCCAAAAGGCTACACTCTTGCTGGCACTGGGTCCTCACTCTGTATTGGGCCCCCAGATGAAGCCTCCTCCTTCCCCTGATACCCTCACCCAAACCACTGGAGTTATTCAATAAAAAATAATAATAATATGAACAATTCTGTCTGTGGACAATAACTGCCACCCAAAAAATGGGATTAAAAAAGGCAGCATGCCAGCTTACATTTACTCAGGTTTCATGCTTCGGCTCCCCACCGTCAGCTACGGTCTTTCTTCTGAGGTTGCTGCCAGCCCTCCGGGGTCCTTCATAGTTCCCCTCCTCCAGCCTTTGGACTGCTCACCAAGCCTTTCCATGGAGCTCTGGGACATACTCCTTCCTCTTTGGCTTCTGGCTCCCACTGCTGCTCTGCCCAGGGATTTTATAGTCCTACCCTGCCTCTTCTGGTCAGCTGACTAACTGGCCAGGCTCAGCATTTAACCGCCTCCTTATTGGCACTCTGTGCCAGAAAGTTCTGGCCTTAAAGGGGCTGGCCTGTCTTCTGGTGACAGGGCTAGGGTTTCATTAATGTTAATAGCAATTTTGTTCCCCTGATGAAGGGAGAATATACTTCTAAAAGAGTCTTGTAGTGAGGAAATAGAAAATATAAAACTCTCAGAACTGAAATCTGATCTTTTTTGTTTAAATATGTCATTTTTGACAGTTCTACTGGAGACAGAAATTTATAGTAAACCAAAAGGTCTGGTTTTAGTGTTGCATAATGGACCAGATTTTCAGTGGGGAGGATACATGTGTAGTATTTTGCTTGCGTGCCAAAACTTGATGAGTGTTTAGGCAAATCTAGTAGCCTTCTGTGAATGTATTTTACGTGCTTAAATAACAAGTATAACTACTTAGTATGTGGAATGAGTACAAAATACTTCAGGTGAAACTGAACTAGATGCAATAAAATACCTTCACCTACCCCTTTCTTTGTTGCCTGCCAGTCTACCAGATTGACTAAAACCTCTCTTCCACTAGTGGCTACTTTCTCAATGAAATGAAGAATTCACATGCGCATGTAAAAAAATCACTGATAACTTAGGACAAGATGTTGAAAATGTAGTCATATTGAAGTCTACAGGACTATTCTGTGAAGTAGTGAGTGCTCTCAGAGAATGATAAAAGTGACACAATCTGGCCTGTAATTTTTAAGTATGTAATAGAGGTGATTCTGATATATGAATAAGATTGCTTTTAAGGTTTTATTTAAAGACCTCTTATAAAGCCTGTGCTTAAGGTTTGTATGTTTCTAGTGCCTGATGAACAGTAGACTGCCTCTGCCTTTTATATTTAGTGCCATTTTCAACAGCTGTAGGAAAAGGTTCATGACCACATTCAAGATTTGGAAGCATGTGAAAAAGAAGTACTTTTTAATATGTCTTTTCAAATATATATGTCAGTTAAATGTAGGAAGATAAGTGGAAAAGAATGAAGTGAAATACTAGTCACATTGTAACCCAATATGAATTTTGACATCTCTGGAGTCAGGATTTTACCCATGATCTACTGGTCAGAGCAAGAGACCAGGCACTGGAATTGCTTGTTTCTGTTCTTTGCACAATCACTGCCTCATCATATGATCTTAAATTAATCACTAGGACTCTTAACAGCACAGTGAATGCCTGCATGTGCAGCATGTGTAGTTTGCAGTGCCACAGACAGGTCTGCAGCACTGCATACCACACATGCATGCTCGTCTGGATGCACCCAGTGTGTTCAAGTATTGGAAACCATAATGAAGTCGTGTGCTATTGAAGTATGCAAAGCTTTTACAGGATGAAAGGTGGCATATAAATACAGAGAAAGAACTTATTTATTTTACTATAATTTGTGAATAGTTGAGATCATGAACTTTTATGTTTAATTTTGAACTTATCACTAGATCCTCACATTAATAGTTGTAATAAATCCCCTAATAAAAATAGAGTTGACCTGCTTTTTCTTCTGAAATTAGACTTGGTTTCCCAGTCCCCCCTCCCTTTTTCCCCTTTTATTTATTTTGCAGAATACTGTTTATTCTTTCAGTCTTTGGACTCAGCTGTATTTTAATTATGGCTTTTACACAGTGCCTAGATAGACTGAAGGAAAATAAATGCTGACTATGTAGTTATTCATGCAAGGTGCCTACACAATAAGAGATATAGGCTGGCCTTGGCTGAGGTGGTTAGGAATGGTCCTGCTATAGTTGGGGATGGTCCTGCCCTCCTGAGGTCCCTTTCAACCCTAATTTTCTATGATTCTATGATTTTAAATAAAGCTTGTCTTGTTTTCCACTTTTCATAATTCAAGTAACAACAATTGATCATTTTAAAAGTATTGGGAAGCACTAGCAAAATGAGTGTGAGAATTTTGTGCTGTGTAAATGTACATGGATAAATCTGATGTCAAGTGTGAGAACACTGCACTCTTCCTAATATTGTTCTGCCTGTGCTTCCAGATAATGGGACATGATGCTCAGTGAACACTGTAGAAGACCAGTATCCAAACTTTGTTTCCATTTGTCAGCTTAAAAAAGAGAGCACCCATAGATAATCTCTCCATCTCTTTAGAAATGAATGAGTTTTGCTGAGGAAAAAAATATGGTTTATTCCTTTTCAAATGATACACTAAATGCTGTACTGCTCTGGCACATTTGTGTAAGATGAATGACCCCCAGTGGTCATGATGTAGATTACCTACTGGCACTTTTCATTTCTATTCCTCCCAGAAAAGTGATAGAAATGGAATTATTTCAGACAGACCATCCTTGATAAATGCTTTTTATAGTAAGAAATTGCTTTCAATCTGAAATCTCAACAAATATGTCCTGACAAGTGTATTTCACTTGGCGAAAGTCTTCTCATCGCTGTCACATATTGAAGATAGTGAGAAGTCTGCAAATAAAACCAAAATTGTTCAGGTTATGATTCACCTGGATGAAGACAAGAAATTCAATCAGTTGTGTTCCATTGCTTCACAGATGTACTTTTTTCTGTATAATATAAAGGGGAAGCTAACAAACTAAGTAGAGACATAACACTTTTTGAGCAAAGTTGTTTCACATCAAAGAGATCTTATAATAGAAAATATTCTTGATATCTGTCCCTCAGAGCAGATTGTTAATATATATATTTTTTATAAATAGTAATTCTCTTTGCTAGCTTTCAGGAATGATTCATAGACATGTAAATGTCTAATATAATTCACATAAGTGAAAATTAAGGATTCTTGGTACTTTCTAAGATCAAACCCTATATTCTGCTTCATGCAAACACTTGTTTTATAGCCACACTTTTTTTTCTTGCACTGAGTTCATTTAACAGACTTTTAATAAGTGAATAGATGTTTATTAAGGAGGCCATCCTTGATGGACTGGCCCAGGCTAACATTCTAAGGGATAGCCAGCACGGGTTTGTTGTGGGTAGGTCTTGTTTGACCAATCTCATTTCTTTCTATGACCAGGTCACCTGGACAAG
>NW_017728951.1:45003783-45032306 GCF_001723895.1 Crocodylus porosus | reverse complement strand
TTGGATGCTTATCTTGCTGGGATCCTATGACCCCAGCTGACTTCCTGCCCTTTGGGCAGGGGGCTAGACTTGATGATCTCCCGAGGTCCCTTCCAGCCCTAATGTCTATAAAATCTATGAAACAGGTTCAATATAGGTATTTTTTCATGTGTATTAAGCACATATTTTATATATGGTTTTGCTTCTATTAAAATAATTTAGGATTTTAAGACATTTTAATGTTTAATTACTACTTGTTTGATAAGTTATTTTTTCCCTTACTGTAAGCCCCCTTGAGCCTTTATTGGGAAGGTTAATAGGGCTGTGTGAAGCTTTGGGTGCCAATTCCATTTGGAGGAGATTCGGCCCAATTCAGTGGCCGAATCTCCAAATTTGAACTGAATCGGGACCAATAAAAAGGTCCAAATCAATTCAAGGCTTTCCAAATAGATTTGGAAAAGATTCAGAGAACTCTGATGATTCAAGCAGTCCCTGTTGGCCACCACAAGGAGCTGGAGTTGGATTCGGAGCTGGTAAATAGGTGGTGGGAAAGGGGGAGGTTGGAGGAGGGGGGTGGGGACCATGGGGGTGCCTCCACCAGGCCCCATCCCCTGCCTGCTCCCCCAGCCCCACTATAGCTGCTCCTCCTGCCCCAGCTCCCGGTGCTTTAAAAAACAGCCCCCACTCACCAGGTGCTGCCTAGTAGTGAGGGTGATCCCCGTTGCCCCCCACTGCCCCATGCTGTGTGGGAGGCTCTGCATGAGCCTCCCTAACCCTCCCCACTCCCCCAGCCCCCTCATGGCTGCCTCACCCACCCCAGCTCTGGCCCTTTAAGAAAAGAAAAAAAAACCCTCGCCAAATGCACCAGCTCCTGTAGTGACCTCGGGGCTTTGGCAGGCAGTGGGGATTGCCCCCTGCTGGGCAGGAACTGGTGAGTTCAAGGTTTTTTTATTGTCCTTAAAGGCCTGGAGCTGCAGCAGATGGGGCAGCCTTGTGGGGGGTGGAACAGCGGGGCTTGTGACAGAGCCCCCCACGCAGCATGGAGCAGTGGGGGACAGCAGGGATTGCCCCTCCACCCCGCAGCACCTGGTTAGTCAGGGCTTTTTTTTTAAAGTGCTGGGAGCTGGGGTGGGCAGGGCAGCCATTGCTAGGGCAGGGAGAATGGGCAGTGGATGGGCAGCAGCCGAATCTCTGAATCAGATTTGGCTGAATCGATTAGGAACAGTGATTCAAATGACCGAATCGAATCACTGTCCCCCAAATCGGCTGAATACAAAGCGATTGCTAGCCACTTTGTACAGGCCTAAAGCATATAAATCCAATAAATAAATAAAAGGAAGCATATAAATTTATATAAATAAATAAAAGGAAGCAGCTTGTAAATAAAGTCCTGCATGCATGACTTATGGGCTGATATTTGTGTCTTCATGTATATGTTTGCGTCCCTTTATATTATTTTCCCGTTTTCAAAGGATTCTAGAATAATAGATATCCAACTCCCACTTATTTATAATAGGATTTCTGAAACACTGCATGTGTATGTGTGAGCATATAGACATATAAGTGTATAGATGTACATTCTATAGAATAGAATGTATGTAAGTGTATAGAATGTGTATATTCTACTCTCCATTTTGAGAAAGTGGAAACTTACATCTGAGGCTGTCCTTGATGAAAGAGAAAGAAATGCTCAAATTCTTTGGGGTGATAACTTGCCCTCCTTTTTCAGATATTAATGAGCCCTTTTGCATTTCAATGCATTTTGATGCTGAAAGTAAAAATAAGAAAGACTTGCAGGTTAGAAGTATAATTTTAAGTAGCAGATCAGGTTCTTTAATAACCTCAGGCTCAGCTTCTGATAAAAATGGAAGTGTCATTCATTGCTGCATTTTGCACATTGTCCTTAGGCTGCTTACTCCCACTCATGCCAGCTGCCAGATCTTTCCCAACCCCCACCTAGAGTTAGTCTGATGACAATTTTTCATATCAAATGCTGATAAAATTGAATATACTAGAATGCAGATCCTTATCCAAAACAAGGAAACTCTGTTGCCAACTCCCACAATGCACAGGGAGGCTTTGCTGTACTCCTGCGTTGGCTGCAGGGGATGTTCTGAAGTAGATCCCATAAGATGCAGCAAGGGGAGACTGTGATGAGATTCCTATCTGACGTAAGGAATTCTCTGATTATAGATAATGTCAGCTGCAGGGGGAACTAATGTAGAGACCTAAGAAATCCAAAGGGAAATTTCCTTTAAATCTCTTGGGGTATAAGAGAAGACACCATAGGAAGACAATAAAGGTTGGGCAGCTACAGATGATAATTCAAATGCTATAGAGGTAAGATGAGCTCCAGTACACTCAATCAGAGGAATAAAAGCTGGGCACTGGGGAAACAAATATACTATGTAAAAAGAGACTCCATCAGTTTTATATCAGTCAGGAGAACAAAGTTGGGTCTATTGTGCATGATACCATACCATGATGGAGTTCCACAGTTAAATCAATGGAACATTTGGTGCATTCTAGTGTATATTACGTCACCTGCAGAATTCAAATCAATGGGTTCTCAATACCCTATTAAAAGTCTCCTACTAATAATAACAGCATGAGTATATGAAGCACTCTGTGGACCAGGAGTGTGTGTATTCAAAGTGGGCACATGTCTGATACTGTTAGGGTGGCAAGTAAGCATATTAAATGAGATTAACTGGAAATGTTTTTTTTTTTTAATGCTTAGTCTTGAAAAAGATACCTGCAAGATCTGTCCCTGCTCTAGGACCTTGCTGTTGTAGTTGCCAGTATTTGTCCTCTTCATTGGTAGTTATAAGAGATGCTCTCCAGTTCAGGTCTCATTCATACACATTGGTGACTAGCACTGTGAACAGATGCATCCTCACCTACTTGCACATAGTGAAACAGAAGACAACAGTTTTACAAACTAACAGCCTAGCACCATTCTCAGGTGTTAAATTCATTAAGACAATGTAGAAGCAGATGGGGAAAAAAAGCGTATTGATCCCCAAAATCTAGTACTAGCAAGAGCCCAGCTTCCAGGTATGTTACAGCACGGAATTTATTTTAATGGTGAAGTAAGTGCCTTGCTGTTTCCTATCCTGATTTTAATTTAGGGTGGCCATATTTTCTGAATGTCAAAATGGGTCTTTCTGTTCCCATCCCACTGTCTAAGCTCCACTGTCAGCTGAACACACTGGAGAGCTGGGTGGAGGTAGTGAAACAGTTCTGTTTTTGCCAGGACAGTCCCATTTGAAAAATGTCCTTGGTGTCCTTCAAAAACAGGACGAAAACATTAATTTGACCACAGCACCAGGATGCCCAAACACATGCTTAGAACAGGGCTTTCCTAACAAAACAGGATGTGTGTTCATCTAATATTAAGTGCTTTTCTTAAGGGGCTTTATTAGCATAATTTGCTGTCTCTGGAATGTGCTGTCTAAATGCTAACCAGAGCACAGGTCTTTCCTATTTGCATTTCCATTAAATACTGGGGAAGATGTAGGTCCTGTTTTGAAAATTGTCTTGTTCTGTGTATACTTTTTCTCAATCCCATTTATAAGAACTTATGTGCTTCTCCAGATTCACCTTTAGCTCCTTTGTAGGTTACATGAAAACAGTCATGGAGTGCATACATGACATCTTATTCAATGTGTAATTTTGTCTGTCTCCAGTGTTACTAACTTCTTTTCTTCACAGATGACATTACAATTACAATGAGTCTAAAAATAGCAACCTTTTTGGTATCATTTTTTTTTCTTTTGTGCTAACTTCATTTAATTGACTTGTATACTGAACTGGAAGTACTGAAAAACTGTGTAAAATGGGGTAGAAGATAGACTACCTGTTTTCTGTTATAGACATTGCTTTTCACCATGAACCATGTTTCTTGTCCCAGGCTTACACAGCATGATACCAGAAAGACTGTGATGGGTGGTAACCTAGGAGGAAGGGACCATGACATGAGGAGACTGAAAGAGCAGGAGAAAAAAACAAAAAAACTCATTTTTCAGACATTACAAGTTAAGGGCATTGAAACCCTGAGGGTTTTCAGGCATTTCTCAGGAACATTTTTCCCCTTTTTGAAAAGTATTGTGAAATTGTCTTTTCAGTTATAGATGCAATGATGACTCAGACACTCACAAAATACTGAGGTTTTTTTCCTTCTCTGAGAACTTAACTTGCAGAGGAAGAATATAGGACAAGCTCTCTTAAGTTTGCTGTTATATTCTGTTTTGCTGAATGTTTTAGCCAGTTGGTCTAATTGTTTTTTAAAAACTATAAAACATTTGCAGAAAGGTACTGTAGAAGTATTTGACTGATAGCCTGCATAAAACATGGGGTCAGACCTTTTTAAGGAACTGGGTGAAGTAATGAATTAACTAAAGGTTTCTGCAGACAGTGGTGTACTTACTAAAAAGGATGACTTGAGTTTAGTCTGACATGGGGTTGATAGTCATTAACCTTCAGTTTCTTTTAAAGCTATATTTAAAAAAAGAATTGGAGTTTGCCTTTTCAACTGTCAGGATTTTTACTCTGTCTGTCCTAAAACTTCAAATTACTGTGCTTTGTACACATTTCAGTAAACCTGACCTGTTCCATACAAAAAGAAGAGCCTTCTTTCAGTCTTTTAATGCAGTAGGCCTCATTATGTTCAACAAAGCATGCTAAGTAATACATGCTGTTTCCTTTCTTCATTTAAACTGTGAAAAGAATAGCTATCAAGACTTGTAAAAAAAGTGCTCTATTAGTTCTTTGACATGTGTACACGACTTTACTACTTAGCTTATTAGCCCTTTGCTCTTGGCTAAGAGAAATAGATAAGACTTCAGAAAAGAGTCTGGTCTCATTGGCAACAATGTAAATTGCAACTAATTCCATAACATTATTGGTATTGAATGCAAGGAATATATATTAGATAGTCTAGATAGCAATCCATAAACTGGCTCAAAATGATATTTATCCTCAGTGAGCCAAATTCTGATCTCTGATATTGTAGTATGGCTCCATCATATTTTGGAGATTAATATGTAAAACTGGTAATGGATACATAACTTGATGGCCAGAACTATATGATACATGCATTTCAATCTTGTAGGAATCAAATGGATTTCGGAGTGCTTACAATTTTAATACTAAGGATAGCAAAACCTGGTGCTGGGGAAGCTGAAAATGTTTTCATTTGCTTCAGAAAAGTGAACCCTAGTTTAGACAGTTTGTCAAAACTTTTAGTTTTACAAAGTGGACATGTTTTTGTGGGGTTTTTTTTGAAAGAGTGAGGAGTGGGGGGAGGGTCAGTTATTTGTGTAAGATGTATAATGGTTTCACTGAAATGATGTGTGACAGCATTTTCACACAACCAATGCAGGGTAATGGTGCATAACCAATAAAAGAAGCAAAAACTCTTTGAACTCCTAAAGAGAGTTGAAACTGAACTTCAGAGGGATTGAAATGATTGGTGTTGGGGTTTGCATTTTTTATCTATCCGCTCCTAATCCCAGTAGCATAACGGAAAAACTGGAAGTCAACCATATTATATTTAAGTAACTTTATTAAGAGTTTATATAACTGCAGGGTGGGATAGATTAATAATGGAGATATCTCATTGGAATCAGATCTTTCTAATTCTTTTTTTAATCTTCAATTTAGATCTTACTTGGACCCAAAATCCCCATCCCGAGGGTTCCCAATTAGCCTGCTGCTGCTGGGGTGTTAGAAATCAGGACCCAGATCCTTATTTTACAAATGATCTTCCCTTTTTCAGGTGTACTAAGACAAAAATAAGACAAAACTTGGATATGAAGCATCAGTTCACATAATCTATTTTAAGCTGTTATGTACCAATAGGAATCATACATGTAATAGGAGCACGACAGAGATCATAGGTATTTTTTTTTATTTTTAGTGCCTGCTTTAATGCAGTTTTGTTTTATTATTTAATCCCTTTCAGTGCTTTTGGGAATACTGCAGGGTTTAGGAAGCTGAGGTGTACTAGCCTAAAACAAATCTCCCAGCCCTGGCGCTGCTTTCAGAATGGGAATGGGGAAAGGGAGCGGAGGGAGCTTATTCTGGGAGTTGCCTGGCTGGTGCTGGAGGGTGGCGTGGGTGGAATGGAGCCCCCCCACCTCAAGAGGGCTCCAGTTCACCTGCCCCACCCTCCAGCACCAACTGAAAAAAACCCCAAACCGAATTCCCTTCACTCCTTTCCCCATCTCCCATTCTGAAGACAGTGCCAGGAGCAAGGCTGAGCTGTGAACACTGAAAGTTCAAGTTATCATGGGCCTGGGCCCTTTTAAAGTACTTTGTAGCCATGCACTTATGTTTGGTCACAGTTATAGAATGCTTTCATGAGCCAGATTGGGTGAAAATTGTCACTTCTGTCTGCACCTTCTATTTTTTAGTATAACTCTTTAATTTACATCCAGTTTCTACTGACCCCATCTATGCAAGGCTACTATGCAGTAAGGCCGCATTAAGCTTCAGTCTCTGATTCGGTTTGGCCTGCTTTGGTGGCCGAACCTCTGAATCCGAATTGAATCAGGAGACCCTTTAATCTGTCTGAACCAAACTGGAACCCTCCAAATTGATTCGGAGAGATTTGGAAAGATTTGATGATTTGGACATAGACACAGCTTTAAATATTTTTTTGTCATTACCTTGAGGTACCAGGCATGGCTCATGAATGCTGCGATGCTGGGGTGGATGGAGCATCTCACGGGAGAGTGGGAGGCTCCTCAGCATGCTTGGCAGCAGACCAGGAAGTGGACAAGAAGCATTTCTGGTCCACTTCCGGGTCTGCCAGGGAATGTGCTGGGGCCCTCGCTGTGCTCCCTTGGCTGAGCAGTTGGCCGCAGGAGACCTTGGGTGCTCCCCCAGACCCAGGAAGCACCAGTCACTGAGACAGGAGGTGTGGCAGCACCCCTTGGTGCACTCCCCGGGGGAACACAGACCCCAAAATGGACTGGAAGTCCGTCTGGTCCACTTCCAGGTCTGGTGCTGAGTGCACTGGAGATCCCGTCATGCTCTCGTGGGATGCTGCATCTGCCCCAGCATTTCAGCATTCACAAACTGCCTGGTACCTTGAGGTATGTAGAAAAAAACATTTGAAGCTGTGTCCATGGTTGAATCACTGATTCTCTGAATTAGCATCAAATTTTCAGATTCAGATTTGGCTGAATCGAATCAGAGACACTGATCTGAGTCAACTAATAGAATCACTGTCCCTGATTTGGGCCAAATCCAAATCGAATATGGCCCATTTTGCACACCCCTACTGTGCAATAGTTTTGTGTGGCAGAAACCTAGGTGTAACGCTACTGTGCATTAGTCTCAGGCTCCTGCGCAGTCAGCATCACAAAAGAGCTGTTCGGCAGCTAACGTGGGTTGTTTATGCAAGTACTAAATGACTATGCAGTAATAACTGTGCAGTCAGTGTCTCATGTAGATGCAGCCCCTGATAACAAATAATTTAGATGTAGCATCTCCATCTTAGATATATTTAGAGACAATGACCGTTTTGGGCAGCCGAGCCAGGAGGGTGTGGGGGGGGGCGGTCCTGGCGCATTCCCTGGGGGGACGCAGACCCTGAAGTGGACTAGAAGTGCTACAAAAATATTTTTGAAACCTTTCCCCCCGTTTGGATGCTTAAAAATGTTCAGGCAGGTTACCGTTTGTTTCAAGGGAGAGAATTTTTACTGGATTGGTAAAGCTAAAGTGTCAGTAACCCAAAACCTACTGCTGCATCCCTGTTTTTCTCCTTCCTTGTACACTTGGTTAGTTTGGCAGGAAGCTCAGCTTTCTGGAATGGAAGATATTCAACAAACGTAATCCTAAAATGGTAGAAGGCTGATCTGATCTGCAGAGGCTCAAAGTCTTCAGCTGTCCATTCCTAAGTTTCATTTACTTTTATTCTACTGATTCTATTTCCTTTGCTAAAGTAAGATGTGTGAAGTTAGTATAACACTTACCACAGTGCTGCTGCATGTGTTACCTGCAGGCTGTATCACCTAGTGCTGTGAACTTGCTGGTTTTTGTTAGTTAAGTCATATTGGGCCCAGTCAGCCCTTGGAAGGAAAGTATCAAAGATGCTCTGAGAAATCATGATACTAATTCAATAGGTTATTTTGTTCATTTAAAGTCATATCTAAACCAGTGACCTAGTGCTATGCTAGTCCAAGTGGTTTTGTTTTGTTTTGTTTTGGGGCGGGGATTGTATGTGTTCACACTTTGATTCTGATTCCCTAAATTCCTTCTGCAATGTCAGTAAAAAACCTCAGGTTTCTATACATGTGCTTTACTATCATGTAGCATTTCTCCTCAGAAGGTTCTGTGTATTAGAGATGTGCAGACTGGTTTGAATTTGGAAACGGTAATTCAATTTGGGATCCACATATTGAGTACATGGCTCTCTACCTGGGCTCTCTTGAGCATTTATTGACAACATTTCATAGAAGCAGGATGTAGGCTGCTGTGGTTCCCCTGCTTTACCTGTGGCAGGTTAGGATATTAAGCCTGTGTAGTGTCAATGATAACAGTAGTCTTGTATAGAGTTTAGATTATGGTTTGTATGGGATGGTTTGGATAGGAGTATAAGAGTATACTATGAGCTAAAAGTATAACAGTATTGTTCAGGCATGCAGGGATGAAAACAGGAAGGCTGAAGTACAGTTGGAGTTGCAGTTTCAGTTAACAAGGGATGTGAAGGGTAACAAGAAGGGTTTCTACAAGTATGTCAGTAATAAGAGGAAGATCAGGGAAAGGATGGATGCTTTATTGAATGGGAGAGGCAACCTAGTGACAGGATGCAGAAAAGGCTAAAGTACTCAATGCCTTTTTCACCTCAGTCTTCACAGGCAAGAGCAACTCCCAGACTTTTGCACCTGGCAGCACAGGTTGGAGAGGAGGTGAACAGTCAACAGTGGTGAAAGAACAGGCTTGGGACTATTTATTTAGTAAAGCTGGACATATAGAGTCCATGGGTCTGGATGGGACACACCCAAAGGTGCTGATGGAGTTGGCTGATGTGATTGCAGAGCTGCTGGTCATCATCTTTGAAAACTCATGGCAATCAGGAGAGGTCCTGGATGATTGGAAAAGGGCAAATATAGTGCCCATATTTAAGAAAGGGAAAAAGGAGGATCCAGGGAACTACAAACCAGTCAGCCTCACCTCAGTCCCTGGAAAAATCATGGAATCCATTTCTAAGCACCTGGAGGAGAAAACAATGTCTAAGCACCTGGATTAGGAACAATCAGCATGTATTCACCAAGGGCAAGTCATGCCTGACCAATTTCATTGCCTTCTATGATGAGATGAGTGGCTCTGTGGATGAGGGGAGACCAGTGAATGTGGTATATTTTGTTTCAAGCAAGTCTTTTGATACCATCTCTCACAACAGTTTCACAGGCAAGCTAAGGACGTGCAGTCTGGATGAATGGACTGTAAGGTGAATAGAAAACTGGCTGGAGCACTTGGCTTAGAGTGTAGCAACCAATGGCTGGATGTCTAATTGACAGCCAGTATCATGTGGAGTGCCCCAGGCTTTGGTCCTGGGGCTGGTTTTGTTCAATATCTTCATCAACGACCTAGAAGATGGCATAAAGTGCACCCTCTGCAGATGACACCAAGCTGCAGGGAGTAGTAGATATGCTGGAGGGTAGGGCTAGGATTTAGAGTGAAGGATTGGGCCAAAAGGAATCTCACGAGGTTGGAGGCAAGTACAAAGTCCACTTGGGACAGAACAGTCCCATGCACAAGTACAGGCTGGGGGCTGACTGGCTAAGCAGCAGCCCTGCAGAAAAGGATCTGGGGGTTACAGTGGACAATAAGCTAAATATGAGCCAACAGTGTGCCCTTGTTGCCAAGAAGGCTAATGGCATACTAGGCTGTATTAGTAGGAGTGCTGCCAGCAGATTGAAGGAATTTTATTCAGCACTGTTGAGGCCACATCAGGAGTACTGTGTTCAGTTTTGGACCCCCACTACAGAAAGGATGTGGTCAAATTGGAGAGTCCAGTGGAAGGCAACAAAATGGTGAGGAGGCTGGGGCACACGACTTCTGAGGAGTGGCTAAGGGAACCTGTTTTATTTAGTCTGTAGAAGAGAAGACTGAGAGGGGATTTAATAGCAGCCTTTGACTACCTGAAGCATGGTTCAAAAGAAGATGCAGCTAGACTGTTCTTAGTCATGGCAGATGGCAGAAGAAGGACCAATAGTCTCTATTTGCAGCAAGGGAAGTTTAGGTTAGATATTAGGAAGAACTTTCTCACTAGGAGGGTAGTAAAACACTGTCACAGGTTACCTGGAGAGGTTGTAGAATCTCCATCCTTGGAGGGTGTTAAGACCCATCTGGATGAAACCTTGGCTTGTTAGACTGTGAATGTATTAATCCAAATATTCAAGTTAATTTGCCCACCCAAAGGGCACTAATCTGTTGGACCCGAATAAATCAGTCAAAATGGCCAATTTATTCTCTAATTAATCAAAGGATGTTTCCGCATTCTAAGTGTTTCTTGGGCCAGAAAGCTAATTAGAGACCTAGCTGGACCATCTATCAACCCTTACTAGTCCAGTACAAAATTTTAATCACAGCTAATTAAGGACGAACTCGCAAGGTTGGGACTGGAATGAATCAACCAGTTTATTAATCAAAGGTAAGTAGTAACAGCATAACAACAATCATAAAATTGTGTTTTGTCCTTCGTGGGGGGATGGGACAACTGCATCCAGCAGTGGGAAGGCGGGGAGAAAAGATATGGGAAAGAAACAGGGAGGGAGAAAAGAGAAAAGGAGAAAAAAAGGAAAAAGGAGAAAAGAATGCGAGGAAAGAGAAAAGGGGTGTGTAGGCTCAATCACATGAGTACGTAGGTGACTTACAAACCCGATTTTAGCCTTGAGCAATCTACTGCAGCAGGGGCAAGAAAGTGATGAGGATTGGGTATGGGAGGTTTTTGTTTTCCTTGCTACACATTTCTTCATTGTTTCTGCTGTGCATTGCTGTTCAAAGGCCAGTGCTCCATTCTGGATTGATGACCTTCAGGGTGGATGGTGCAAGTGATTTAGTCCCATAACTCTGGGTTGATGCCAAAACTCTTCAGAAACACCTTTACGGTGTCCTTATACCACTTCTTTGGTGTGTCACTAGAGCATACTCCATTTGTCAGTTTACTGTAGAAGATTTTCTTCAGCAGGTGTGCATCAAGCATTCTTGAAAGGTGGCCGGCCCCTCTTAGCTGCGCCAGTTTCAGTAGAGTATGAATACTGGGGAGAGCTGATCTTCTGAGCACCTCATTGTCCAGAATCTTGTTCTGCCACTTGATCTTTAGTATCCTTTGCAGACAGCACAGGTGGACGTGGTTTAGTTTCCTGACATGACACTGGCAGATGGTCCAGATTTTGTAGGCATAAAGGAGGGTCAAGAGAATGAGACCTTCAGTTTCATTGATATCCTGATGCCTCTGCAGTCCCAGACTGACTTACAGTCTGCCGAAGGCCACGCTAGCTTTCGCTAGTCTTGCGTTGACTTTATCGTTGATGTGGACAGCACGGGATAGCATGCTGCCTAGACAGACAAATTTGCTGACTATCGACAGTTTTTGACCTTTAACTGAGGCACGTGGCTTCTGAGGCGTTATACCAGGCACAGGGTGAAACATCACCTTGGTCTTCTTCATGTTAATATTGAGTCCAAAGTTGTCGCAGGCGAACGAGAATAGGGCCATGGACCATTGCTTGTCATCCTGTGAGCCTGCACATAACACACAGTTATCAGCAAAAGTCGTGAAGTATGGCTGTTTAGGCTTTGGAGCTCACTCGGAGCCTGTGCAGGTTGAAGATGTCTCCATCAAAACAATACCTGATCCCCATACCAAGGTCATCATCTTGGAAGGCATCTGACAGCATGGCAGAGAATACCATGCTGAAGAGGGTAGGTGTGAGTACGCAGCCCTGTGTGATGTCATTTGTGACTGGAAAGGGGTCAGAGCATTCACCCTTTGCAAGGATGCACGCCATCATGTCGTTGTGAAACTGTCAAACCATAATGATGAATTTTTCGAGGCATCTGTACTTCTTCATGATTTCCCAGAGACCTTTGAGGTTCACTGTGTCGAAGCCTTTGGTTAGATTGATGAATGTAAGGAGAAGGTCGATGTTCTGTTCCTGGCACTTTTCTTGAAGCTTCCAGGCTGCAAATACCATGTTGGTGGTTCTTGTAATACATTTACAAGAACACTTAACAAACTACACAACTATGATGTATTTATTCAACTGGGAATCAATGGTGGAGGGCTTTTATTATATAGTGGTGCAATGCTGATCATGGTGGCTTCTCTGGAGCAAGAAACCCCCTTCTTTTCTCAGAAAGAAGTCCCCTTGGGAAGAGTGATACTCACCAAGGCTATGTGAGCTGCTACTTGTTGTGCAAAGCACACCCGGGGAAAAAGGTCCAGGGAGGCAATTCAGTCACAGCCTCACTCTTCAGAGATCAATGGTGAGGGGAGACCACAAGGTCTTGAACAATTCACTCAGGTCTAAGGTCTGATGCTGCTGCTCCAGCTCCAGCTCCAGCTCCAGCTCCTCACTCTCTTTCTCTCTTGCTTTGTACACAGCAATAGCCAGACAACAGCATCAAACAACAAGTAACCACCCAATAGCACCCACAACCCAAAAGGCCTCTTCTACTCAATCACATGAAAGCACTCAAGCACCCAAGAATTCAAGCCCAGCCACACTCTGTCACGCACCCAGTTACACACCCACTCATGCACTGAGTGCCATGCAGTCAGCAGTGACTTTTATATGGGTAGTACAGCACCTGCCCTCATTTCACTCATTCCCAAATAGGTGCACTCAACACTCAAACAGGCAGGCTTCTGGGGCATTCCAGGCTTTTGCACATGCACACTGTGTGTATCTGTGAGGTAAGGTTCATTCCTTGACCTATTTTCCATCGCATATGCACAGGCTGTGGTACAGGTGTGTGACTTCATTGACTCAGGCCTGATTTCTGGCCTTACAAGCTGGGATGATCTAGTTAGGGGTTGTCCTGCTTTGAGCAGGGAGTTGGACTAGATGTGATCCCCCTGAGGTCCCTTCCAACCCTAATTTTCTTTGATTCTATGATCCTGCCTTAGGCAGTGGGGTTGGACTAAATGACCTCTGGGGGGCCCTTCCAACCGTGCTTCTCTGTGATTCTAGGAAAGTCCCTCTTATTTTCAGTATGCCTTATAATTTGCATGCTATTATTTGTTCTGCTTTGAGCTATTTCTCTACCTTATCCTTCTTCATGCTCTGGTAGTAAGGAACAAGGTCAGGATTGTGGATTTTGACTGCAGTGAGATTGGCAGAAGAGCACTTGTGTCTACTGATCTTACAAGAAAAGGCCCAAAGGAGGTATCCTTTGAATTCTAAGGATGATTACTGATTATTTATACTGATATATAAATATAGATTATAAAATACATTAAAATCACATTATTTTGTTAGAAATGAGAGAAAATCAGTAAATTTGTGAATAATCTAGATTATCCTTTTCCATTTGTATAAATGAGCCTGTGGTATCAAGCTTTTAGCAAGTTAAGTGGCAGAAGTACCTCTTTTCTCAGTTTGATTACAGGAATAGTTATCTTGAAATAGGACTTGACTCTCATATTGTTGATGCAAAGAGGTAGTAAACTGATCAGATTTAGCCCAGTATAAGAGGAGTTTCCAAGTTGCCAGACAGCTCTAGTCTGCCTCATCTCCTCACAGTCACTGAAGTAGAGGGGGTACAGATGAGGGCTGGGGGTATAGATGAGGGACAATATTCATAGCAGTACAATGTCCTAGCTGATTGTAGCTTCTAGAGAACTTGTTTAATCATTGCAGTCGGGCATGGTTTAAAGCAAGGGTGGGCAAAGTCTGGCCCACGGGCCGGATTGGACCCATGTTGGACTCCATTTCCCAGCATCCCCTGCCTATGTTGCCGCAGCCAGTTTCCATGGAGACCCCATGAGTGGCAGGTCTGTGTCAGGCCAGGGTTTCCATGGAGACCAGCCCAAGCAGCGCTGGCAGGGTGTACAGTGGGAGCTGCTCCAGGGTCAGGGCCTCAACCAGACTGGGATCTTACAGTGGTAACAGTGCAGGCAAGATTCAGGGCAGAGTTATGATCCAAAGGGAAATGGAGGCAGCGGATTGTGGGTGTGCCCCAGCTCCAGACCTGGAGCAGCTCCCTGCCCAGTTGCATGCCATGCCAGCACTGCTTGGGCTGGTCTCCATGGAAACCCTGGCTCCCTGCTGCCACAGCCCAGCTGGTCCTGGAGTCTCCATGGAAACTGGCTGCAGTGATGCAGGCAGGAGATGCTGGGAAATGGAGTCCATCCACTGGCCAGATCCACCATTTTTCCCACCCCTGGTTTAAAAGCAATCTTGACAGCAATTTGAGGCCAGTGGGAACTTCTGGTTGCTTGACAAGTCTGAGACTCCTCGCCAATTCTTCTTGAAAGTTTTGGAATAGTTCATGAGACTGGGTATTTAAGTAAAAATATTTTACAAAACATGATAGTGGATGCTGAATAATGCTGGTGGGTATGGAAAAAAACAACCCATATTACCTGTTTTAAAAGTCACATTAATATTTTTCTATAAAGTCACATCCTAACTTTGTTGTGAGGCATGATCGATACATCATCCCTCCGGAAATTAAATATATATATAACTCCATAGCTAGGTATGTCTGACATAACCTTTGACATACATTGTTCTGAGATGCACACTCTCTCACAGTAAGTGAGCCACTGAACTATGGAAATTGATTTTTATGACTACAGATTCACCCTTGGAAGCCTACCCTAAAGGGTTTTACAATACAGGGAGGCACAGCTAGGATATTCTTTCAACCTTATGTAAAAAGCCATTGAGTTTTTTTCTACTCTTCTGCTATAAATAATTCTAGCTCCATATTGTACCAAATATATTGAAAAATGTCAGTTTAAAGATATTTCTATGTGCTACTTGAAATCTCTGCAGTCTACATATTTTGATTTTAATGCTCTCCAGATTTTGTCAGCTGAACCAAGGTTGTTATTTAAACTCTTCTCTGCCTGTCCCATTTCATTTCTGCATTACAGGTTGTGAAATTATTTTCTGTAGCACTCCAGTGTTCAACAGTATTACCTGAAAGAGAGATTAAAATAATGACTATCTATAAAATTTGTAATTGTGCCATTGTATATTGGTTATTTAAAATCTTCTTTGACTTTTAGTCTGTTTTGTAGGATGCCAGAATGAAGATAATTGAAGTTCATTTTATAATTACAAGGACATATGAGTAGTTGTGCAGAGTGTGTGAGCCAGGTTTATGGGATTTTCTAAAGGTGAGAAGGTAGCCTGTTTCTATGACCTGATTCAATATTTCCTTTCATGAATGAGGCAGCCAAGAGTAACAATTTTGCTAATGCTTTGTTTTCTTCTTAAATGTGAGTGACATCAGCCAAGAACTAAACTGAGACCCCTGCATTCATTTCACTTAGACTGCCAGTGAGGACCTTGCTGAGTCTATAGGTTAAACAATAATATGTATCCATTTCTGGACCCGTATTTGATTATGGTGATAGGACATGAGAAAAAGAAGACCAAATGGTTTTCATAGGCTGATGGTGTTTGATCAGAAAGTGATCTGCTATACATTTAGTACATATCCTTCCATTGTGTTTCTTCAGCGGCTACTCTCGTCTGTGTCAGATTCCCATGATATCTCAGAATCACAGAAAAGTAGGGCTGGAAGATATTTAAGGAAGTCATGTAGTCCAACCTCCTGCTCAAAGCAGGACAATGCCCAGCTAGATCATGGCAGTCAAGGCTTTGTTTATCTGGGTCTTAAAAACCTCCAAGGATGGAGATTCCACAACTTTTCTGGGTAACCTGTTCCAGTGTTTTACTAGTCTCCTAGTGAAAGAGTTTTTTTCTGATATCCAGCCTAAACTTCCCTTGCTGTAACTTGAGACCATTGCTCCTTGTTCTGTCATTTGCCACCACTGAGAACAGTCTAGCTCCATCCTCTTTGAAACCACCCTTCAGGTGGTTGAAGGCTGATATCAAGTCTCCCTTCAGTCTTCTCTTCTGCAGAGTAAATAAGCCCAGTTCCTTCAGCCTCTCCTCAGAAGACATGTGCCCCAGTCCCCTAACAATTTAACCACTTCTACTAATGCAGCCTAGTATTCAGTTAGCCTTCTTCACAGCAAGGGCACACTGTTGGCTCATATTCAGCTTATTGTCTACTAGGACCCTCTGGTCCTTTTCTGAAGAGCTGCTGCTTAGCCAGTCAGTCCCCAGCCTGAACCAGTCCATGGGACTGTTCCATCCTAAGTACAGGACTTTGCACTTGTTCTTATTGAACCACATGAGATTTTTTTTTGGTCCAGTGATTCTTGTGGTCATAATTTTCTTTGGCAATATTGTCAGGGTGCCTTCTGCATTGTACTGAAAGATCCTAAGACTATGTTGGTTGTGACTTGCACCATCTGAGGATGTGGCCCAACATGTCTGATAAACGTATTAACTTAGTGCAGTGTTTTTAGCAATGCTAATGGGACAACTGAATCTTCTGAACAACAGATGGATATCAATCACTATTTTATTCAGTGACTTTCCCATCTCTCACTGTGTGTGCAATATTGTCCCATTAGTTGGGCGTAATGTGTCATGCACAAGTGTGATAGTGCAAATAATATAAAATGATATTAGCAACAAAAATAACCAAATGGATCAATTATACTGAGACTGAAACTTGGTTCCATGCGTGTTTGGAGGAAACTCCTTTTGCAGTATGTATGTACTGCCTGTAAATGTATCTCTCTTCTCAGTTTACACTGCAACTGGTGGGGAGCATATTTAAAGATTTAATAAGCAAACATATGTCAGGCTATGAAAAGTTTGGGAACTGTTCATTTTTTCTATTTTTTTCATGATGCATGATTAGTGAGGTGGTATAGTTTCTGCCTTTTTTAAACAGGAGTATAAATATTCTTGCTCCTGCAGGAGTCTCACTGTTCATATGTGAACATAAGTCATCAAAAAAGTAAGGCCATTCCTTGAACATTGTTTAGGGACAGAACCAAAAAGGGGACTGAATGTGGCTGATATAAGCAGCTCCCTGGATTATGAGAAAAACCTTGTTAATTTGGCTGGACATTTTTGACTGGCTCAAATGATCAATAATCTGACCCTAGTTTTGGGGAGAATAATTGAGAATATGTGGAGGATTAGCATTGTCATTATTCACAAGTTGAGGAACTAGATTGGAAAAGTTATTGATTGGGATTAGATGAGGATGTTCATGTAAGCCAAATAGAAAATTCAGTAAATTTGATTCACTGATTTGGTTACATGTGTGCTGCAAAAAATTTTCAAACCTCTGTAATCCTGAAGTTAAAACATATGCAGGTACTTATACCATATTGAAATGCGTTTACTATTCATGTACTGGTACAAACGTGTAGTTCCTGGAAGAGTTCACGGCCTGAAGAAGCACTAATGTTCCATTCAAGTCATGGAAGATTGTAACAATCTTATAGTGCCCAGGGACTCTGGAGTGCTCCAGGATAGATGGGGAGCTTTCATACATATACAGAGCTTACATTTCACTAAGAGCAGAGTGAGATAAAAGGGAAGCTGGGTTTGCTTGAACTCTGAGTATACTGCATTAAGAGAATAGTATACTCACCCCCTCACAGTGTGTTGGATTAGACCTATTTTCAAAACTAAAACACTCTCTCTTCTGAGGGAGGTCTCTCAGCCGTGAGAGAAATTGTGGCCCCTCAGAGTATTTTACTCATGATGACATCAGTTGGCCCTTAAACTGTTATTAACAGCACAGAGCAGAAAGACTCAGTAATGTCTCCCAGCAACTTAGTATTACAGTGGTGAGCTGGGAAACTACAGGTTTTCCTCACCAACCATGGTTTTGAGTATCTGCGCTTCAGAGAAGGGTGGGGGGAGTACAGCCAGAAAATACCCCCACAGCCCCGCTGGCCTTCCCCTGCCACAGCCCCATGGCCCCCCTGGCCCTCCCCCGCCACAGGCTTGCTGGTGCCCCTGTTCCTCCAGCCCTGCCAGTTTTGTCAGTGATGGTTTTGCCAACCACGGAAACCTTCAGGATCCTAACCCCTGTGGTTGGTGAGGGAAACCTGTATTGACCACACAGCATGTCAGAATATAGGTAATTTGACAAGACTGGCTGGTAGTGATCCATGGGCAGAAGAAATGTGAGATATTTTGAGTCCTGAATCAAGGACAGGTGTTTTACAGTGAAAACCTTAGTGGTTGGTAGAATTTTGGCCAAAAAGCTGTCTCTAACAGTGATGTGTGTTCTTTTTATATTCAAGAAAGCTTTCAAGATTTCCCAGAAGCTTTGAGAATATCATTAACAACAATGTTTAAGAGAATGCTGAACTTCTCCAACCTTTATAAAATTACTGTGATATTTATGCCAAGAGGTTACTCTGACAAATTTGCAAGAAATCCTAAAACGGGTAAACATTCTTGAGGAGAAAGGTTAGCTGTAGTGGAAAGGGGTATACATCCTAATCCAGGGACCAAATTCTGTCTTCATAACTTTGTATCTGACTCCCATTAAAGTGCCTTCATAATGATATTTTTTGGCCAAGACTAAAACAAGTCTTTGTGATTGTTACTAATAATTTCAGTCAAAGGTTAAACACATACATGGGGGTTGATGAGGCCATAACCTGTAATCAGTTTAGGAAAGATGCAACAAGAAGACAGCTTCTTTTGTTTTAATTTCCAGTCTTGCTTTTAGAAGGTGAGAGTAGATGATATCCCCTTTGGATTCCCCAATTAATATGAAAACAAACCTCTGCATCAATTTCAGAAAAAAAATCTGTAAGACCTTATTAGATTGCACATCACCTTTTAAACTTTTGATGCCAAGTGGTTTTTGTTATTGTGAGGGAGTGGGGCCTAGGAGAGGCAGTGAACTCCCTAGCGCCCCCCTACTGTCACTTGAGGTGGACTCAGCACCCTCTGTTTCTCGCCCGCCACGTCTTTGATAGTAATAAGTTCATATGGGAGGCTGCCTTTATCCCCTGGTGAACGGTGCGTGTGTTCCTGCCCCTACTCCATATGGGGTGCCTCTGCACACCCCTGCCTTAAGGGCTATGCATGCCTCCTACCTCCCCTTTAGCACGCCCCAAGCCTCGCAGCTGTTCTATGGATGTTGTTTGGTCCCTTGCCCTCTGGCGCCCTCTCTGGTGCCCCTGGGCCTATCACACCCTGGTGCCCCTCTCTGGCACTCCTGGGCTTACCACACTCTTGGCGCCCCGAGGCTGTCCTGCCCCGGCACCCCTCTCTAGAACTTCTGTTGTTACCGGCGCCCCTGGGCCTGGCACATAGCCGCTGCCTTGTTACCGGCGCCCCTGGGCCTGTTGTGCCCTTGGGCTACCGCTCAGCCCGCTGCCCCCTTCCAGGGCCTGTGCCGCGCCCTTCGCGCCCACTGCCCCCTTCCGGGGCCTGTGCCGCGCCCTTCGCACCTGCTGCCCCCTTCCGGGGCCTGTGCCGCGCTTCCCACGCTGGGACTACAACCCCCACTCACCGAGCACCTCTCCAGCACTTGTCCACTGTGCCGACTGCAGCACCCGCTCCGTGCCCCCCCCCACTGGGCACCAGGAGCCCACAAGCCACTGGGCGCTCCTGTGAGGCCTCCTCACACCCCTACAGCCTCACCCGGTCCTCCAGTTCTAACCATAAATAAACCAAACAGTCAGCCAGCCAGCTACAACACAACAAAAGGCCTACCAGCTTATAATCCAAACTTCACCCAGTGCTGACTCTCAGTCATACCGCTGTCTGGACTCTCTCTCTCTCTCCCCCCCGCTCGCATCATTGACCCTGCTACTCAACTCTCCCACAGAGCTGCAGCTGCCAAAGAGGAACTGCTACTCTGGCTCCGGCCTGGGCAGTTTATAAAGGCCCGGCCTTGCCCCCTTCTGGTCACCTGACCTGTCTGGTTGCTGCGGCAACCAGCACCTGAGCTGCCCCTAGTGATTGGCAGCTCCTTAACCCCATATTAGTCACAGGACATCTCCTTGATCCTGTGACAGTTATGAATAAAAAAACAGCATTTAAGGCCTTGGGTCCAGCAGTGTCACAGAGTGCTATCAGTATCTAGGTCCTAGTTGCAAATGTCCTTTGTTTATCATGGATGTTGTTTCAAGGAAAATAAAATGTGACAGTTTTGCCTAGTAATTACATCAGAACTATACAGGCAAAATCAAGAATACATAAGGGAATTTTCTTTACTTGCACTATTAAAACACACACTCATTCTTCCCTTTCATCTGTGTTTTCTTCTTTCCTTTTATTGTCCTTTTTTTAGTCTCAAAATAATATCTGAAAATTTTGTTCAAAGAGATCTGAAGCTACACATAATAACACATAACATCTGACATTTAGAATATGTTTCTGTCCTCCTTCCAAACAGAATACATTTGTATCTGTATATTATAGGGTTTTGCTAGTCAGGAAAATTCAGACTCTTTCTCTCTCCCTCCTTGTATTCCTTTTATGGGAAACCAAAGTAGCTTTATTTTTTCCCAGTGCCTCTAGATTGCATAGGACATTTACATGAGAGTCCTGGATTTCTCTTAGCATTATAGATCTTTGCAATTGTTTCTCCCCCCACACATACTTTAATATGTGATAGCAGTAAGCTGGCATTTATAAAAAAAAAAAAGCAAGTAAATAAGTAAAATAAATGTCTTGGGGTTGGTGCCATCTTACTTTGTGGCTTTTCTCTAAATCCTTGGAGACAAATAGTCAGGAGGTTACATTTTCTTTTCTCCCCGCACTTACTTAAAACAATATAAATTAAGGTTTGGGATAGAAGTCAATTTTGACATCACTTACTGGGGAAGACATTAAAAAAGCAATCTCAGAGAGCATATTGCAGTTTTTACTTTAAAGCAGTTATTTGTATTCTGGGAAATTCCAGCCGTGTTGCCAGACTTGAAATTGTGTTAATATTTCCATTATGAAAATCCTTAATTTTATAGATTTTATAGGTTATTAAACTTTTACCCTGAGTTAAATCTTAAAATGCACAGTCTTAGCATGGAAGCAACTTTCTGTCACAGGAATAATTTTGAAAACAAGCCATTGCTGAACTTTCAGGGTATATGACAGGAACAAAATGGTAGCTCTCAGTTCCTAGCCAATGTGAATGTGTCAATAGTAGGTATAATATTTGTAAGTGTTTAGAGCCAAATGTTGTGGTCTCACATGCCACTGACTATTTTGGAATGAAACTGGTGCACAGAAGAAAATTTAGCTCCTAGGCCATAATCAAGTAAAATCAAATCGGTCCCTAGGCCACTGAGAACGTTGGGGTACCTTAGATGCTGTGCATCATTGGTCATTCTTCAGGCAAAGTGACCTGGTGGCACCCATCTACTCTCCAGGTATGGATGGCTGTTGGCTCACAGGGAGCTTATCTGCCCTTTGACAAGTCTTGCTTTTAGTACTGTTGGGTGTCCGCGCACCCTCCTAACCCAGGATAGCCTAGGTGGGGGTGCCAGTTTAGTTGCTGACAACCTGACCATGGAACAGGCTATACTGGTTTATAGGGTACCAGATAGCAGACCAAGAGAGGCCCAGCCTAACAGGGTAGGTTATAATAGTAATTCAAGCTTTTTTTATATTAAAAAATGTATTTGAAATGGATAAAGTTTTGAACCTGCAGGGATATTTTCAAGATGAAAATCATGTTATATACATACACACACATACACATAAGTGTATTTGGAAAATTGATCATTTCAAACAATATTTTCAAAAGTGAATAGTGAGTTTGGGTGCCTAACATTGGACTCCTGGTTGGTGTATGTTTTTCAAAGTAGATCACCAAGTATTTTTTTTGAAAACCGGGACCCTTTATGGATTTGGGCACAGAAAACATTTTTAAAGTGTCTATGGGAAATGAAATCCAAGGGAATTCCTCCAAGGTTCTGAACAAAACTTTAGGAATATATACTATGAGACAATCATGAATGGGCATGAGAAGATGGATCAGATTATCCAACAAAGTTAATAATAACACTGTACTTCACTTTTATATGCCGATTTACATTTCCAATGCATTTTGCATTATCCTCATTTCAAAGATGGGGAAACTGAGGAACAGGAGAAATAATTGGCCTGAAGTTGCACAGCAGGCCATTGACAAACCAAGCAATGAATTTAGGTCTACTGAGTCCCAACCCCCATGCACTGTCTACTAATTCACACTGTTTTCATCTTTTCCAACTCTGTTTTTTATTATTTTATCACAAGTGTTTGTTTATTTTGTGCATTTCACAGAGTGAATCTAAATTAGTTCCTTTTTATGGTCAGCTTCCAATCCAGGTAGTGTCAGTAGAGATACAGTGCTTTTGCCAAGTGCTAGAGAATAATGTCCTCAGAAGTCCCTTCATTTAGTTATCTCATTACTCCCAGGTTTCTTATGCTGTTTGGGAGTGGAGCATCAAGTATTAGTTGTTGGGTTTTTTAATTTTTCTGTTGCAGCACTAGTTGAAATCCCTGACTGAGAACAAATTCTCACTGGGGCTACAAATACACAGTGCAGGAAAGATTGTTCTAATGGTAGCAAGACAGAACAGTTGTGTGTGAAAGTAAATTATTATAATACCCTTTTTTCTGCTGGAGGACAGAGAGTCATCCAGAAAGGTTACTGCAGATGAACAAGAACCCAGGGTATTTGAGTCTCAATCCACTGCATTAGTCACCAAATCATCTTTCATTTTAAGAAGTTCTCTCAGATCCACTTACTATAATGCAGTTCCATATTTATAAACATGCTTCTCCTCCATGCTTGTTTAAACTGGTTTTCACAGTTTAATTTCAATATGTTAGTAGCTCAGACCTTTTCTTCAGAGTTCAAAATGTGGTAACATCTATGTTAGGTGCGGGTCTGTCTGTATGTGTGCGTGAGAGAGCGAATTCAGTGCTTGTGCAAGATCAGCCACTGTGGAGAATATTATCCTTTAAAAGGAGCGTTTTGGCAGTAGCAGTGCAGGCTAATTTGCTTTTAGCCTGATCTGAAGGAATGACCTCTGCAGCAGAAGAAAGCTGACTCTTAACTATTCATTCAGCACCTGGTATTCTGCTGCTCCTTCCAACAATGGTATCAAGTTGTGATGGGAGATTTTGTAATTATTAGTAATAGTAGTAGCATGGTAATGCATGTAAATGACAACTAATAATCAGGACTTTAGTGTGTATTAAGTACAGTGGAGAAAAATAAGAAAGTGGAAATTCTGCCCTGGAAAGCTTTTGTTTCCAACAAAATGAGAGAGGAGGGCAAAATAGATACATCAGCATGAGTAGAAGAATGAAGTAAGAAGAGAGAGAAAACAAAGCAGAAAGGTAAGTCTCTGTTCATCACTGGCCTAAATGATGTTAGCATGTCTCCTGGAAAATGGACTGAGACAGTCAAGTTCATTTCACATAAGACAATGTACTGTACTTTTTTTTGAAAGCTAAAGCTTTGGCTGAGTGTGTATAACCATTATTGTCTTATCTCCAGGCTTGCCAACTCTCACAAAATATTTGGGGCTCTCACTACTTTGTCATTTTTGGCAGCTGCTCTCAGTCTTTTGAACAGCTGCTCTCAGTTCAGAAATTTCTGGCTAAATTCCCTGGAGACTGCAGTTGCAGCTACAGTTGGTGACTGGATTTACAGGTCCTAGTCAACACTAACAGGAGTGCCTGCTCCCAGATTAGCTGTTTCCTAATAGGCCTTCACTTAGTTTCTTCCTCTGCATGTGTAGATTAGGGAGCCCAGGAAAGCACCAGATAGATGCAGTAGCAACAGTGGGAGCACAAAGCAGTTGCTGTGTCAGCAGTTCAGTCATCCACCCTGGACACAGTTTTGGTGGTTTACAAAGTGACTGGACAGTGGGAGAGAGTGGGGCCTCCCAGAGTGCCCCCCTCTGATACCTGCCTATCTGATACCTTCCTCCACTTCTCTCAAGTCCCATATATCTGGTATCTGCAGGACTATCTGCAGGGCAATGGGCAATTTGGTAACAGAGGAACCAGTGAAGGAGATGGGGAGGTCATAGTGACAAGACAGCGCTGGAGGAACAGTTGAAAGGACCTGTGTGTGTGATCACAGTTTAGCATACGCAATCTTAAAACAGGAAAGAGAGATTATTTTCTCTCCATGATTTTATTGGTGATCTTCTAGTAAACTTGTTGGTTTTTCTCTATGTTGTGTTTTCCCAACTCACATTGCTAAGTTGGTAAAACAGAGCCTCCTTCATGTCTGATCAAAACCAATACAAACAATTAATGGAATCTTATTTCCTTTCTTCGATAATTGCAAACTAATTCCATGGGGTTAAAAGCAATTTGGACCCACTTTTGGAGAACGTCTATATCCTGCTCTGCGATGCCCTCAGATTCATGTCCTGTTCCTGACATGGGACACGTTAAACACATAACGGAAGAAAGATTGTGCTCATTAGTGCCCTGATAGATGCTAAAAAGGAAAACTGCTGTTCTCCTAACCCAGTAGGGTATAATAACAACATTGCAACAAAATTATTGATCACTGGTCACAGCACTGAGCTGTCTGTTTCCTGTCTTTTCAGTTTCCAATATTTACTTTTCTAAATAGCTTACCAGTAGAGGTCACAAATGATTTGAATCTAAAGACACTGTGCCAATTGGGCATGGATACCACTGTGTGACAGATGCATCCCAAGAGATCTCAGTTTGACAACAACAGGCTTAGAATTGCCTTAATGCAAGTATAAGGGGAGTCAAGGAATGTAATAGGATCTGCTATTGCATATCCAAGCAAGCAGTTTTACTACAAGTTTGGGGAGCGTTTCCCAAATTATTACTACAACCACCAAATTGTATTTTTAAGAGGCTTGGTAATAGTGACTATGTGTGAGCAAATGGGATAAATGGTGATTTGAGTTCAAATCAGGCCAAAAATATGAACATTAAATATAATTTAAATCAGTCATCCACATTCTTAACTCCGTTACATCTGGTCAAGCCAGAGCCAGCTTAATTGATATGCCAATTATGCCATGGCACAGAGCCCTTCACCTAGTGGGGCCGAATTGTTGGGGTCATTCCAATTTATATGAAATGTTAGCAGTATATTTTTATATCACAAGGCCACACGTTCTCTGTGCTGTACCCCTAGGTATATAGTGTTATGGTCAAGTGGTTGTACACCACACTAGTGTGTGCTTTTGCTGCTTTTTAATCCAAGACCAGGCAAATGTGTGCTTGCAATCACCTGAATTTAACACCCCAGCATGAATACTCAGCACAGAGTCTACTCTTGCATGGGGCCCCTGGATTATCATCTAGCCTCTTTGGTCCTTTAATCCAGTCCTGGCCCTACTCCATGGATTTCTATAGGGCTGGTTTAGTGTTTCAGAAAGCAGAATTAGGCTCAGTATAAATGATTAGGTAAATAAGATTGCAGTTGGAAAACAACATTTAGGAATTTCAAGAGCATGCTTTAGGAGAAATTTATTGTTTGATTTTAGGAGGCAACACCTATTAGCCTAAACATGACACCTTCAGTACACTGAAATGCAGCTTCTAAATATGCACTTGCAACAAGAAACCCAAGAATTTCTTCACAAGTTACTAACATATAGGAGAAAGATAATTTACAGAAGCATGACTAATAAGCATGCTGTTTTGGAACTTGGCACAGTAAATAGGAACTTCTCTGACAACAGAGTGCTGTTATGGCTGCTTTTGTGCCTAATTAAAACAATTGCCTGGAAATATTTTTGGGAGGGGAGTAGGGTTCATGGGATGGAAACATGAACACATTTGGCAGCAGACTGGTCAACAGTTTCCCTGACCGCACAGGGAAGTCTTCCCCCACAAAATATATAATTGGTAGGTTAGATGCTATTTAGACACATATTTGTAGTATATTTAAAGAAAATTACAAACTTTACTTGGCAGAGCACCTCCAAAGTGCTAAGTACTAGACCTGCTGTCTAACTATTATGGAGCCACTGAGGTGTGAAAAAAGATGCTTAAATGATAAAAATATTGGTTATGTTGTTTACTTGCAGTGGATGTCAAAGTATTGTGGTCACATGGACCGTAGGATTTTTTTCAGTTTATTTAGTTGCATCTTAATGATACTTCAGGAGTCAATTGTCCTAGGGGTGTATAAATGGCTGGCATAACTTTTGTATTTAACAAGGTTGTTTTAAATGGATCTTCCTTTATTATTATTTTTGTATTAAATAATTCCCCCAGAAACAACCAGAGAACAATTATCTTTTTCTTTTGTGCCTTTGCATTTTTTCAGAGGTTGTTATTCAACCTTTTGATAAAAGAATAGCTTTACTTTGCCCATGTAGGGTACATTTAATGCTCAGGAGCCTTATGAACATGATTCTTATTACCATTCTAAAGAGTTACCTGCATAAATCTCTCTTCCTCAGTGGTAAATGAATAGAACCCCGGGGCCTCGTCCTGCATCAGTGAAGTCAATGGGAATTTTGTGATTTACTTCAATGCGAGCAAAGTGAAGCCTTTAGTGAGACTGAGCTCTTATAGCACAAGAGGACAGAGAATGGTTGTTTAAAAATTATCTTTTATTTGAGAGCCCCTTGTAGAAGTGGTGGAAAGTCAGTTTCCTTTCGCTCTTTTTCAGTTGTGTCTCCCAGGTGTTTACCAGAAATTAAGGATGCAAAAGGAAATTAGCAGGTACCACTGATCCTGCTAATACGCTTTGATGGAATGTGCAGGGACAAGTGGTATTTCAAAAACTGTTAGCTTGTTTTGGTTCGCCCTATATTAGTATTATATTAGTAATTATATTATCATATTAGTAAGCTTTTTTAAAACTTATGGTTGGTAAATAAGTATGCAGACATGATACATTTTCTCATTAGAGAGCCAGTTTATGCTTATTAACAGGCTGGTGTATCTTCAAATGCTGGAAAATAAAATATTAGTATAGCATACTGCCACCTTGTGGTCCATCAATGAATAAAATTCTGAAAATCTTTCTGCGGATTGTGGTTTTTCATTAGACATAGGGCATATAGGAGATTTGAATTTGAACCCAAGGGGAGATTTCTCAGGATGGCCCATGTTGACCCAAGCAGAACTGATACTAGTGTTCCATTTAGCTTATGTAGGCAACAGTGGAGCAGCAAGAAATAGTACTTCTAAGAAGAGATTGCTCTTGTGGGCTGTCATTCAGATGGAATAGAGGGGTTTCAGACTAAGGAAAAGATCACTGACATTTTTTTTTTAGAGAACTGACTCTGTTTATTTAGGGAGAGGTAATATATGTAAGCCTGGGATCTTAACACTAGTAAGCATCACACATTCTGAAGATTGTTTTTCAGAATGCTGAGGAAAAGGCAATCTTCAGAGCTATATTCTTTTTGGTGTTCATAAAGGATTGCCAGTAGGTGAAGTAGTACAGAGGAAACGTCTTGAGAATGCAAATTTAAAAACTCACCCAAATGTGTATTCAGTACTTTAAACAGGGTTAGTTCTCAGGAATTATTACTGACAAAGAAACAACATTGTCCAGGAAAACATCTACAACAAAATGGTGACATTGTGAGGAAATAATTGGCAAGGCAATAGGATCAATAAATGTGTTACATTGTGGATTATAGGTAATGAAGTCCCCAGTACTTGAATGGTGCTGTATATAAATCGTCAATGTAGTTTCTTAAAAAAGATTTTTTGATAAAATAATAGCTTCACTTTGCCCATGTAGGGTACATTTAAAGCTATTTTAAACATATCAGGTATCAGTATCCAGTTTTAAAGAGATGATAAAGGAGAGATTAAAGCAATGTCCTATGTTAAATCTGTGTTAAGAGTAAAACCAATATGCCGTGACTTTTGGTCCACTAATTCTTACTATTAGATTAACTTCCTCACACAATGGCATCTGGGGGAGCCTAGAGTTGTATAAGGCCAGATTTGCCATTGAGAATATTTGTGTAATTAATCTAAACAGATTACATCAATTGTCATCAACTTCATGGTTCCACAAAACTGCTGTAGCTTAGAGTATTTGAAGAGAACTTTTCCCACCTACAATAGAGTATACAAATCCCACACGGGCTGGAAGAGCCCATAAACTGCAGTGAACAGTTTTACCCATTGCAGTTGTGGCAGGTGTCTAGCCTGTAAGAAGGAAAAAAAGGTCAGAGTGGGCAATGCAGAGTCAGTTGTCCTTTTCTAGAGAGAGAGGCTTAGCTGAAGTAAGAACTTGGTTGGACTGTATAGCTGGTAGGGCTGTGCAATGCTTTGGGTGGTGATTTTGATTCGGAGGAGATTTGGCCGGATTTGGTGGCTGAATCTCTGAATCTGAATCTAATTGGGACCAATTTAAAGGTCCAAATTGATTCAGAGCTCTTTAAATCTTCGGCAAAGATTCAGAGAGCTTTGATGATTTGGGCAGTCCCCAGTGGCTGCAACAAGGAGCTGCAGCCACTCTGAGCTGGTAAGTAC
>NW_017728951.1:44990171-45003683 GCF_001723895.1 Crocodylus porosus | reverse complement strand
GGCTGCCCCACCTGCCCCAGCTCAGTACTTTAAAAAAAAGCCCCAGTGCTCACTGGGTGCTGCTGGGCAGGGGGTGATCCCCACTGCCCTGTGCTGCATGGGGGGCTCTGCATGAGCCCCCTCAACCTGCCTCTGCTCCCCTGGCCCCCCCATGCCTGCCCTGCCTGCCGGGGCTCTAGCCCTTTAAGGAAAAAAACTGGAGAAAAGCCCTGGGACTCACTGCTCCTGGTGCTGCCTTGGGGCTTTGGGGGCTCCTGCAGAGCGCCCCACATGGCACGGGGCAGAGGGGATTGCCCCCCTGCTGGCAGGAGTGATGAGTCCTGGGGTTTCTTCAGGTTTTTTCTTCTTAAGGAGCTAGAGGTGGCCCATGTGGGGCACCCATGAGGGGACTAGGGGAATGGAGGGTGTTGTTTGGGGGCTTGTGCAGAGCCCCCAACTCAGTATGGGACAGTGGGGGGTGCCCCTCACCCAGCAGCACCTGCTGAGCTGGGGATTTTTTTCCCCCAAGTGCTGGGAGCTGGGGCCAGCAGGGCAGCCATTGATTTGTTGGGAGAGGGGCAGGGGATGGGCCTGGCCGACTTGGAGATTCAGATGCTGCTGAATCTCTGGATCAGATTCAGCCAAATGGAATCAGGACAGTGATTTGAATCACTGAATCGAATTGCTGTCCTCCTAATTGGCCGAATACGAATCCAAAGTGAATACTGGCTGCTTAACACAGGTCTAATAGTCAATGTCTCTTTGAAGGGAAAGCAGACTTGACACTAGCCCACTTGTCCAGGATGTAATGTTGGTTATGCAAGGCTGTACTTGAAGAGAAGAGCTATGGCAGAGAAGTGAATCCAGCAGAAAAAGACTCCTGAAATTTTGGTTATTAGCATCTTGGCAAGTGGAAGGCAAGGATGAGGGGGAAGGTTAAACTCTGGAGTGACCAGGCTGGATGGCTGAACCATAAGCATTCAGAACAATAGAAAATAGTTCTGGAGAAACCGCGTCAGGACGTCATGTCACAAGAAGGAACACACTGGTTGATAACATCACACAAAAAAGCTTACTTATCTTTTACATAATCTGCATATGTTTTACTTCCCAATTCTAAAGAGGAGGTCACTTTCCATCTCTCAGAAAAGGTTTAGAAGAAAAGTCTTGTTGGAGAGGTGTTGTTTTACTACAGCTGCATCACTTTCTTAAAATAAATGTATTAACATGAAAGACAAAAATACAAAAAATAAACTTCAGCCATGAAATATGATAAATAAACTTCAGGCATCACTTTCTGATGAATCATCCTTGTTAAGAAGGTGAGATAAAAATCTAATGAAAATCACCCATTCTCCAGAATGTACATACATAATGCTGGTGGTCATCATTCAGTGGCTGATTTGAGAACTGAGCTTTAGAATTGTTTTCCATTTCTGTCTTATGGCTTCTCTCTTGTGTGACGTTAATTCATCTAGCCCCGACTTACCTTGCTTATGCCAGTACTCTGCTCTCTAGTAGGTTTTCTTTATCCCAATAAGGTATCAAAGAAGTTCAAGGGCCAGAATGGAAATGATTTAAGATTATTTCAGGAGACACCTCTCTGTTTATGTCTCTTCCCTGAGAATTATGAGAAAAACAGTATCAAAAAACCTTGGTACTGACAAGAACTTTTCTGGAATGATTTGTATAAATTTGATATGCAAGTAGGCAACAAATTGTAACTTGCCAACTGACCACTTGTTTAAATTATTGTGGGATACTTCCATCCCACAAGCAACTTCTTTGTCGCCAAAATGAAGGGTCTGCAAAACAGGCCTCTTCAATTTGGATTCGGATTTGGCCCAAATCAGGGACAGTGATTCGATCCGTTGATTTGGATCACTGTCCCTGATTTGATTCAGCCAAATCCAAATCTGAAGATTTGATACTGATTCGGAGAATCAGTGATTCAGACACAGGCATAACTTTAAAAGTTTTTCTCTACATAACTTGAGGTAGCAGCATGGTTCATGATCACTGTGCACATGGAGCATCTCAAAGGAGCACAAGGGGCTCTCCAGCGTGCTCAGCAGTGAACCTGGAAGTGGACCAGAAGCACTTCCGGTCCACCTCCTGGTCCACCGGGAAGCGTGCTGGGCTCCCTCACCCATGCCCCCTCGATTGGTGATCGGCCACAGGGGGACCTTACGTGCCCCTCCAGACCCAGGAGGCACCAGTTGCTGAGCTGGAGAGGTGCAGAGGGCCCCCCCCTCCGTGCTCCCTGGTGGACCAGGAAATGGACTGGAAGTGCTTCTGGTCCATTTCTGGGTCTGCTGCTGAGCATGCTGGGGAGCTCCCCGTGCTTCTGTGGGACACTGCATCTGTCCCAGCACTACAGTGTTCAGAGCCCCTGCTACCTAGAGGTATGTAGAAAAAAACATTTAAAGCTGTATCTACATCTAAAATTCCAAATCTGTCCAAATCTTTCCGAGTTGATTTGGAGGGTTCCAAATCAATTCGGAGAGATTAAAGGGTCCTCTGATTCAATTCAGATTCAGAGATTTGGCCACCGAATCGGGCCGAATCTCTGCTGAAACAAATCAGGAACCGAAGCTTCTCACAGCCCTAGCTGATGCATCATTTTCGTCATGGATAAATTGGTTTAATGTCTGGCATGTCATTGTTGTGCGCTATTCAGTTATAACATCTGAAACGTAATATCTGCCCAAGGCCACAGGTAAATCTTGTGAGAGTAGGAAAAGGGGCCTGTCTCTCAGGCTTTTGGAAAGAGACCTTTGGAGCTTATTGCTAGAGGAGAAGAGGACAACCATACATGTGACTCATGCTATGAACAGGAGTGTGACAGGCTAACTACCACCACACCTCTGCTGGTGTGCCCTGCCTTTTTGATTATGTCACATTGGGGTCTGCTCACCCACCACAACTTGTCACTGAGTGGGATATTACCTTTGGAGGTGTTTGGTGGTTTCCCTGGGACACAGGGCCACTCTGCTGGCACTTCTTTTGTGGGGTTCATACGTCTTGGACCAGCTACCACCTGGCCAAGTATTATAATGTCTCGAGAAGCATTCCTCCATGCCCATGTGCTATTAGCACACAGCAATAAACTCCAGCACATATCACATTAGAGTTTATTGCTCCTGGGTGCACCATTTGAACATGTGCCCAGGACTACAGCATGTTGAGCTGGGTTTGAGCAGCCCTGGTTGGCAAGGGGCCCAGAGAGCCAGCCTGTCAGCTTGGGGCTGCTCCAGCTTGGCTCAATGTGCTGTGGAGGGGCTGACTGGGGCACAGTGGTGCTCCACTGTGGGGCTAGCAGGCAGGCAGCCTCCACACTGAAGCACCCTTGTACCCCAGCCAGCCAAAGCAGCATGTACACATGTGCTGTTGCACACTAAAAATCTCCACAGCAGAGTAGTTCTTGTAAATACATTTACAGTGGTAAACACAAGTACTACCCTGTCGGGGAGTTAATTAGTTTTCTACAGCCTAATATGGCCATATGTGTAGACATGAAACCTTTACAGTGAAGCTAATCAGTTTACTCTGCAGTAAATTTCTTATGTAGATGTGCCCCACAGAGAAGCATGTATTTGTGTGCCTTTCTCCCAGAGGGGACATGTTTCCCCTGGATAAATTGAATAAACTCTTGTATGCTTCTGGTTTCTACCAGAAGAATGATAATTATTTTTCCTGATAGGCTTAATGTTCACTGGGAACAACAGAGGAATGTAGTATTAGAAGGGAATTTATGTGTCATATGATTCAGTCTCCAAGCCATTAGAGCTCTCCATCCACTTAGGCTTGGAATCTTTCCTGGGTGTCAAAGAAACTCATTGTTTACCACTTGAAAGCAATTATCATATCACATAAAAAATGCATTTTATCTGCAGTAGCACAATGTATATAAAATGAAGGATGATAAGGCTAAAAAAAGTTGATGTTACCGTTACGTAGAGACTAGTCTTTCTATAACAGTAAAACAAATTAAAGAGACCACAAGACACCCTGTGAGCCCAAGACCATAGCAGTGTTTGTGACAGGAAGACAAAGCAGGGGGCAAAGAAGGAAAAGAAAATAGAAGACACAGTAAGAAATAATAAAGCCTCTCTGTTTTCCCAAATAATTTAGAAAATTTAGCCAGAAAGACCATTGTACTCAGTGAGAATCTACCTGAGGTTGACACCTTGCTAAACTGGCCAGCTGCAGAAGATTGAAGCTGGGAGCCAGATGAGAGGTATCTGTCAGAAAGCAGTGAATAGGAAGAACATAGTTCTTGGTGACCACACAGTCTTAGTGCATTTGCCAGAACAATCATAGGATGAATTTTCAAAACCCATTACACTCCCAGCTCCTACAGGACTATTGGCAGGTATGCTGTTAGTTGACTATCTCTACTTATGAACCACCAGCCATTTCCTGTTATCTAGCATCTGTCTCCTTTTTTCTTAGCTAACCATAGCACACTGAGCTGTGTTCCAGCAGCCCTGGTTGGTAGAAGACACAGGGGGTCCTCTTACCAGCCTGGGGCTTCTCTGACCAGGCTCAGTGTGCTGCAGAGGAGCTTTCTGGGGCATGAGAGTGCTTCAGTATGGGTCTAGCTGGAAGGCAGCCCTGGCACTGAAGCACCCTTGTGCCCCAGCCAGCTGGTCAAATGTCTACACATGTGCTGCTGCTCACAAAAAAATTCTGTAGTAGGGTAGTACTTCTATTTACTGGTACTTGTAAATATGTGTACTGCCCTGCTGCAGAATGTATTAATTTCATGTGCCCTAATAGGAACATCTCATATAGATGCATCCCATTAGTCCCTTTCCTTATCTCATTGTGGCCAGACAAAAAGAGAGTGGAGGAAAGGACCAGCCTCATGTTCTCAAACTTTCCTTTTTATTTTTATCTCACAGTGTGAGAGCCAGCAATAATCATGGGAAGCTAGAACTAGAGCGTCTCACCCCAGTGTAGTAAAGTGCTGGTTTCTGAATGGCCTTTAATACTAAATATTATTAAATGATTGTAAATATTTTATTGTAAAGTGAAGATATTATGTGACTCCTGTACTATATTTCCATGGCAAACACTTTAATTAAAATATCATGAGCCATGGCTTTTCTCTTTTTTCCTATAGCTAAAATTCTGACCTTTGCATATATTCAGTTGTCTTTTATATTGTTGTAACCAATTTGGAAGAATGTTCAAATTCTTTTTTTGGTTTCCAACAGTAATGAAAACTTCTTGTGAAAAGTCTGTGCCATCTAAATGCTTAGTCTGACATACTTTAATATTAGCTCTGAAGATGTCTAGTTCTGTGTGAAGTGTAACATTTTCTTTCATTAACACATCTCTAGGGGTCATAGAGCTAGCAGACTGCATTCGTACAGCATAAGGTTACCCTTGGAAATCCAGACCACTGTTTTTCTCACAGTTCATCTTAATAATCACAGAATTCAGTTTAGAAATAAATGAATGAGCAGGTGGTTCTAAAGCTTGTACTGTTGATGGCACTACATCAAACTGTGCTTTAGTGAAAAAGCATGGAGTGAGAGAGGATCATATTAGAGTGGTATAACCAGAAACTAAAGGTTCGAGGACCAAAACACTTTGAGAGCAATGGGAGGTCAAATCAATCCCTCTGTGTTGCCCTGTTACATTTGGGTAGTAGAGAATACTGAATTACTTCTTTCTGTATCCATTCTCCTTTCTCAAATATGTTTCCAAAGTGGCATTTAATTATAAATTAAGTAAAGAAGGCTGGGTGTGGTTGAAGTTCTCCATCTCAAGCATAACAGGAGAGAATCTAGAAATATTTGACAAGTGCAGAAAACCTCTTGTTGAATGTGGTCCACTACAGTTCTTCAACACCACTCCAGTGACTCAATGCAACCAATAATGGGAATATGTGGGTGATTAAATATGCTCATAGCAGGCAGCATTCCCAGTGGAAATGGTCTGTGTGAGGATATTCTTGTTCCCAAGGTACTGCTATTTATCAGTTTGTACAACTGACAGTTGGGTATCAGTTGGAATAGTCCCCTGACTTATTTTCAAGGACCAACATTTATCCAGAAAAATCCATTATCAGGTGAGTATCAGTGGGTGC
Organism: Crocodylus porosus; assembly: GCF_001723895.1. Taxonomy (NCBI): domain Eukaryota; kingdom Metazoa; phylum Chordata; order Crocodylia; family Crocodylidae; genus Crocodylus; species Crocodylus porosus. The sequence continues at coordinate 44,997,604 of NW_017728951.1, read as the reverse complement.
ATGTACATATTCATTAATGCACTGTAATCAGTGCTACTATGCACTAGCTCAAACAAACTGTGTTTTTGTGATGTTAATGTGTGGATTTTGCCTGCTGTGCTAACGCACAGTAGAATTAGTCTACTGCATTCCAAGCATCTCATGTAGATGTGCCTAGTAAGAGTGACAAGACTGACTTAGTGCCCTGTATTGGTGTCTGCCCAAGCCCCTTCCCCTGCTCTCCTGGTCCTGCATTGAATGCAGCTTGGTAAGACTAGGGAGTGTCAGCTCTGGAATCAGTGCCCAATGTGAAGCCTTGTCACCTATAGACTATTCATTTATCAAAGAAATACCAGCAAGAGGTCACAACCTTAAAGATATAAATTATGTTCAAGACAAGAAGGAATGTTTCATCTTCTGGCCCCTACTATTAGCACTTCTAAAATGCAGAATATACAATCTCAGACTCACAAAGGTTTCTTGTTGCAGCAGAGATGATTAACAACCTATGTTTTTATGAGTGTTAATATCATATGGGTATTATTTTTCTGTAAGTTTAGATTCAACTCTAAACTGAATACACTGCAGTTAAGCCTGTGGAATTGGGGCCTAAAATAGAATGTGTTCTATTCTGCTATTGAAGTGCTAGTCACACTCCCACAGAGAACTTATACTTTTAGAGGAGAAAGAAAATGCCAGCTGCATGTAAAAGCTGAAGTGCTGTGTGAAATTTTTTTTATGCACACTTTGACATAGAAAGGAATAGTGGATCAGTAATCTGGGTATTGGAGAATGGGAAAAGATAAGGTTTTTTTGTTGGGTCAGGTAATGTATTCATAGTTGCATCATTGCTAACATAAAAAGAGGAACTACAGGGAACAGTTTGAGTCTAATTTGTGCCCCAGGGATTGATACAGGTCTACTAGGCAAGCCACTTGCTTGAAATAAAGTTTTATTGCATTTTGTATTGTATCAAATGAGAAGCTGACATGATATTGGATACAGTTAAATTTGATAATCAGATGTTTGGGGGTTTTCCTCTTTTTAAGAAAGAAAAGATGAAAAGAATGAAATCTGCAGTTGACTTTAGTTGCTGTAGGGGTCTAGAAGCTTTCTCCAGTGACTTGAGAGCCACATAATTTAAATCTGAAAATGTCTGAGAATCTTTAGCAATTTTTTGTTGCATTTTCAGCTTCTGGATACAATCCCCACTTTGAGGAAGGATAAATTGGGAGAAAGAAGTGGTAAAGGCTGCCTTTAACTAGGTTGTAATGGAACAATAGTCAGGGACAGATCCCAGAAAATAAGGGATGGAGAAAATGCCTTACAGTGAGAAATCTAAAGAGCTCGATCTGTTTAGGTTATCAGAAAGGTGATTCAGACATGGACTGATTACAGTTAAATAAATAAATACCTTCAAAGAGAAAACAAAAGATTGTAAAGTGCTCTTTAATCAGGTGGAGAAAGGTATAACATGAATCAATGGCTGGCAGCTGACACGACACATTCAAACACTAAATGAGGCGCACATTTAACAGTAAGGATGGATGAACTGTGAAGGAAGTGGGGTAAATTCTCACCTTCTTAATATTTTTAATCAGGACTGGATACCTCTCAGACAAAGATGTTGTAGCCAGACATAAGACATACTTGTCTCTTGCCCAGGTTGTGAATAAAAACTGGGCCAGATAAACTAGTTTGGTTCAAAAGGCTGACTTTGTTTTGTCATTCATAGGAACAATAGTACACTTAAAAAATATAGAAATACATTTTTCTATATATTGTTTCTTTACATTTATTTATAGAGCCTTTTCATTATGATTTTGGTGTGCCATCACAACACTGTCTACACAAATCAACCCAGACTAAAAAAACTGTAAAAAATGATGCAGTAAAAAAAAAAAAAAGTATAATATTTTAAGGTTTATAGGTCAATATATTGTGCAAGTCAACCCCATATTTCTGTAAAAAAAAAAAAAAAAAAGTTAGGATTTTTGTATATCCAATGTATAAGTCAACCCCACCTTGATATGCGAGGCACTAGAAGCCTGGGTGGGCTCATGGGAGAGGCAGTGTGTTGGAGAGCTCCCAGGACGTTGGACTGGGGATCCTGGGAGCTCAGGCAGCACACAGCCCACACAACTGGCCCCAAGGAGCACTACTGCTGCCACGGAGGGAAGAACTGGGCCCCTCCACAGCTCAGGAGCTGTCCAGTCCACCAGCAGCTTGCCCTCTGGCTGGGGGGCAGGAAGGGAGGCTCCACCGAAAGCAGGATTGGGCCCCTCACGGCTTCTGCCTTCAGTAGGTGCCTATAGGTGGCGCCACCCAGGAGGGGGCTGGCTTGCCCCAGGGGCAGCGTGGGGTGTTAGGCAGGGGTGGGGGGAGGCTAGGGTTGTCAGGCAGGGCCAGCCGTCCCTCTGCGCCCACCCCTGCCTGACACCCTTCCCGGGCAGCGCCAAGCATCCTGTCAGCTGCAGATGCCTGCTGAAGGCAGAAGCAGTGAGGGGCCTGATCCTGCTTTCAACAGAGGTTCCTCTCCTGCTCTGTGGCTAGGGGGCATGCTGCTGGTGGGCTAGGCAGCCCCTGAGCTGGGGGGGTGCTGTCCTTCCCTCCATGGCGGCAGTGCTCCCCCAGGGCTGGCCAGACAGGCTGCCAGTGGGCCGTGTGCTGCCTGAGTTGCCAGGGAGATCCAGGCAGCACCACTCACAGGGGACAGTATATAAGTCAAGGTTGAATTTTAGGAGTTAAAAATTTGGCTTCAAAACCTGACATACACAGTGAAATACAGTAGATGCATCTTGTGGCATGCCCTCCAGCTCAGTAAATCCAAATCAAATGGAGGAGTGAAGTGGATTTTAGATACAAGCAGGGCTCTATGTTAGCTTGATTACAAATGTAGTAACTTCACCTGGCAAGAAAGAGGGTCAGTTAAATAGCCAATTCTTACCACAAATGAGGGTTTTCTAAGTCTTAAACAACTCCTTATACTACTCCTGAAACTGGAAAGTAGCAGATGGGAAACAAGTGCTGTTTTCAGACTTCGTTGTTCATTTTTCTATACTGCTATTTAAAGGGACTTCCTCTACTTGAAATTTAGGCAGCTGGGGAAAGGAAACAAAAAAAACCAAACTTCCATAAAGTGAGTTAATTGTATTGTTAAGTGCATCTTTGTGTCCTTGTGCCAACTTTAGTGGTTTTAAAATCTCAGAATCATGTTTTAAAATGGATTTATATATTACAATATAAAAAACTCTTAAAAAGCACTGACTGATGGCAGTCAGTCAGTCCAAACACATAACTAACTAGGCATATAGGGTTGACTACAAGATTGGCCCAAGTTATGCAAAATAAGGAAACTGAAACAATAGAAAGGAATATTCCCTCTCTTAATCTGTTTCAACAATAATAATTTTTAGTATTATTTTTAAAAATAACAGACAAAATGCTTTCAGGCAGAAGTATATTGTTTATATTGTCATTGGCTCTTAGATACAGTTTTCACCAAATTTCAGTATATAGCTGATGTTTCTGTGTACCTGTATGCCTTTAAGAAATTGTCTTTGTCTCATGGGGGCAGAGATGAAAGATTTGCAGAAAGAATGCCCAGATAAAATAAACAGGCATCCAGCTTTCTTTCCCCTAGAAATGCTATATCTATTCTTTGTTGCTCATGTAAAATAAACTAATATGGATTGGACAATTCATATTTATGAAAAATTATAGCAATTTATAATAAAATCCACTAGTTTAATCTCTAGGGAGTAACTGTCCATATCTAAATAAAAAGGTTGTATTATTCTAGTAGACACAAGTGATTATACTTTGCAGATGCATGTTTACTGAAGAGACTATTTGAGTTTTGGGTAATATTTGAATATTTATTACTCCCACCTCCACTTGTCGAAGGTATTAAATACTTACTGTACAGGTTTTAACTGTAATGTTCCTTAGACAGTATGCATAGCTAGTACATGAAACTGTTTTTCAAAGATTTTTATCAGGCAGTTAAAATGTTGATGGATACCTTCCCCTCACTTTTGTTGATCAGCTGTAATGTAGTAACATCCTTAACAAACTTCTTGTGAGTTAATATAAGAGATAACATTGTGCTTTAGTTGGAACTAAACACCTGGCCTTAGAAAACTGAGAGGAGTTATAAACGTGATGTGTTGATGTAAGAATACTAGCTGCTCAGTATGTGTGGGGTGTTTTATTTACTTACTAGCTTGAATTTCCCGAGGCCATAATTCACCACCAGACTAAGTATACATAAAAAACCATGTCTATGGTTGAAGCTGCAGTAGTTTATAACCTTCTGTACTTTACTGCCATTGTGTGCGATAAATATATCTTATTCTAAGGCCCGAGGGAAGTATGCAGGTCATCAGAAGAGGCTGAATGAATCACAGAGTATTGGTTCTAGTTATATGCATTCCATCTAAATAAGAAACGGTAAGGAAAGGGGTGCTGTATATTGGCATGTAAGACCTGCCTCATTGCTCTAGTTTGGACAAGGCAAAGAACTGATGTGCTGATGGGTCTTTGATTCAGTAGATAATGAGGCTTAGGGTTGGGATTTTTTTTTTTGTTTTTATTTTTTTGTGGGGGGTGGGGTTTGGTAGTGTTCAGATTCTTCTTTTGCCAGCTTTTTGAAATGTATGTCTTGGGTGTGATGCGCTAGTGAGGCATCAGAAGAGCAACAGAAGCAATAATAGAATAATAACAAGACTACTTAGCACAACACAAACCTGGTGCAGATAGGTGGAGTCCATTGATAGACACATAAGAATGTGCTTTCCTTTTCCCATGTCTGCTGCTGCAAAGTTAATTAAATAAACATGCAGAAAGTGAGTTGTTGGTTTCCTGTTTCCCACTGGGTATTTTCTGTCACTTCAATTGATGCTTCATATTTCTGCGAAATATGTAGACAATGCTTGTCTCTTTTGAAGACTCTGATAGAATTATTCAAAACATGGGCATGATCCCCTATACTAGGGGTTGTCATGATCTGCTATACCAGGGGACCATAAGATGCCCTATACCTGGCTACTTGGGAAGGCCCTAGGGCCTTCCCAAGGTAAGCGCAGGTGGGCGGGGATGGAGCACTGCCACCCATCACCTTGTGCTCCCTCCCCCCAGGAGTAGGGCCGAGGGGTAGGGCAGCATGAGGGCAGCAGCTCCTGTCTGCAAGCGACACAAGTGCCACCCGGCCTGCCGGACATGGGGGGGAGGGGCAGAGCTTGCATGCTGCTACCATTGCCATTCACCACCCTGCACCTCATGTGAGGCCCCCCCTCCCCCAGCTCTGTCAGAAGTATACCCAGATGGGGTAGGCTCCTTAAAAAAGGTTGAAACACCTCCCCGATATTATAGTATAGGAAGGTGAGGGAGTAGGTCTGGGGGAGGGGAAGCCATCATAATTTAAATAGATGTTTCCTATGCTGAATTATTCAAATTCAATATCTAAATTTAGGCCTGATCTGGGCCTGATTTTCAGAAGTCTGGAATGCTCATAACTAATATTGAAGTCATTGGCAATGGTGAGCATTCTTCCCACAAAGCATACCATCATCAGTGCAAGTCCTTAATTTAGGTGTACAGATTTGAACATTTTAGCCTCCTAGTGTCTTTTTAGGTGGTTTGTTTGATTTAATGAAAACACGGGGGAATTTTTTGGGAAAACCTTTCTTGCTTTACTTCAACTCTTCTGCCTGCTTTTTATCCAGTTCTAGATTTTACCGTTGTCAATCTGGCACATTTGTTAGACCTACCCACTCAATTTTTCACAAAGATGTTCTGTGCATAGATTAAAAGTTCTAGGATTTTGTAATGGTAATGTGAAGATAGGTGGGCAATAAGTGCTGTCAAAACGAGTGGTATAGGCATTATTTATATCTTAAAGACAGTGAGTCAAATAAGGTTTAATATGTTATGCGAGGAATGATCTTAAGTATCCTTTTGAATGTATAAAACAATCAGAATCTTACTGAATCCACTCTAGAAGATAAAGCATCACAGCTGCTTCATTCAAATGATCTTCAGTCATGGTAATCAATATATGAGTATCATGCTCCCTTCTTGGTTTTAAAAATAGCAAGATCCAATCACTACCTCTTTTATGTATGAAAAACTTTTAGGCAGACAGTCAAAAAGCCTGAGGCTGAAATGATTCAATCTTTGCAGGTTAGTTTAAGCTGCATAGATTGAACCAATAACCAAGTGAACAGACATTCACTTTTGATTCTGGAAATGCAGGCACATGCCTGCAGTGGCCTAGGCCAGAAGCTGGGGGCACCAGAGCACACCTCCTAGGTGGGTGGGAGCAGACAGCTTGGACCAAGGCTAGTCTGCCCCACCCTGTGAGGGGGAGTTGGCAGGAGAGGTGCAAAGCATCCTGGGATGCCTGGAGACTGTGTGAACTTGAATCTGTAGACAGAAGTTCAATAAATCAGTCTAACCTAAATTAGTTAAGTCTGATACTACATCCATCCAGGTTTATCTTAAACTGGTTTTGGCCCTTTTGAAAACACTTTATGTGCACTGAACTTCTGTTGTGTTACAGATATGAATGGTTTCTGATCACATACCAGTGTATGTATAATTTCTGTCCCTAGCCTTAGAGGTTAAAGGCATTTTCAGTGTTCTAAAGAATGTTTTCTTTTAAACTGTCCAGTCTAGAAACCACATAAATGATTAAATGTATTGAATAATTTATTACTAAATTCATAGGAATGTGTGTCATTTCATTGGTACAGCTTATCTTTCTTTCATTTTACTTCTGGAGGCAGTATGGCTGACATTTCTAAAACAGTTTTTCCCTTTTTTAGATTTGTTTATTCTTCCTTGGCCCTTTGACAGAGTAGTATCCCTGGGATCTCCCTTTCATAGTTTCATAGTTTCTAAGGTCGGAAGGGACCTGAGCAGATCATCTAGTCCAACCCCCTGCCATGGCAGGAAAGAGTACTGGGGTCAGACGACCCCGGCAAGGTGTACATCTAGCCTCCTCTTAAAGACCCCCAGGGTAGGAGCCAGAACCACTTCTCTTGGAAGTTGGTTCCAGATCCTAGCTGCCCTGACCATGAAGTAGCGCCTCCTGATATCTAGCCTCAATCTACCCTTTGCCAGCTTGTGACCGTTATTCCTGGTCACTCCTGGTAGTGCTCGGGGGAACAGGGAGTTCCCCAGTGCCTGCTGGTCCTCTCTGACTAGTTTGTAACAGGCCACTAGATCCCCCTTCAGCATTCTGTTGTGGAGGCTGAACAGGTTCAGGTCCCGTAGCCTCTCCTCATAGGGCCTGCCCTGCTGTGCTCTGATTATGCAGGTGGCCCTCCTCTGGACCCTCTCCATGTTGTCCACATCCCTCTTGAAGTGTGGCACCAGAACTGGACACGGTACTCCAGCTGCTGCCTGACCAGTGTCGCATAGAGGGGGAGGATCACCTCCTTGGACCTGCT
>NW_017728951.1:44980618-44990071 GCF_001723895.1 Crocodylus porosus | reverse complement strand
GGGGGGGCGCGGTGACTATTCCAGTCCCTGCTTAGGAAAATGGAAGCAAAGAAATAGTTAAATATGTTGGCTTTGTCGTCTAGTGTGACGACCAAATTTCCTAGTATGTCCTGCAGGGGCCTCACGTTACCCAGAACCTTCTTTTTGCTCCCTACGTATTTAAAAAAGGATTTCTTGTTGCCCTTGATCCAAGAAGTTAGTCCCAGTTCCGTCTCTGCCTTGGCCTTCCTGACTGCCCCCCTGCATCCCCGAGCAACTGCAGTATAGTCCTCCCTGGTGTCTTTCTGTTATACCCATCAAGCTGTTTTGGTCTCTTTCCTGTGGGCTTCTTGGTGAGAGTGTTTGCATAGATGTGCTTCCTGGAGAAGATATGAAATGGTGGTTATAGCCAGGATGGATTTGAGAAATATGCATTTGTTTTGTTTTAGTTCTTGTTCTTTTTCCCCCTGTAACTTCATGCAGTGGCCTTGAGAATAGGTGAATGTTTTGGACTAAATAGACATCCCTTAGGTTTCTACTTCTTGTTCTCATGTAATGATAGCTTTGTTTTTGAATGCTAATTGTCTTAACTGCAGGCAAGAATGCAACTCTTATGGGTGGATGTGTCCTTACCTCAACTTTTAGTCTGAGAGATAAAACCATGCCTTTTCCTCAACTCTGGTTGGCTATGAAGGAATGAGAATAGATGAAGTAAAGTATACGAGTAGCAGAATTTGAGACTCCTTTGGACTAGCAAAGCAGAGCAGTCTCTCCATTTATCTCCCCTTCCCTATTTTGGTCAGCTTCAGATCAACCTGATAGGCTGGAGATAGCTGCAGCTGACACCTGCCGATAGAGACCACATTATTTACCTCCCAAGCAGGCAGTTGGCTCCTTTACCTGGGTTCCAACCATTCTAGTTCATAAATGTCTTTGGAGTGAAATGGGGCTAGCTACAGTGTGAAGAAACAGGACTGGATAGGAATAGTTACAGAGATGAATGTACGTATGATGTGGAGAGAAGATGCAAGGAGAAACAGTGACTGAAGGGCACTGTAAGGGGAACTTAGGCAGTGGGGACCTTTATTTTAAAGAGGGAGAGAGAAGCAAATGTGGGCATATCTATAGCACAATCTCAATATCATGGGTCACAGTAGTGGTGGAGACATGTGGTACAGGCTTGGCAAGTACTAACTTCCAGAATACTAGTCTTCCAGACACCCAGTTTACATCATCCATTTGTTGGACATGCTGAATCCAGATTCACTGCATCTTACCCATGCCTGTTACCTACACTAACTAGATGAAGGTAGCTGTAGATATGCTAGCACTCCATACTACCTCCCTCCTCCTCCCGCACACACCCCATTGTCAGCCAGCCCTCACTGCTTCAGCTAGGGAGCAGAGGGGCGGGTCCAGCCCTGCTCTCTGGAGCCAACAGCACAGCACAGCACAGAGCTGGAAAGCATGCTGGGATGTTGGGGGACTGTGATTTAACTTGAAACAGGAAGGGGTCTGGGACAAAAGTTTTATAAATCAGTTTGACACAAATCAGTTACATCTGATACTACATTCAACCAGGTTTATTTTAAACCAGTTTCAACCATTTTGAACCTGGTTTGTGTTCACTAAGTTTCTGTTCTGTTACAGGTTTAAACCAGTTTCTGATCATTTAAACCAGTATATGTGTAATTTCTGTCCCTAGCCAAGAAGGTTTAGCAAGTAAGTAGAAACTCAATACAGTAGCTAAACCCTCCTGACACCACAGCACTTGCCTTTATGATACTTGTAGCTTGTGGAAACTTGAGTTTTGTTCCTTAATTCAGCATCTGCCCAAATATAAAAATCTTTAGTTAGAATTAAGTACTACTTCATTGGGGTGTACAAAGCTTTGGTTCTTGATTCAATTCAGAGGAGATTCGGCCTGATTTGGTGGCCAAATCTCTGACTCCAAATGTAATCAGGAGACCCTTTAATCTCTCCAAATTGAATCGGAGCCCTCTGAATCAATTTGGAAAGTTTTAACAATTCAGACATAACACAGCTTTAAATGCTTTTTCTAAATACCTCAAGGTAGCAGGTGACTCGTGAATGCTGCGATGCTGGGGTGGATGGAGCATCCCGCAGGAGCACAGGAGCCTTCCCCGCATGCTCGGCAGCAGACCTGGAAGTGGAACACAAGCACTTCCAGTCCACTTCTGAGTCAGCCAGGGAGTGTGCAGGGGTCCATCCCAGTGTCCCTACAGCTCAGCAACTGGTGCCTCCTGGGTCTGTGGGGGGCACCCAGGGTTCCCCTGTGGCTGATCACTGAGCCAGGGGGCCCCCAGTGCACTCCCCAGCAGACCAAGAAGTGGACCTGAAGTACTTTTGGGTTTGCCACCCAGCATGCGGGGGGTCCTCCCATACTCCTATGGGATGCTCCATCCACACCACCATCACAGCAGTCATAAGCCACGCCTGGTACCTCAAGGTATGTAGAAAAAACATTTAAAGCTGTGTCTATGGCTGAATAGCTGATTCTCCAGATCAGTATCAAGTCTTCAGATTCAGCTAAATCAAATCAGGGATAGTAATCCGAATCAACAAATCGAATCACTGTCCCTGATTCTAGCCGAATTTGAATCCAAATTGAACAGGGCCTTTTTCGCACACCCCTAGTACTTGAACATAAGCTGGTTCCTCCACTGGGGGATGGGCTGAAGCTTCAGTGCATTGAAAATGCAGAAGCTCAACTTCACTCAGCAAATGCTAATCCTGTTAGGCTGTGGTATTAATCAAATTGGCCTGTGGAGCTCCAGGAGGTTTTGCAGTGGGGTCATTTTCATTCAAGGTATGCTAGCTGAAGTAGAGTATGTCAAAAGTTGTAGTAAAGCCAAGCCCAAAGACGGCACCGTAAGATATGCAGCTAGAAGAGGCAAGTGCTGGTGTTTAAAGATTTTGTGTTTTGAATGGGGATTGAGGATAAAAATTTTGTTTAAGGACCTTTTGAGGGTAGGGTGAGCCTCTTTTTTTTAGGTGCATTTAGCAGGGATTTTCCTATATCTGTTTTAGTAAAGCTTATTAGAACCCCTCCCTGCAAATAAATAACAGTCAGATTTTACTACATCTTTGTAAAGTCTGTTTCTCCTGTCACACGCCCACTGATAAGTTCAGTTTCCTTTACTTAATGTGTGGTAGGGTCTCTCTGGTTTGCAGTTACTCTCTTCCCCTTAATTTAGCTGAGTAAACAAATATAGACATTTTAACCTTTTCTTATAAACCAAACTTTCCCACTCCAAATTTTTTACCTTTTTGAATTCCCTCCTGTTTGTCAACATTTTTCTACTACTGAGATGCCCCAATGAATTACAGTCAGTATTTGTATTGGTACTTCACCTGTGACTTAATTTCTTTGCTCATGTAAATGATATTAGCTGTTTTTTTCTTTTCTTTTTTCCCCCACTGAATTGGATTGCAGTCTCATTTCCACTTTATCCCATTGTAATTTATTTGGGTCTATTCTTAAATTTTAAGCTCACTTACATCCAACTAGTAATAAATTCTGCTGTTGATTCTGCTGCTTCCTGATGTCTACAGGATGTCCATCAAGATAGAATTTATCTCTTAATGATTTGAAACTCTCTGTGTTTGTTTGTGACTGCCTTCATCATTGTTTTTCTAAAAGCTTTTCAAAATTAAAATTGATGTATTTTAATATGATACATTTTAATTAGAAGGTAATGTCAGTAGACTATAAGATGGTCACAAGCTAATGGTCTCCTGTTCCTCTACAGATACTAAACTGAAACCAAGAAATTCAGTGGCAGCAATTTATTGCAATTACTTTATTTTTGCTATACCCAACTGTATATTGTAAATGTAATACTTTTGGCTCAGGGGTGTGGGTATAAAAGGAAAAAGGTTGCTCATGTACTGTTCTTGCAAATCTTCATTTTAATCATCATGCTTGTATACTTCAGTCAATAAGAAAAGAGGTTATTCATAACCTACAATTTTGTGCAAGTGTCATTTTTATGAGTAACCTGGCTTCTGCGTTCATGATAATTATTGAACATTTGTTGTCTGTAAAAATAATAAAAAATACTTTCTTCACCTATTTTATCTAACAATGTATATATTTCATTAGTAGTAGACATGAGTTGCATCAGATTTTTTTATTGACATACTGTTGCCTTGTGTGGTACCTTTGGTAAAAAACAATTTATCAATTTATGGTTGTAAATCATGATTTCTGTTAATCATTGTAAGCTTCAAGTAATTGGTCTATTTTCCTTTTTTTAGATTACTGGTAACTAGCAGGAATATGGACACTTAATGAATTATTTTTGTGTGTGATATTTTGTATGTTGATTGGTGGTCTCACTTTAATAGCATTCTTTACTAAGAACAGGGAGCTGTATTTGTGAAATGTCAGCCTAATATACAGGGAAAACATATGGCACACTGATGCACGTTTCTTGGCATGAGGCCTTTTAATCTGTGAAACAAACTTTTAATGTAGTGGTAGAAGTCTTATTGCTTATGTCCTCTAATTTTTAACTAATACCAGGGCAGGTAAATATTCAACATACCTTTATCCCAACTTCAGCAGAGACTTAGGCATGCCTATACAGCTTACCATGTTCCACAGTAGATCCTTTAAGCAAGATATACTGTTCTTGGAGACTCCCTCTTGAATCAGAAATAGTGTAACCCTACACATATGGCACAGCAGCCACATAGGATGGATCAGTACAGGCTGGGGGTTGATTGGCTGGGCAGCAGCTCTGTAGAAAAGGACCTGGAGGTTACAGTGAACAATAAGCTGAATATGAGCCAACAATGTTTCCTTGTTGTAAAGAAGGCTAAAAATATTCAGCGCTGTGTTGGTAGGAGTGTTGCCAGCAGGTCATGGGAAGTGATTCTTCCTCTCTATTCAGCACTGGTGAGGCCACATCCGGAGTACTGTGTTCAGTTTTGCGATCCCCACTACAGAAAGATGTGGACAGATTGAAGAGAGTCCAGCAGAGGGCTACAAAAATGGTGAGGGGGCTGGGGCACATGACTTCTTAGGAAAGGCTGGGGGAACTGAGCTTATTTAGTCTGGAGAAAAGGAGACAGCCTCCTTCAACTACCTGAGGTGGGGTTTGAAAGAGGATGGAACTGGACTGTTTTTAGTGCTGGCAGATGACAAAACGAGGAGCAACAGTCTTAAGTTGCAGCAAGGGAAGTTTAGATTATATATTAGGAAGAATTTTCTCACTAGAAGGGTAGTAAAGTATTGAAACCAGGGAGGTTGTCAAATCTCCATCCTTTGAAGTTTTTAAGACGCAGCTAGCAGAAGCTTTGGCTGGAATGATTTAGTTGGGGATGGTCCTGCCTTGAGCAGGAGGTTGGACTAAATGACATCCTGAGGTCCCTTCCAAACCTAACTTTCTACGATTCTATGATTTAACAGGGGTGGCCTAATTAGTGCTGGAAAATGTAAATTGCTCTGAAGCACCACATGGATGTTGCTTTATCACTTAAAGTGTAAGAAGCAAGTAGTCTTCCTGAGGATACAAGTCTGGAGTACAGTAAGAAGCCCCCTTAGACTCCTAAATTAGTTGGATTCTTAGCAGTTTTACCCTATGCATGGAAATTACAGGATCCTGCTAGTGAAATCCTGGGGAAGCTCTTTGAGACGATTATCAAGAAGCACATCCGTGATGGGCCAGCAGCGGGGATGATGCTCAAGGGCAACCAGCATGGTTTCATTAGGGACAGGTCCTGTCAGACCAATCTGATTGCCTTCTATGATCAGGTCACAAAATCACTGGACGCAGGTGTAACGGTGGCTGTAGTCTTTCTGGACTTCAGGAAGGCCTTTGACACTGTCTCCCACCCCATTCTTATTAAAAAGCTAGGTGACTGTGGCATTGATACCTACACAGTCAGATGGATTGCTAATTGGCTGAGGGGTCGTAGTCAGGGAGTGGTGGTGGACAGGTGATTTTCAACCGGGAAGGAGGTGCGTGGTGGGGTCCCCCAGGGCTCCGTCATTGGGCCCGCACTGTTCAATTTCTTTATTAGTGACTTGGATGACGGGGTGAAGAGCAGCCTGTTTAAATTCGCAGACAACACCAAGATTTGTGGTGAGGTGGGCATGCTAGAAGGGAAGGACAGATTATAGCAGGACCTGGACAGGTTACAGGGGTGAGCAAATGAAAATAGGATGGGATTCAATACTGACAAGTGCAGGGTGCTACACTTGGACAGTAGGAACCAGCAGCATACCTATAGGCTAGGGAACTCCCTTCTTGAAAGCATTGTGGCAGAAAGAGATCTTGCAGTCATTATTGACTCCAAGATGAACATGGGCCGACAAGGGAAGTGGTGATGGCTCCTACCCTGGGGGTCTTTAAGAGGAGGCTCGATGTTTACCTGGCTGGGGTCATTTGAGCCCGGTTTTCTCTACTGCCCAAGGGAGGGGGTCAGACTAGAAGGTCTACAAGGTCCCTTCCGACCCTACATCTATGAATCTATAAAAAATGTTTCTTTTAGGTTCTGGAATCCTAGACTGTTTAAGTGTAGTTGCAACCCACTACATTTTCATACTAGGAAGTTAGGAGAACATTCACTTCCTTCCTTAATCACCAACCCAGATTGGAACCCGCTATGATTTTGTACAGTGTACAGGCAGCATGCTGTGACAAGAGGTTTGGAACATTATTTATGAGGAAAGGATGAAGGAACTGGGTTTGTTTAGTCTAGGGGACACAACAATTTTCCAGTACGTGAAAAGTTGTTATAAAGAGCTTGGTGAACAGTTGTCTCTTGTGTTCATTAGGGGAAAGATAAGTAGAAATAAGTTTACTTTGCACAAAGAAGATGTAGGTTGGATGTTAGAATAAACATTCTATGAAGCACTGAAAATCTCCTTTACTTGGAGGTGTTTAAGAACAGGTTGGACTGTCATCTGTTGACTTGGGTCTAGATATATTTGATCCTGCTTCAATGAAAGGGATTCGCCTAGATGTTTTCTAGAAGCCCCTTCTAGTCCTAGTCCTATATTTCCATGATTCCATATTACAGGGTCTAAAACCCCAATCCTGCAAGCACATGATAGATTCTCAACAGCTCCTATAACTAGTCCCATTGGCTGTTATCCACACATACATATTTGCAAGTTTGGAACTGTAATGTAGCATGTGTGTGTTTGCAAAAGATAGATATTTACACACGTGTGTGTTTGCATGAGTTTCACAAACATTTAGCATACTAGAAAAAAATGGAGATACATACTCTTGAAGCTTATTTTTAGTTCTGTCAGACTCCTCTCATTTGTGCCAAGAGTTATTGTTTAAAAGATGAGATTGTGTAGTATCTTAAATTTAGGGTAATTTTCTCTGCAATTTATTTGCATAATTGATATGAACTGTACAATATGTATTGTTAAGACAAATTTAAGTTGGAGAAATCTTGTTGGAATAAACTCTATCCCAGTACAAAAAATGACGAAGCTTTTTTTCAAAGAAACTTCTCTCCTTTTAAGGCTACATACAGATATCCAGAGTTGCTGAGTAGGCATTCAGGATTTTTCTCCCAGAGCAAAAAAATGGCCACTCCAAAAAAATTAAAATTAAAATAAAAGTAACCTTGGAACAACTAACATTAAATCCGCCAGTCCCAGGAGAGTTTATCTTGGGAGGGTGAATGTCTGTACACTTTCTCTTTTCTCTTCTGAGGGAAGCCAAAGCACAGTCTTCCAGCATTCCATAGTGCTTTGCTTCCTCACCTCCTCCCCCAGGAAGATAGTGTGGCACTTGACTTGACTGGTTTAGCTGAGTAGGGAGCAGAACATGCCCCATTCACAATCCCCATGTTATGCTTCAAGGAGATACAGGCTAATAGAGATAAGTTTGCGTCAGCCTATTAGGACTGTCCTATGAATTGCTTCCATCTGTCTCTGGGCAGACTGAGGGAGCCTGCAGAGCACACACATGTGCACAGGGGTCCCCTGGCTGTGCAGTGTCAGCACTGTAAGTTCTCTGCTTCTTGGGGGCTCAGCATTAGAATGTTTGTTCAAGGATCTGTGTAAGTTTTTTCTATCAGAACAAACCTTGGAGAATTCTCCCAGGTGGTTTGAACGTGTATATGCAGCCTAGGTCTCTCATCTTCTTTTTCACAGAGGCTATACAGAGTATCCAATGTCTAGCTGGAAGGAAAGAACTAACTGAAAGCTACACAGCCACCTGTTGTTCTGTAAGAGTTTTACTGATACGTCTTTTAGTGTAACCAAAAGCTAATGTACCAAATGATCTGTCCTTGCATCTTATTTAAAGTGCTTAAATGATACAAAACTTTTGAAGCAATTGTTCTGCAGTGTTTTCTTGGCCCTTTGGCTAAGATCAAGTGCAGGCATTATATAATGCTGTGATTACTTTTTTGTTAAGGTAAAAAAAAGAAGACAAAGAATAAACCATTTTTGTTAGATTAACACGGAATCTTCATGCGAAAATAACTTTAAGGACAAAATATACAGGATGGGGAGAAAAATGGTCCCTATTTCTTTTCCAATTTCAGGAAAATCAGAAAAATCTCCCCTTCAGGGGATAAGTGTATTAGCTGTATTGAGTGGCAGGGGAATGAGTTTTCACCTTGGGGAATCATTGACATCCATTCCATGTTTCTCTCAGTATATACTTGTTATTCCAGTGACTCCTTTTGGTAGTGTGTGTTGTATAACAGAACCCACTCTAGTTACTGACCCAGTATGTGATCATTCCTGCTCTGAGGGAAATGGGTGGCATGCAGAGGCATTTAAACTAGTGTGCTGCTAGATGATTTATGGCTTCCATATTAATGACAGTTACTACTAATTAAATACATGCCTCTAACTGGAAGTACTCCCCCATAACTCTTTGTTTACAAGAAGGGGCTTCCATAAGACTGGTAGGAGAAAATAGGCTGTAGATTTACTACCTTTCTTTTTTGTTATAATTCCTTCCAGCATTTCTTCTTGTTTTCTATCTTCTACTATACAGAAGAAATGAGAGCAGCTGGTCCAAGGAGCATATAGATGCCATACCGCTTAAGGGAATAGTTGATGTAAATAGGCAGAATTGTTATTATTCATTGGGTGCATCTACGCATGTAATTAATGTGACACAATAAACTCTGGTGCTGTTTGAGCCAGAGTCAACTGCTCTCAGGCACAGCATCTACAACTGTGCCTGGGACAGCAGTTATTTGAACTGGGATGGAGTAGCCCCAACCTAGCAGGGGACAAAGGGGTCAGCTCTGAGTGGTGGCGTCAGGTGGAGGGGCTGGTTGGGGCATGAGGCTGCTAAATTGTAGAGCCACGTGGCTAGGCGGCAGGCAGGCCTTGCACTTCAGCATCCTTGTCTCCAACTGAGCCCCTGTCACTGTCCACATATTTCATAGATTTCATAGACATTAGGGCTGGAAGATCATCAAGTCCAGCCCCCCGCCCGAAGGGCAGGAAGTCAGCTG
>NW_017728951.1:44958551-44980518 GCF_001723895.1 Crocodylus porosus | reverse complement strand
CTTGATACTCGAAGCTAGTTGGAGTTCAGTTGCAGCCTTGGCTTTCCTGGTTTGCTCCCTGCAGGACCGGACCAGTGCAGAATATTCTTCCTTGGAGGTGAATCCCATCCTCCATCCTTTGTAGGCCTTTCTTTTTAGCCTCATATGCATTTCAGGACAATTATTTACTCCACCATAAGATAGTAATGTTCCTAACAGTTTATCGGGCCCTATTACTGGTGCATGTGTAGGTGGTGACACTTTACTATGGAGCTACTTAGTCTACTTTGCAGTAATGTGCATGTATAGATGCACCCATTCCCATTGTTAGTTAATTCTGCTGTGCTTGTGCTGACAGACTGTTGTGGGGAACCATGCTAAAATGATAAAACCTCAGGTTCTGTGAAATTTCAGAGGCACTGGGATTTGTAGCTGCTGTTGACTTTGAATGGATTTTGTATGTGCCCTAGTTCTGTGACTTTACATCTTTTTATTTTTATTTAAATGACATTTTCTTATTCAATGATGACAAATTGTGTGTTCCACAGAATTTTTGCAATATTTCTGTAATTTATAAGGGAGGGGGAAAAAAATCACCCATATGTTGTGTTTGCTATGGATATGATTTTGGGAATAAAATCTATTTTCTTGTTTGCATCAGTTACTGTCAGGCAGAAAATTACTGACGGCTATATGCAAACATGTAAGACAGTAACACTACTAATAATTGTTAGCATCTGATGAAGTGAGTTGTTGCTCAAGGAAAGCTTATAAATCTCTGATTCACTTAGTCTATATGGTGTACTGCTACCCTGCCTTCTACCAGTGAAAGTGTAAAAAAGATAATATGTATAATTTATATTATACTGTATATTGTATATGTATATATACTGTGTGTATGTATATGTGTACATTTTATAGAATGCACTTCACCTATTTGGCTGGTACATCTTAGAAGCTTGCAAGTACAGCTTCTAAGTTTTTGACCCTTCGGCTACGGCTTGCACAACTTACAAGGTCTCCTGGCCTTATCAGCAGAGTTTGTAAGCTCTTAAACAAGTGCTCATCTAACCAGCTGCATATGCATGCACAGTGCATCCTTGTATAAGTGTACACTTGTACACCTAAGAAAATGTTCATATTTTCAGTGCACAACTTGTGAACAGTCAGGTCCTTCTTTCAACACAGTACTTTTCAAACCAGAAATGGCATTACGCATTGTTGCAGATCATGTCTGTGGTGAATTTCAGAGGTTAATTATCAAGGTAGAAAAAATCATCTCTTTGGCCTACAAAAAAATATTTGCTGGAGTTCTTTACAACTGGCATTTTTTGCACTTCTGTCAAGCTCAGAAGTTGCTGAAGTGCCTTGTTTAACTTTTTGTTAAAATTCAACAGCTTTTAGAAGCTAGGAGGGTTGGTCCTGCTATTAGCAAGCTAGTTTCATTTTGTCTTTGGTTTTCCATACTTGTGGTGAATTCTGAAGCTCAGACATGAATCCTCTGAAGAATTATAAGCACATAATATCATAGTTTTTAAAGGCAGTTGGTTTGAAGCATGATCTATAGGGGCTGTTACCAGGTATCTCCAATATACCTGTCTAAAATTGTAGGCACAATAAAGCTGTCTTTTGGTAATCCCAGAAATGCCTGTGATTAACAGAAATATTTGGGAATTACAGCGCAGGTAGAGTGACCATCTACAGTTCAAGGAAATAAAGGATTGTTCCTTCAAAAATGAGGGTAAATTATTGCAATAAATGGGGCAAAATATATTTGTCAAGGGAGCAACAGCATAATGCTATTACATGGTGTAATCCCACAAGTATATATTACTTAAAATTAATTTAGTCACATACGAGCCCTTTACTAGATTCTGGTTGTGACATACTGGGCACCAGATAAAGTGTGTTTCTTAAAGAAGCAGGTAGTTGGTCACTCTATTATCTATGTTATATTTTAATATTCATGACATCCATGAAGGTGAGTAAAAATTACGGCTATACATTTACAGATATTTATGCAAATCAGTGCATTATTGATCAGGAAAGATGTGGCTTTCTGATTGAAGAGCTGAGTAAAACATTCATACCTAATACTTTCTTTATATTGCCAATCTATGTTCAGTCCTGTACATTATGTATTCCATTTAGTGGAAGTTGTGTGATTTAAGTTTTGTGCACATCATTGAAAAATCATCTCTCCATGATTATATATTTATTAGATAAAATTATTCCCCACTTATTCCCCACTTACATTGTAATTTCAGAATGGATGTAAGATTTAGTATCTCATTATTTAAATGGTATCTCATTTCATGAAAATTAAGGTTTACTTTGAAAACTCTAATAAGCTTGCTTGTTAAAATAGCAAAATGCTTAGAAAAAATATTGATTGCATTTCAGGCTTGTCAATATAACCAGTAGTACCTCATCCTTCTCCAGATAACTTTTGTTTCTAGTATGTAATGCTGGTGCTATGTACAGTATTTTGTTTACAGTAGTATAAACATTTTCAGCCTGTGTCTTCATTGCTGAAATAACCCACCTCTTTCATATCAACTCTTACCTAGGAGCCGCACTGCAGACTCATTGATGTAGGTTTTTTCTGCATGGCAGCCAAGGCCAAGCTGTGGTTTCATTGCATGATGCAACTTCACCTTTTCGGTTGTCTTTGGGATTAATTATATTCTATTCTTGTACTGCCTGTGCATGCCAGTGTGCTCATCCTAATGGCTTATACACTGAATGCAGTCTAAGCATTAAGTGCATGAACCAGAATTAAAAACATGACCTTAGAAACTGAGTAAACCTTGGATATAAGCATCTAGTGTGAATGTCTCATATGACTAAAATAGTAGAAACATGAAATGTCCAACATAATATAGTCAACTTGTTGACTATAACAATCACAGTAGGGTTGGAACATGAGAAACAAGGCAAAAGGTACTATGTATTTCCTGTCAGAAGATAACAGCTAAGTTCAAGTTAATAGGGTTCAAAAGACAGGTTAAGCTTCCCAATGATGACAAAACTTAAGTAGCAGTAGCAGTATCAAATTGTGAATTACCTGTACTTACCAGAGTTGGAGCTTTGAGGTGAAACTTAAAGTTGTGTGTGTCCTATATTTGATCTGTGAAATAATTAAGAAAAAATAAATAAATAAACTCCACCAAAAATATTGAATGATATGTGATGCAAAATATTGCAACCCTGTTCTAATCTTTTACAAACTGTTTGGATATCCTACGTAACACTTTGCTCATTGTCATGTTTGTAGATATGCTGGTAGACATCTTTATCTTGGGAGGTGTGTGATTTAATGCTAGTGATATTGGTTCTTGAAATAATGAAGTATCACTACTAGGAAACTGGCTTGAGCATCTCCTTTCAACTCAGTTTGTTGGTGCTATTGATTAGAAGATAGAATTAGGTAAATCATATGTCCGGTGTGTATTCAGAGTTAAATACTACGTTTTTCCTTCCAAAATTGATTGCTTATTCATTAATAGTCTGTGATATTGTGAAGGATATGCATTTTAACCATACACACACACAGAACTTTGTATGCTTTTAATATTTTTTTTAGCTCATTCTAAAGGTATAAAAAGTAAGTATAGAAATATACATGGAAAAACAAAAATACTTTAAATCTTTTAAGAACCTCCCTATAAAGAACCTTCATGTAAAGAAAAATGTATAAAAGAAGTAACAAATCAGATAAATTATATAATAGCTATAATACACCCCTTTCCCCATGCTATCTTGTGATTTCCCTATTGCTTTTCCCCTTGATTTTGGCCATATTCAGGATCCTACAACTGGTCTTCTACTGGGGTAAGACAGAATACCTTCTCAGAACTGTTCCAGAAATGGTCAGACATGGGTCTGTACAATAACATGAAGTCCTTCCTTTCAGTGTTGAAGAAGTCTGAATCAGTAGGGTTTTATTTATATCTCTGCCAGTAACTTACAGTATGATGACACTTAGCCTCACATCCTGTTCACATGGTTTGAAGAATAATAATTGCTTACCTTAGAGAGGGATTGAGAAGCTTCATAAATGTTTGTAAAGCACTTATCTGTTATATTTTCAGATAAAAAGTTCTATAAACTTTTTATTATATCACTATGTTAGTTGTTTTGCCTTCCAAGTTGGGTGTTAAGTGGTAATCCTCAGTACTCCCAGTTTTAGAAAAGAAGGACTAAGCTTATGTCTCACACAGTGAGCCCTCTGTGATAAGTGTTTAAATGACTGCTTGAAAATGACGTCATCCCATAATTCCATTCTGTAACAGAGATGAAATTAATGGTGAAAAGTGTTCACATTATTAATCTGCTTCTTCAAAGTAGACTTTGTCTTCTAGTTTTAATAGATCACTAAGATTCAGTATTTGTCCCTCTGATTCCAGGCTCTTTTTCCTGTTTGTAAAGGAGGAGGAGAATTAAGTTACGTGATTCTGAAACCACTTCGCAATTTATCTGTATTCTATTTTTAAGAGCTCATAAAAGTGAATAGATGCAAAGAGTTTCACTTTATCAAATTACTATTCATTATATTTAAATACATAGGCAAGACAAATTTAACTTTTCTCTGAATGTTGAAAAGTATCTGCATTTTGTAAGTGTATAGTCCCAGAGAAAGCCAATGCTATGGCCAGGAGGGGTAAAGTTACCTGTTTTAAATGCAGTACTGGACTATAATCTGATCCCACAGGTGGAGCAACTCTGAAGTATTGTCCCTAAAAATAAATATTTAGTTCAGTGCTATAAAATGGGTAAAGGGATGAAAGAGGAAAGCCAAGGGAAACAATAAAGATGATTCTTACAAGTGTTTTTCTGAAGTTCCCAGGAGTAGATTCAGCTATACCAAACCATACTGAGATCCCCAAGACAAACAAAAGTACCAAACGATGACCCTCTGTGGTTGTGCAAGGAAGAGGGGGTTAGATCAGGATAAACAGTCAGGGCCTCTCTCTGCTTAGGGCAAATGTAGCTCAGAATAAACCCCAGAATACCCCTGGGATCTCTCACCGCCCCCCCCCACGCATTCATTCCAAGCCCTAGTTATTACCAGGTGAATGATACTACATCAATCTATCTATCTAGTATCATGATACTACATACAGAGAGAGAGAGAGAGAGCTTTATCTAGCTCTCTATTTAGTAGTATTATTCACCTGGTAATAACTAGGGTTTGGAATGATTGAGTCTCACAGATGCTATGCTCCCAAGAACTGTGGAGATATGGGGCACACTAAATGTGGTACAAGTATTTTGTCAAAATATCAAACATCAATGGGTGTTGAGGAACTTTGATGTTAACAGTGTCCACAGGGCAATGATGTTTTCCTCCTGGAATAAGGGATGGGACCATGGTTATACAAGTTTGCTTGTCAATGTCATATTCTGTAGTTTCACAAAGATTTCTTGGAGAAGTGCAGTTTGGAGGCATTAGGAGTCATGAAGTTTGTAATGTGAGATGGTGCATCTTCTGAATCACTGTTGTTGTTGACTTTGCAGTTACAATTTATGCAAGATGGACAGTCAATATTTCTATGGGTAGTAAAAGTCTTAGGTGCATGCGTCAAGAATGACGACAAAAATGCAGAAAGGCTAGCAGTCCTAAAATAATGCATTTTTACCATTGATGTAAGATATTTGCTGTAGTGCACCTATAGAGATTTTTGGGGCTGATACTGATAGCTGATATTTAAGGATGCAAATTGGCCAATACCAATCTGATTTTCAATACAGCTGCCTCCAGCTGATAAGTCCAGTGTGGTGGAAGGGGAGGAGGGAGGGAAAGGGCATGGGGGCCCCCTGTGGTGAGGGAGTGGGGAGGGGGCATGGGCAGGTGCTGCCCAGGTGGGGTGTGTTGTGGGCCAGACTCGCAGCTCGTGGTGGGGAGGAGTGGCGGCTCCTACCTCTGCTTGCATCCTGGGAAGGCATGTGCCCCCTGGATTTGCATGGGGCAGAGCAGGGCAGGGTGGGCTGCAGCCAGTGCTACAGGGAACTCTTCTCAGTGGGGGGCTGGGCTTGGAGTGGGTGCCAGCGGCGCAGGGAGAATGCTGCATCCACCCCAAATTCCGCTGCTGTTCCGCTTCCAGCACTGCTGCCTCCATTTGCCTGGCACAGCCCTGGGTATAACCAGCGCGTGGGTGGAGGTGGGGCATTGAGCTGCCAGCTGTGCTCCATGCTGCAGTGGCGCACAGCACGGGCATTTATCGGCCAAATTATTGGCCCCACTGGGCCGATATCCAATATAGCCAGTTTTCTTTATATTAGTACTGATCTGATATTGGACCAAAGTATTGGTGCACCTCTAATTTGTTCAGGTAAATTTTCTGTTGTATTAGAGAACTATTGTACTTCAGCCTTAGGTTTACTACCATTTAGTAAAAACTTGCTGTGTTAAGCATATATCTCCATTAAAATGTTGTTTTCTATATAAATAATTGTACAGT
The DNA here is from genome assembly GCF_001723895.1 of Crocodylus porosus. Taxonomy (NCBI): domain Eukaryota; kingdom Metazoa; phylum Chordata; order Crocodylia; family Crocodylidae; genus Crocodylus; species Crocodylus porosus. Next base: position 44,974,075 of record NW_017728951.1, on the reverse strand, counting down.
GATGAAGAACAATATTAGCATTGACAAACTTAATTTGGAGAATCTGATAGAAGTAAGGGTTAATATCCTAACATGCACAGCTCTGACTTGTCACTGGAGGGCTGATGAGCAGGGGCATGACTAGAAACTTCCAAGTCTGCCCCATGGCTGCCTGGCTTTCTCTCTCCAGCATCTCCCCTCTTGCCTGCCACCTTACTCCCCACAACTCCCCATTCACTCATGGTTCCCCAGGTTTTTGTCAGTCCCAGACAATAGAGTTCTGGATGAGAGATTGCTCACATGGGGAGGATGGGGGGATGAGTGGGGGCTGGGAGTGATGCATCCTGGGATACTGAAGGACTGTAAATTACTTGTATTTGTCCTGTGGAGCAGCCTGCTGTTATTGCAACACATGCTGTCTGACTCCAGCTGGAAATAATCCTCACCCAAAGAGGCATAATGTTGAGATGCTTGCCTTCTCCTGCCTTAACCCATGAACACGCCTGCCTTAAGATAATTTAATATGGAAAAGGTAACGTCTAACAACAACCAAAAACATTAGGCTCAGTTTAGACTAAGTCTTCATAATCAAATGATGGCAAAGGATTTTTAAAATCATGGAGGTCACGTGATTTTTCAAAGAATGCTAGTAAAAGAAAAAAGAGGCAATTAGCTGTGTTAGCCTGAAGTCAGGCAGAAGGCAGGTCAGAGTAGCACCTTAGAAATGCAACTTTGAATAGCATTTAACAAAGTAGTCCGTCACCTATGAAAGTTTATGCCTTCCTGAACCGGTTAGTCTCTATGGTGCCACCCTGCGTTGCCTTCTACCTATGAAAGAAAGGGTGCTAAAAATATCTAGGTATCATTATTATCATGAGGGACTGCAGAGGCAGTAACCAAAAGTAGTAATAGTCACCAGATACAAACATTCTAGATGTGTCCTCATACTTTTTGGCAGTAGAAGGCTTGCTGATGAAAACTGAAAGCATAATTGGATGCATGGTATTTTCTGAACATCTTAAAGAGTGGCAGTAATACAAACCTTAGTAAGTAAGATATAAAAGGATTTTAAGTTCAGTTACTTATAACCAGGGATTCTAGTTTTCTGTCACACAAAACATTAAAATCCCGAGGGGCCCTGGTGGTGGCCCTGCCCCTCACTGCTGATTGGCTGAGAGGGCTGCCCTTTGGACATCCCCACCCTTTGCCACTGATTAGCTGAGAGGGCTACTGTTCTTGCTGAACCTATCCCCTGCTTCTGATTAGTGGAGAGGGGCACGGCCACACAACAGGCAACCCTCTTCACCAATCAGTGATGGAGGGAGGAGGAGGAGGTTGCCACCATCTTGACTGCTTCCCTGTATGCCAGCTACTTCTCTCCCTGGCAGGCTGTTGCAGCAGCTATGTGAACTGCTAGCTGCCAGCATTTGGTTTTCAGTAAGTTGTTTCAGTAAGGTGTTTTTTTCCCAGTGATTCTAAAGATACTCTGTAAAAATGCAACTTCTGTGTTTTTTCATGGCAAATGGATTTTTAGGATCCCTGCCATGTACCAACAGGCAAAGGAATGAAAGGAAGAAATTGGGTAACATTTGAGGGAAAGGGAACCAGAATCCATAACGGAACATAATTAAGGAGGAGAGGGATGGATACCTAAATTAAAAGACAAATATGCCAGTTTCAGTAAATAGGCTATGAAATAGAGCAGATTCTGCTGTTAAGTCTGTGAATAGAAGTCAGTTCATTTGATGTTAACCAAGATATCAAAATAATAACTCGTGGATTAATATTCAGTGTTTGTCAGTCAGAATGAAAATGTATCGCTAATTGCAGTAATATGACATTAAAGAGCAATTTTACATGGCAGATATCTCGCACACACAATTATATCAAAGAATATGACCCTATGAGTTATCATGGTATCGTTCTTCTAGAATGGTATTCTCATTGCTCAGATAATTTTATTAAAATAACCTATAATTATTACTATATTCAAACTACATATCACTAAATATTACCTGAAAATGTATTATGACAGGAAGAAAACCCATAACAAGGTAAAACAGTATACTCTCTGCAGCTAGCAATGAGATTTCAACCACATTTTTCAAATAGAAGCATCTTTAAAAATTATCGAGATCCAGTGGTGTGTGTTCCAAAGGTTAGTACATTCCCTACCTGCCTTGCAGTAAAAGAATAAATTGTGTTTTATTCTGGAAAGATTATGAATATTGCCCTGGGTCTTCCTCTACATTGCTGAAAAGTCAGAATGTCAAAAACATGGGCATGTTATCTGGTCTGCAGAAATCTATCTTTAATCTTTCATATGAAAACCAACCCTTAATTTGTGTGTGCATACAAACAATAGCTTGTAAGCCAAAGCTGAATGTTCATGCAATTTGGTGCAATTAAGAAATTGTTTTTCTCAAAAATGGTGATACTTACTTATTTATTTGTTTATTTGAGGAAGTTTGTCTGTATAAATTGACTTCACTTGTTTGCTGATTTATTCCATTTAGTAAACAATTCATTCCTAGCTGTGTTATTTATACCATCACTTCATTATTGAGTACAGCCAATTTGCAATGGCTTATATTACATTAATTTATACAGCTGAAATCCAGTTAAAACCTGACACACTAATTATTATGTAAATCCAGAATGCTTCAATGCACATGAATCTAAAACCAATATAAAACTTGTTCATGAAAGAAAACTCAGGAGAAAGGAGCAAGTGAGTAGTTGGTTTGCCTTTAGTGAATGGCAGGATAAGCTCCATATACCACTGATGGTTGTAGCAGTATATTTTCACCTATGTTTGTTCCTGGGGTAAATTTATGTTAGAACAAGTTAAGTTTTAGTAATGTAAGGTTATACATAAACTGGGGTAAAAATAAAAGAGTTTATGTTAAGAGAAGATTATACTGGGATACATATATTGTCTGTCTAGGATCTCAGGCAAATTGTAAAACTGATCAGAAAACATCTTTATTTTACTATATTCCGAAGTGTATTTTACATTGATTAAATATTCTCTGAGATCAAATTCACATTGAAATTACATTGTTTTCATAGACATTAGGGCTAGGAGGGACTTAGGAAGATCATCGAATCTAGCCCCCTGCCCCAGGGGCAGGAAGTCAGCAGGGATTGTAAGATCCCATCAAGATAAACATCCAAATGTCTCTTGAAGGCATTCAGAATAGGTGCTTGAACCACCTCCAGCAGCAGTCTATTCCAAACTTTGGGGGCTCGGATAGTAAAGAAGTCTTTCCTTATGTCCAGCCTGAAACAGTCACAGAAGAGTTTCTGACCATTTGACCTTGTCATCCCTTTGGGTAAATAGATATTCTCCCAGATCCTGGTGAGCACCCCTGATAAACTTATAGGTGGCCACCAGATCACCCCTGAGCCTGTGCTTTCCCAGCCTGGATAGTCTCATGGCTCTTAGCCTCTTATCATAAGGTCTGTTTTCCTGACCTCTGATCATGCGCGTGGCTCTCCTCTGCACCCTCTCAAGCTTCTCCACATCCTTTTTGAATTGTGGAGCCCAAAACTGGATGCAGTACTCCAGCTGTGGCCTCAGCAAGGCCAAGTACAAGGGGAGAATGTTGTTTTAATTTCACTTTGCAAAGTTCAGTGTGATATAAATTAAAGTTTAGAAAACTGCTTTTCTCACTGGAGGGCCTTGATGCATAACATTTAATTTTACATACTTACAGAATTTCATATTAGTGTAATTTAAGCCATGTGTCTGTCTATCTGTTTTCTGACTCCCAACATGCAACTTCTATAACTTTTCACCATGATGACAAGGATAATTATTGATCTATTTATGCTGCAGGATGAGGAAGATGACAAAATACAGCTTGACATAAATAAGACAAAATGTACCCACTGGTATAACACATGAATAATATTCCCATTCAGAAGTCTGAAACAGACCCACTTAACATTTGGTTCTTTAAGGCTAAGTACAGACAGTCAAAAAGCCCAAGGCTATATCATTTCAGTCTTTGCAGGTTAGTTTAAGTTGTAGCTGAAAAAAATGGACAGACATTCACTTTTGATTCAGGAAATGTAGTGACTCAGACCAGAAGCTAGAGCATGGCTGTCTGGCATGTAGTCAGCATGAGCCATGTGTTCACTTCCTCTTCCTGCTACCCCTGAGGTCTCTGGAATTTGCAGTCCAGAATTACATCAGTAAGACTCTTCAGGGTTGCTCATCATTTCCTTTTCCTGCTTCTAGGTGCCTCTGGGATTTGTAGTCCACAGTTGCAGCCAGCAGTAAGTTTTGGGCAAGGCTGGGCAGTGCTGGGCAGGGTGACTTGGTACTTCGGGAAGGGAAGTTTAACCCCCCTCCCTGGCCCCAGACCCCAGCTAGGGTTTGCTTGTGGCGGGGGGTAGTCTCTCCACCTTCTCCCCAGTCCTTCTCTGCTGGAGCAGACAGCCCAGCTCAGCCCAGCCCATGGCTGGAAAGCATGCTGGGATGCTGCTGGACTGTGATTCAACTTGAACCAGGAAGAGGTCTGGGACAGAAGTTTTACAAACCAGTTTGACCCAAATTGGTTAAGTCTGATACTTCATTCAACCAGTTTTATATTAAACTAGTTTTAGCTGTATTGAAATTGGTTTGTATGCACTCAGCTTCTGTTCTGTTACAGATTTAAACCAGTTTCTGAGAGAGAGAAAACCAACAACATGTCTCTATACCTGCAGAAGCAGCTATTACTGTCATTAAACTATGGTTACTAGTTTATCACACCACCAGATTCTTAATCAGTGACTTCTACCTCTTCAGTTATTTTGATTGCTATAGAACTTGGGCAACAGCATGCACTACTGAGGCTAAATTATTACATTAATGTAAATTATTTGAATAAATTATAATATCTTTAGGCCTTAACATAGGTTTTTCATAATTGTACATTCCATGGAACAAAATTATATGATTCTGACCCTGATTTCACAAACAAAATCTATTGAATTATGTTACTGGACATACCTTCAGTGGTTTGGATTAGTTTCTTAAAAATGACAGTGTTTTGTTTTGGTTTTTTTCTTGTTCTAGAGTTAGGGCAAGTAGGAGAAGAGCTTACACCTTTTTTGTTCATTGTTGAAGAACTGATAAGCTGCCTTGAGGAGTTTTAGTTCATAAGATGTTAGTCAAAAATGGTTAGAATTTAATAATACCTGGTAGATGTGCTTTGGTTGTGCTGACGTAGCTGGAACCAAAAAAAGAAAGGATGAGAAGGAACAGTTTTGTGTGATCTTTATGGAGAGAAAAATGTAAGCTTGGTGCACTAGGGAGCAGGAAAAAATGAAAAGGACAGCAGCAAAGTTCAAGTGATAGGTAAGCAATATTTTAAAGGAAGTATTCTGAAAAGACTAGAGGGAAGTGAGATGGGAAGCAAAACTGGGACATGGTCAGCTGTTGTGACAAAATTAGGTTGTGTGAAAAAAGAATCTGCAGCCTTTGGCAATAATTAATATGTGCTTTTATTATTTTTATTACTCCTCTTTCTGCCCAAAGTTTTGAACCTGGGGGAAGGAAGAGTACTAAGTGCTGACTTTTCAGCATCAGTGGTAAAGTGAGAAGCAAGGATGAAGCAAATATAAGGAACTCGGTCTTTCTTCCAAAAATGTCCATAGAGTTTAATTAATTAAATAAGTGTATAGGTTAGTAAAGCTGGAAGGGATCTTAAGAGATCATCTAATCCAATTTAGTGGGACAGCAGTTGGGAACATGGGGGCATACAGCTGGAAGGGTTTTCCTCTGTCATCCTGAATTAATTGGGTACTCAAACTCATTTGGTTAAATGATAGTTCCATAAAGTGAATTATTTTTAGAAATTAAATTAATAGTATAAGTATACAGGCACCTTGTAATACAGCCCAAAAGAAAGTATATTTAACTCAGGGCCACATTTGTCTGTCTGTTGAACTCATGTAAACTTGGAGTATCTTTGTCTGTTTGTTTATGTTTGTTCAGTGCCTAGGGTCTGTGACAATGGCTCCTTCATGCTGCGGTAGTACGAATAATGCTATTATCGGTTACAGTCTGGGCCTGAGTCTGTAGATTTAAAACAGCCAGAACGAATACTTGGAAAGATGAAAAATTCTGCCACAGCCAGATTATATGTAATGTCAAAGGAGATGAGACAGTCACACTCCTAACATACACAACCCCGAACTTTTAATCATAGAATATTTTGCTGTTTTCCTTGGATATTGGTTCTTGGGGCTACTACATAGTTCTCAGATCCTAACACATCTTTGATAGCAGTATGGTTACTACTCCCCTTTCTCTATTTATTGTGTTGCAACTGGCTGCTCTTTCTCTTTGGGAGAAAACAAATCTTTTCTATATGTCATTTGCAGTGCTAAAGCCACTAGAAATGAGGCATTCTTGTTTATTGGCCCATATCATGTCAACAAGCAGAGAAGTAATTAAAAGTCATTTGCCACTGGAGAAAGTAATAGGCCTATAGATGTCATGCTTTGAAGTGATGCCTTCTGAGCTGAGCCATTTACCTAAGTGTCTTGCATTTAGAACAGATCAATGCATGTGTTGAAGTAAAGCAATCTTATAGTCCTAATAAGGACTCTTGCTTTATCTCGATAACATGATTAATACCTGAAAGACATTTGATTATTTTTTTAAGAATGTCTGCCATTTACTTTTACTTTATCAGTCTCCATAGGTGTTTGACACACTGCATTCTTATTGTCTCACCCTGATTTTTTTTTAAGTTGTGCTTGCTAGGTGTCTACTTTTATAAATGTATAGTGTGTCCATGTACCTCTTATTGGAGAGATTTTTATTATTTTCACAATTTTACTAGTTGGTCTCTCTCAGCAAGAGGTAAGAGTAAAAGTGGCACATCCTAGAATAAGAGCAAGAGGAAGCGTTCTGCTCTAGATAAACATCTCCTTTAAATGACATTCCTGCTCCTTACATAGTTTTACATTAACGTTATATCACTAAAACAATATTTTTAAAAATAGGCAACCTGCTCAACTTCTTTTCCCTCAAAAACAAAAATTTTATAAAGGGCTATAAAGAATACTGTTGGATCATATTTAGTCCAATTTAGTATGTTATGAAAATACCTATGGAGTTAGGTGATTGTTTTGTAATGGGAGTTGAGGGTGTTCTGCACTTCAGAAAACAGGCCCATTAAACAATATAATAAAAAAAATTAAAATCCTGAACTGGAAGAGAAGTGATTAAATAAGTCTCTTAAAATAAGGCATATTAACATTTCTCCCCTTGAATACTTGTGTAATTATAGAAAAACAGGATTGAAGGGCTAACAGCAGATCTGCCCTGCCTTAACTGTCTCTGACAAAAGCTGTCTACATTTTGTGCCTTGTCACATGACTATGTGAATCCTTTTATTTAAATAAACAATTTCTTGCTCAATTTATAATCAGTAATAGTAATAATTGAAATGTAAGTAATCAGGCTGAATATTGGCTTGACCACATTACTGCTGCTATTTAAGACAAACCTTTATTTCCAAGCTGAAGCTACCTTTTGGAAAACCTTTTAAATGCAGACAATATATTACCCATAATTATCATTCTAACCTAGGAGCACTACCTAAGTGGTCAAAGAACAAGCACAAAGTAAAAATATCTTAACAAGGCTTTCAAAATTAGAACAAAATGAACACAAGAGGTAAAAATAAAGAACTTCACAAGCTTCTTATGCAAGTAATTTAAAAAAAGATTAACTTTTGCTCTTCCATTTAATCATTGCAACTGTAGTCAAGTGTTCTGTTGCAGTGGGTATTTGAGGTTTCTCAGTCCCCTTGTTATAATACCTCCACCAACTGACACAAAACTTTGGGCAGTTTTCTTGCCTTGTTTGTTGTTAGGTTGTTTCTGAATAGACCTGTGCATAAGTTTGTAAATATTTATCAACAGAGAATAAATAATTTGGTGTAACAAAAATCTTATTAGATTAAAAACAATTACAAGGATTTTGGGCAAAGCAAAAAATACTCATCAAAGGGATAGTGCATGCCTGTTAAATCAAGTATTTATCTTCATTTCAAATTCTGCAGTCTGAATGCTGTGCTAATCTTTCATTATTATTAATACAGTACAATTTAATCAGTTGCATCAATGTATAGGTAAATGCAAACACTAACTTTCTGGATATGTCCTTAAGTTTCTCAAGTCTAAGTATATGGCTTGCATGCATTTTTTGTACACTTGGTTTATTAAATTTAGCAGGAGGGGAGTGGGAGGGAAGACAGTTGGATCATTTTGATAAATTACTCACAAGTCCTTATGTTAAATCAAATAAAGTAGGTGCTATGTGTGTCTGCCTAGAAGAGGTAATGAGCCACCAGCTACTTCTGGTGTTACTGATTTCTTGAAATCATCTTCAGTTTAGCAAAACAATGATAGACCTTTGGGGAGAAAATAAATATTGCAAATACAGTGACAACATTCATCCATATTTGATGTGGTCACATTCTTCCTCTGGACATGATTTTGAATTTCAGCGTATTTTTAGTTGTGTAAATCCATTGATTTAAAAGGAGTTTCTTTTGGTTTATACCAGCATAGGATCATGGAAAATGAAGTCATCTATCCTTGAACTCTACTATGTTTAAAATGTTCTGCATGATTTGTATATATTTTCACTTACTATTTTTAAAGAGAGTGTAATATAAATAATTTTAACAAAATGTGTTGCCTTCTGGAAGTGTGAATCTGGGCAAGCAAGGAGGGAAGCTCACTAGGAGCTAAATTGTTTTACTTAAGAATTAAGAGAATGTAGCATTTGCCTTAGGGATTCATCTTCCATTTGGCACGAAGACAAATATGCACAGTTCCCTTTCTGTAGGTAGGCATTTTCAGTGCAATGTACATAGAATATTTCATCTGAAACATATGTCATAGCTTGTTGAGATGTTTCATCAGTTTGAGAGGAATGGTGTGGGTCATTTGCCAAGATTCTTTAGGATTTCTGAGCCCAACTACCAGATGGGTTTTCCTTGTAGGAAGTCTTAATGAATTCTTCCAAACTTTTTCATTAAATATATCTTGCTCATAGATATAGGGATGAAAACCCCTCTGGTATAATTGTATTTTCTACAGTATTGGGAGTGAACTTGGTCATGTTAAGAGTGTTATGAGTAATTAAGTATCAATCTTTCATGGTCCAAACATGAAGCACAATAGATGGCAAAGACCCAGACCTAAGGAAGTTTAAGTTGCTGGGGGGGGGGGAATCTCCCCTCCCTCACCGCCCCCCATATAAAAAGCATTCTCTACAGTGACATGATTCTGCCTTTCTGATGCAAAAGCACTACATTTGTATTCAGCATGAGTAATTTGGGGGCTAAGGAATGATATTCCTCAAAATGAGGAACAGTAATGATGAATAGAAGTAAAGGGGGTATTTCTAGTAAGATAGTTCTCGTAGTCCTGAATCAGGATTTTATGATTTATGCTAAGCACTGTACAAAGAAAAAAAGACATGGTGTACATAAGCAGACTTGCAAAACCTTCTCAATGACCTGAAAGGACGGTGGTTCTGAGATGCATGGATACAACTTGTTTGTCCTGTTCTGTGGACCTGATGAACATTGAATGTCACTACAAGGAAGACAGTAAAATTGGATTTTCTCACAGTTTGCTCTTATTTAATTCCATTCACTCAGTGCATTTGCAGCTTATTTTTTAGAAATGTACCTGGGAGGTAGGGGTTTTCAGTCTTTATCTTGGTGCAGCATCATTTATTCCGTTCCTGTTGTACTTTTGGTGACTTTTGTTGCTACAGTACACACTGACTCAAGCTGTATAGCTTACCTTATTATAACAAGCTCCTTTGATCATAAGAATTCTCTGCAAGAAGCTGGGCATATTAGTTCTCAGCTTACAACCACCTTTCTTTTAAAAAAGAAACACAACAAACTAAAAACTAAATCTGTATGTGTAAATTGTGAGTTGCTTACTTTAATTCCATTAGTGTCTTCTGCCTGAAATCAGTTTTCCTTTGGTTATAATAGAGGTGATATGTTTCATAATGTTCAAGTTTGGACATCATGGTATTTTTTTTCTTAAGACACATTTTAAATACCTACAGCCCAGAAGCTCCTTAAAATGCTAGGCTATTATATGTCAGGGAGACTTTTGCTATAAACATCCATGCATTTGTAACCAAGAAGGCATGCTGTACTTAATTTGTTTGACATGTATACAAGGAATGGAAAACCTGACTGCATGTGTAACGACCTGGTGGCCCAGGTAATTTCCTTTATGCCTTAAATTAGGTTACTGACATTCATAATGCATAGAATCTTGCTTGTTGAGCAATTCAGCATCATATTTGCAGAGCTACAGCTATACTAACTGGTATTACATTCAGTGATTTATTTGTACTGGGGAAGTTGAGGAAATGTTTCCTTTCTGTCCTCAAAGTGGAGTTTCCATGCTTCCAAATGATCTTAACTTTCTAGGTGTTCTTCCTCTTTCTGTAGATATGAAGATTAAATGATCATTTGCTATATACATTTTGGGACATGCTACTTATGCTTGGTTTGCCACTTCAGCTGCTTTCTGTGTCTTCCCCAATCTGTGCTAGGAATACCACAAATAAATCACTAATCATGGACAGAAAAAGTCTCCTCCTTGAACTGCTAGTTGGTAGATATAAACTGAAGTACCAGTTTGTATAGAGTATGCTTTGGATCTGATCCACTCTTAAGTAAAGCATAAAATGATAAGCTAGAATTTGCAATGGCTGCTTTTAGAAGGGTAATTAATTAACCTGCATGCAGAAATTAACCCTTAGAGTACTGCTTCAAGTCCCACAGTTCATTTTGTTGTTGTTTAATTTTACCAGTGGGCTATGCTGCTTTTCTATTCAGTTCGTAGTACTGTATATAAAGTACATAGCTGGCCATCGAAAAAAAAATCTGACTTTATGTAAAAACAAGGAATCTTACAAAGACTAAGTCCCTCAGGTTGCTAATGGGTTTAGTATTCATAAGCAACTTTGTTTTTTAAGATTTTACTTTATGCCATGCATTTAAAATGTGTAATGTTTCACTGTAACTGTGTGTCAGTTAGGTTTTATTCCTAAACTATCATAGCTGTATATCCAGTAGAAAGAAGTCAGTTCTTTAAGGGTTAATGTGAGGTTAAGGGATCCTAAGGTAATCTCCTGCTTGTTTTACTTAAAGGTCTCTGCATGTTTATTTTCAGAAGTTTATTTGAGCAGGTGAAAATTAAGAATGAATGAATAACTGAATGACTGAAATGTTCTGTTGGAAATGCCTGCTTGTACTTCATAAGAGAACTGGAAAACAAAATGACATTTTCAAAATTCAGGCTTTTATCAAAAAACAAAACAGAAAAAAATGTGACACTGAGATCCCCCGTTTACTCTGATTTTTTTTTTTTTTTTCAAATAGTCCAATAGAATCCTGCCAGAATTTCTACAAAGATTTCACATTACAGATCGACATGGCTTTCAACGTGTTCTTCCTTCTCTACTTTGGCTTGCGCGTAAGTACTTTGGATTATGCAGGGGGTGTGCAAAGGATGAAGTGTGGTAATTGTATTAGGATACTATTTGTGTACTTGCTAGTTCTTCATTTATAGTTGCTGAAGGCAAGTTCCAAAACTCATGAGCAAAGATTTTTGTTGAGAGCTTCAGAGAGTTATAGCGGGTGGCATTACTCAGAAGACTAGTAGTTGTGTAGTATGCCTGCAGTTGCATAACTAATGCCTCTCAGTGGCCTGTGTAGAATTTGGTTTCAGTCCAGTTCTCAGTTTACTGATGTCTATCACCAAGACTACAGCAGCAGTCGGCACTGACTGCCAACATCCTTGTTGGTAGTCTGAGGCTGAGTGCCAGTGCTTCTATAGGTATCTGCTTCAGGTCAGAATTGAGGATGAGATTTTGTAGTCTGTGTTGCTCTACTCCAGTCTCCAAGGCTAGCAAGGTAGCACCTCCTTCAGCAGCCCTAAATTCTCCTAGAAAAGAATATTTTGAAAGTCTTTCTTTCAAATTCCACCCCCCCACCACTTCCTAAAAATCAGGTTTCCCTAAGACAATTCAGGTCAGGAATCTAGAAAATCAAGGGGTCATATTTTACTAGTAACAGTCATAAATCTAGATTCATAGGCTAGGTACAGAAATTATATATAAACTGGAATAAGTTATCAGAAACCAGTCTTAGTGCACATAGACTGGTTTAGAAATTGTTGAACTGGGTTTCAGATAGACGTAGATGGATGTAATATCAAATGTAATTAGTTTATATTAGACTCGTCTATGTAACCTCTGTGCTAGATCCCCTCCCAACTCAAGCTAGGTCGCAGTCCCTCAGTATCCCAGGATGCTTTGTGGCTCCCCCGTCAACCCCCATTCACAGTTTGGGTGGGCTAGTCTCAGCCCACAATAATCTGCTCCAGCTGAAAACCAAGCTGGCCCTGCCCTGGGCTATCACAGACCTGAGGTAGCAAAGCCTTTGATTCACAGGTTTGCTCCCCTGTGAACCACTGCCTCTCACCAGCACGGAAGAGGGACCCTGGCAGTGGTGGGTAGGTTGCCCCACCCCAGCCCTGGCCCCGTTCACCTCAAGCTGGGGTTTGCACAGTTGGAAGGGGTCCATGCAGCAGGGACTCCCCTCGCCCCCATTGGTCAGTCGAGCTGCTGCCACTGCCCTGAGCCACTGCCTCTCACTGGTGGGTGAAGGAGTGAGCAGAGCCCTCTTGCTGGCCCTGCCCCTCCCCCCAGGCTGGGGCCTGCAAGATTGGGGCAGGGGCATGTAGTGGTGGCTTTCCCCCCTCACCTCTGCCTGGCTGGTGGGCCAATCTGCTGCCTCACACATCCCTGAGCTACTGCTTTTCACTGGCAGGGAAGGGGGGTGGGCAAGGGGCAGGGGAATGGAGTCCCCTGCCCCAGCTTTCCCCACAAGCTGGGGTCTGCACAGCTGGGGCAGGGCTGTGCAGCTAGGGTTTCCCCCCCTACTGCCTGGCTCCTTGGCTGAGCTGCTGCTGCTGTCTCTCCCAGCCACAAGCCACTCCCTCTGCTCCATTCCCCCCCACCCCGCTTGCCTGCCTCCTTTCCTGCTTGTGAGAGGCAGCAGCAAGAGGTTATGAGAGGCATTGGGAAAAATTGGTAAGGCAGCAGGGAGGTGAAAATCTCCCGCAGCAATGTGTGAGCTCCCTTAGCTGTGCAGACCCCAGCTTGCGCTGGGGGGGACGGGAGGAGGGAGGGGCTGGGGCCGGGAGAGGCACTCTGTTCCTCCCCATATGCCACTCAGAGGCAGCAACACATTGGGGAGCATGGCTGTGCAGCTTGGCCTGGCGCAGCTGCCCAGCCCAGCCAGGCAGGGGCAGCAGTGAGGGGAAAGCCTCTGCCTCACAGCACCTCTAGCTGTTTTTGCTGGGTCTGTAGGGTTAGGTCTGTGTGATAGGTGCCTCCGCATCCCTCCACTCACCGCCCCCCCTCCCCCCAATGACAGGGCTACAGACAGATTCTGTGCTGGTTCCCCCCTCCTTGCAGCTGATAGTAGGAGGTTGGGGCCATGTGCCAGGCAACCAACCAAGGATGGTTCCCACTCAGGATCAGAAATGTCCGGCATGCTGGGAGCAATGTGGGACCACCCCCAGCCTTCCTGCCTCAGCTAGTGCAGGCTTCTGCATACCCTCCCCCACTGAAGGGTGAACATGAGTTCCATTAATTTGTGATCTAGTTTACACAGCTTAGAGAATCTCATGTAGATGGGATCAGTTTGCCTCAGGGGTTTTGAATGTTTCTCCTTAGCTGTAGTATTAGAATTCATGTTGAGTTTTTGCTAAATTCCAGGGATTGAGTTATGCTTTGGAAGTTAACATTGTTTGTTGTGAGCTGAAAGGGCTATAGCACAGAAACTTCTCAGACAGAGCATGGGCACTAATACTGATGTAGAAACCTCAGAAGGTTTGAAAGTTTGCAGAAGTGATCTGGAAATGTTATAAATAAACTTTCTCAGGAGCTTACTTTTACATGCTGTTTCTGGTTTGTATTGGGTATTCTATCAAGGCTTTCATATTGCTTTTCTGCTTTTTTTCTTGTTAAATCAGTTAGCAAAGAGTTTATCAACATGTTTGGAAGAGCTAAAAGGTGTGGTTTCTTATTTGGGCACAAAAAGCTTGATTGTGTCTTGTCTTATATGAACCAGCATGACCCTGGTAAAATAAAGCTGTCAGCTCTTTCATGAATAATTGTATTTGCCCAATATTCCAAAAGCTTTCTATACTACCCAAAATTCTGTGTTATAAATATATACATGTTCATTGATGACTTCTTGTCACAAGTATATTTCCCACTTTAAGTTCTTTGAGAATATTCCAATAGACTAAACAACTCACTGACAAGTAAAGTTATTTCAAGAAATATTTTTTGTTCTCACCCTTCTCCATCTGTTCTCCCTGTAATAATGAAATGCAGCTCACAATCATATAAATATTATCATATCTTCAGGTCTTGAAGATATGTGGCTAAACATGTGCATGCATAAAATATAAATTTTTAGTCAGCAGGCATCCAAATTTGTTGCAACTGCGAGAGAGAATCCCTTATCTCACTGATAAAGCCAAAACCTAAATTACATGAATTTATGCTGTCATGTAATAAAGCAAGATAAGGTTGTAGTTATTGAGAGCTAATCAGATAGGAAGGCACAAAAAGTTGTCAAGTACCTCACTGATAACATGCAGCACAATAATGACTACCCCAGGAGTGTAACCTGCTACAAGTATCACATTTGTGCAAATACCTTAATTTATTATTTAAATGAGTTAGTCTTTGTCTGCTTTAACAATATTCCCTTTCAAATCCATTGTAGTAAAGGAAAAAGACTCCAATATACAGAAAACTAGATTTGATTGTTGAACTACATGTGCAGCTTAATTAGATCTTTGAAGGCAAGGGAATCCTGACTTATAGAAAGATAAACCTGACAAGAACTAGCTCCAGTATTACAGACTGGACATAGGTATCTATAAGACCTTTCAGTGACTGGGAACTCCCTTTGGTCTCCAGACTCAACATATTAAATTATGAGTTTCCACCTAACTGCAGAGTTTTATTCTTATGCCTTCATGTAAGACTTTCAATTGACTAATAGAGTAAGCAGTAGGTCTGTGTGAACCAGCTAGTATTCACTTCAGATTTGGATTCAGCTGATTCGGGGGATAGTGATTCAATTCAGTGATTTGAATCACTGTCTCAAACCAATTCAGCTGAATCTGATTAGGAGATTCAGCTGCTGCTGAATCTCTGAATCAGCCAGGCCAATCCCCGCCAGCCTGGAATGGCTGCCCCACCCACCCCAGCTCCTGGCTCTTTGGAGAAAAAAAGCCCTGGTTCACCAGGTGCTGCCGAGTGGGGGAGGGGACAATCCCAACTCCCCCCTCACTCCCCCAGCCCCTCTTGGGTGCCCCACCCAGGCTGGCTCGCGCCCTATAAGAAAATAAAATGAGAAAACCCCTAGACTCACTGCTCCTGCTGTCGGGGGGTGATCCCTGCT
>NW_017728951.1:44948128-44958348 GCF_001723895.1 Crocodylus porosus | reverse complement strand
AATGGGGGGCTGGGGGAGTGGTGGTCGGGGAAGCTGGCAGGGGTCCCCCCCATGGTCCTCTCCCACAGCTCCCCCTCCTCCATCCCTAGTACCAGCTTGGAGTTGGTTGCAGCCACCGGGGACTGCCAAATCATCAAAGCTCTCTGAATCTTGATTTGGAGAGCTTTGAATCAATTTGGACCTTTTAATTGGTCTCCTGATTCGATTCGGATTTGGAGATTCGTCCACCAAATCAGGCTGAATCTCCTCCAAATCAAATCACCACCTGAAGCTTCGCACAGCCCTATTAAGCGGGTATCAGTTATTTGAATGCCAGTTCTGTAGTGAAAAAGAATACTTTGTGCTCTAAATATAACTGTAACAAGACTAATATCATTGCAGGTCCCTCTTAAATAATTTCTTTTTATAGTTACAGTATAAATGGCATGTACCATATTTTATGTGAAGTGATGTTGGACAGGTTTGGTCACTTCAAGATAGAGACTTGTAAAGCTTGTAGAATCAGAGATGGTATTAAGTATATTTAAAGTATTAAAGGTATTGCTTTTCATTATGATACCCCAAATTTCAAGCCCTTACTGGGATGAATTACCCCAGGTTTCTCTAACTGAATGTCTTTAATGCACAAGTATTTGTATTTCTAGGTTACTGTTTTCATTCAAATCCAGCACTGTCGCGGAGCCTCTTCTCCTCAAGGGAACACTAGTGCTAAAGATTTATCACATGTTATATTTATAATCCTGCTGAGATCATTCACATTTTTTCTAGTATTTGTATGTGCAATATTTGGAGGTGATAGCAGCCAAACCCCTTCCTCAGAATTTTACAGACTGAAGTGGGGAAATAATGCTGACTACTGATTTTCTTTTTTGATTTCTCATAAATTATTTTTAAAGGCTTATTTCTATATTGTTGAATAAATGTGGAAAGAACACTGTTGAATCGGAATCGCCTTACCACTGTTTTGAGAAGTCAGTAGATAAATGCTCTCAGTTTCTCTCCCTGATTTAAGACTTTCCTATTTGTTAATGTCAATGATGTTGCTATGTAATCCAAAACATACACTGTATCTCCCAGATAAATACTAGTGTTTGGATTTTGAAGGAAGAATACCACCCCACTGTAGCAACATGCTTATAGTTTGATTCTTTCCCCTTCCTTTTACAGTTCATAGCAGCCAATGACAAGCTGTGGTTTTGGCTGGAAGTTAACTCAGTGGTAGATTTCTTCACAGTTCCTCCAGTGTTTGTGTCAGTGTATTTAAACAGAAGTTGGCTTGGTAAGTAAACTACCTTTTCCTTTATGCTGTTAATATCACAACACACAAAGCTAGTACAATTTCTCTGCTCTTAATTTGTGATACTATGGCCAGGTACAGACATTACATTTTTACTAGTATAAGTGATCAGAAACTAGTTAATACCCCTAACAGAAGTTTGGCACACAAAACCAGTCTATACCCATAAGAGAACAGAAGTTAAGTGCACGTAGACTAGTTTAAAAATGGTGGAATGCAGTGTAAGATTTGTCCCCTCCCGCTTCATCAAAGGGCAAACGTATGTTCTGTTCGCTATCCAGCGCAGCAGATAGATGCATTATACTGAAAAAGATGTTTCCTTAGCCCACTTTAATTTTGTTGGACCACTGTAATTCCAAATGGTATCTGTATGAAGGGTGATCTGGCATTTGCTTGGCAGTGAATTCTGGAATACAAGGAGAATTGCCGGACATAAGGCTGTGTTTATAAAAGGTATGTTTGACTTGCATGATGCAGTTCCCAACCTGAACACACAATCTAAAGCATTTATTTTTATAACTTCATTGCTGTAAACACCAGAGATCCATACATCATTTAAATTAACAACATTTCTTTAAAACGTATTTTACATTATATAGATTTGAAAGGTTGACTGAGATATTAGGAAGATTGCTGAGCTTGTGAAGAGAAGATCAGTTTAAATAAAAGAAGGTACAAAAATGTGAAAATGCAAAATGGTTAAAATGAAAAATTCACAAAATGAAAAAAAAACAACCCAGAGATTGTTCAAGAGAGAGATTTACTAAAAAGAACACCTGTATGTCCAACATAGAGCTTGGAGGGTCTTACATAAAATACAGGCTTTCCTTTACTTAGAAAAAGTATGGATCAAACCCTGAAGTTTATTACCCAAGAAAAAGTCTCATTAGCATTACTTCTGTAATGCATTATCATTGTTTTAAGAAGAAATGTATTACTTGTGTGCCAGAAGTGCTTGTGCTTAACCAAGGAATGGGGCAGCAGCTCTTGGCTCCTCTTATTTCAAGAGAACTTCACTGGCAAAGTACATCAGCTTTGTTCATGGAAACTGAGAAGAGTGATCAGCTTGGATTTAGCAGATCAGGGGGACAGCAGTGATCTCAAGGGAGCACTGGGAGTATCTCACTCCTAACTTAGTCAGAGAGGAACTCCATAAATGTCCCTGCAATTTAATGTGTCCCTAGTACTGACAAAAGGTACCTGGGCTGGTTTGGAAAACGAAAAAATTCATGAAAATTTGCAACGTTTATAATATGTGAGAGATAATTGTCTCTGCTACAATTACTAATAAAGACAGATGTAAGGTAAAATCCTAAATTTTCTTGTTTTATATTGAAATACATCAGCAAATGATTTTCCATCTGTGAGGATTGGAATGACTATTTATGCATGATATTTAAAACATGCATGTGGGAATGCGGGGGAATGTAGTGATTGCTCACTGTTGCACTGCAACTATCCAGCATGAGAGAGAACTAAAATTCACATGAGATAGACATACTAGATTTTTGCCAAATAAGACTTTTTAAACTTGATTTTGGGATGTATCGGCAGCCAAGATGGGAAAATAATGGAATGATTAGGGACTGGTGTGGAGTGCAAAACATAACCATGGACATCCACATGAATCTCCCTGGGCCAGAGAAAAAAACAGGAAGAACTCTGGCAGAATAAATTAGTGTCATAATCTAACATAAATTTATATCTGCACATGTGAAAATAACTCATGCATAGCTGAAGTTCTTAGGTCAGAAAACCTCAAAGTTTGGCAATTTATTAAATAGATTACATGGGAATAGAAAACTGAATATATGAGCTAATAAGAAAATGCATGTATTTGTACTTGCATTGACCTCACGGGGAAACCTTTAACATTAGGTAGATAAGGGGGTAATGATGTATGAATTAGTTTGTAACCATATCAAGGATTTTCCTGGAAGTTTCAGATAACGATAATTAGAAAAATGGCTAGATGATCAAAATCTGAAGATGAAAAGCACAGTATGACAGATGAGATTGAATTAAGGGAATAATAAATGCATACCTGTGGCTTGCATCCAAAAAACTTGAGAAGTGGGGCCTACAATGAAGCAGATATGTTTAACTAAGTGCTTGTCGGTGTAGTGACTGCATACATTTCTCAAGGTTGTACCACAACAAAAAGTGAATTTTTGGCAATTCTTCTGTACCAGATGGCACTTTGCAGAAACAGTAAGTTCTTTACTACATCAGTGTACTTACCACCAGGGCCGGAGTATGCTCTCTGACTCAAGCCAGGGTATCATCTCCTTGACTGTTGTGTGCAGTTTTACTTTTGCCTGTTAGTTCATTCTTTCTTGTTAAGGCTGTTGTACCTTGCTGAGTGACAGAACTTTTATGTGAAGTAAATAGAAGTATGCCTGGAGTACTGTACTTTAGTTTTGCACTGCTCTGCCAGTGTTTGTTCTAGAGAGTGTTTTCTTCCTTAGGAGCAAACAGATTTTTAGTGAAAGAATTTACTGTGATTCATCAGAGTTTCCTGCTAGATCTATAATTTAGACCTCCTTTGCAAATTGTTATTCTTAGATGCTTCCTAGATGCGTCAGTGAGAGAATTTATGTGCAAAATCCAATGATATGCATTAATGATAAATTTTCATTCTTTAACCAGATGGCAAAACCTGTTCTGCCTTTAAAAAAAAAAAAAAAAAGCAAAAAAAAAGCCCTGCATTCACTGGCTCTTGCCAGGTAGTGGAGGGAGGGCAGGGGTTCAACTCCCTCTGCCCTGCGCTGCATGGGGGTGCTCTGCCACAAGGCTCTAGCGACTGCTGCAGCAGCCAGTGAGTGCAGAACTTTTTTTATTTAAAGAGCCAGAATGCTGGGGCCTGGCTGGGGTCCCCCCAAGGTGCCCTCCCCCTCTTCCAATTACCTCCCCTGCCCCCTACTTACGGGCACAAAGCCCGGGTCCAGCTCCCTGCAGCAGCAAGCAGGGACTGCCTGAATCTATGAATCTGCCTCTGAATCTTTTCCGAATTGATTTGGAGGCTTCAAATAGATTCAGAACTTTTTATTTGTCTCCTGATTTGATTTGGATTCAGAGATTCGGCCCATGTGGTGTGGCTCAAATAGCCTGGGAAGTTGATATGAAGACACTGGTTTGATACAGAGACATCACAGTTGATATGGAGACGTCACCCTCTGGGCTTCACTGGTTTGGTCCAAAGGAAGGATGGAAGTCAAAATGTTTGGAACCAGCTATGCTGCAGGAGTTGCCAGTGCAGAGGAGGCCTTCCATCTGCCTGCCTTTTGGGACTCCACTCTTAGATTGGTTGCCAGCCATGGCCAAAGAGCCCAATCTGCCCTGTTTAGATACCATTGGCAAAATCACTGATTATGCTTATCCACCTTTTGATGGCATTTCCTCCATCAAGGGTTCCATCACCCTCAGGTGCTCATCTAGGCGAAGCCTTCCTCACATTGCCAAGTTAATTAACCACCTCCCAGCACTTGGCGTTGACCCTTACAGGTTGTACTGCTTATGGACATAGCGGTAGCAGGTTTTCAATCCTGACCTGACCTAAAAATTTTAGTACTGTGTTCAAAAGTGGATAAGTGCAGGCAGTTCTCAGAGTTATGACATAATTGGCTCCTGAAAATCGCATCTTAAGTTGAAACATTGTAACTTAGAACCAGTTTTCCCATAGGAACAATGTTATAAATGGGGGATTGGTTCCTTTATGATGCTTGGTACTGCTGCATCCAGCTGGTAAGTCTGTTGTGGTGGAAGGGGAGCAGGGAGGGAAGGAGCATGGGGGGCAGATCAATGCCCCACAGTGAGGGGGGGAGTGAGGCTCGGGATGGGACAGGGGCTGGGGCAAGTGCTGCCCAGCTGGCATGGGGTGGGTGCGGGGTGGAGCCATGGCTTGTCTGGGGGGCATAGGGAGGGGGGGCCGGCTCACACCACTGTGCGCTGCTGGTCTGGGACTTGCTTATCTGGCAGCTCGTCCAGCAGCTCCTGCTACTACTCCCACCACTCGTCCAGGAGGACATGGGGGTGGAGGTGTGTGCCCCATGATCTGCATGGAGCAGGACAGGGTGGGGCAAGCGGGGCTGGGGCTGCACCAGGCTGCACTCCAGGCAGGTGGCAACAGTGCTGGGAGTAGGCGCTGTGCCCTCCTTCTGCTCACCCCACTGGGGCAGGGCAGGTGCAGAATGGAGCTGTTGCGCTGCCTCCAAACAAGCAGTGTGCAGTGGTGGGAGCTGCTCCTCATCTCTGCACTCACCGGATGAGCCATGGCTCCGTACCACACCCACTTTACCCTGGCTGCATGATCAGCATAAGGGCATGGGGGGCCATGTGCCTCCACATTAGGGTGGGGTGAGTTGTTTTTTTATTTTTATTTGTCTTTATAAATCAAACCCAGTACCTCATTGCTACTGCTGTTCATTGAATAAACCTCAAATTTAGCATAATCAGCCAAATTTTCTGCTGATGTAAATTGATGAGCTGCATCAGAGAAAATATGGCTTTGATGGAACTTCATCAAAATATTTACATTAGCAAGAAATTTAGTCCAATATTTTAAGTGTAATTGCAACCCACTTGTTTTGTGATGAGAGCCTTTTGCACATACAGCCCAAACAACTGTTGGTCATTTTGCTATTGTATTGCTTTAGAAAATCCTTGTCTAAAGCTGGGCAAATTATTCACAGTCAGAGTTTTATTTAATAGATTCACACCTTTTTCTGTACATGAATTACCTACAGGAGACCTCTGTTTTAACTGATTTAGCTATTAGCTGCAATTACTGTGTTTCACACAAACAAATTCTAGCCTATGGCTTGCTCGGACATTATTGCTTTGACTGTAACCTTGTGCATCCCAGAGTATATTCTTATAAAATGAAGAAAATATCATTTTAAACACAGGACTTTTGACATCTCCTGATTTAAACAGGGCTATTGTTGTGATGATGGTAAACTGGAACCTGGAAATATTTCAGTGATATAAAATGAGTTGGCAACTCACATCCTGCAGAGCTACTGGATCCAGCGTGCACAGACAGGGAAATATCAGCAGCATGTTAGCAGTGAGGTTTCATCAGCATTTTGGCAGCAGAGGGTTTCAGCTCATTCCAGTGGCAGAAGGCTTCAGCTGGCCTAGGGCAGAGTGATGGGGACCTGTGCCCATGCTGCAGGCAGGGGGCAGGGAGAAATGGCGGCAGATCTGTCCCAGCTTGTCGCAGACCTGAGTTGCATTGTTTGAGCCTGTGGCTCCAAACTGCTTACTAAAAGAACTACACATTCCAAAACTTTTATCAATCCTCTAAGAATTGGTTTCCTCTAGCTTTCCATTTTTGTAGCCATAGGTTAGAGTCTAATTTTTTTTTTGTCCTAAACTTGCTCTAATTTTTGTACTTTTGTTCTGTAAGTACTGTGCATTTCTGCCATCTAGTGACCAAGAAGATATCTGAAAGAGCTCACTTAAGTTTTCCAATTTGGAATCCAGACTTGAGTTAAGAGCATCTTGTACCCTTACTCGTGTCTGCTGTCTCTACTAACAATGTTCAGTGGTTTTCAACCTTTTCAGACTCATTTTCCCCTTGGAAAATGCCAGCTCCTAGTTTTTACTTAGTTGTTGAGTACAGAAAAACAATAGAACAATGTTTCTGTGGTAAAGAACTCAGAAAGATTTCAACAGGTCAGAATACTTTTAACACCATGAATTCCTATTTGAAATCTGTGGGTTTTATCTTGTGAACAGTGCTAACATTGTGTGGCACCCTTGTTGAGAATCACTGATGCAGTTGGCCCAATAGAAGACATTAACCAGGAACTTCTCATTTTGTAATTAGATACTATTATAAGCATTTATAAACTATCCTGCATCAAGTAAGTGTACAGGACAGTTGTTACAAATCCACTAAACTTTTAAAACACAGTGTGAAGCCATTCACTCTCAAATTCAACTTCTCTATGGAAAAATGGAAACTCCTTGCATTATCCCTTGATTCAGCTGCATATTATATACCCCCACTTCCTCTCTCATATAATATTATGTACTTGTATGCCCTGAATAGCTTCAAATGACTACTAAGATTTTAATGAAAGTCTTTTCTTAATACCCTCCATGCTTTGCCGTTTGAGAATAATATGATATTGAAAAGAGCCTAATGTCTTTATATTAAATACAGTACTTTTCAGCTTTCCCCTCAGAAACTGTTTTCAGAAGAAAGAGTTAACTCTATCCCTATAGAAAACATGTTAAAATGACTAATATAAATCTGAATTAAGAACTAGAGAAATGAAAAATATGAATGCTTTCATTTTACCACCCTAGTGGTGCTCTACCCAAATCTTGATATGTACAATATAAACCAAAGCAAACAAAATACTAATATGATTTTTTTTTTATTGAAATTGTAATGGTAGACCTAGATATGCAACTAATTTAAAATAATCACATACAATGTTAGTCAGAAAATGATTGGAAAAAGGAGGTGGAATAAAAGAAGCTGACAGTGTAAATTTTAAAACAGTTCAGTAGGATGTTTACTGTTGTTTTTTTAATTTTGTCATGCATATTTTTATATGTAGTGTACCTTTAGAAATTTCAACATAATTCAAGTTCAAGTTATTTCCTGGAATTGGGTTCCTGTTGTAAGACTAAAGGAAATATATGTTTGTATAAAATCATTATGTAATAAAAACTGGAACTAAGGCATCAATAATTACCTCTAATTCCAAAATCTGTTATTTGATGTAGAAGTGCCAGGTGTATTAATTGCAGTGCAAGGTTTCACATCTTTAGTTTTCTTCTTATTAGTCTTCTAAGTATTGTTACTTCCTTCAAGGAATAAATTAACATATTATTGCACATCTGTAAACCCAAAGGGTAAATTTTATAATTTTCATAATGTTTTTAATAAATGCATTACATCTATTTGCTGAAGTAGAGCAATAATAAGATTTAAATGTTTTATTTTTCATAAGTGTTGGTCCTCATTTTCCTTACCTCCTAACTCCTTTTCTATTGCTTTCTTTTTTTTTGGCATTGGTGCTTGGGTGGTCAATTGCATAATCTAAGGGCCTTGTTAGGTAGTAATTTTGAGTGGCTCCAGGAGGTCTTAACACCTGTCCACACATTAATACTTGAAACTAGTTTTAAGCACTCATTAGGTGGCTCAGAGTTGCACCACTCCAGGGCAGGATTATCTCTGATCTGTGTTACCTACCTAGTGTTATGCAAAGGTATAGCCACTCTAGGCCATACCTTAGTGTAAACACTCCAGCTTCACCTCCTGCCCCCTAGCTGTGATCAGCCACAGCCTCCTCAGCACCCCAGATCCTTGCTTACTGCCGCCCCACAATTTACTTGTGGCTGCCTCCACTGTTTGTCCCAGGGGAGCAGACAGGGAATGGTTAACCTGCTTACTCAGCCACTGCTGCCAGGCTGCTCCTCTCTGGACTGAGCAGGCAGGTTAACTCTCCCCTGCTACTCCCCTGGGACAGACAGTGTGGGAAGCCACAAGTAAGCGGTGGCAGGGTGTGCGTGGTGGGGACGCTGAAGGGTGCAGGAAGGAACCAGGGGAGCCCCAGGGGAGAGAGGAATAGCCTGAAATGGGCAGGGGGGATTCTTACCTTTCAGTCTTCCAGGTCCCTGTGGGCCTGAATGTAAGTACTCCAAGCGCAAGTTAGCACTAACAGGGATCAACATTTGTGCAGCTCACAGTGTAAAGTGTAACAAGGCTTAAAAATTTTGGGCAAAAGATATGAGATTGTAACCCTAGGTTCTGTTTCCCAGCACAGAAACTAATCATTGTAAGGATTTTTGTAGGTTAATCCTCCCTGCTTCAGGTTACTTGTAAAATGCTAACCTCATTATCATTTTGGTACCCTCACTGATAAGAAGTCATCTTGAAATGGGTCAAAATGCTCCAGTATTTAGGTACCACTTGAAATAAGTAAGAGTGTTCAAATTTAGTTTTAGGGCTAAATACTATTTTTCCTGTTAGATGTCTAAAATGTAGCTGCCAGCATAGTTTTGGTTTACAAAGCCAGAATCAGGGCAGCATTCTATACCTCCTTACATAATTCTCTTATATGTTTAGTGGGGAGCTAATATGCAGTTCATATTCCCCCAGGGATTAATTCGATTTCACCTTCCAGAACTGCCCAGGTTTCTCATTCATTTCAGTGGGCAGCACTTAGATTCCTCCAGAGATGGATCCTACCTAAGCCTGCTCTTTATTCCAAGTGATGATTATGCATTTTTTCAATGGTTCTTTGATCCAAGATACAAAATAAACCCCTCAAACCCCCAAAACAAAACAAAGCAAACAGTGGAAGAAATGACGACTTCTACCTACCTGATTTTCTACCCTGAACTTCTCCAAGCTTTTTTCTAAGACACTGCTTTTTAGGATGTTCCTAATAAAACCAACCATTAAATAGCGTAGTACTAGACACCAAAGCCTGAAACAGTGCACAGTAATCACACCTGCTTGACAATGTTTCTTCATTTACACTTACATTTTGAAAACCATCAGTTAGCCAATTCTGAATCCGTTTAATGCATGTTGTGTTAATTTGTATTGTTCACATTTCTTACTCAAAATGTTATGCACTAACATTTCAAAGGTCTTACAGAAGTCTGAGTAAATTACATTGGCACCATTATCTTTATCAACTAAATATGTCAGTTCATAAAACAATATAAAATACATTTTCTCTCAATCTCATGTTGACTGTCATTTATTATATTATCTACTTCAATAAAATATAGATAATATCCCATATCAGTTGTTTCATTATTTTGCTTGGGATATTTGTTTAATATTAAACTTTCATCCAGTCTTCTGGAATTTAGTCAATTCAGACTATGATAGTAAGACAGATTGTAAATGAACATTGATGATGAGAGCAAACCAGAGATTTTTTTTTTT
>NW_017728951.1:44930825-44948117 GCF_001723895.1 Crocodylus porosus | reverse complement strand
GCCGCAGAGCCCGAGGGGACCCAAGGGGTGCGGCACCTGCCCATCTGTGTCATGCCTCTGATAGGCTGGCTATGGCTGGGACTGACTACTCAGAAAATGTGTTTTCTGAGTTTAATTATCCTCTTAAATTAGTCCTGAAAAATAAGCATTTCATCATTATCATGCCACATGGACATATCATCTGTCTGTAACTCAAAGAGAGAACAGAGGGAATTTTTTCCTTTTCTGTGTTAGTACTGATGATTTCCATCTAGTAATAGATCACTAACATTGTTAGGCTTTTTTTATTCACAAGAAGCTTTACAAAAAATCCTAAACTCTGCAGGCCATAGAGTTATCTTTGTGTCCTTTTGTTTTCTCTACCAATTTGATAAATAAGACCAGTCCACTCAGCCTCTTCTCATAAGTCACATGGCTGTGCCGCCAAAGCATTTTTATTGCCTTCTGCTGGACTCTCTCCAACTTGTCAACATCCTTTGTGTAGTGAGGGGCCCAAAACTGAACACAGTACTCCAGATGTGGCCTCATCAGTGCTGAATAGAGGGGAATAATCACTTCCTTTGATCTGCTGGCAGCGCTTCTACTAATGCAGCCCAGTATGGCATTTGCCTTCTCCGCAACAGGGGCATACTGTTGCCTCGTATTCAGGTTATTCATTGTAAACCCCAGGTCCTTTTCTGCAGAGCTGCTGCCCAGCCAGTCAATCCCAATCCTGTACCACTGTATGGGATTGTTCCATCCTAAGTGCATATTTTGATTAGATGTGACTGGGTGGCCTGTTGCAGACAACAGCTGTTACTTTATCTTATGAAATATGTTAGGGCATTGATCATAAGAATTCAAGATTATTTTCTTCCAAGCTATCCATGATCCAGAAACAGGAAATGTCACTTTTGACAGAGTGCTAGTACCCTTCTTCCTTTGTTCACTAAATCCATTCCAAATACGATGATTGATTTTTAACATTCCAGTCACGTGCCTTTTCCTGTCAAGTTTCAGTTATATTAAGTAAGTTTCATTGATGGTCATAAATAAGCGATTCCAGTTACTGGTATTTATTATGGGCACCCAGCTTTGCTCAGGGCATGCAACTACCTTCTTACTTTTCTGCATTTGACTAGTTGATTCGTCAGAGATATACCAGTTTCCATGCTGAGGAACTGCTGCTGCTAACTGTATGGAATTCCACTCCGCTAGGTTGTTTTACCATGTCCTCAGTTGCACCTAGCCTGGTTGGATGCCCCTCTCCCCCCCCCAATCCTCTTGGTTCTGAAAGTTATGAACTATAATCTGCTTCTCACACTTTCTTTTTCTTCTTCCTTGAATCTAATATACCAGTGCTTATCCAAGACTTCCTCAGCTTCTTTGATGTTCTTTCTTAAGTTTACAGCATTGTTACTATGACAAAGTTTGTCATAGTGCCTGTTTGCAGGCACCAAAAATGCAAAGTTCATAGATTTTATATCTGGAAGCTTATGCTTCAGTAATTTTTACCCCTGTTTCTGATTTCCACCTGCAATTTAGACTTCAGCCCAGTCTTTTTACATAATTCCCAATATGTAACTTCTCACACAGTCTCTCTAGTCTCCTCCTTATTTCTAAGCCCTGGAACAAACACTTGCTGATGTGTATGAATCGCTCATTAATTCAGCAGCAGTTACCTCTGGAATTATCCAGTGTGCTTTGTGCTACGTGAGGCTTGGTTTTTATGGTATTAAGAAGGAATGCACTGGGCAGCTTGAATCATTAAAGAAATGCATTTTGTAAAAACAAATTAATCAAAAGGCAAATCCTGTTGAAACCTCAGATTCTTAACCCATGCATAGGGAGCTGGACTCTGATGAAAGAAGAGGTTTAATAGATGTAGGAGTTCCTGTAAGGAGGCTTCCCAAGAATGCACCTAAAGAGCTAAATCCAATTTCATTTCATGCATCTAAATGGCACCTAGGGCCTTGTTACACAGTGAACTTTGAGCTGCACAGATGTTGATAGGTGTTAATGCTAGCTCAGATTTTGAACAGTCACACCTTTAGGGTAAACACCTTCTCTTACTGTCCCCTACCAGCGCAGCTGTGATTTGCCACTAGAAGGCTGGTAAGCAGGAGCCTGACTAGGAGCTACAGCTCCTGCAGGTGGCAACCAGGGCTCAGGTGCTGCTGGGGGGGGCTGGCCCTGGCCCTGGCCCTGGGGGGAGCTGTGGTTGGGAAGTGAGGGACACCTGGGGTTGTGGAGGGCTGTAGGTTGGGAGTGAAAGGCCATGCTGAGGAAATGGGGTTACACTGAGGAGAAGTTTGGGTAGCGCTATTGTAGATGCTCCCTAACCCAGAACGTGCATGTCCTGCTTCTTAACAAAGTATTCCAACAACAGAACTACTGGTTAGGCATTGTCCCAGCACCTCTCTGGTGCTCCTCTTGAAGCACCTGTTCCATCTTGCATTTAATATCCTTTGGATAAAAAATGGATAAATAGCACTATGAAAGATTCTGCCCTTTAAGAAGCAGCAGCCAGGCTAGAATGTAAGCCTACTTCACTTCCACAGCATCCAAGCCAAAAGACTTATTCTCTTCGCCCTTGTCCCACATATCACCAGTAGGCTAGCATCATGAGAAGTGGTGAGGCCTGAGCAACACTTAGCCTGTACTGTAGCTAGACCATTTTGCTGGAAAGCAGGAGATGGCAGTTTAAACCCTTTCCAGTTGTGGGGTTCTGGAACCCAGTTTCCTACTCTGTAGTCAAGTGCTCTAACAATTAGGCTTTTGAGCTAAAACCTGGGAGAGTCATCTTCCTCCTCCATTTTTTTCTCCAGCATGTACACACTTGGGGTAATTCTACTTGGCTATAGGGCAAAATAGAGTCCAAACTGTATGTACGTGTCAAAAAATGCAGTTGCATAACTACTCGCATGCCATTCATGTATGTAATTTTGCTCAGAGTGGATTATTAAAAGTGCACTGAATGTGCACATTCTGAATGTTTATTCATTTCAGTTGGGATTGTGTATTACCTTTCTATGGCTCTTTGAAAATTTCTTAGTTCAGGCCCTCGTTGACATACACTCCCAGTTGCAGCTTCTGGCAGTCTCCTCCTCCCAAGCAAATTCCTTATAATCCTTTTCTGCCTTGCATTTCTGTGCATCCGGGCATTAGGGTTGTGCAAAATTTTGTCAGCTGTTTCATTTTGGAGGTGTTTTGGTGCCCAAAACACCAAATCTGAATTGAAATGGAAGACTCGGAAACATCTCCGAAATGAAATGATGCATCTGAAAAGTTTTGGAAATGTTTTGGAAAATTTTGGCATTTCAGAGCCAGGCTTGCAGGGAAACAGCTGTACAACTGCTGCCCTGCTGCACAACTTGGCTCTGCAGGGATCAGAGATCTGCGCCGGGGTCTCCTTGCTGCCATTGCTCTGGCAACATGGGGTTGTATGGGGTGGGCAGCGGTAGCAAGGAGACCCCAGAGTGGATCTCTGCTCCCTGTGGAGCCAGGACACATGGCAGGGCAGTGCTGGTCCTTTCTGCATGACCTGGCTCCGCAGGGAGCAGAGATCTGGGGCTGCAAGGGGCGGGCAGTGGCAATGGCTATGAGGAGACCCTGGCACAAATCTCTGCTCCCTGTAGAGCCAAGTCATGCAGCAGGGAAGTGCTGGTCCCTGCCACATTACCTGGCTCATCAGGAAGCAGAGATCCATGCCAGGGTCTCCTCGCCACCCCGGGCAGTTTCATGTTGCCGGGGCAGCACGGGGTGGGCAGCAGCAGCAAGGAGACCCCCAGTGTAGATAACTGCTCCCTGCAGAGCCAGGTCACGTGGCAGGGCACTGCTAGTCCCTGCAGCGCAGTCTGGCTCCACAGGAAACAGAGATCCATGTTGGGGTCTCTTCACCACTGCTGCCTGCCTCGCAGATCCCCATGTTGCTAAGGGAGCCTGGAGTGGGCAGCAACAGCAAGGAGACCCCTGGCATGGATCTCTGTTCCCTGCAGAGCCAAGTTTTACAGCAGGAACCAGGAGGCTTGCTTGGTTGCCACTCTGCATTGCTTCTCTGCCCCACATCCAACGTGACAGGGATCAGAGATCCACATGGGGGTCTCCTCACTTGCACAGAGGGCAACAGCCCTCCCTGAGATGAGCCACCCACAGCCCCGTCCTGTTTCTAGCTGAGGCCCTGAAGACCCCGGCCCCAACCATCCTGGCTGGATAGGGCTGTGGCTTGCAGCCCATTTGAAACAGATTCCAAGGAATCTCCAAAACAGATTCAGCCAAAACAAAACATGACAGTGATCTGAAACACCAAAACAAATCACTGTCCTCTGAAATGGCCAAATCCGAAACCGAATCAAAACATAGTTGTTTTGCACCGCCCCAAAGGCCACGTGTGTTCTCTGTAAAGTGGAATAAGTTCTACACTTGTACAGGCAGTCTTTGACCTACAGCATTTTGATTTATGGTGATTTGCACCTCTGTCATTACTTGGAGACCTCTGTCATTACATGGCACCAGAGCCTCACACTTACGGCAGGCAACGAGTTGGGTGTGGAGCACGGCAGAGGCACTGGGGCTGGCACGGGACACGTACTGGAGGTATGCTCAAGCAGTGGCTCCTCCCCAAGGCCATGTGCTCCCAGAGGTGAAACAGGGCTGGTGACTGGGGCTGAGGCTTGGGGATGGCTCTGGGGAACTGCTTCACTTCCCAGCCCTGATGCCGTGTGCCTTCTCACTCCCAGAGGCATGGCGAAGCAGGGACAAGGTTAGGGACTGGCACGGGCTCTGTTGGCTCCGGGGAATTGCTCCGTGGGGTCCACCAGCTCTGGAAAACTGCTCCGCGCCCCCACATCACCTAAGGGAGTGAGGAGGCACATGGCACCAACCACCAGCCCCAGTCCCCACCCTTGCCTTGGCTCACCTTGGGGAGCAGCTGCTGCCTGCCCCGCCTGAGGACTGAGGAGCTTACCTTCAGTAAGTGTCCCACACTGGTCCCGGTGCCTCCCTTCCAGTTCTATCAATTGATTGTGTCTGGCCCATGGCCTTCTGCTTAAATAAAATTTTATGTGATTAGTTACTGCATTGCACTTTAGAAAGCTTTATACTGTACAGTGTATATCATTTATCAGTGTATATCATTTATAGTTGATTAAATAGTTGATTTAAATATGGTGTTTATGGTCATTTCTATAAAAATTTGGGGATCAGGCCCTTGGTCAGGAACGTAACCCCCTATTATAATATTGTTTCTATGGGAAAATCAGATTCGACTTGCATCGTTTTGATTTACAGGGCCTTTTCCAGGAACATAACCTGCCGTAAGTGTGATGACTGCCTGTACCTTTCTACCTTTTACTTTGTGTGATTCCACCTTGGAACTCAGTTGCATATATATGTTCATCAGTATATATCTATAAACAATATCACAGTTTGGGGACACTCATAACTACATTATGGCCAGTTGAATGACAGCTCACTTAAGCCTTTGGCCTTTAGATGTCAGGGTTTTTTGGGTGGAAACCCATCTTCTACTCTCCCTTGAGCAGGGTTTTAGGTTTCAGTCCCCTTGCAATTCACTGTGATAATTTCAGCAGGCCCCCCTTTAGTTAAGCATCTGCTTACCAGGTTTCTTTCTCAGGAATCATGATAGAGTTAACCTCTGACCAGGCAGCTTCCAACAAAATATGATACTAGTTTAGGAGAAAAGCTTTACAGAGAAAGCATATTGTAGCATTATCTAAAAACAAAACAAAACAAAACAAGAACTTATCTATTATCTGCTAAGCTCACCAGGGTTTACAGATCTCTCATACTGTTCCTCCTAGTGGATCTGCCATTCCAGTCTGTCAAGTTCTTTATTCTAGAGTGTGAGAATTGTGTCTCCATGCATCCCAGACCAGGTTTATTCTTTACATCCTTTCCCTTCTTTGTTTATCAAACTTCTTGAACCAATACATACTATTCCATCTTATAAGCACCTGTTCTTCCTGGGCTTTCTTGATGAAGTAGACATGCACATAGGTTTTAGTTGACTTTTTATGGAAGCTCAGAACAAGCAAATGTAAAGGTCGCATACTCTATAAAGTGCCTAGTAACATAGGTTTCATAATCCAAAGGGCAACATGGTATCTAGATTTTGCATAGGGAGATGTCAACCTGAAGCAGAAACTTTGTCATCATTACTGGGCTACAAAACTTATGTCAAAGGCAGGGACGCACATAGACTCTTCACATAATTTAAATTGCCTTGCTATAGAAAATATTCTTACTTTTTAATCTGAAGGAAAAGGTTCTTTACTTTTACTTTTACTGACCTCGGCTGTGGCATAGTTCTAATGGTTGTCAAACAATTTTGCTTAGACTCATTGGAGATTCTCCTACTGAGAGAGTACTTAAAGTAGGGCTGATTTAAAAATGAAATTCATATGTGCGCCGTAATCCAGAATAGCTCTTCAATGTGACTATGTCCATATTTCTGTTTGGACTGTTTTTTTGTGTTTTGCTATCTGTGAAAATGTGTGCAGATGGAATTTTGTTCACTTGAGTGCATGTAGAATGGTTTTACTTCAGGCAGATGCCAGTTTTTACGAGGATATGTGTATGAACATTGCTTTTCCATCTAAAAGATTTTTTTTTTGGTCATTCAGTCAAGGAGCAGAAACTGTAACGTGACTTAGGTGACTGCATGCTCACCACAAATAGTCACAGTGAATAGCTTACAACAAGCCATCGGGTAAAAATTGTTTGCTTCAAGTACTTTGTACATAGAAATGATAAATGTATTCATAGAGATCAGATTTGATTCACAAGATGAAAAAGTACCACATTTACATGATGATTCTTTTACAGTGAATAATTCAACCAGTTCTAGTCTTCATAAAGACATTACTGGTCTTTCAGTCCTTTTATGAAAATGGAAGACTATTCCACTAGGGAAGGAGGTGTTTGTAATGCACACCTTTCTAGCAGAATAACCCGTGAGGGGTTTGGACATGGGGCATAGGAGTATCGCAGCTCATGCATCTGCAAATCTCAGTGTTGATGGTTTCTGTTGAAATAGTCTTTAGACTATCTCAGCAAGTGTAGTTCCGCTGTAACCATTTTGAAGTTCTTGAAGATTTGCTCATCCTTTTTTGGCACCTCTGTGTAAAGAGACAATTTTTCATATAGAAAAAAAAGATTTGGTATTATTTCTGGGAACTATTTAGATCACTCACCTTGGTAGATTATTGATAGAAATAAATGCTAGATAAGATTACAGACTATTTAGCAAATTGTATTCTTTAAACTTCTAATATTAAAAAAGCCTAAGTCTGCCTGTCTGCCTGTCTGTCCATAATGCTTTATTTCTACTCTGGCTGATGGAAACAGCCAATCAGAGTGCTCCAAGTGTGGGGGAGCACTGCCATGATTGCCAGGGACTGGGCAGAATGTGGGAGAGCCGGGGCCCGCAGTGCTGGCCTCGGCTCCTGCACCGTGCTCCCTGCAAGAGGCAGAAAAAACAGTGGCATCATGGGGTGTTAGGTGGTGGCAATCCATCCCAGCCCCTCCCCCCATCATTCTTGATGGGAAATTGGCTAGTATTATATAATGATGTAAACCATTAACAGGCCTGCAGTAAATACTGGCCTGCAATAAATAATGTTATGAGCATGTAATTTGAATCCTTTGGACGATTCTGAAGAAAATATTGTCTTGTTTTTAACCTTTTTTCCTTAAAATACAGCTAGGATTTATGACTTTGGTAGAAGTAAAAAAAACCCCAACCCCCCCCAACTATCATTATAGAGCCACTTGTTTAAGAGGCACCAAATTATTTTCATATGTCTCTCCAAGAGCACTAGCTTTCTGGGAATGGGAGTGGGATATAATATATTTTTCTTTGAAAGTTTTGTCCTTGCTTCTATTGAAACAAAGCATCTAGAAGAAACAAGATAATTACAGTTGAACAAAAAGGCTAAAATGTTACCTTGGGGCCTCTGAAAATATCAGAATTCATTGAAGCTCTCTGCTCAGATGGTTTATGATAGCACCAGAAATATTTTGGTGGAATTATAGCCTTGTAATTCACAGCTGTGTTAAATTTATTTGGCAGTACTATATACACAATTTATGTACTAAGCCTGTTGTTATAAAAAAAACAATTTCTTTATAAAGCAGAAAGGCCATAAAAGCTTGGCTTTTTTATAATACTCTCTCATTGCTGGTAATATATGCAGAGAGGGGCTTCTAGCTGAGCCAAGGCCAAGTGAAAGGGGGAGAAGAGACTCTGAGATGATTTATTGACTGTAAATCAAAGGGAAGGATGAGGAATTACTGGTTTAGGATTCTTACTACAAACTGAAAATGGGAAACTGCACTAATGCATATCATTAGTTCTAGTTTATGGCCATCCACCAGATGGCCAACAGTTTGATTGGAGATGAATGAGTATGGAGGATTTCTTCTCATGCCCATGAACTCAGATGTCAATCTAAGTGAATTTCCAACCCTTTCCACACAGTTACAAACCTACTCCCGTAACTGAGTAGGGCTGGGCTTCAGGATTTCTAATGCCTATTAGATTGTATCCCCATGCCTCTGAGTTTAGAGGTGCTACAGGGGTTTGATGGGTTGATCCTTGCAGTATGACATGGGTCTTCTGTTCATTGACTCTTGTGCAGCAAGCACAGAGCTGCTGTCATACAGCTATCGTAGTGACTGCCTGATGATTCTGGAGGTTCTCCATGTTCTCTATAGCTTATACCTTTTCATTAAAGAATCTTTATAAGCCAAACCTGGCTTCTGGGGGAAAGATTATTCCTTCTTTGTTAATCTTAAAATGTAGGCTGTAATAACATACCTTTACATTGCAGCTTACACTTTTCAGAACTTTCCCTTCCATTTATGCATACAGTTATCTGAGTTAATAAGCAACAATATTGTGTCTTCACCTTTTACTTCTTGGTCAATTCTGGGGTGAGAAGGTGTTCATGAATGTGTAATATTTCAGCTCTTACTATGACAGTGCTCTATAATATCCAAAAGGTAGGATTGTGATCTGGCAAGTAGAGAAACAAGAATCAGTATTTGAAGAAGAGTTCTTGTTCTGAGTGGGTGCATTTACACGTGAACTTTATTGAGGAATAGACTATTTAGCTCTGCAGTAAGGCATCACTATCTATAGATGCACCAGTATTAGGGTGCAATAAACTAATTAACTTTGCCATACAACAGTACTATCAAGGGCAATACTATCTTATGATGGACTACTTTACTGTGCCGAAATATCTATGTAGATGGTGACCAGGGTGTAAATTGTGCCTGGTCAGCCCAGCCAGCCGGGGACCTGCTCTGCCCTGGCTCAAATTGTTTGTGTCCCGGGTGCACATGTGGACACTGTACCTGAGAGCAATTGACTCTGGCTTGAACTGCTCCAGAGTGTATTGTGTTGCATTAATTGCACATGTAGATACACTCAGTAAGTCTTAAAACTGAAGAGTGAACCAGAAATTCAACTGATTAACAATGTGACCCTTGAGTAAATATGCATTTCTCACCTTTACTCCAGTATGCTTTTGAGACCCTCCTGCCTCCCCTCACTGATAATAAACTGTACCTTCTCTAAGTTAAAGTTCTTGTCTGGATGAATCACTAAGGCTGTGTATTCTCATTTTAGGATACTCTCAGTCTTGGCAGTTTCATGTCTCTTGGAGACAGCAAAAAAACTAGTGTTTTCATTTTCTCTGACAATGATTTTCCACTTGTTTCACACTGATTTATCTAGTCCTCATTCACTACTGGCCTACAGGCATTCAGCATTCATTAACCCTGGCATTACCTTCAATTCAGCATCAAGTTTAACACTACCTAAAGTTTTAAATAATAAAGGAAAAAAACACAGCGGAACTACATCAGTCAAACACCAATGGGAGAACAGTTCTGTGCTTCACAAAGTTTTCGTTGAAGTTATTGACTTTTCTGTAAAAATTTGTCCTGCAGTGGTGTGTGTCTGACAGGTAGCCAAAAAAGCCTCTGCCATTAAAGCTAATGATGCATAGAGGGTTTGGTCAGCACCTTTGGTTCTTTTCACTACCTTGCCAAACCTATTATGTGCAGAGAGCTTTTTAATATTGAGCATTGTTCAGTCAGATGCAGTTAAGCATCAGAATTCACTTTCTTCAGTCATGTGTTTGAGGTTTTCTTTTGAAACAGTCATTGTAAATCCCTTTCAAATTCTGTTTTAAATGATATAAACAGATAAACATAAATCCCTTTCAAATTCTGTTTTAAATGATATAAACAGATAAACGTTTTTCATTCAATAAACCTCTCTTCACAGGTGGTAGCTTTTTGACCTGTCTGCTATTCAAGAATGAAGGGCAGAATGGTTGCCATTTTGGTCAGCTCAGAACTTAATAATATAAACTTCTCTAATTTTGAAGGTTAGAGAGGCTTTCTCAACACTCCTGTTGAAAATGGAATAAAACTGTTTCTACTGTCTCCCTATTATAACTGTGATAGTGTGTGAGGCAACAAGATGGTGGGAGTCCCTGCCCTTCATGCCATGGGATCTAGGAGGGGAAAGTTACAGCGTGCGCTTTTTGAAAAAAAAATCAGACAGGTGATAGGGCGAACTTACCGCTCATCATTTTTTGCGTCACCTAAGTAATATAAGGGAGCGCCTCGCCACACCAGAGCAAGGTCATTCGTTACCTGCTCCGTTATTACAAGGGACGCTAGCCTGATCATCTAGCTTCTGCCTCCCATCCCCGATTAGCAACCGCCGGACGCCATTTGTACTCACCATGACATGTCAGCACATACTGCCAGTTGTATTCTCCTCACTTGCTTCTGTCTTCTCTCTCCCATGGCTGCTGCTGTAATTAAAACCCTTCGATTTTTTTTTCTACCACCCCACCTGCTCCTTGTCAATTGTTTAATCACAACAACGTGCAAGCTGGACTTGTGCGACCCCACCGTCCGCTAAAAGTCCCGAAGCTTTATCTCCGGTCCTCATGCACAGCAAGTAGCAGCATAACATGGCGTCATGAACAGGATTGGGACTTTTAGACCCACTAGTCACTGCATGTCCGTGGGGCAGGGGATGCCGCCCCACTGAAGATGACACCGAACTGTGGGTACACATGAGCTACCACTCCGCCAGTTCAGCCCCCAAAACTTGCCGGGGCTACTTGTCCTTAAAGAAAGGCCAAAAGAAATTGGGTTTTGGGGGGTCGCCCTCAGCCTTGGGATGCCTGTTGACGGACCCCAGAACTTTGTTCCGTCCACCCGATGAGGGGCAGACATAAGAAAGTTAAGGGGTACAGGATAGGAGAACCCACCCCAGTACAAACCTGGGCAAGGGGGCTGTGGCACTTAAAGAGCCTTGGGATTGGTACACCTGTGGATAACTACCACTGCCCGCCCTTGAAGGAGGGCTCCATGGGACATGAAATGGTGGCAAATCTGACAAGTGACTTAGAGACGCATGGAAAAACCGCACACAAGTGGACGGGGCCCACGTGGGATAAGACAAAGTTTCGGAGTATTCTGTATTAGCAGTTTATAAATACTGTGCGATTGTATACTAATTTGGAGTCTCAACTCCATGCTGCAGTGCAACCGGCGGACGATGAAGTCCGAGAGAAAGTGAAGCAGGAGACGGAGGTGCCATCACCCGGGAAGCCTGTTGCTCCGCCCTCAGCGCCGCCCCCTTCATACAATGGTCTGGAGGGCGGGCCAGTAGAGGAAGCTCCATCTGCCCTTTACCCGAAACTGCCAGCTTCGCCTGACATGCTACAGTCCACGCCCCCAACGACACCCGCTATGCCTACGGCCTACCCAATAAGTACCACGAAGATCACCATCGGGCCTGCGGGACAGCCAGTGACGAGCACCTCCTGGTGAAGTAGGTTGCGAACAGAGATATGTGACCTAATCACCTCCACGTCCCACCACTGGGGGGAGCCGCCATTAGTTTGGCTGGGCCACATGGTCAAAGCTTTTTGTTATGATTGAGTGGACCAAGAAGAAAGCATGATGATGCTCCATAGCCCCACCTGGGTCTCTGGATTAGGAGGTGTTAATGCTGCCATTCACAATCATGACTGGCGGGAGTAACTGCGGCCTGTGACCTTTATTGGCCTAATGATCCAACCTCTCGCCTGTGGCTACAAACATTCTGTGGACAGCCAGTCAGTAGCATACCCGAGGCCTTCCATAAACTGCCTTTCGACCCCCCCCCCGTCCGGCGGCGTTGCTTCGGCTGTTATGGCCATGTCCTCGAGCGGTTCCAATTGTTGCACTGTTAGCCAACCGAAAGACCCTCCATGACACACACCAAAAGACCACGCCATGTTTGGGTTCCTCAATCAGGGAGGAATGAGTAAGCAACAAATCCGCTGACTGGACCAGGAGACGCAAGAGAAGCTAGCCGCCGCCCTAGGATTCCGTTGGAACAATGAATACCAGGACGGACTAGAAGTGAGAGAGAGGCACCCAAAAAACGAGTAGCAGCTGCTGGCTCCGGAGTCCCACCCGGGGATGAGCGGCCGCACACTACAGTATGGTACCAGCACCCTTCTGACCTGGCAGCTGTCCCTACGCCCAACCGTACACTGCTGGACACAGGAAGAAAAGTCAACATTATCACCCTCACGTTGCCCCATGTAAGTACAGGGCTCAATTTCTACAGGGACTGAATGCAACGGGAAGTGTTCCAGTAGTCAAAATCCTAATCTCACCATTCAAACCAGTGCAAGCAGCAGCGAGGTCATTCCGAGCTATTCTGGGCACCCAAGTTCTTGTTAGGAGTGAGTGGCATAAGACAACTTCATCTTGGAAGATCCGTGTTACAAGCCCTCCTGATCAGAGAGCCCTCCATCGCGCCGCCCACCATCAAGGTTCACCTACACCACCCTGAACTTCTCTGGAAAAACCTATGGAAGTTCCAGCCGATACCCACAACAGAACCTTTAAGGGCAAGCCTTAACAATTTATTGCAGGCCCTTCTTGCGAGGGGCCAAATAGAAGTCGTTACCCAATCCAAGTACCTTTCGGCAGGATGGGGCATCGTGAAGCCGTCAAACCCTACCCAAGCCTGACTCGTTGTCGATTATAGAGCAGCCAATGATGAAATAAGAACCCTGGCCACCCCAGCAGCGCTGTCCCTCACTCAACTACTTCACGACGTACGTTTGCACACACAATCATGGGCCTACAGCATTGACCTGAAAGACATGTTATTTTCTGTCCCCTTAGATGATGGAAAGACTTCTTAATATGTGCATAAATGGAGTGATGTATAAATGGAAAGTATGTCCACAAGGTTATCGCAATTCACCAGCGGCAGCGGTGGGGGGACTAGCTCCAGTTCTTGAAAGCATAGCAACCCCAAGATCCGTGTGCATCTATTCATATGTAGACAGCATACTAATAATTGGTGCTGACCCCGCCATGGTGCAGGAAATAGGCGATCGAACGTGTGTGGCCCTCACTCAGGCCGGCTAGACAATTAATACAGAAAAATCAGTAACTGAGCCTAATAAGCAGTTCACGTTCCTGGGAATTACACTTTTACCCTCAGGAATATCAATTGGAAAGCCTGACCAGTTAGCCACCTAGAGAGAACACCATCCAAAAACGAAAAAACAGTTCCAAGAATTTTTAGGGCAACTGATGTGGGCCCAACACTTCCTGCCGCCACACTTGCACCCCTTTGTTTGACATCTTCAAAGAAAAACACGGGGACACGCTTGGCACTTCTGAGACAACTCTGACACAAAGAAATTTAATGAACTCGTTGATTTTTTCCACACGCCACCGCACCTCCACAGTTTCACACTGACAGAGCCCCTGCGAGTCAGCTATAACTGGTCAAAAGACCAATTATCAGTGGTAGTGTGTAATGCCCAAGGTGGTCCAATTTATTACAACTTTGCCACCATTGTGGGCAAGCAACACCGGTATGGACTTGCACTCTCCTGCCTGGCCCTCCAGTTGGTAAGCCCATCTTCAGTACAGTATGGCATTATTTATGGGCCTAGCACCAAGACCTTGCCTGGCCTTAACCCCAGCAGGCCATCTGCTTGCTTTGGCAGCCTACCAGTAACTTGGGCTAGGCTGCTTAATGACGTTCATGCCAAGTGGGGCAGTTGGCAGTTCCAAGAAGACTCCTAGCCAGCACCAGCCTACCAGGACTGCATTCTCCTTTACGGATGGGTCCACTAAAGGCTCCTCGAAGTACAGCGCTGCATGCCAGGCATGTGACTGGATGGAAATCCAACAGATCCACAGTGATACCAGTGCCCAGGCATTGGAACTTTTGGGGTTCCTTAGTGTTCTCCAACATATCTCAACAGCCCATAATCTGGCCTGACCACTGTGCATTATAGCAATTGACTCAGAGTACATTTATAAAACCTGCACCGGCGGTGCAACCCCCACTGCGCATATTCCTCTATGGGGCGCTGTCTTCGAGGTTATAAATAGTTTTCACCCACCCCCCTTAATAAAACATACTCAATTGCAGCGCCCTGAGACAGAACCGGTCCACATGAACCTCAATGCCAAGCTGCAGACAGCAATGGCCAGCGTCTCCACACCTACCGTCTCCTTGTCGGACCACCTTGTTCAGTGGTTACATGAGTTCTGGGGTCACCCTGGTGCTGACAGAGCGTCTCACTGATGGCAAAGACTAGGGGGCAACTCAGCCAAAGCCCAAGCCTGTCAGTGGATTGCTGCCACCCGGAGATGTGCTGCCTGTCAAGCCAGCAAGCCCACTTCTACAAGACGCTACGAAAGAGGGGCTTTCACCTCCATCCATTTCCATCCCGGTAAAACCTGGCAAATTGATCTCATTGGCCCTCTACTGGGAGCAAAATCCCATCGGAAAGGGGTAGTCGCCGTTGACTTAGGAACTCGCAACGTGGCCTGTGTTCCTCTTAAACGCACCACAGTGAAAGATGCACTTCAACGGATAATTTAGTGGTGGAGTGAACCTGCCCAATTACAAGCAGACAGAGGACCCCCCTTCACTCGTAAGTTACTAACCCAGTTTGCCACGGCACAGAATATTACGCTCCACACGCATCTTCAATATCACCCAGAGAGCAATGGAGTAGTAGAAACAGCTATAGGTCTCTTAAAACAAGCCCTTCTAACTGCGGGTAATGGCAATTACAAAGGATGGGAACAACAGTTACCCCAAGTCCTAGCTGATCTTAACTCCGACAAACCTCACTGGGACTCTTGAGCCCCCACATCCCCTGCACCGTGGAAACCCCTTTACGCAGCAGGCGATCTTGTATGGCTCATGATTCCTAAGGGTCCCCCATCCGTTAGCCCCCAACCATATTGCAACCCGCCACTTACCCTAATACATATTGGTGTGAAGGTCCTCGTACTCGCATATTAACACACCATAATTGGCTAAGCCGACGCGACCCAAAATTGCCGTAAATCTTAGCTTGTTATGTGGGTCTTGTTAATTGATATTAATGTGTTATCTTGTTGCAGGTTCTGAGCAATGACTTGCGAGAAAATTCCTTTCTGACGGCATTAGCTCCCGCAATTGTGTAAATGATACGCAAGAAAATGGCACCTTCGTTGCATGTACCGACCGAGTCCCCAGTGTTCAGCATTTAGTCCTTTCATTTACCCCATTTAATTTTAATAATTCCTTCGAGTTCACATCCTGGGCCAATTTTCCTAGTTGCCCTTTGGGGCGTCCCAGCACGGTCAATGCCATTTCCCTAAATCCTATTAATTTAACAAACTCAGTGGCCCCCATAGTGGCTAAAAAATGGTACTGCCATAGACCGACTACTGTTATGTAATACCTCCATGCAGCAAGCAATTTTTACGTGGTGGCCAACCTTTAATAATAGCAATTGCCACCACTCCACATGGGTTTCCCAACTTATAAGCACCCCGTTTCGGAAAAGTCGTTTCCCTTCCAGCAGGCCTTCAAACCTTAGTCTCGGCCTGTAAGGCAGCAGCAGTGCAGTGCAACTACCCGACTAGTACCGATGCAGTCACGTATGTTCCATCAAACTTTAGCACAGCAGCTTTCGGGCAAGTGTGTGCACACGCTCCGAAGCTAATTCTCCATAATTGTTCCAATTCTCTAGCAACCGCTCCTTGTGATAGTCGTTCCCCAAAAGATACCTTACCGCCGGGATGGGTATGACTTAATCTTAACACTTCTCGTGCCTTTTTAGACAGCCAGCCAGATCCCAACTATACATGGACGTTAGTCACCACCGCCCTCAACATGAAACAGTTTATACTTTACCGCGAGTCACCTTTCTCCCAATGGCCACAAACTGGCCATGCAAAATGTGGCGTGTGGCATCAAATGTTCCACCTCAAATGGCTAGGCACTATATTCCCTTCAGTTGGTACCCCCCTTGCATTATCTAAACTTGTGTATCTTAACCAAGCCTTCGAGGCCTTTGGCAATTCAACAAAAACAGGTTTCGAAAAAACAGAACAAGCGAACAACAAGCTTCAACAAGCCATTTACTTTAACCGCCTTGGGTTAGACTATCTGTTAGCCACGGAAGGCAGCCTTTGCATCACTCTAAACGACATCTACAATGGCTCTTCTCCATCTGAAAGTGACAGTCAACTACAATGCTGTTTGCGTTTCACCCCTGCTAGCTTCAATCTCACCGACGTCCTGCAAGGAACTGACGTTGCCCTCAACCTTACACATCAAGCCCGCGATATTGGTTCTAACTCTGACTGGCTGTTTAGCTGGCTCGATGTGTTCAGACTCGGTCACTTAAAGCACCTAGCGGTTACGGCCTTAAGCATTTGTTCTGTTGACATTATAATATGTTGTTTATTCTGTTTTCTATTGCAGTGGCTAAAGTCACCATTAGTACGTTGTCCCCGATGGGCCTTCGTAGATCCCTCTTAGTAATCTGGCACCCTGTTTTGGTGACCACCCTCTTCACCGACCACTGGTGTTACTAGGTTTGGTTGTATACCTGCTTCGCCAACCCCACTTCTTGCCTGCCATGACTTTGCTGTTATCCCAGTGGGGCAGGGCTAGTTCAGAGGTCCCTCGGTGTCCCGGGTTGGCCTCGTCGGTTACATACGGGACTCCTGCCACCCCTACATCCCGGCCTCACACCACCTGTGGTCTTCCCCTGCTCTGTGATGGTATGTCAGACTCCTTCCCCACCGGTACAGATATCCCAGCCCTATAACACTGTATAATTCCCACCACCGATCCATCACCCTACACCATCATCACCGTACTTCTTCAAAGTGATCCTTCTATAAGGCCTACCTCCCTGACCTACCACCAGTGCCCCTATGGTCTGG
>NW_017728951.1:44918780-44930256 GCF_001723895.1 Crocodylus porosus | reverse complement strand
CCAATA
The DNA here is from genome assembly GCF_001723895.1 of Crocodylus porosus. NCBI lineage: Eukaryota > Metazoa > Chordata > Crocodylia > Crocodylidae > Crocodylus > Crocodylus porosus. The sequence continues at coordinate 44,930,250 of NW_017728951.1, read as the reverse complement.
CCCATCTCATTATGCGAGCATTATCTGTTTTGGCCATACTAAGCCACTTCAAGGGCACATGGTCTGTTATGAGTGTAAATTCCTGCCTTAGTAGTGGTGTCCAAATTGCATGGAAGGTGTTCTTGACCCACCCGGGGTCCTCAGAAAAGACTTTCTGAAACTCCTTAAGGAATTCCTGCTTCTGTCGTAAGGTCAGCTCATTGCTCGCTTTAACTGCCTGCCAGGGCTCCGTCCCCCTTAGACTCCGTGTATTAGTCTGCTGTTCGGGATTTGAGACCATCTCGTCTATAAAGGCGGCCCACCCCTCAGGTTGCCGCCATTTGCGCAGGAGGTTGATATGATAGATTTGTTTTGACTTCACGTGCCCTGGGCGGTACACCTCATAATCAACTGGCCCCACCTGTCTTACTATTTCAAAAGGCCCTTGCCATTGTGTCAGTATTTTGCTCAATGATGAAGGCAACAGGACCAGCACCTTCTGTCCTGGTTGAAACCCCCTTTCCTTTGTTCGCAGATCGTATCTCTCTTTCTGCGTTTGTTGGGCCTGTTTTAAGTTACCTGCCGCTATTTCCCGGGCCCGTTGGACCCAGCTCTGAAATGCCTGTTGGTATTTAGATGGGCTGGAAACCTCCCCACGGCTCTGTTCCCAATCCTCCCTGAAGATTTGCAACAAACCTTGTGGTTGATGTCTCAGTACCAACTCAAATAGGGAATACCCCAGGGATTCCGACGGTGCATCCCTGAGTACAAACAGGACCAATGGTAGCAAAAGGTCCCAGTGCCTAGGGTCCCCTTGCATGCATTGTCTCAAAAGCCTCTTCAGGGTCCCATTCAAACGTTCCACCAATCCGTTGGTTTGTGGGTGGTAAACTGATGTCTTCAGCTGTTTGATCCTCAACATCTGACAAACCCCTTTTAGGACCCCGGACATAAAGTTCCATCCCTGATCTGTCAGTATTTCCCATGGCACCCCCATTCGGGATATCCATTTTACCAACTCCTCCGCAATACGGGGAGCCGTCACGGACCGAAGTGGAACAGTGTCCAGGTAACGACTGGCATAGTCAATGAACACCAGAATATACTGGTATCCATTACTGCTACGTGGCAGGGGTCTCACCACATCCATGGCTATATGAGAAAATGGGAGATCAATAACAGGCATCGGTCTCAGGGGTGCTCGAGGTGGCCAGTCTTCTCTTGTTTTCTGACAAATTGGACATTCGGCACATTGGCGGGCTATATCGTCCCCCAATCTGGGCCAGTAAAACCAACGAGTTATCTTACTTATGGTGCGATCCCTCCTCATGTGGCCTCCCATGGGTGTAGCGTAAGCCAGTTGCCACACCGTCTTTGTAAAGTACCGCAGCACCGCCAACTGCACTCGACTCTCCCCCTCCCCGTTCTCCGGTGTCACCTGATGTAAGAGGTGGTTCCTTACCTCGAATCAACACCTTCAGTCATCCTGTCAGGCTGGAGACGGGGTTGGGTCCATGGCCTGCTCCCACCAGTCCTGTAGCTCTGGGTCCTCCTCTTGAGTTTGTTGGAATTGAGGCCCACTTGTGACGTCTCTCCAATCGACCATCTCAGTGTCTCTTTCCATACTGGTATCCTCTCCACCTTCATCGTCTCCAAACCACCTGTCTCTTTGCATCATTTCCTTACGAGCGACCTCCACATCTCGCACCCTCTCTAATACCTCGTACAGCAGGGCCCAATCCCGCCCTAGTAACATCTCACAAGCTAAGCGAGGGGCCAGGCCCACTACTAACTCTCCGTGGTAATCCATAACCTTCAAACGGGTTCTAACTCGGCGCAGGGTCTGCGTCTCGCCATGAAGGCAGGACACCCTTACCGGTTCTATATGGCCGGGTGAGACCTCTGGCAACAGATCTGCTCTTATCAGTGACTGCACGCAGCCAGAATCTAACACAGCTCGGACCATACGGTCTTCAACCCATGCTCTCACTACCGGCCTTTCCCAGACCGGCTTACCTTCCCCTGTCCCGAAACTGCAGTCCATGGGCTCCCCAGTGACGTGCTCTCCAGGGACTTCCCTCATGTTCCTTGAGATGTCTGTGGGCCGTCGTCTCTCCCCCGCCCAGCCCGGGCACTCCCTAGCAAAATGCCCCACTCTGCCACAGTGGTAGCACACCATATCCCCCCCTTGTGACCGATAGTTGGGTCTGCGCTTTTCCACCTCCCTAGGAGCTGGTGTCGCCACTGTGGGACCCCGTTTCTCCCTGGGGTAATGCCATTCAGCCCCCGCAAAAGATTCGGCTAACTTTAATGCTTCCTCACACATTTTGGGAGCGTATTGCCTCACCCAACGCTGTGTTCTCTCCTCTAAGTTGTTAAGGAATTGTTCTAATATAATTTTGTCTACCAAGGCGCCCATTGTACATGTCAGTAACTTTACCCATTTTCCAAAAAGGTCTCTAAGTCATTGTAGTAATCCTCTCGGCCATCTATCTTTGGGCCCTTTCTTGGCTCTAAACAGTCTCCGATAATGTTCGGAATCAAGCTCAAGGCAGTACAATATTGCCGTTTTCACTGCCTCATAGTCTTGGGCCTCATCTCGGTTTAGAGATTGGTAGGCCGCCTGAGCCATGCCCACCACCAGGGCTCCCAGTTGGCTGACCCAATACCTCTTGTCGAGGCCTGCCACAATAGCCTGGCATTTGAAAGCTTCAATATAAGCCTCGGGATCATCATCGGCGGTCATCCTTGACATTCCCAGTGTTGACAGATTGTGCTGTGCCAGCAGCCGCTGTTGGGATCCCACTATCTGCGTTAAAGCCTGTAAGTTCTGAGCTAGAAGGTCGGCCGGGCCCATCTCGGGTGTTTTCATCCCAATCTGATGTATTCCTACAGGTTCCCGGCCAATGCACCAATTGTCCTCGACGGGCCTTTGTAGATCCCTTCTAGTAATCTGGCACCCTGTTTTGGTGACCACCCTCTTCACCGAGCACTGGTGTTACTAGGTTTGGTTGTATACCTGCTTTGCCAACCCCGCTTCTCGCCTGCCATGACTTTGCTGTTATCCCAATGGGGCAGGGCTAGTTCAGAGGTCCCTCGGTGTCCCGGGTTGGCCTCGTCGGTTACATACGGGACTCCTGCCACCCCTACATCCCAGCTTCACGCCACCTGTGGTCTCCCCCTGCTCCGTGATGGTACGTCAGACTCCTTCCCCACCGGTACAGATATCCCAGCCCTATAACACTGTATAATTCCCACCACCGATCCATCACCCTACACCATCATCACCGTACTTCTTCAAAGTGATCCTTCTATAAGGCCTACCTCCCTGACCTACCACCAGTGCCCCTATGGTCTGGCCCCAGGACTAAACATCTGGATGAATATATATATAGCGCTGTATCCTTCGATCTCTGCCTCCTATTCTAGGCGGCAATCCCGCCCCGATCTTTCTCTCCCGCCGGGCGAGGCTTCAGCCTCACACCCCTCTTCGGTGCTTCCTGCACCCACCGCCATGGCACTTACTTCCTGCGGCTTGGGATCTTCCTGGGTGGTCTTGATCCTCCACTGCTCACCCGATCTGGCGCTGCAGGGTTTCTCTGCCGGTGATCCCGCTGTTCCACCTCTTCTCCCAGCTACCGGACTCTCCAGCAGTTCAGCTCAGCAGCTTTTGTCCCACTGGGCTGTCATCAGGGCTGGCTTTGCCAGCCATTTGTTCCCCTCTCCATCCGCCGCTGCCGGAGCGGCAGCCACCATTTTTAAATCTCCCGGCCGGCAGCTGACGTCACCGTCAGCTGCCAGCCGCAGCTGTACATAGATGTGGCTAATGAGCCACGTGGGCTCTCCCTCCTCTGCGGCGTCCTGCTCTCCCAGTAAGTCTTCCCGGCCCCTTTGGGTCCCGGGACGTACATTTATCTGCATTTGTACACACCCATTTACCCAGTGACGAAGCAACTATGAGTTCAGCCGTACAAGAGCCATACCTTGAAGATGAGTACAGTACCATAATTTACAGCATCTTGCTGCCTCGTGCAAGGGGGCATGTCTCCCTATTATAACCGCGCTAGTGCACAAGGCAACAAGATGGCTGGAGTCCCTGCCCTTCATGCCATGGGTCCTAAGAGGGGAAAGTTACAGCGTGCGCTTTTTGAAAAAAAAATCAGACAGGTGATAGGGCGAACTTACCGCTCATCATCACATGCGTCACCTAAGTAATATAAGGGAGTGCCTAGCCACACCGGAGGAAGTTCGTTCGTTACCTGCTCTGTTATTACAAGGGACGCTAGCCTGATCATCTAGGTTCCGCCTCCCGTCCCTGATTAGCAACCGCCAGATGCCATTTGTACTCACCGTGACATGTCAGCACGTACCGCCGGTTGCATTCTCCTCGTTTGCTTCTGTCTTCTCTCTCCTGCGGCTGCTGCCGTAAGTAATTAAAACCCTTCAATTTTTTTCCATCACCCCACGTGTTCCTTGTCAATTGTTTAATCACAACAACATGCAAGCCGGATTTGCACGACCCCACCCTCTGCTAAAAGTCCCGAAGCTTTATCTCCAGTCCTCACGCACAGCAAGTAGCAGCGTGACATGGCATCACGAACAGGATTGGGACTTTCAGACCCACTAGTCACCGCATGTCCGTGGGGCAGGGGATGCCACCCCACTGAAGATGACACCGAACTGTGGGTGCACATGAGCTAGCACTCCGCCAGTTCGGCCCCCAAAACTGTGCAAGACCCCACCATCCGCTAAAAGTCCCCAAGCTTTATCTCCAGTCCTCATGCACAGCAAGTAGCAGCGTGACATCTCCATGAACAAAATTTGCAGAGGAGTCCTTTTATTTTTTTTAAAATCACTTTGCGTATTTTGTCTACTCGTCTTGTTCACCAAGGTATTAGGTAGCTTTCAGTTGCCATGGTGTTACTACTTGTAGACCAGGGATGGGGAATGTCTGGCCAGTGGGCTGGATCCGGTTGACCGGGGACTCCATTTCCCAGCTGGCTCTGCCCACATGGCTTGTACTGGTCTCCTTGGAGACCCCAGGCTCAGTTGTACCAGCAGGGCACATGGCAGAGCTGTGCAGGGGGCTGCTCTGGAGCTGCCTGGAATGTAGGATGGGGACAGCTTGTTCCAGACCCAGGTCACAGCTGCAATCTGTAGCCTGCATGTTCTGGGCAAGGGCACACATGCAGGGGATTGTGGCTCTGCCACAGCTCCTTGCAGCAGTGACAGCCTGTTTGGAGCTGGGGCAGAGCTATGATCCCCTCCATGTGTGCCCCTACCTGAAGCATGCAGGCTACAGATCATGACTTTGCTCTGGCTCCAGAGCAAGCTGCCCCCATCCCACATTCTAGGTAGCTCCAGAGCAGCCTCCTACACTGTCCTGGTGTGTGCGCTGCCAGTGTGGCTGAGGTCTCCATGGAAACTGGCACAAGCTACGTGGGCAGGGGTGGCTGGGAAATGAAGTCCCTGGCCAATCGGCACCCCGGAGGTTCCCCATCCCTGTTCTAGACCAATGAGATGAGAAAACACTTAAAAGTGATAGTATTTAGGGATAACTGTGATATTCCAGGCAGTAAAGATAGTTTGTACAACTTTAGCTCCTAAGAAGGGATGTTACCAGTAGAAATATTTCAGTACTACTCCAACAGTTTAATGGTTTAAGTTTAAATTAATTGGTTATCTAACATTTAGTAGATGTGTGCCTTCCTAACTTATTTCCATAAGTTGTCTGCTTTTATGAAAGTTATATCACTGGAAATGATGATCTGTGTAGCTAAGACGACAGGGATGTCTCCCACATGAAAATTAAAAAAGGAGCTCTGATGTATTATAGTCCATATAGCACTTCAAATATTTCAAGGGGTTACTTTTGTTATCTGGCATAACCTCCTAGTTATGTTGTTATTAGTATATTTTATCACTGCTGTCTTCCCAGTTGCTGGCTGTGCTTTTCATTGATCAGCTCCTTTATAATGTGCACAGAGCATATCGCTTGAAAGAAGTATGTGTCTGTATGCATTATATTAGTTCTTCTCCTACTTAGAGCGCTTCCAAAGCCTGTATGGTTTCCCATCTATTGCCACTACAGGCTCATTGGTCAGGTCCATTTGCTTGTCCAGCCATCTCTGAGAAAGGTGTTTTATCACTAAGATGGTTGTAATTTCAGATCATTTCAGAAATGGAGTGTGATATTTATATTGAGTGCTGAGGACACAAGTGGGTGTTTCTTTCATGTTGGATCAATTTGCTTGATTTTACTTAATTCTGTAGTGGGCTACTTTTATGGAATGCCTTGTTCTCTGAGATAAGTCAAATGAGTCAGTGAAGTTTATGGATTTAATATGTCTGGAGCCTTGTGATACTGAAAAATAATCACAATGGGATTAGTATAAAGTCCTAATATATTTTTTAATGGATTTTCTTGATATCTTCTTATGCAATGTCTATATTACTTCTTCTGTCTCATAACTCTGGTCTTTGTAACCCTTTCTGAATGAGGATCTAGCCACTATTGTAATTCTAAATTATTTTATTGTCTTTGAAAACAACACCGGACTTAAAAATTGCTGTACATAAATAATATTAGTGTATCTTTTATCAATTTTAGCACTGCTGTTTTACTCTTTTAAAGCTTTGGCTTGAAATGATTGATTGACAGACATTACAATCTGTGACCAAGAGTGGTAGATAATGGGCATTTTAGCCATCATGCACTCGACTTTTGGAAACCTCTTTAGAGAAAAAGAATGCAAGCAGAGTGTCTGAAAGATGCCTGGATAAGTTGTGTTGCAAGCCAACAGTCAGCAGAACCTAAGAAAAGCCAACTTTCATTCTGTTAATCCATACAAGTTTGGAGTTGGGCAACTCTCAAGTAAGATTACCAAATAATGGGAAACAACTTTTGTTCAAAGACATAGGTTCAAATTCAGACTGATAGTAAATGAAAATTATTACCACCTATTTGCTGTCTGGTTGCTTACCTGCAATGAATTCATAGTTTAGTCTACCTACATGTAGCTAACTGCATGCGTGCACATCCAAAACTCCATAGCAATTTGCATCTTCATAGCTTTCGGAGTAAGTAAATCAAGGCTGGAATTTCCATGGGAGTGCTTCTACTGAAGTTGTTTCTGCACCATAGGCATGAAAATTTGTGTAACTGCTTCTCCTGATGAAACTATTTTAGTTATGTTCTTAGATGTAGGATTGATAGCCTTCAATGCATACATTTTTAGGATATATTTAAGTGTGTCAGAAAACTGAGGAAAATGGAGACTTTTTTGGGAGAAGTGTCCATGATCTGGGATATTTGCATCAGTGAAAATACTATGATTTGTTGACTTCTTTTGGAGGGAGATTCCTGGAGTAATCCTAAATTTGAGTCTCAGTATTAGAGGTTTTGTCTCTTACAGCATTCAAAATGTACATGATACATGGATCAATGTGCCCTCCTTATTCCTTGGTGAGAAATCATTTCTAGAACATATGCCATGTTTTAGCAGATTGGTTTTTTTACCTATGATATAAATCTATAAACTTTACGAAGCCATCTTTGAAACAACTATTGATACATATTCCAAAACATTCCAAGAAGAGAAGTTATTGTCCAGTGTGTATAATTCCTTACAAATTGAATGCAGTTGAATGTATTCGACTCCTTTTCCCTTTTTATTTGATTATACCTATCCTATTCCTGGCTCTCAAAGCCCTTACCTGTGAGCCAGAAGAGCAAAGAAGGGTGACACTGAAGTTCATCATTACAATAGCATCCTGCAGCATGAGTCAGTCTTTAAGATGGTTCCTTTTCATTCTTTATTCTCTGCCCTTGTCATTCTGTCCTGCCCCATCGTTACAGCCTCTTTAAATAGTATGGTCCTGTTTTAAGGCAATTGGTTCCTCATGAATGCCAAAGAAAATTACAAAACATGCTGACTTGTAACTTCTTCACTAAGTTAAGCTACTTCATGGTGAGTTGCAGTGAGCCTGTATATTTGAAAATATACCTGACTACCACCTCTGTGCAAGGTCAGCTTAGTGAGATGTAACATTTCATTTCAAGAGTCATCTTGATTATAACAGGTTCATTAAGAAACTGTATATCTTAACAAGTTTATTGTGTCAAAAGCAAAGCATTAAAAGAAACTTTATCTAGTCTGAACAACAGTCTGAGCTTAGAGAAAATTGTAAAATAATAAATACAAAAAAAAATCAATGCATTCCCACTTCTGTATTGCACTGCTCTTTCATGAGGCTACATCTCTGAACATTTTTTCAGCTTTACCCCATCTCATCTGAAAGAATTGTAGAATCATGGAAAAGTAGGAGTGGAAGGGACATTGAGAAGTTATCTATAGACCCAGCCCCCTCTTCAAGGCAGGGTCTTCCCTCATTAAACCATTTCGGACAATGGCCTGCTCTTTAAAAACTGCCAAGGATGAAGATTCCATAACCTCTCCAGGTATCCCATTCCTATGGCCGCTGGTAGGTGTAACACTTAAGACATGATTAACCAGTTAATCACATCGTAAGTAGTAGCTTGACCTCAGGCACAGGATCCTCCAGGCTTCCTTCTGCTGCCAGTCCCAGGCCAGCTGCCCTTGGGACTCCTACTCCTCCCATCCTCACAATGCTCATGCCTGTGCCTTGGCCTTCTTAGCCCTGGTCACTCCGTCTGCCCCTTTGCAGGTCTCAAAGCCCAGAATGCCCCAGTTACCCTACTAGGTGGTCTCCTCTTCCCCTACAGCCACAATCTCTAGTCTTGTAGTTTAACACAAACCCCCAACAACAATAGAGACATAAACATGGAACTTATTTCCTTATACATAGCACACCTATAGAGCTTCTTCCATAGTGAGAATCTGAGCCTTGGGTTCTGTGCTCAAGCTTATATGGTCCTTTCTTCTCCCCATTCTGGTCACCTGATCTGGCTTTTTGAACAGGTGTTGCTCCTCCCCTATTCAGCAGCTGTCTGCAATTTGTAGGCAGAGTCCTGCAGCCCTTTTAACTGGGTTTCTTGCCAGCAGCATTTTCTTTGCTATCCTATTTTTTCTTTCAAGTAACAGGGGAAACAGAAGGGTATTATTATTATTATCATGATTATTATTATTCTATGTATAATGCTTTTATCTTATTTGAATAAGGTGAAGATCACAGGGATAAATGACATTTATATGGTGGCTTCTGTAACATCACAGTATAAATAATAGCCCAGTCTATTAGAAAATGTTGCTTAGGAAACAAACATACCTTCTGCTGCCTCGGTATAAAGTGAGTCAATAAAATATATGTGATTAAATTAAAAATATAATCAGTGTACAAGATATTCCCTCTAAATGGTAGTATTCTTTGTATTTTTCCCTAACTTTTTTTTTAATAAATGCTAAATTCAACCCTTTAGGTGCTGAGAAAAGAGCAACCCATGAAGTCACAGCAGTTTATTCATTCCACTAAAGTACAATTCCTTCCCTGTTTTACAAGATAAAAAATTGCTACTATCCCCTAGAAGATGTTGGTCAGCAAATTTGACAACAGTGGCAGTTGCCCCTTTTCTTGCCTCTCTTTTCTCCCTAGATCCTGTTTACCAGTTACAAGAGGGAATAACAGGGTATACTCCTGTATACCCAGAGCTATCTTTTCATAGGATTATGCTTTTCTTCTGAGAAAGCTCTGTCCTCCTCTGTCACATATTTGAGTTTCACAGTTCTGTTGGATCATAACTTTCAGTGGAAGTTGTCATTTCGGAGACTACTGCTTTTTCGAAGCATCTTGACCCATTTCCATGACGGGCTAAGAAGGCTAATGCTTTGACCTTAGGTTTCATATTTAGAACCAACATAGTAATCAGAGCACTGTGGTGTTATACTCTTAGCAGATATTGGTATTGAAGAGGTACTGTATTTGTACTGTATTTGGGACTAATATTCATTGGTCCCTCATTACTTGTACTTGGCAACATCAGGAAGTATAGGATCCCTGAAATTATGCATTACATTGATAGTTTATTAACTATCCTTTAGTGGTATATGGGATGCTGGTGGCTTCTAGAGTTACAAAATCTTGCTTACCAACCTCATCCTCTGAGTTTAACTTCAGAAAAGTGCCTTTTGTTCAGATGCTGATCTCCACATCAGAGTAAAGAAGTTTAGATTAAGGAGAAAAAGCAGCTAAGACAGGGGTGGGCAAAACACGGCCTGTGTGCTGGATCCACCCGCCAGATTATTCATTCGGGCCCGTGGAGCCCCTAACAAATTTAGTAAATTAATATTTATTCACCCCAGCTCCCTGTCAAAGCTGGCTGGAGCCAGGGGCAGTGGGACGCAGAGGGAGCCCTCAACAGGCTTGCAGGCTTGAGCAGCTCAGCTCCACCCCCAAGCCAGTTCCCTGATTTCCTGCCCCAGCTGTGCTCCAGCACCACATGGCTGTGGCTCCCCGCTGCATCCCCAGACCATGGAGCATGGGACAGCACTGGTAGGGGTGTGTATGTGTGTGTACATGTGCATGTCGGCATGCACATGGGCAGAGTGTGTGTATGTGTGCATGTCTGCAGGCACGGGAGCAGTGTGTGTGTGTTTGTGTGTGTTGTAGGCACAGGGGCAGAGTGAGTGTGTGTGTGTGTTCATAGGGTGCGTTCCACACGCACACCCCTCCATACACACGCACCTACACCTCCCCTCACACTGCCATACACAAACCCCAGCCACCCTTCCCTTATCCTCACCCACATCCCACATCCCTATACACCCACAGCCCCCAGAAACCTGTACCCACCCGCCACAACATACAAAAGCAAGCATTCATTTTAAGCTATTGTGCAGTTACCTCTGCATACACTACACAAACACATGTAAATCAGGACAAAAATATTTTTTGAAATAAAATTAATGAATGTTGTAGATGGTTGCTTTTTAGAATATAACGTGGTATTTTTCTGGTTTTGAGATAGCAAAACCCCTTGCTGAAAGGAGTACTTCTGGGGGCAATGGGAGGGACTTCTGGTGGCAAAGGTCAGAGGTTAGGGTGTGGGACTTCTGGTCACAAGCTAATGACCAGGGGGTGGGGCACCTTTCAAAGGGTGGGGCTACTCATGCACCCTTGACAGCTTGCCAAAACTCGCTAAGCAGCCCTCCACTTGAAATAATTGCTCACCTCTGAGCTAAGAAGTCAGTTTTGTATCCAGCTTGAAAGGTAGAGCTCTAAACAACAAAGTGCCCCATAAACCACACTGGAGTATGGGAGTCAGTAGTCAGTAATGCCTCAGGTGGAAGAGTAACAACAACAGAATTATCGGCAGTATTTCCAGTACCATTTTGTGTTGTCAGTGGTGACTTTCTATTCAAAGACTGCTGATGTATTATCCCACTTAAAAGATCAGGGTCCAGGTCAGTACATGCCTGGATGCTTATCAATAAGTTGCATGTTTCATCATCATTCCATCTATTGCTCTTTTGGGCACTGGATTGTAATACCAGTTGTGGCCTTGGCTCCACCA
>NW_017728951.1:44905470-44917845 GCF_001723895.1 Crocodylus porosus | reverse complement strand
GGATGCTTATCTTGCTGGGATCCTATGACCCCAGCTGACTTCCTGCCCTTTGGGCAGGGGGCTGGACTCGATGATCTCCCAAGGTCCCTTCCAGCCCTAATGTCTATGAAATCTATGAAACCATCACTTGTTCTAAATATGAGAATGCTATGTGTATCTTTAGATTATATGGACAGGGAGCAGTGATAATCAACAGCAATAGTTCTGTTAATAATTTTAGATAATTTATTCTCACTAACAGAAGTTGGTAAGTAGGAGTAAGACAGGCTTTTAGGAACAATAAAACATCTTGAATATGCTAGGGTAAAACAGAGGTAAATTTCAGTCTGACTTAATCCTGCATATTTCAGTGAGCAGGGTTAAAACCTTCTTAGTATATGCTTTTATACACAGGGACCATATAAGGATAGATGGAAATTATTAGAAACAAACATTATCAAAGCAAATGACCTGCTTTTTTGAAGTTTTTTTTTTTCCCTAACAAATTGCTTGGACTGTTTACAAGTCATGTCTCTGAGGTCAACAGCTATCGTTTAAGCATCTTCTACCTTCTGTCAGTGCCAAAATATAGTGTAAGATTATTTTAATATTGCATCCAAGGCAGAAAGGATATTTAGCAGATGTTCCCATGTGTCTCACTTCCTTGAAATGCTAAAGATTTGCCTTGCCATCTGTAGGGCAGGATGCCGTTGTATGTTGTCTCATTGCTTTGTTGCCTGAGAATTATTTTGTTGGATATTTTTCTGTACATATTCAATTGATGTTTTTCAGCATTCAGCATTAGGTGGGGCTGTAAGATTTAAAAAAATTTGAAATGTTTACTGATAATTGTTACATTTTTTTTCTTTCCTGCTGTGTTTGTATTTGCATGCCCTCTTCCATCCCCTTCCCTCCCCCACTCCCAGCTATAATTCCTCCCTTCCAACATGTAACACGGTAACATTAGTATTTAATGCTAACTTGGTACTTTACATCTTCAGCACACTATGTATGTATTAAACAATCTTGACATAATTATCAGGTAGACAAATAGTATCAGCTCTATTTTACAGATGGAAGAATGGAGAAGGGCATCAGGTTGGCTTTACAGAACTTTCCTGTGTTAAGTCTATGACTGCATTTTAAATCAGAAGGAATCATGATTTAATGAGGCTGAAAATTGGGTTCCTCTTGGTTTCCATTGTTTGTATCTGATTTTTTGAGCCTATTCTCTCATGAGTCTCATTCTCTGCATGGATAAAATTTCAGCTGATAATCAATTTGCTATCAGGATAACAAGTTTTCTTTCTGATCTGCACAGTAAATACTAGCACTATGGTTGACATTTGTTCAGTCCTGCACTGTAAGGAACAAGGGTGCCTATACATGTGCTCTGATGCATTCTGATTAGAGTGCATCAGAGCAGACTTGATTAACTGAGTCTGCTGGAGCGTTCTAATTAGAAGGCTCCAGCATGCTGTAGTGTCTCGTGTATTCAGTGTCCCATATTGCAAAATGATGGTGGGGGACTTTAACTAAAGCTCACTGAACAAGCTTTAGTTAAAGTGTCCTGACTGCCATTTTGAAAAATGAAACACATAATACATGAGATGCTGTAGGGTTTTAATTGGAGCAGCTCTTGGGAGCCGCTATAATTAAAATGTCTCTTCTACCCTGGAGCACATATATAGACACCCAGTGTGTTTGACCCCAAAGGAACACTACAGGATTTGGTCAGGCATCTTTTATAATGCTCTGGTAAAGTAAGCCATCATTTGTTTGATAAGAATGATCATCTTATAATGTAAGCAAGAATGTTCCTCAAAACACTGTTTAATATTCCTTTTAATTAAAGGAATCTTAAATGAGCTGATCTTAACCTTGCGGTTATTTAGGAGAGTTACTGTAGGTGATGGAAGAAATAATTGCAGTTTACCATGACCAACCTAAACAATAATCTTTTCTAAATAAAAAACTTGAAAAGCAAAGAAGTACAAACTGCCCCTTTGGAAAATAGAATCCACTGCAGTGGATGAATATAGTACAAATGACTTCACATGACTCCTTCCACTGATGCTGAATGCTGGAATTCAACAGCATATGGCATCATCCTGCTCATGTGGTGGTTCAGATTCACGTTTTTAACATGTGGAGTAGGCTTATTTGGGATTATTTCCTATTTTCATCACTTAATTCATGCTTTTGGCTTTTCCTCTATGAAAGAGATTTAGCAATGTATTGGGGTAGGAAAGAAAAAAACCCGTCAGTGACAATCTGATGTAATCAGCCCTTCACGGCTTGTATCAATAACCTGAAGAAATTAAAGGGACAGTTTAAGATTAAGGGCACATGTAGGTTCTATATACTAAACAGGAGGCTAGGTTATTGCTTGGTTATTGCTATTTTAGTGCTACTGCTACTGAGCAGAGTTATACAAGGCGCAGAAGACACACAGACTCTTTTTCAAAGTGTCTATAATCTAAGTTGCAATAATAATATGCTTAAAATGAGGTAAGTAAATTAGTTTTACTATTCAAGCAGGCTGAAATGCAAAAAGAAAGAAAACAACAAGAAACATACTTTGAAAAGTAAAAAGTAAATCAGGTGTCCTTGAAGTCTCAATAATCAGAAATTTTAACGTAGGCTCAGAGGCACAGATTTATTTTCTTAAAACCCTTTCAGCTCTAAAAAGGATAATTCAGTTTGATCACATATTTGAATGTGGGTATTAAACAAATACAGATGCCACTGGGGTAAATGGAGCTTTGCCTTTTCTCTGGTTGAAGGATGATGGAATGTTCTTTGTATCAGCACAGTATAAAGGTTATAACGTCCAAGAGTCGGAGAGCTAGTTTTGTTCCACTGCCTCATTGTAAAATCGTAAGCAAGTCTCTTAATATTTTCATCCCCCATTTCTAAAACTGGGACAGTCATTCTTCATTAACCTTTCTTAAGCCCTTCAAGAATTAAGATTTAAAATGCTACATACTAAACTGTTGGTGAATAGCACTATGTATCATTATGTCTATATTATTCTTTATAGGCTAGAGTTCTTTACAGAATTTTTTGTGGCATCTTTTGTGGGCAAAGTAATAAGAGTGACATGTTTACAGATCCCTGCAGACAAAGACAAAATTTCAACATGAAGCTTTTGTGTTGTATTTGCAAAAGAAAGAGTTTAAGGAAGCATGCTGTATATTGTAATGATTTGTGAAAGCCACAGAAGCTTGAAGGCATATAAACCCGTTTTCGTTCTTGTGGAAAAGAGTTGGGTTCTATACATGGAGAAATATCACATTTTGATGATAATTTTGTTTTAAAAAAGAGGTGATTTTGAAACTGGACATTGGTACCTGAGTTGAACAAAAATCCTTCTATGAGCAACCACAGAAACATTTCTGTTTTAAAAGAGCTAGTGCATCCTGTTTCCAATGCGCTTGATTCTTGGCTAAATATTTTATTCACTACAAGAGTTTTCATTAACCCAGGATTAGTTGAAAGGTTGTTGTTGTTATAGTTTGGGTCTTTTTTTTTTCATTTCATCAGAAGTAAATCCTATAAGAGTTGGCTGATTATATGACCTCTGCCTTCAGTATTCAAGCTTGAACCAGTACACAGGACCTATAATGCTGTCAAAGGAACAGTTGCACAACAAACAATTCCTTTGAGTATGTGGTACGAGAGCAATGTTCTTTCCAGCTGAGAAACAGTAGTTTTTGGATGGGGTGAATCTCCATCAGTTCTTCCTTGGTATGCCTGAAAGAAGCTTATGTGGTAATATCCGGATAGAAGATGACATTTAAGCTCTGGTACATCACAGATCAGAGGAGCGTCTGCACTGCATGCCTGCTTGTCACTGTGATTTGGCTACCCACTTGGTGATGTTTTTAGGGGGTTGAGTCTGAATTTTGTTTTATGCCAGCAGTAGTGACTCTGGCATCTTGAATTGCATTTTGATGACAACATACGAAGAAGACAACATACTTGCATTATCCTTTGCCCAGCTAAACAGGTCTGCTTCAGAGAGAAGTGGTAGCAAAGAAAGTACTTCTCTTATTGGTTTCTTTCATATGATACTGAATTAGAAAAAAGAAGAATAAAGATATGCCCACCTTCATAATTGAGGCATGCTGTGACTGAAGACTGGGACAGTTTTGTCAACACTGAGACTATTCTGCCAACGAAGATCTGTAATTATGATACCCAGCAAGATTCTAGTGTACCACAACCCTGCTGGGGGCACTCGGACTGAGACTTACAGACCTACAAGACGTAAAAAGTCTCTTGGAGATCTCTTCCATAACGGATACCGGGTCAAAGCTGGACACAATTTCCATGACAAGGATGAACAACATACTTTTCAACATACCTTGGTGTCTTGTTATAGGGTCGGCTCCTATTGGGGTAAGGTCCAGGTCTAACTTCAAATCTTCTGCTTCAGAACTGTAGTCTGGATGATTTTTATGTGCTCATGTACATCATTTTTCCCTAAGGAGAAATTTTTTAGTTAATTTTTCAACTTCAAACAGTTCAAGAGTCAATTTTCAGAAAAAAATATGTAATAAACTTTTATTATATAATGTTTAAGTATCTCCATAAGAGATGGAAAATGCTACATGTAAAGGGGAAAAGTGTTCAGCTGAAAATCACTTCTAATACTCTCCAAAATTATTGAGTCAGGATATATCATTCTGCAGTAAGAGAGTTTTGGGCAATTAATGTTATTAACGTCCTTTTCATTTTAATGGGAATGAATATATAGGTAAGGAAGCTTTTTGATTTGTCAGCAATTAACTTTATTAAGAAAGGTTTTGCATAGTGAAAAATATTAATGTACAACTCTTGTAGATTTAGTAAAGTCTACAAGAGCTGTACATTAATATTTTTCACTATGCAAAACCTCTCTTAATATGTAGTGTCCTAGATTCAGTTTTTTTTACATTAGGTCCTGGGAAATCGCTTTCTCATGCAGGATAGTGCTCTGTACTGTTGCATACTTACGTAATACTGGCAGAGAAATATACAGCAAAATAATCTATACTGTGTATCTAGATTTTGTTGTTGTTACTTACAGTTTTGTCTCCAAACATAGACAGAGGCTGTAAGTATATACCCATTATCTCTGCATTGTGTGTTTGGGGGTTTTTTTGAGCCTCTTCCCTTGGAGATTTCTGGGTGAGGTAGAATCTGTAAGGTTCTGCTGAGCAGTCATGAATTTGGGAATATGTTCAGAGGCTTTGCATCCTGAGAGAATCAAATGCCCACAGAGACATAGTTTCTTGTTTCGTCATCACTTTTATATGTAATTCTGTGTCAGATTCTAGCTGGATTCATGAAGTTGTGGTATTTTATTTGCAGTTTTTAATGAAATATCAAGCATTGGTTACTTAGTGCATTAAATATGCCCTTGTTTAATTCACTTAAGGAAAAGTAAATTATTAATTAAAGGTCTATTTCAGTCTAGTCTATAGCTGTACAAATATTTCTTTTGATGGATAACAGCATTACTGAATTTTTAGTATCTGATCAGCATCAGAAACATATTTGATTATATTATGAATAACATTAATTACAGTATGGAGGAGGAAAAAATCAAGAGAGAGATTATATTAAAGCAGGAAGTCATTTGGAAACTCCTAGGTACATGCAAGTCATGGAATGAAAGAAAGAAAATTTACTTATGTGATTTGAAGTAAATGCTGAAAATGCTAATGCAGCTAACAAGAATGAAAGGTACATGAATGAGAATGGGCAACTATAATCCCTTAATTGGAAGTAATTCCATGACTGATCCTGCAGTCCATATGCAAGCAAAATATGACTGAAATAAATGGGAGTCTTACTTGTAGAATATAGGAAAGTCAGAGGGAATTACCAGCCCTCATTTCAGCTTTTTGAAATCTCTCCCTAGTGTTTTGGGCCATCTGTGGGGGGGTTTCCCTATCCTCCCCTCTTTAGCTTTGCAGTTATACTTAAGAGGAGTTCCCTTTGCTGGGATTTGTAACCAGTGGGTAATCCTGAGTGCTGCTGTTTACTAATCCAGTTGAAAGCTTTCATTCAGTAGGACTGAAAGGTAGATGAATGACAGGCAAACAAATTTCATATCAGAGCATTTTTTAGAACTGTAATAGGGATTTTGACTTAAAAGTCTGCTGTTTTTCTCCCCACCTCCTCTTTCTGCAATAATTTTGGGGTCCCCAGGGCACTCAGCAGCAGAACTGGAAATGGACCAGAAGCACTTCTGGTCCAGTTCTGGGTCCACTGGGGAGCACGCTGGGGGCCCTCCCTGAGCCCCCTTGGTTTGACAGCTGGGTCCTCAGGGTCCTCCCACAGCTGATTGCTGAGCCGGGGGGAAGTGGAGGAGACCCCCAGTGCACTCCCCAGTGGACCCAGAAAGTGGATCAGAAGTACTTCCAGTCCACTTCCAGGTTCACTGCCAAGCATGTGGAGGGCCTCCCTCCTGCCATCCTGTGGGATGCTCCATCTGCCCCAGCATCACAGCATTCACAAACTGCACCTGGTACCTGGAGGTGTGTAGAAAAAACATTTAAAGCTCTGTCTGTGGCTGAATCATTGATTCTCCGAATCAGCATCAAATCTTCAGATTTGGATTTGGCTGAATTGAATCGGGGACAGTGATCCGAATCAATTAATTGAATCATTGTCCCTGATTCAGGCCAAATCCACATCGAAGAGGGCCCATTTTGCACACCTGTAATAGAGTCCTATAAGGTACATCTCTATCCTTCCTTCTGCCTGTTTTCAACTAACGCAGCTAACTACCTCTTCTCTTATTAAAGACCCTTAGGGTTCTGATGTAGAATTCCAAGTCAATAGAAAGACTCTCTTTGATCTCAAAGGGCTTTGTGTTACAGCAGGTAGGTTTCCTAGTACACTGGATATATCGCATGTATGAAATTAGAGGAGACTAGTTTCAGGTTCCTTTGGAAAGTTGAACTATCTTCCTACTTTTCAAAATTGAATAGTGACTTTGGTTGTTTCACTATTTCAGTGCCAAATTAGAGAAAAATGAAAGGGTCCAGATTTTCAGAAAATATGCACTTGTCATCTGAAAATTTGAAGTTTTTATATTGTTGTGAATTGGGCATCTAAAATCAATACATGCTTTTGGAAATTTAGGCTGTCTTATGTTTTAGGAATTGTTTGTTCTGTATTAAATATGCTTTGTTTAAACCAAAAATGTTTGTAGTTCTGACTATTACTCCTGTACATCTGTTCTTATACCTGGAAGTCAGGCTGGGTCCTCTCCATCTCATCTGTCATCCTCATCATACTATTGTAAAGGTATGGCTTACAAACAATTATGTCCTTGGTGACAGCTGTACAACCCCTTGTGTTAAACAGGGGAAACTGAATAAATATAGGGCTTATACCTGTATTACAAAATGCAAAGATCTAATTAAGCCAGTTATACATTGAATATTATACATGGATGTAATTATATTTGTTCATTAACTTGTTTAACTCTTCTTTGAGTTGACAGACCTGTATCAACAAATTAGCAAATTAAGGTCTATCTGAAATGAGAGTTAAATCATTTGAAGTGGGAGAGTCTGGGAAGAGAAGGTGTGGGGCATTCTCTTCCAGCAGAAACAGTCTCAGAGCCCTGGGAGATTACCGCCATGGTACAGCTCCCTCCCACTTCCTCAGGGTCACCCCAGAGGATTGTAGTTGGAGGGCATTCTCCCTGGTGGCGATGTCCAAGTGCCACCATAACACAACTATCTCCAGTTTCCACACTCCTCTGGGATGATTGGAGGGGAGGGGAGTGGCGGTCAGGGGCCATTCTGCTGCAGAAGGAGCACATTTCAGGAGGATTCTTGCAGTGGTAGAATGTCCTGCCCCTTCCAATTAGCTGATTGGCAAGAGGGTGTTGAATTTTTGATGACAAGATTCCCATTGGGGTCCCTGATGGCTTACACCTGGGTCAGCTGTCAGGAGGCCAATACTCTCCCAGCTTCCTTCTCTCTTGGAGAGAGAACAGAGGATTGTGGGATATTATACAAACACCTCAGAGAAGTGTACAGCTGGTCAAGTTAGTGTAGGAGGAGGGAGATCTTCCTGCTGGGAATCTATCTAAATTACTTGTGGAAGACCCAGGTCTCTTCCACCACAAGTCCCTTAAATGACTGCACATTCTCTTTTTGTGTCAGTAGAAAGGCTTTTCTCCTGGTACAAATGTAATGCCAGACCATGACCATAGTCAGCTAAACAAACAAATTTTGGGATCAGTGGGATATAAAAAAAAATAGGTAATTGTTTTGCTAGTTTTATTCAGTTACTTTTTTAGAACAGAGTGGACTATATACATTATGTGGACATTTTGGGTACATCTGTTGTTTAATTCAATTCATCAAGAAATTAAACCAAATTATATAGACTGGAATTAGTTTTATCTCAGCAGGTGGTGGCAATCTGTGGCATCTTTTTTTTTAAATTAAACCACTGAGTAATTCCATTTGCTTGGGGTTTTTTTGGTTTTTTTTAACAACAGTCTTGGTATTATGGGAGACAGAACAGTATGCTTGAAGGATTACCATGCCATCAGTTTGCAGAAGCATGTTTGATTGTTAACATATTTGGGCATGTCATTAATACAACTTTAGTATTAATGGTCTGTGGCCTTTACCATTGGGGCACATTCATAGTTTATCATCCCTTTGCAAATTATAAAATAATTCTGGCAATCGTACTCAGGAGCAAATTCATTTGCTCTGAGTCTCCTTCTTATAATTAATTTCCAGCAGCTGCTCTTTGAATTTTTTTTTGAAGAATGAACGGAAATCTCTGAATTTCTTCAGTCTCTACATCATCTACAACAGAGAATCATCAGTCAGTATTGCAAAGCACTGTAAATCCTTAAAGCATATTTTTAAACTGATATCCCACATCTCTTACTCCAGGTCAAAGCATACTGTGAAATTCAAGAATGGTCTTTTTTTTTTCTTGTTTCAATTCATATTGTTAATTTGACAGTTAATGACCAAGACCCATTCTAAAACAAAAGAACTCTACAAGGTCATGAACTAGACAAGTCTTACGGGTCAGGGGACTTAGTACATCTTTTGCACTCTGGGTTTGGACAATAGAATCCATATGTAATTACCCTGCTGGAGAGTCGCTGTGAGCACTAATAACTGGTCTGAACAATCCCAGCACTAGAGTCTTCAGTCTGTAATCTTTGCTAGGTTCTTATAGTGACAAAGATTGGTTTTGTAACTATGTGGAAGAAACAGCAGCCTACCAGCAACAGACTTTTTTCCCAGCCACATACACAGCCTTTCAGTCTAAGGTCATAAACTGTCTCCTAACCATAAATACTTCCATAACATTGCCTCAAACCATCTGCTTCCTGAGTCAGGTGTCCTGTGTTATAGTGGTAGTTTTCTCTCTTGAACTGATGCCATGGAGGAATTTGTGGAGTTCTCAATGGGTGGATGCTGCACTAGAACAGGGATTGGCAACCTGTGGCAATCAGTTCAAATGATTTGTTGATGGCAGTAGTGAGAGGAGTTGTGACCAGGTTGAAAGTGGTAGCCATAGTTTGTTGTTTGCTGCTGCTCCATCCCTTCCCACTCTCTCTTGCACCCCCTGACTGAAGCTGTAGTTTCTCTCACCCCCAAACTGGCTCTTGATGACAGTTGGTAGTGATGGTAATCAGTGGTGAGGGTAGTAGTGGGGATGAGAGAGAACCCATTGGCACAAAACAAGGAGGTCTCAAGTGGAAGCAGGTAGGTTGGGCAGAGAAAGATGAAGAAGCAAGTTGCTGGCCTGGGGCACCTACTTAGTCTTGCTGTTGGCTGCAACCCACCTTCAGACTAATTTGTCCTGCCACTCTTAAAAGGTTGCTGACCTGTGCACTATAATGTTAAAACAGTGTCCAAAAATGAGCCACAAGTTGATTATATGTGATTTTATGGACCCAGGAATCCCAACACTTTTAGTAAGTGAGGTGTATAGCATTAGCTTTCATGAACCCGAGATTACTTTATCAGAATCTATGCAAGGATCTGAAAAGAAAAGTGTATCAGATAAAGAAAGGTTGAGTTGAATAGAAAAGACCAGAAAGGGAGGGCAAGAGGGAGGAGAGAGCAGGGAAATGGGGGCAGTGCTGGGAGAAGCAAACAAGTATCCATAGGGGCCAAGGGGTGACAAAAGCTAAATCCAAGTCATGACGTAAGAATTCATAGTCCCCGTTCAGACCATACTTAAACCAATCCAGTCTGTGGATGATTTCTTGTTCTGCAGTTTTGCTTTCAAGTTCATTTTTAAAGTTTTTTTGTTTAAGAACAGCTACACTGACATAAGGATCAAATGCCCAGAAAAATTAGAGTGTTCTGCCACAGATTTATGCATCAGATTGGTGTTCATTCATACTTCATACTTACACATAAAGATTGCCCCACTTGTCCAGTGTAGACAGCAGACAGCTGCTATAAGCAGGTGTTGATATATATCACACTGTTATAGGAGAAGGTGAATGAATATTGGATGTCATAATCTGTGGCCATGTCTATACATATGCTTAACTGTGGAGTAGACTGATTAACTGCAGAGTATAGCATTATTAGGCTACAGTAAACTAATTAACACTGTCATAAGATAAAGTACTGTCAAGGACAGTACTATCTTACAATGGGATACTTAACTGCAATTAAAATGCAAATGTAGATGCTCACCATAGGTGTAAATTGAGCCTGGTCAGCCCAGCCAGCAGGGGGCCAGACTCCTGCCTGCTGCCTAGCCATACAGCTCCATACTTTCAGCATCCTCATGCCCCAGCCAGCTCCAATGTTGTCTGACTCCACTGCCTGGAGCTGAGGCTGAACCCCTAAACACCCTTCCAACAGGGCAGGAGCACCCTGGTGGAAAATGCTCCACTCCAGTTAAAATTGCTGTTGTCCTGGGCACACGTATAGATATTGTACCTGGGGATATTTTGCTCTGGCTCAAACCGCCTCTGTGTTTATTGTGTCAAATTAATTACATGTGTAGATGCACCCAGTGTTTACTTGGTCCAGTGATGATGTAGTCTATATTGATGATGGGGCACAACTTTCATCTGGGTCAGTTACAAGGCCTGGTGTCTTGGTGAGAATAGCTTAATGTTTGAGAGACACCATATGCCAAGATAGGTTTGTCCCCCATGACTACCTTGAGACTGTTAATCTTTTTCAGGAGGGTTTGTATATCATTAATAATGCTTCCAAAGTGTTCAGGCTGGAGGCTGCAGGTGACAACCAGAGGGATTCTCTTTGTCCTGGTCTCAAGGTTGGTATTATAGCAGGTTGGAGTCAGGTCTGAGTCTGACTTTGTTGATTTAGCCATACCAAAGAAAAACTAATGAAAATATACAGAAATGGTCATATACAGGGTAAAGCTATTTTTATGGACTTCCCATTCTAAAGCTATAACTTATTTTACAGGTACTAGTCCTTAAAGGACAATTTTTTAAAAATGTAGATTATAAAATTGTAGAATCTCATCTCTAATGATTTTCTTGTGCCTCAAAGAACGTGCTGATGCTGGATTGGTGTACTGCAACTCATAAATGAGCATTTACAAGAAGCTCGAAGCACTGAGAAGGTTTGGAAGCAGAGATTTTGCAGCTAACTAATTTTTCCCAGCCCTCTTGGAAGACTTTGATAATTTTACCATTCAGGAAACAGGTTTCTTGTTTGAAACTGAACAACACATGGCTTAGTTTTAATTTGCTTTCCTTCTGAATAACTGAGCTTGATCAGAAAATGTAGTGATACTGAGCAGCTTTGCATTGCTTTGTATTTAGGTCCTAAATTGCTCCACAGAGCTTGATTAATCTTCACACCATTCCTGTGAAGTATGTAATTAAATTATTATACCCATTTTACATACAGGGTGGGAGAGATCTTTAAGACTTGCTAAGGCTACTTTGCGCCACTTAGGAATAATAATAATAATAATAATAATATGGAGCTACTCTATAGAAGGTTGTAGAAACCAATCCTCAACTGTAAAATCATTTGAGAGAAGTTACATGTGTGCTTGTGATTAGAATCACTAGAGTCTACTAACATGGATGCCATTTTAGAGGAGTTATGCACAGAAGTTATGTATGTTTAAGTGTTTGCAGAATTAGGACTTAACTTGGCTTTACAGAAGTAGAAAATGATTTGCAAGTGCAAAGAATGATTATTAGTATTAAAATCAAGAATATCAGTTAAGAGGATGCATGAATTGAAACTGTCCTAGGCCTAACTCCTAATGGCCAAACTACTACATTAAACAACTTTTATGCAACTCCTTGGCTCTACTGTCCAGAAAATATTGTCTTTAAAGCCTTCTGTTTAATGGTATAAGCTGTGTATGTACAATATACCTTTACTCAAAGAGCTG
>NW_017728951.1:44901783-44905370 GCF_001723895.1 Crocodylus porosus | reverse complement strand
ACAATGCTATCCCTTTTTAAAAATTATTACTTTTCTAGGATCTAAAGTTCATTCAGTTTGCCTGCTTGGAGGCAAATGCAATATTTTTACCATTTTATGTTGTGACTCTTTAGTCCTGTCTGAAGTTTTGGACATTGGGGTGGGGATAAGGGAGCATTATTGCAATAAAAGATTTTGCGTCATTAAGAATTACGAATTTAATCAGGCCTATCCACTGTCTAGCTTATCCAGGTTGTCAGATCTCCTGCCTATAATCTCTTATTTTTCACTAAGGGATGAAGGAATTATGAGCTTTCAAAGAGTTTTATAGCTATATATTTTTTGACATTCTGGAAGACCGGTCCAAATACATCAGAATTCAGCTGAGTCTCTCTCTTAGTTTTGAGGTCAATATAGATGTTTAAATTTCTCTTCCCATACTTTACTACCTGGAGTAAGGATTTATGGGACACTGCTGAAGCATAGATCTAAATTCAACTCAAGAAAAGCTGGTTAAGAACTTGGAACTTTTAAACATGGAAGAGCACCTTAAAGGTATTTGACATTTAGTTATGCTGCACACTGTTTATATTATAGCACTGATTGTTGCAATTGAAGTAAGGTGTTATAATAACATGGGTTACTATGCACTTGAGTTATATCTAATTCTTTTTTTTTTATACAGGTTTAAGATTTTTAAGAGCGCTTAGACTGATACAGTTTTCAGAAATTTTGCAGTTTCTGAATATCCTTAAAACAAGGTAAGACTTTAACATGTACTTTTTCCATATGATAATATTTCTTCTCCAGTTTATAGTTATAGTCTGAGATGTATGTATTCTTTTCTCATAATGCCATACGAATGGATGGGAGTTAAGTATGAGAACCACAGGTTTAAAACTTTTAATAACATTCTGTCATACACACTTGTGACTTCGTTTTCCCAGATAAATAATATTCATGAATGACATTAGTCTTCACAGCATTTTTATGACTTAAATTAAACATCTTTTTTGACCTCCACCATGGAAGTATTCCATCCTTTTCTAAAAATGATGGCTTGTCTCATGGGTGACAGAACTCAAGTGATTTAGCGCTACAGTCCTCCTACTATCTGGCTGTATTTCTTACACTAATACTTAGTCTCTCTTCATTGTAACTTATGTTCTTGCTGAAAGACTGATCAATTTAAACATCTCTTTGATATAATCTGTACTTATTTTATGTGCTGCATTTTTATAACTGCAATATACAAGGGACCAAGTGACTATAAATTAAAAGTGGAGTGAGTACAGAACTACACATTGATTAAATAATTTGTCCTTACATATTTTGAATCCATATTTTATTGCCTAGTTAAATTTGCAATTACAATTCAGGTTACAAGATACCCAAATGGAAAAAGGCAGTTTGAAAGATAAACATTATGGTTCCATTGCAAGCTTTTTGAGTTGAGAATTGTTTTATTTATTTCTAAATTTTTTTTATATTGAATTTACTTTCAGGATGTTTTTTGTGTCATTGTCCTAAGCGTTCCTTTTTTGAGGTATTTAAACTACTTCAGTCGTAGTTAGCCACACAGTTCTTTTTTAATTGCTTCTGTGTGGTTAAACATACTTTGTATATGGATCAAAATACCTTTTACCTGCTACTATGTATCTGCATATTACCTTAGGAGCATCAAAGGGCTGTTCCATATTCCTTTGTGTACTGAAGAGAAATTAACTTTTTAAAAATCTATACCAAATACACCACAGACAGTATTGAAACAATGTCCTAATCTAAAAATAATTGCAAGTAAAAGTTTGGTTCCATTATAAAGTTCCCACTATATTTCCCCATTTATGCATTGCCTAATATTTAAAGATGTCCAATGTACAAAGAGTTTATACATAGATAACATGAATTACCCTTAATAAGCAATATGATTGAACCCGGGATTGATTAGCAAATGGGCTTTAGAGTTGTTCAGAATTTCAGTAGTTTGTTCAGCCCTCTAAACTTCAAAACTATTTTCATTAGTCAATGTTTTTATGGAAATACAGTCCAAACACTATGAAACTGGTTTAGATTGTGCCCTAAGCTGTCTGAGTGCATAAGAAATGTGGTTTTCCTTTGTTAAGTTAATAACTTAACTTTTCTACAAATCCAGAGAGCTATTCACTCCTGCACCCTTAAAATGCTACTAATTTTGTAGGGAATTAAATTTTTACAAGAACAGAATATCTAATGAAATTCAACTTTCAGAAGAGCATCAAGGCCCTGATCAGAAGCTACCAAAACAAATGGAAAGATTTCTAGAACCTTCAGTAGGCTTTCAGTAAAAGTTCAACTGTAAAAGGAGTGTAGTATTAATTAAATGCATTCTCAAAGCTGGCTTAGAACCTGACCACTAGTCACTTAATTAAAAGAAAAAAAAATCACCAAAAAAAGTCAAAATAGTCTGCCATGTAATGATGATTATTGTTTGTTTTGATGTTCCCTGTTGAAAGTTTTTTTAGATGAATTTAAGTGTTGTCTGCCTACCAGCCCCAACCAGGAAGAGGGAGCTGCACCACTTTGTGGCACCCAGGAAGGCACCTGATGCTACCTGGAACTGCCTGCCTAATGGGGCTCACTCCACATCACTCCTGTCTTCCCCCACTCCGGTGCTGTGTTATCCATAGCCTCTGCGGCCCTCTTCCTGCATCTCCGTGGCCAACCTGAACATGGCAGGAGGACACCCCTGTTTATATAGTGTTCCTCCACCCCAACCTGGCCAGCTTCTAGAAAGAGCAAGAGTTCTCAGGAAGGGACCCTTCAAGCACCAGCCAAATGGCAGAATGCCATGAGCCAGACCACCCCGCCCTTTCCCCCAGCTCCTCTGTAATCCACCTATTAACCTTTTTCCCTTTTCCCCACCAGAAGAAAAACCCATCCAAGGAACACTTTCAACAGGGAACATAACAACCCCCACCCCAAAAAAAAACACAACAACATAATCTTCAAATCTTGCCTTATTTTGACTCCTGCAATAACAAAGGTCCTCTGTACTTTCTTAAAACATATACAGTGAAGGTAACCTATGATTTAGAACACTATTTCTCAACCTCTGGCCCATGGGCCAGGTCCAGCCTGCAGGACTCCCCAAGGTTTTGGAATTTGAGGGCGTGGGTGGGGAGGAATGTAATTGCCATTCTGCTGCTGCCAAGTTTCTGGATTATGTATTAGGGGTGCACCAAGAGAGATTTTGTGGGCCAGTACCTGACATTTAAGGAGGCATGTCAGCCAATATTGATCTGATTTCCCATACAGTGTGGTGGAAGGGGTGGGGGAGGCAGATCAACACTCCCTGAGGTGAGGGCAGGGGCAGGGACTGCTCAGGTGGGGCAACTGGAGCTGTGGAGCAGGGCAGCTCCTGCCACTGCCTCCACCCTGGGAGGGCATGTGCCCCCTGGATTTGCATGGGGTAGGGCAGGCTGTCTCCACCCATGTCCCTTCCCTCCCCCCTCCCCTTCCACCACACCGGACTTACCAGCTGGAGGCAGCTCTTCAAGCTGCCAGCTCTGCTCCTTGCTGCCTGAGTGCTGTGCTGTGGCTGTGTGCAGCACAGGCATTTATCGGCCAAA
>NW_017728951.1:44896876-44901683 GCF_001723895.1 Crocodylus porosus | reverse complement strand
ATTGCAATCCAGTGCCTGTATTCTACTTCAACAGTGTCTTAATTTCATTGGCAGGTAAAGTATTTCCAGAGATAGAGAACTAAGCATTCTATGTTCCTTTGAGATCCATTATTAAACTTCAATAGATCAAAGTCAAAGGGAAAACCTGGAATAGTCAGTCGCAATTTATTATTACCACCATTGAAATAATAGTATAAAAAACTAAACTCCTTAAATTATTTTATATATAGCATTTATTATTTTAGATTACTTTCTTAAAATTCATTTCTGTTTATATAAAAGTGTCATAAACAAATGGCATTAGGGAGCTTTTTAGTATCTAGTTTATTCATTGACCAGTAAGGTGAGATCCAGGCCATTCCTTTTTTTTTTTTAATTTTCCCTTGATAGTGCCTTTAATATTTGGTCTGGTTGGAAAGGAGGAGATTCCCAATACCTTGGAAAAACATTATTTCCTCTAACCCTAAATTAAAATTACTGCTTGGAAGTTTTATTTTCTGTAATGTAAAATCTTTCAGTAGTGGCAGAAAGATGAGGATTAAAGAAGCAAATCTCATTTTTACAATCAGTAGAAGGATCATTCATAATACTGTGATCTACAGAAAGCAGCTAAAGCACTTTACAAATAGAAAAGGAATGTATTACTTGGATAGGTGTCAGCTGTTATACAATTATCAGAACATTGATAAATTCATAATTATTTTAATAGGCCCTCCAGTTGCAGAGAGACTTCACACTGTTGTTAATTATAGCCGCTTCAATCACCTATACATTTGATATGTATATAATTTACATTTGAAATATAATAGCTCTTTCACAGAATCATTCTCAGCTTTCAGAATACTAAAATAAGTTAACCATTTACGATGGACATAGTTGTTGCCACATTGTTTTATGCCATGTTTCAACAAAACTGTAGAGGCTTAGGCGGGGCTCACGATAAGGGATATTGCGCAGATGTTACAAAGAGCTTAAAGAGCAGGAAAATATTTGTGAGTAATCCTTCATCTATTTTTAGACTCAGGCAGAAATACAAGGGTATTTCATAGAGGACAGAAAGGGTGCGATTCTGAACAAACCAGCAAAATATAACATTTTTCTCAACAAGTAATCTAATAAATTGTTCTTTGTCATTAGTCCTATTATTTAGTTGTGCTATAGTAGCACCTAGAGGCCAGTTGACATATTATTGCAGATGCTATAAGGCTTTTTTCCCTGTGAAATTCAGGGAATGAAGAATACTTCACTTTCATAATGGACCACTGCATCATTTTGAATGCCACTTTTTAGCCTCATTAAGGGCATTAGGATTTCAGTTTTCTGTTATGACTTGATGTAATTAACAATGGAATATGTAAATATATTAATCAACCATGTATTAATCAACCAAACCTCCTTACCCCTTCTGTCCATTATGAAAAACCTTTGTATTTCAACCAGTCTAAAAATAGATATAGCGATCAATCATATATCATCCTCTGATTCCAAACACCCCAAAAGATACGAACATAGATAATTTGTATGAATATGCATTAGCATGAATTACTGGCAGAACAGCAGAAATTAAAGATTAAATGTAGGCCTGTAGAAAAATCACTATAGAGTACTCAGTTGTTTCTTCTCTGGTCTTTTCATATGCTGTAAATCTGTGAACTTTACAAGAACTATTTTTAAAAGGCACCCATTACAAGGGATTCTCATTTCATCCAAATGCTAATTGTCATAAAAATGAAGACTAGAAATTGCATGAGGAGCATTGGAGTGATTTATAATTCCTCATTCTTATGTCTAACTGCAGTTTGAAAGGTACTGCCTTCAGGCCTTGCAGGCTTCTTATTGCTACTGAACACATAGGGCAGAATCCTATTTCACTTTGCACACCTAAATGGCAGTCACCCAGGTACTGCAGTTTTGGACACTTATACATAGTTTTGATTCTGACAAAATAGAAATCAACCAGAACATGAAACTGACAGAAGCAAAGAGGAGAAGGAAGACAATGACTTGACTACCCTCTCAGAAAATGAAGACCCAGGTTCTGTACATGCCCCTTACCCAGAGGGGGTTGAGGTGACATTGCCTGCTTCTCAGCCCTCTTCCTTACATTTAATACTCATTGGATAACATGGACAAAGAGCAGTGGGAAAGTTTCTGTCCCATTAGGACCAAGGGCTCAGACTGGAATCCCAGGGCCCCATCCCCTCCAGGGAAGCATCTATCTCTAAGCCACACACCCTCTGACTTGTTCTCCTCCCACTGTCTCAGGAATCTCCCCTTAACTGCCCAGAGTTTCTAGGGGAGGGCTGGAGAGATGCCTGGATAAATTATAACCTGTAGTCTGGTAGTAGGGCACTGCATTGAGAAGCAGGAGATGTATATTCAGCCTACCCTTAGGTAAAGCTAGGCCCAGAAGCTTAGTATCACCCTTCCCATGCAAGTTCCATAACCTCTTCGCTTCCTCTAATTCCTGTTGGTTATGGGATTTTGCCCAATTCAATTTCCATGACTTACCCAGCCTTACATTTGTATATCAGTGAATATATGATGCCACATATCTGTTAAGCCAGAGTGTAACTATATGAGGCATGCTCAGGGGTGTCCCAGATGCCTGCGGCAGGGTTGGAATTGAGAGTATGGTTGGGGGTAGAATGGTAAGAAAGTATTATTGACTTAACAAAAAACACAACTATGTGTAGTAACAAGACAAACAATGACAGACAAGAACAATTAGTGTCAGCAACTTATCGGCAGTCCCCTCTGATGCCTGTTGTACAACAAGTTTCTCTTTCCACAAAGTTCAGCGAATTCAGGTGTCCCCGATCAGCACTGTCTGAGAGGTACCAGGAAGGACCCTGGGATTCAGTTCTTGGTCTCCTCAAGATCCACGGGCCCTCTGAGCCAGGCAACTGCTAACTAATCCTTTTCACAGAGCTGTATCTTTCTTCTGAATGGTTTCCAGATATTCCAGCTAATTTATAGCTTCTGAAGGGTACTGATAATGTATGACCACTCAGATTCCTTTTACTTCAACTGTCCTTAGACTGATCAAGACTGACCAATAGCAGTACAAGCCTTGCATTCCTTTGATAAGGTAATTTTAACTGTGCCACAGGGCTTACTACTTCTAGGCTTTGCTAAATTTACTAGACCTTACTTTATACAAGGCCTCACTACATCTTAAACTTTAATTAGGCTTTTAGCAACAACATATAGCTTAATATCTAAACAAATACAGAAAAACACTTAGTCTAATCTTCATAAAGCCTTCAGCAAGCACCTTTATCACACAGGCACACTTTTCAGCTGTCACACTCCACTCCTTGCTTGCTGAAACACTATGAGGGCTTCAGTTGAGATGCTAAAGCCACGTGCGCTACATCAGGAAATGGGGAGGGATCTATAAATTTAGCTTGCATAGCATGAACAGATGTACGACAACAACGGTTAAAACACCATTTAGCTGTTTCCATTAGGGCAATGCAGAATACTATGGTGCTCAAAATGGTTAGCCACGTAGTTGAGGTGACACACAACTAGTACAGATTACATAATACCATTACATGGCTCAGCCACGTTGACAGCCAGACTGACGATTTGCCCACCCTCTTGAGCAAGAAGAGCCAACTGAGTGCCTTGCTGAGCCTTTGCAGCTTATTTTTCACGTCATTCCAGTTTTTTAACCATGGCATGTTTAGATCTAATACCCATGAAGTGGGTATTGTAAAGTTGAGAGATATAGCCTCAGAGGAAATTTCTGACTATTTTAGGGCAATAGTACGGTTACTTAATTGCAGTAGAGCAACGGCTCCACTTTTAGCTCCTAAGCAACACAATTTGCACAAAGTCCAGGTGGTACCATTCCAACATGCCTCTGTATAGGTATGCTTCACAAACCATGTAATAACTTTGTTCCAGCCTGTAATGTGCTCTCCCACCTGGCAGGCCTCACACCATCACTGAAGAGTGTTGTCAGCCATAGGGATGGGAGGAGGCAAATTCTCCCATAAACACAGTGGCTCAAGAGGCTGAACATATGCAAAATGCACTATTGGGAACACAAACTCAGGGGTGTTGAGCTCAATGGGGTTCCTGTAGGAAGTATGTAACAACCAACTCCCAAATGAGCAGAACTACAACAGTTACCTCCCCTCCCAAAGTTAGCCATTCTACCCTTCAGGTAGGGAATGTACCCAAGATAATAACTGGTGTGTGACAGGAGAGCCTCTTCTGGGGTCTGTCTATTAGTGACCCCACCCTCCTGTTATGGGCCAACTGCCTGCCTTCTCTTCTGCCACACCTTGTTGTTAAATTATTTTGTAGATGGCAATTAGCATGAAGCTACCCATTTATTGCCCCGATGCCAGGGGGCACAATCTGCAGCTCCTTTTCCTCCCCTACACAGCAGCCCAAGCCTTGCAGATGATACTGACGTGGTTTGATCTGGGCCTTGTTGTAATTTGGCCCTCCCCTTGTCCTCCCTTTGCAGCCCTATCTCACTCTGCACCCTTACCGGCGCTCACTGGCCCCTCTCTGGGGGCTTCTTACTACCCCTGCTCTGGGGCTGAGGTTCCCACACTGCTGCAGATCCCCTATGATCCTCCTCCAACCCCTAATAGCCTCATCCAAACCACCAGTTAAAACAGCAAACAGAAAACACAAGTCCTTGGGCTATAACATAAATCCAAGCCACCCAGCTAAAACATTATTCAGTCCCTACCAGGGAATAATCCATCCCATAACAGCATCAGGAGCTGCTCACGCGGTCAGGCCTCTCCCCCTTGCTTGCTCCAGCAGAGCTCCCTCCCCC
>NW_017728951.1:44880166-44896776 GCF_001723895.1 Crocodylus porosus | reverse complement strand
CTTGAGGGACCCCACTGGTCACAGGGCACCACGATGAGTGACTGCCATCAATTACAACCCTCTGGGTCCGACCATGGAGCCAATTTCCCAGCCAGCGGATCGTGGCGGAGCCTTTTGCTAATAGTGTCCCCTCCCATTTATTTCCTTAAGGATACTTCACTACTACCCGATCTCCTGCCTGGAGCTTTCCCGGGTCACCACTGCTACGTTTTTCTACTGCCGGCTTGCGGGGACCACCCAATCCAAAGGCCTGTTGCATAGGGCTCCATCTCGGATGGAGTCAGTTATTGGCCCAATTGATACCTTGATCGGGGTGCAAGTCCCACTCTTTAAGAGCCGGGCCAGCGGCCAACCACAAATTGCATTTGAGGATGCCATTGGCACACTTTACCAATCCGTTAGACTGCAAATGGTATGGGATGTGATATGTCCATAACATACTATGTATCGCAGTCCAGTCATACATGAGATGATTAGTGAGGGCCATTATTGCTCTGTAGTTCTATAGGTGGTGGATACAAATCTAGCAAAGTTTCCAGTGCTGCACAAGTATCCTGGGCTATAGCTCTCACTGAGGCATGGGTGAATGTTATCCTCGTGATAACTTCTGTGGCTACTAACACGTAGCATCGCAACATGTCTTTGATATTAATGGATCCTATCCATGCAGGCTTATAACACCAGATGCTTTCTGTCAAGGCTGGTAGTGATGGGACAGAAGCTGTTAAGGGTCAGTATTAGCATGCAAATCTTGAAAGTCAATAGTCAGCCAACACCCCTCATTTGGCTTGCGCGCTGGCCACACTGGATTGTTCTACGGAGACGGGGTTCGGAAAATAGTCTCATCTTCTAACTGCTAGCTTATAATACACTGGATAGATTGGGTGGCCTCGGGGGTGTTTGATACTGGCGTCTGTGTGCTCCTTTCATGGGAGGCAGGGTTAACAGGATCATGCTACATCAAGTTACAGCTGTTTCTTCTGTTTCTCGGTGAGGCAGTGCACACCTAAACTGCCAATTCTTTTGTTCAAGGGCAAACTGCTGTCCTCTTTGTATATTAAGTCCCAGTAAGCTTGGTTCCCCTTTAAGTATTACTGCTGCTGCTGTTATCTTAGAGCCGTTAGGTAATACAAAGGTCGCTCGGACCAGACGTCCTGGTTGTCTGGTGCCTCTGACTCCAATTACTTGATAAGGGATTCCTTTCTCCCCCTTCCAATCTGCGGAAACTAAAATGCAAATCTGGGCACCCATGTCTAATAGCATATCAATTGACTTTTCACTTTTACTTAATTGAATTTGTACAGGTATTCAAATTAAGGGGCTTATATTAACTTTAGATACCGGTCTCCAGCTTGCTACTATCCCCATTGTGGCCCCTTTCTTTGCGGGTTGGGCCGGCTGGACTCCCTAGGCCATATGATCAGGCAAGGTAAAGGCTGGCATGCCTGGGAAAATGTTGGCATTTTGCCCTCAGGGCAGCGAATCTCTCCGGTGACACAGCTGGTGGTGCAGAAGGCTCTGCTTTTGGTCTTGCCCTTTTCATACAGTGTTTAGCCCCTAGCCCTCTCAAGACATTGGAGGGCAGTCTATTGATTTACACTTTATTGAAACAGGCAGCTAACAAGTCTTTCCACATTTTTGCTTGCGAAGTCTTGGGCCAGCCTTTCCCAGCTTTTCTCGACAATTTGGAGGGGTCAGGTGGTTTATTTTGGTGAGGCCACCGCTATGGCCTTGGCAGTTTTCATCAGCTTGGTAAGCCTTGGCTTCTATAAAATGGGTAAAAGGTGAACTAATTGCTGGATCGCATCTCTTACCTAGTGATTCACCACTTCTGGCTTCAGGGCCAATAGGGCTGACGTGCACTCTGTTGGTGCTTGTTGGCAAAACCTCCTCCACAACGGTGTTGTCATGACTTTTGCATCTGGTGTGTAGTCCAAACTGCTGCATGAATGATTTTAGTCAGTGCTAATTGATACAAGCAGCCGACAGCCTCTTCTAAATTGGCCCATGCCCGAGGGGCAGGGTTAAGCTCTTCTTGCATATTACCATAACTGGCTGTAGTGGCTTGCAGCGCAGCAGAAAAGAAAGTAACATTTTTATCACCTCCTGAAAACTGATTTAACTGGAGCTCAGGGTGCAGAACCATTTTTACTGATTTGTCTTACTCATAGATATAACAGAGGCCTCTTTACTATACATTTGAACTAGCCAGTCTACTGCTGGCTCTCCTGGCTTGGATTTTTGCTGCTTTTGAATATTTTTAATCACCGCATGGGTAAAGGAATGCAGCTCTGTTTGGGGATTGTCTCCTTGAGGCCTTGAATGAGTTATCACTATGGGAAAAACTGGCTGAGTTTCTCCCTTGAGGTGGGGAAGGCCTGGCTAGGTTCCTTCCTCTGGGCAGGAACATACAAGGGTGTTTCAGCACCAGGCTCATCATCAATCTCCTCCTGTCCATCAATCTTATCCCTTTGATCTTCCCAGAGCTCAACTTCTGGTTTATCTCTATACAGACAGTTGTGGAAGGATGGCCTGTGCTAACTGCAGTCTCTTCTGGAGGGAAGCAGCCATGCGTGCAATCATAATTTTTCCTTCCCTCCCATTCTAATGTTTCCAAGCAGCTCTTCGCAGCTCTGCATGCCACACTGTTGGAATCTCTCACATCTTCTAACTCCTTACTCAGCCAGGTGACCTTTTCCCAGAGCTGGGCATTCTCTTCGGCCCCTAACCATAGGCATGTGGCCAGCAGCCGTAACAGGCACCCCTTCTGAGGCTTACCTCAGGCAGCAGTAGTAAACCTAGCCCAATGATCAGGTACAGTTCCCGAGTCACTCCAGGCAGGTCTCAACCTATCTTTATCCCACCCGGGATTTTCTATTCCTGTCACTTCCTTAAGCAAAGCCACCAATGGGGCCCATGCAACTCCCTTCATTCTGACCTTTCTCTCTGGACCAGAGCCTCCCAAACCTGTTCGTGATGCCAATTTATGTCCCAGCTGCCTGTGGAGGGTTCAGGACTGAGAGTAGGGTCGGGGGTACAAAGGTAAGAAAGGTTTATTGACTTAACAAAAACACAACTACGCGTAGCAACAAGACAAACAATGACAGACAAGAACAATTCATGTCAGCAACTTATTGGCAGTCCCCACTGATGCCTGTTGTATGGCAAGTTTCTCTTTCTACAAAGTTCAGCGAATTCAGGTGTCCCCAATCAGCACTGTCTGAGAGGTACCAGGAAGGACCCTGGAATTCAGTTCTTGGTCTCCTCAAGATCCACGGGCCCTCTGAGCCAGGCAACTGCTAATTAATCCTTTTCACAGAGCTGTATCTTCCTTTTGAATGGTTTCCAGATATTCCAGCTAATTTATGGCTTCTGAAGGGCACTGATAATGTATGACCACTCAGATTCCTTTTACTTCAACTGTCCTTAGACTGACCAATAGCAATACAAGCCTTGCATTTCTTTGATAAGGTAATTTTAACTGTGCCACAAGGCTTACTACTTCTAGGCTTTGTTAAATTTACTAGACCTTACTTTATACAAGGCCTCACTACATCTTAAACTTTAAATAAGCTTTTAGCAACAACATATAGCTTAATATCTAAACAAATACAGAAAAACGCTTAGTCTAATTTTCATAAAGCCTTCAGCAAGCACCTTTATCACACAGGCACACTTTTCAGCTGTCACACTCCACTCCTTGCTTGCTGAAACACTATGAGGGCTTCAGTTGAGATGCTAAAGCCACATGCGCTACATCAGGAAATGGGGAGGGATCTATAAATTTAGCTTGCATAGCATGAACAGATGTACGACAACAATGGTTAAAACACCATTTAGCTGTTTCCATTAGGGCAATGTAGAATACTATGGTGCTCAAAATGGTTAGCCACATAGTTGAGGTGACACACAAATAGTACAGATTACATAATACCATTTACATGGCTCGGCCACGTTGACAGCCAGACTGACGATTTGCCCACCCTCTTGAGCAAGAAGAGCCAACTGAGTGCCTTGCTGAGCCTTTGCAGCTTATTTTTCACTTCATTCCAGTTTTTTAACCATTGCATAGAGCCTTCAGCAAGCACCTTTATCACACAGGCATACTTTTCAGCTGCCACAAGGGGCACATAGATGCTTTCCCCATGAGAGCTCAGTCACAGGCTGTGTGTAAGTGCTAAATACAGCAGTTATGCTTCTTGTAAGTGCCATTTAGCCATGTAGAATGAAATAGGGTTCTGGATGTAAGTCACTGTGATCAGTATTCCAGAAAAATCTATAGTGAATAATAACCAATCACCTGATATCCTGAATCATTTACCATAGCTTCATCTGTATCTAACTCTTTTGACCTCAAAGTAATTATGCAACAAAAAGAGCTTCAGTAGTAACTACTTTTACTACCTGCCAATAGCATTGACCATGCAATATATTTCATCTTAGGTGTTTTTCAGCAGTTAAATGGTTCAATAATCAGTTTACTAAATACATCAGGTCAGATTTGCCTGCTACCATAATTTAAAGAAGACAGTATTCCCTGTGACAATTAACACTGAGTGGTTAAATACTCTGGCAACCCCTATGGTGCCAATGACTTCAGGTAGAAGAGCACCTTAGAGGTAGTTACTAGTCTTACCTCTTCTGTAGGAAATGCTACCAAAAGGTTGTGGAACTTGAGGTCCACTTCATGATAGGGTAGACTGGGCTTTTTAAGCCTGGTTGGCAGCCAGTCTAAGAAGGGATCCCTGACAGACAAATGGATAACCTCTGCTCTGGAAGCTCCTGCAGCCACGCTGGTTCAGAATGTACTAGTACCTCCTACCTTTTCTTTGGACTAAACCTGGAAGACCTGGACGGGGACACTGGTGTTTGGGCAACACAATTTCTCCATATACATTGCCCAGGCTTTTGTGCCCTGGCGATGTCACTCCAGGTTTGTGAATAAGCATAGTACATCACTGCAGCAGGCATAAAGAAAAAGAGGAAATCAATACTTTGCATTTCATCCTAGAATATTAGGGTCATGTGTACTGTCATGACTGATGATCTTGTGAATATCTCTGATGCTTGTAAGACAGCAGAGATAGATATGGGATTAAATAGGTTGAACACTGACATTGCAATTTTGCAAGAAACATGCCTAGCCTCAAATGGCCCCTTAAGATAAAAATACTACACATTTTTCAGGCAGGGAAATCAGAACCATTTATCTATCTATCAGGGCTACACTCTTAGACTGGTTGCCAATCAGGGTAAGGGAAACCTCCTGAAGACACACTTCAATGTGGCATAGGCCTTGCTGGTAGAAGCACTCTTCTCAAAATGCTTGAAAATCCATTAAGTGATTCTCAGAGGATCCTCATGCTCTTCCTTTATACTTCAGAAGGCACAGTTACCTGAAAGCAGGGGCAGGCAAAATCTGGCCTGTGGCAGAATCCATTTCCTAGCAGCCTCTGCCTTATGTTGTTATGGCCAGTTTCCATGCAGACCTCAGGACAGTTGGGGCTGTGAGAGCACAGGGCCAGGATTTTCATAGATAGTGTCCCCAGCAGGACTGGCTGGGCATGCAGCTGGCTGGGGAGGTGCTCCAGGGGTGGGATCTTGCAGCAGTGGCAGCGTGACCCAGAGCTGGGGCAGAGACTGTAGTCCACTGACTGTATGCGCTGGGCAGAGGTGTCCAGGCAGTGGAGCATGCCTCTTCCTTGGTTCTGGACCATGCTGTTACCACTGCAAGATTCCAGCCCCAGCCCTGGAGCAGCTGAGTACCCTGCCAATGCTGCTGGGGCTGGTCTCCATGGAAACCCTGTCTCTGTGCTGTCAGTGCCACTGCTACTGAGATCACCATGGAAACCAGCTGCAGTGATGTGGGCAGGAAATGGAGTCCGGCCACTAGCTGGATTTACCATTTTGCCCACCCCTGCCTTAGAGAATACCTTTACTCCAACACATTACCTGTCTGCTGAGGTTAAAGATAAGATTTACAAAGAACTGTCTAGTGTTATCGTAAGATTCCAAACACTGAAAAAGTACATCTCCTTGGGGACTTCAGTGCCAGAGCTGGTGATGACAGCAAATCCTGGCGAGTTTGTCTGGGATCACATAACCTGGAACAATGACGGGAGTGCTTCTCCTGTCATAATTTGTGCATCACCAACTCATTCTTTCAAAGAAAGCTGTTGCATACAGTATCATGGAGGCTCCCAGGATCTAGCCTCAGCCCCAGTTGGACCACCTATTCACCACTAGGTGGACCAACCACAGTAATGTCCTCCTTGTAGCTACCATAGTATAGGCTGTAATACTGATTGCTCACTTGTGCTTACTAAGATCAAACTGAATCTAAATAAAATCATCTGCTCTAAGTATCAGTGTTTGCCACAAATTAACATCGCTAATACATTAGATCAACAAGCTTCAGAGCTGCCTTTGTGTGAGACTGCAGAAGAGAAGTGGAGAAGCCTCAAAAAATGATCTGTGTCACTGCTGACTATATTCAACAAACAGGTCAGAAAAGAACAGGATTGGGTAGAGGAATATTTACATGTATTGATTCAATTCATCAGGGCCAAACAAACTGCTATGTAAAATCACAAAAGGAATGCCTCAGATGGAACTTCTAAGAAACTGATGCAAGCAAGGACTGTTGTTCAACAAATATCAAGATGCTGTGCTAATGATTATTTGCTGCAACTATGCAAGGAAATTTAATGTGCCTTTGACATGAAAACATCAGAAGCATATATGATGGAATCAAGGAGGTGGTAGGTCCAACTGCAAGAAGTCAGTTCCATGAAAAACAGCATCATGAGAAGTTATTCCAGGCTGAGAGC
This sequence comes from Crocodylus porosus, assembly GCF_001723895.1. Classification (NCBI taxonomy): domain Eukaryota; kingdom Metazoa; phylum Chordata; order Crocodylia; family Crocodylidae; genus Crocodylus; species Crocodylus porosus. The sequence continues at coordinate 44,889,946 of NW_017728951.1, read as the reverse complement.
AATGAATGGAAAGATAGGTAGAACTCTGCTCAAGGGAAAATAATGTCATTGACACAGAACTTTACTGAAAGTCTGTGGGCATGTCTACATGAGATGTTTACTGTGGAGCTGCCTAATTATGCAGGGATCCTGGTTTTCTCTGATAAAAAATCACAAATTCTCTGACAAAACCCCCAAAATCCATCATAAAAATTAAAAGTCCCCTGCAGCATCCCCAACCCTGCTGGTGCCCCGCATACCCAATGCCTCCCCCAGCCCTGCTGCTGCCCCGCATTGTCCCCAAGGCCCCCTGGTAGCCCCACTGGTGCCCCCACTGCCCCAAAGCCCCCCCAATACTGCTGGTGATCCTCACTGCCCCCACAACAACCCCTCGCCCTACTCGTGCCTCTTGCTCCACCACCCACAATCCTTGTCCCGCAGCCCTGCTGGAGGGGGCCCGCAGCTGCCAGGGCTATGAGGCCAGGGACCCAAGACGGCAGCTCTCTGCCCCCAACAGCAGGCAGCTGCAGCAAAGGCAGCATGAAGCTGGCTCCCCCACTGCTGCCGCTTGCTCAGGTGGGCCAGGGCTGGCTCCTGGCTCTCTCCCAGCCCTGCTGGTGCCCCCAGCCATGACCTGCAACCCTCAGCCATGCCAGAGGGCCCCCCAGCCCTCTGTAAGCTGTACCTACCTCAGGGTCCAGGAGAAGAGTGAGGCTGAGCGGAGCTGTGGCTGAGTGAGAGTCTCTGGCCCTGCTCTCCCCCTCCAGGCAGGGCTGGGGGTTTCCTCCTCTGTTTGCAAACATCTCTTGCAGAATGGAGCTCAAACAGCCTGCAGAGCTGTTTGCAAAAGCAGGGAATCCATTGGTTTCTCTGCTAAAAGGAGAAATGCATGTTTTCTCTGATAAAAAGGGGAAATCCATGCTTTTCTCCATTTTTCCATGGGAAACGGAACACCTGATTCCTGAATTAGCTCTGCAGTAAAGTGTACATCTACACATGTGGCCCTATTAGGTCTCAGTAAACTAAAAGCTGTCATGTACTTGTAAATACATGTACTATCTATGGCAGCATTATGTATTATACAGCAGTGCACATGTCGATGCTGACCTGGTTGGCTGGGGCATGAGGTCGTTTCAGTGCTGGGGCTGCTTGCTGTCTAGACCAATACTGAAGCATTCGTGTGCCCCAGCCAACCCCACCACAGGATGAAGAGCTGGGTTGGAGTAGCTATGGGCTGGCAGGCTGACTGTGCTGTGGTCCCGGGTGCACATGAAGAGGTGATGCCCAGGAGCTACAAACTCCAGTGCAATATGTGCTAGAGTTTATTCTTCCATGCTAATAGCACATGTAGATACACCCTTTATGTCCTTGAAAAGCCTGATGGTATTCCAAGTGTTGAGGACCAAAGGCCACAGACAATCTGGTCATTGGCAAGGCCCCAGGAAAAGACTGCATTCCCACAGAACTGATCTAGTGCAGGAAACCTGTGCTTCCTTACCACCTATACTAGCTTTGTATTCACTGCTGAAAAGTAGCAGACTGTAGGGACAGTGCTGCAAGATATGCAGGATGACAATATAGTCACTTTGTACAAGAATAAAGAAGACTGCAATGATTGTAATGATCTGGAAAGATAATTGCTCGGATGCTCAGAAGACTTCAGTTCCTTGTTGATTGTATTTACCCTGAGCCATAGATAGCTTTAGAGCTAGTAGGTCCACCATAGATATAATCTTCTCATTCCAACAAATACAAGAAAAATATAGGGAACAAATGGAGACCTCTCTATTTTGCCTTCATTTCCAACGTGGAATGTGGGAAACAGTCAGCTACAATGGATAGCCAGAGACTTTTGAGACTCAAAACAGAATCAAGTATGGCAGTGTCATTGCCCCAACCCTGTTTGGAATTTTTCTTTTTCTTTCACTTTTTGACTTACACTTTTGGGACCACCACCAAAGAATTTATTTACATACATACTTAGATGGAAAATTATTAGGGCTGTCAATTAATCACTGTTAATGTGTGCAATTAATGCATTAATTGGTTCTTGCATTAATTTCTTTAATGGACTCTCGCATAATGGAATAATTGGTTTTGGAGCCTGTGCCTGGGCTCTGCTCTGCCATCCCCAGAAGACAGTGCTGGAAGTGCAGAGGATCACAGTGTAGCCTGGGTACAGGATCCAGGCTGCTGCAGCAGGAAGGTGGGAGGGGTGGTGTATCCACAGGCACAGGCATAGGCATGCATGTGTGCGCACACACACAAACACAAATACACACACACACACACAGCCGCAGCCGCAGCTGCAGCAAGCATGCAGCCAGGACTTCAACCCAGCTGTGTGTAGAGCAGTGCTTAGCTGGTAAGACTATGGAAAGGGGAGAGGGAAGGGGTACGGGATGAGGTGCAGATCGAGGTCCCTACGGTGATGGAGGGAGTGGGGCAGGGCCTGGAGTGAATGGGGCCCCGGGGCTGGGGCGGGTCGTGGGACAGATCCATGGGTGGCTCATGCAGGGGTGGGGCACGCCTCCTTGTCACTGCGCACACCCTTGGGGGAGGCACAGGGGCATGTACCCCCCAGATTTCTGTGTGAGGCAGAGGTAGACTGCCTGCTGTGGGCAGGGGCTCTGCACCTCGCTGCCTTTCTCTGGGTGCTGTGCAATGCCATGTTGTGCCTTCCACTGCCAGGTGGGCAGGGGATGCATGGTGCAGACATCATGCAGCTCCCAGGGCAAAAGCAGCAGGCTGCAGAGCCCCAGCCCACAATGGGCAACCTCCCCTGAAGGTTTGTGCAGCAGCAGGGAGCTGCGCCCACCCCACCATACTCCTGGTTGAGCCTCCCATGTTTCTGTCCCATGACCTGCCCTGGCTCTGGGGTGCCATTCACTCTGGCCCCAGTCCCTGCCCCTGCCTCTGCCCCACTCCCTCCCCCACTGTGGGAGCTCGATCTGGCGTCCCTGCCCTTTCCCTTTCCCTCTCCCTCTGCCCCTTCCTTTCCACAGACTTACCTGCTGGGCACTGCTGTACACACCAATGGGCTGCATTCCTATAGGGTTACCGTAATTCCAGTTTTAAAAAAGAAGACACCTGTGCTAAGGGGGGTAATATGATTGTGAGGGGGGGCAGTGATATGCCTGTGGTCATCCCCTGCCCCTCACTCTACCTCCCCAACTCTGCTGCTCCTGACCCACAGTACCCCACATCCTGCCAGGGTGCATGGGGACCCCGGGATTAAAATTGTAATTAATTGTGACTAATTTTTTAAATCATGCAACTAATAGCGATCAAATTTTTAAATTGCTTTACAGCTCTAAAAAATATCCAACCTCACATGCCATAAAGCAAAAACTAAAGTGCAGAAAGTTTAGATTCATAAGCTGCTGTTTGCTGATGACAATGCATGGGTAGCCCACACAGAGAGTGACCTTCAAAGCCTCTTCAGTTGTTTCACTCATGCCTGCCAAGAGTTTGATCTTATAATCTACATCAAAAAAGGACCAGTGTTATAGGCCAGAACTTTGATTCACCACCAGTGATCACAATAGGTGAAAACATACTGGATGTTGTAAATACATTTACTTACCTTGGCTCCATTGTTAACAATACTCTGTCACTTGAGGCTGAAATGAATACCTGTATTGGCAAAGCATGCTGAGTAAATGAGTGTGGAACAACAAACTTGAATGTTAAGACCAAGGTCCAAGTATTGAATCTACTCAAAGATAAGATGACCTCCCAGTAGTTAAATTCGATACATGGAAAATTTATAAATTTGTTATAATTTTCCAGGCACAGAATCTAATTATCAGAGGTTGGTTTGCCATGAGTTTATCCCCTCCCACTGCTACAGCAGGGAAACTAAATCTGGGAGGGCTGTGGAGCATCCTTATCCTCACCCCACACCTGCAACTTCTTCCTTCTGCAGCCCCCTCCTTCTCTCCTTACTGTCAGACTCGTCTCTCCCTGAGCACATGGAAGTAAGGGGCAAATTTGAAAATACTAACCTTGAAATAAACTTATGAGTAATAATTTGCATATAGACAAATTACAACAGGTATTCATAGACTTAGTTCATACAGAATTGATGCATTTTATCTTTTTTGAAACTTTTTTGAAGTTTTAGCACAGGTACTCCATAAACACATTTTTCATTAGTACTTTTGTACTTACTTATATATAGTACAACTATGCATGATATTAGTCCAAAATCTAAAGGCTCATGATTTACCTTCTAGCTGGACCCCAGCAGACTCACCAGCATTTCAAGCCATGGTGACCCTATAGCTCAGCACTGCTTAGTATGCATATGTATTCCAGACATCCCCACAAAGGATCCATGTGCTAATTAGCCCCTACTTGTGACTGGACCTGGGTGTTCTTGTCAAGAATCCTGGGATCCTCCAAAATTTTTATATGCAGATGAGGCACAAGACAACTAGTCTTTCTGAGCCTCATGAAGGGTGGGACCACACTAATCATATGTGACAAGCTGGGGGGGGGTTCAGCAAAGGGATTCTGGGTGAACTATTTGAGGGCTTCTTTGGTGATGTTTGCCAGACATTTAAGGCTGGTGAAGAAACAGGAATGGCTGGAAATGGGACAGCTCTGCTGGTGGAGTAAAGAGGAAGTTGAAATGTATTCAGTGTAGCTCACTATGACCTGAAACAGAGTTGGAACTCTTCAGATGGGCTGCACGAATCTATTCTTGTGGTAGGTTATCATCAGTACAAGACATGTGTTTTATTGTCATGCTTAGTGTTGGCTTCACTTAATCAACTTCATAGTTGGTTTACATTACTGAGCACATGCTGCTTTTGGCAGCAGTTTAATGATAGACAATTTGTGTTGTATGCAAATATAAGAGTAGAGGCTTTTTTCCCCCATGCTGATTGGAGTGGGGGAGTGGACCTTGTCTTATACTCAGGTAAATATAGTACATGCTGCTTGCATCATCAACACCCACTTGTATGCCAGCAAATCTTAAACCACACACTATACTTAGGAGAAGTGCCTCAACAGCTTCCACCTACATTGCCTATACACCATTCTAAGAATTTTCTGGCAGAACAGAGTTGTCCATACAGAGGTCTGGGAATGTGCCAAAATTTCATCCATTCTCTTTTCAGTTAAGGTTATTTTGATGACTTGGTCATATGCAAAGAATGGGTGATGGCCATATACCTAAGGATCCCTTGTATGGAGATCTCTTTACAGGAAGAAACCCACAAGAGCATCCTTATCTCCATTTCAAAGATGTTTGCAAGACAGATGTGAAGGTAATGAACATCGAGCCAAACAATTGGGAAAAGATTGCTGAGGCTCGAAAGTCTTGGAAATAGTCTATTAAGCATAGAATGAAGTCTTTTGAGGAAAGAAGAGCCAAACACGCTGAGGAAAGAAGAAACCTCAGGAAGATACCTGCACCACATTCTGGACTGTTAGATATGAACTTCACATGTGAGAAGTGAAGAAGGAACTGTCATTCAAGAATAGGGCTCTGTAGCCACAGTTGCAGATGTTCAATGAGCTGACATCTCACAGATGCCTATATATTATAAGTGCATCCATGTTCAGTTGCATTAAGCCTTAACCGAATGTTTGGGAGCACCACATACCAGGTTAAGGCTTCTAGCCAGTAAAGCACCTAAGTATTTGGATAATGTTATGCATGTGAGCTGCCCCACAGGAGTAAATTAGCTTACAAATGCTCTGAAAGTTATACACATGGTTCAGAGTTTTTCTGGATTGGGTTCTAAATCTCTAATTCTTCAGACATGAGCTCCCAGTGCTTGTCATAATGAAACTTCTCTTTGTGTAAAACCATAGGGTTTTTAAATGATGAACAAAAAATATCATCAGTGTCAGTGAAGTACTCAGTGGGTGCATCTACATGAGGTGTTTACTGAAGAATAGGTTAATTAGCTCTGAAATAAACATCTTGCATCTACATGTGCAGCCCTATTTAGGCCATAGGGAACTAATTAATTCCACATCAAGGTTGTTTTTTTTAAAGACAAATACTAGCAACCAGCCCTTTAGAAACCCTGTGAAAATCCTCTAATGTCTAGCTCATGGTGAAGCCCATGCCATTGCATCTTCACTGCTTGATGTTTACTAAAAGATATATAGTACAAAGCTAGCATGGGCATGCTTACCCACTGTTACAACCTTCATTTGGCTGTGTTAGATATATGAGTTGACTATGCTGAGACATTGCATGGGTCCAGGGGTCATCCTACAGGTATGCCTTGAAGGATCAGGGCTTTGATCTGACCCATGACTATTTTAATATTCTGGCTGTTGCAGTTGTTCTGTGTAATTTCTTCAGGAAATCTGTCTAGCTCACCCCTTTTTAATATAGTTTCCATGAAAATGGTTATCAGCCCTTTTATTTGAGTTACTGAAGAGGAAGATTGTTTGTCCGTTTGCCACAGGATTTCTTTTGTGTCATATATGTGACTAGAAGTTGAGAAACAAGTCTGGTTTCTGAAGGTGTTTAAATATAATTTCAGTTTAGCTTGATAAAAAGTCATTTAGATGCCAGCAGTTCATAGACTTGAATTTCTTACAGATTTAATTGTCTGAAGATTCTTATTTGTTGGCTTTTCAAAGCTTATTTCCTGTCTTGGGGCTAGATTTTTCATAACTGTGAAGCTATTATTCATAACATGCAAACATTAGACATCTTAGACATTGACAGTAATCCTTTTGAACCCAGTAGGTGACTTCATAGAAGTCAATGGCAATATTTTCACTAACATCAACAAGGCAAGCATTTCCCTCACTGGGACTGCTTAGATGCAATGAGTTATTCTTGTACTTCAACGTTCTTAAGGTTTTGGCTTTGAGCCTCTAATTTAGAAAAGATATTTTGCCCAGAATTCAATTTTTGTCAGTTTTACTTTACACTGTATAGCATAACTATATAAGGAGTGCCAAACTTACCCTGGGCCAGATTCAAAGGCCATATTGTGGGGCTCCTCTTGGGGTAGATCCATGGGACCAGTGGCAGCTGCAGCAGAGGTTTAATGGTGATAGTGACAAGGATCTGGCAGTGGTGGTGGGTGTCTGGCAGCAGTTGTAGGGCCAAGTGGTGTTGGCAGGAGTCTGTTAGTGGCGGAGGCCTGGAGTGTACCTTAGGGGTCTAAACAATACAGGGCAAGCAAAAGCTAAACCCTCAGCCTCCAGAAGCCTGCTGTTAGTCAGGCAGGCTGGTATAGAATGGCTCTTTATTTGACACCTCTGTACTAGATATTACTGCACTTAATTCTAGACACAAAAATATATAGCCTGTTATTCATTACTAAATTAGACACGTACATGTAATACAATGTTTCACCTTAACCTCTTAAAAGCTCTCTAAAGTTTACATTTAAATTTAACTAGGCATTCATTAAAATGTTTCAAAATGCATTAAAAGTTACAGCACTTAACCTTGTTAACAAGGCAATCTAATTTATATGCCAGTTACAGAAAGCAAAATATATCAATTTTACATAGAATATGCTGAAATTTTTAATAGGAAAAACTGTAATTTATTGCTTAAAGAGAAAACTCTCTCTCTGTTGGAGCCCCAGACACCTGACTGTGGTGTGGTGCAGGGAAATCTCTGTCAAAGCACTAAGTGCCTGGCTCTAATGAAGCTAGTCTCTCCCATGGCTGAATGCTCCATGGGTCATAAGTTACCACACCCTGCTCTAATATACCTGTAGCCTCTACAGAGATAATAGGAGACCATACTATAGATGTTGACAACATTCAAAACCACCAGAGTATCAACCATTTCCATTGTTTTTTAGACTAAGTCCTAATTTTTATTTCTTTTGGCTTGCAACCTTTCATCTAAATCATATAATAATCTTTCTGCTCACTGATTGGATGACTGAACCTTCTTCAGATAATAACAAATAATGAGTTTCAAATAATGAACAAAATCCTGGCTAATGCTCAGTGGGATGAACCTTCACTTGCCTGAAAATTAGAGGAACTTCCAGGCTCTGCCTATGTGTTGGTGGTGCCTACCAAGTGCCTGCCTGAATGCTCAAGAATAATGAATCAAGTAACCATACAAAAATACTGTTTAGATCTCATTGCTTTTATTCCTTTATATAAGAAAGCTTTTTCATTAGTGATAGGGAACAAAAGCAAAATCATCTTATACTTGGGGAAACCTCTAATACAGGAGGATTAGAAATTGGCAAATGTAATCCTCCTTTTAGGAAGGAAGATACCTCTCTTCCTCCCACAAAGGCTATTAACTTGGAGGTGGGCCTCATTGTCACAGATTTCGACTCAGATCAAAGCAGGTGAAGCATGGATCTAGTGCTTCCAAGCCAGTAGGTGGTTCAAGGAAGCATGCAGCCGGACAATTTTGTCCCTGGAATAAACCATTTAAGTTAAATGAACACAAATGCATATAGCTAAGTCCCAGGAAGGAGTGTTAGCACATTTGATCTGGCATAATTCACAGGTACTTGAAGCAGAACAATGGGTGTGAATGTCTGTAGGATCCCAAGATAGATGGATTTCTCCTGAAAGAAAGAAAATGGTCTGTTTACATCCAAAGGGGGACATTTAGGTGAATGTCTAGTGCCCTGGCTTTTTCATGGTGGCTCTAAATTTATGAAAGGCAATACCTACAGATTAACTGCCATAAACTGTTTATTGACTACATTCCATAACTGAAAAATAAAGCAGTGCTGAAACCATGTATATATTTGTTTAACTTCATGCACTGTGCATAGTCCCACTGAAATAAAAATTGCCTTTTTCTTGAATGGTATGATTCACAGTGTTTAATATTTGCAGGATTGGGCTAAAAGCAAAAATCCTATATAAAAAAGCCCACACAAATGAAATAGATCAAAAAAGCTTTGGCCTAGGAAGTGATAGAAGTAGAGTTGGAGTATTACACCATTTGTTCAGTAAGAGATATTGCCAAAAAATCTTGCTCCTTGAAGGGGATAGGTAAAAATGAAAAAGGCTAGATTCTTAGCATAAATTTGAATAGCTTAACTAATTTAGTTGGTTTAATATGTTGGAGACCTAATTAAGAATCTGGCCCAGTAGCAGTAAAACTGGGGTGAACTACATATCTCCTATCCATGAGTGGATATGTGATTTTGGAAAGCAGGTTGCAGATGGTGTGGGGTGGTACATCATTACATGCTACACAACAGTATTTTTCTCTAGTTAAGAGAAACTAGAAATGTTACTAATAAGCTAGGGGCCTAGTGCTGTATGATTCAGTTTAATATCAAAGTAAAAACAAATATAACTTTATTGAAATGTGCATTAATTTGCCAGACTATATATTAAATTTAAAAAACACTACAAACCAAGCAAACATAGTGAAAAGATATTGTTTCAATAGTCTTGTAGGATGTTTACACAAGTTATATTTTTCATGAGATTGGGCTCCCGGAAGCGCTTTACAGCTGTGACATAACTCACGCAAATGGCTTCAGAGAACTTTTAAAATGGCTAATTTCATGAAAAATTAACCCTGGCCAAATGAGGTATCAGATGAAGGTGTTCTAAACCAGAATGCCTTAGGGATCTTGTGTTCCCTCCAGGGTTCATTTTTCATGCTTTGCGGGGCTGGCAGCAGGGGAGGGAGGGGAGGGGAAGGGAGCAGCATAGAGCTGTCAGATGCTTTGCCTGGCCAGAGCCTGAAGGGGAGGGGAGTGGAATGGAGCCCCCTCAGCTACCTCAGCTGGGGTTTTGGGAGGATCGAGGCTAGGCCCACAAAGCAAAGGGGGGTCCCTCACTCCAGCTCTGGCCAGGCCTCTTGACAGT
>NW_017728951.1:44864562-44879336 GCF_001723895.1 Crocodylus porosus | reverse complement strand
TCCTCCATGGGGTACTGACAAGGCAACAGGGGGTGAGGCTTTTCATACTGACCTTCACTGGGAAGGCACAGGTATGGCATTTCCTGGAGACTGCTCCACCACAGGGAGATCCACCATACCATCCAACTCCAGCAGGGTGTAGATTCAGGTCATACCCCAGGACTGTTGGCTTAGTAATGTTATTTAAAGGTCTGGTTTTTTGGGAATTGGCTTATAGGTATAGATATATTCATTTATAATGGTTTAAAATGGGCAGCAGGGGTTAATTGATTTCAAAAGAGCCTGCGTCTTACACACACACAGTTTCTCACAGCTTTGAAAACAGACAGGCTGTCTAACACAACAAGGCCAATGGATACACACGTAGCCTAAGAACTGAGGGGGCATGCTAGAACATGAGATCACAGCCTTCAAGGCAGACAGGCTATCTAACACAACAAGGACACTGGTCTGGAAACCAAGGTAGTATGTACAATACTGCCCATAACATGAGATAAGTGGCACCAGCTAAGGCCCCAGGGAAGGGGGTGGGCTGAGTCCCAATTCTGGGGAAACAAACCAAATTAAGAGAAGGCCCAGAAGGCTACATGGACATATTGTTTCTTTTCTATTATCACTGTGTATCAATAAATTTGCCTGTTATTGAATAGAAAGGTCATGGTCGATCTGAGGGTGGGTGTTCTGGGAACTACAGTCTGCAGGCTGAGTGATGTTGCTTCTCTAGCTCCCTAGGTGTAACTCCCAGCTCTACTCCTAGGGCCTGGGTTTATACCGAGGCTGCTCGGCCCTCCTACAATCTGGTGGTCCTCTTGCAGTTATGTGACTGCCTAATTGGCCCTAACTGCACCTGTCGGCTGCTCGACAGCCTGCTTAAGCCACTTAAAGTGGCAGGCACCATAGGTGCCTTACTATACTGTGGAGTGAAGAGAGATAAGCAGGAATCTGGTAGATTACAATGAACAATGAAGTCAATTGACTCCCTCAGTGTTGCCTAAATATAAATCCTGCTGCTCCTTCCAAGTTTTAAAGTTTCATAGATTTCATAGACATTAGGGCTGGAAGGGACCCTGGAGGATCATTGAGTCCAGCCCCCTGCCCCAGGGGCAGGAAGTCAGCAGGGGTCATAGGATCCCAGCAAGATAAACATCCAAATTTTTCTTGAGGGTGTTCAAAATACGTGCTTGAGCCACCTCCAGCGGCAGTCTATTCCAGACCTTGGGGGCTTGGACTGTAAAGAAGTTCCTTCTTATGTCTAGCCTGAAATGGTCCTGCAGGAGTTTGTGACCATTTGACCTTGTCATCCCTTGGGGCGCTCTGGTGAACAGATGTTCTGCCAGATCCTGGTAAGCACCTCGATAAACCCTGGGTGCTTACCAGGTGGTCACCAGATCACCCCTGAGCCTGTGTTTTTCCAGACTGAAGAGTTACATGGCTTTCAGCCTCTCTTCATAAGGTGTGTTTTCCTGACCTCTGATCATGCACGTGGCTCTCCTCTGCATCCTGTCAAGGTTCTCCACATCCTTTTTGAATTGTGGAGTCCAAAACTGGATGCAGCACTCCAGCTGCGGCCTCACCAAGGCTGAGTACAATGGGAGAATGATGTCCTGGGATTTGCTTGAGAAGCATCTGTGGATGCAAGCCAGCATGTTGCTTGCTTTACTAGTAGCAGCATCACATTGAAGGCTCATGTTCATCTTGTGGTCAGTCATGACCCCCAAGTCCCTTTCATCCGTAGTGCTAGTCAGCATAGCTTTGGTGAGCCTATAAGCATGCTGTGGGTTTTTCCTCCCAAGGTAGACAACCTTGCATTTTTTGGTGTTAAGTGCCATCAGGTTCTCGTCCATCCCTTTCCTGAGACTGTCAAGGTCCGGCGTGGATGCTTTACCCCAAAGTTTGGTGTCATCAGCAACCAGTCAGAATTGGTTTTGATACCACATCATTAATGAAGATATTGAAAAGTGTTGGCCCAAGCACAGAGCCTTGAGGGACCCGACTGGTCACAGTGCACCACGACTTCCATCAACCACCACCCTCTGGGTCCAACCATGGAACCAATTCCCCAGCCAGTGGATCATGGTGAAGCTGAGGGTGCCATTGGCCAGTTTTGCTAAGAGGTGATCATGGGAGACCAGATCGAAGGCTTTTTTAAAGTCAAGATATACAACATCAATCTCGTCTCCCTTGCCCAGGTGATAGGTCATCTGGTCATAGAAAGAAATGAGATTGGTCAAGCAAGATCTACCAGCAACAAACCCATGCTGGGTATCCCTCAGGATGTTGCCATCAGCCAGTCTGTTAAGAATGGCTTTTTTGATAATCTTCTCTAAGCCCTTCCCTGGAATAGAGGTCAGGCTGATGGGCCTGTAGTTTGCCAGATCCACTTTTCTCCTTTTCTTGAAGATAGGATGGAGTAGGGATCAAAGTGGGGTGCAACTGCACCACTGCCTTCACACCCTGAAACCTTCCCTACTCCCACCCCCTTGTTATGGGATAAAACTTGCCAAAAACTGGTGCCAATTAGAGAGTACTTGTGACAGAGTTAACACTGGATGGTGCCCCCTCCTCCTTCCTAGAAACACAAAGAAGCTGGCAGCCATCTTGTAGCACTCTGTCTGTCCATCTTTCTGTGTCTCCATGCAACGAGGTTCTGGCAAAGAAAATCAGCTTTCCTGCTTAAAATATGTACCCCAGTTTTGGAGGGCTGATTTAGGGGAAAAAGTATGTGCAATATTCGTACTTGGCCATGTGTGCAAATATACTGTAATGCCTACTGCTAAGAAGGCATTTTTTCAATTATCATTCATTCCATTTAAATAGCATTTCCTAAGCTGTATAAACTAACGTGAAAGCAAATTTTGTGTGTTATGTAGCAATAAATGTTTTGTAGATGTCATTCTGTAAGTTTTTTAATAGAGTCTACTTCTGTTCCCAATGATATCAAGACAAGGAACTCCAGTCTTGATGTACAGATAAACTCTGCATAACAGTGTAAAGATACTTTTTTAAAAATGTGTCATGTACCAAAATGTTATCTGTGTGTCACAATTTAGGCTCTCATTTTATATGACTCTGTATATTTTAAACACTGTATAATGTAAGATGTCTGTTACACCATTGACATTAATATGGAAATATCAGCTTAGAAATGATTTTGAGACACTCTAGTTCAGTGGCATATGAACCACTGCATTATTATGACCGATGGCTGTATGTCTATTATAGAAGCACAGAAATAATTTGTGTTCCTGTTTCAACTTCAAATACATGTTTCTTGTGTTTTTTTCAGTAATTCCATCAAGCTGGTGAATCTGTGCTCTATATTTATTAGTACATGGCTGACAGCAGCTGGGTTCATACATTTGGTAAGTATACTTGGATCAACTCCTCTCTAAATTATTTATTCTCTGTTGTCATCTAGCTCACAATAATCCTTTCATACAGCTATGCAATACAATAAAGAAACGTATGCTGCCTGATGTTTCTACCCCAAATTAATCTGAATAGTATTATTCACATGGTTAATCTCAGTGTTTCAGTTCACCAATAGTTAAAGTTGCATTTGGAGAGCCTTCCAAACCTATGTTTTACCACTAGGTGGCAGTGTTTCCTTAATAACTACCAGGCTGGAAAAGGCTGGTATAATATGAATGATAATGACATTCTGGGAAACACGTGGTTTTGCCAAAAAAGGAATTGTCTATATTCAGAAGAAAAAATAATCTGATTACTAGTGTTTTCAAGTGGGGTTCCTCAGAGATTAGTTTTCTTTTTCTTATCTTTGTATTTAAAAAAAAAAAATCATATATCTTTCACTTCACGCCATGCAGGATTTCTGTGTAGTTTAGTATTTGTAAATCATTTTGAGAATCTTGGATGAAACATGTTTTCATTGTGTCATATAAAATTATAGTCACATTATTAATAGTTTTGGATTATTATTCAATTTTTCTAGATTTGAGGGTAGAAATAATACTTTATGATTAAATGTAGGTTTTTCTGACTCAGTGTTGTTTTCACTTCTTTGTATGCTTTCCAACACAGGTGTTTTAAATTTACTGCAGGGATTCTCAAACATACAACTTTATAATGTGAACCAAGTCTTAATAGAAAGATTGCTGGGTGGATGCTTCCTTTCTCATTCACAAACATGTAACATCCTTGTGGCAACTGAAATAACTAGTCGTATGGCAAAATAATATTAGGAAAATATTTAATCTACTTTAGCTGCTTTTAAATCAATTTAAAAGCATGGAACAAGAAAGGAGCCAGAACCACAGGACCAGGCAGCGTTTTCATGGATCACAGTTTTGGAATTTCTTCCCCATTGGAATGTGAAGCACAAATCTGTGTGCTACCTTCTGAAAATAGGGTTTATAGAAGAACTGTAGTTTATAATGTCATAAACACTTGAATACAACTTTATTCAGGCTACAATATATTCTTTAGTATATACTTTCCAAGTGCTGGGCATACCAGGTCTGTTCCACTGTTTATTCGTCAATAAAAAGTGCCTCTGTCTTTGCCCACAGTGTGTAGAATGGACACTTGTTACTTTAGATGGCTAGTGAAAACTCTACTTGAGCTCCACTGACTCTGAACTTTTTGGAGCCAAAGTTCTGTTGCTCAGTATACATGTGTGTGATTAATTAATATCCATTCAGTAGTTTGGGGGGAGAATGTGAAATGATGTCATTGGATAAGGAGTGTAAAGTTCATATTAAAAAGTGTAAAACATAGGAAGATGAGATTTATCTGGATTGCTGAATACTCTGTTAAGTAGTGGAAAAGGTGACTTCTATAAATAATATGAGCAAACAGCATCTTGGATGGTGTCAGTGGAGTTGTTCAGTTCTAATTAGAGCAGAAGTGAGTCCTGTATCTGTATAAAAGGATCCAGAGTTCATACATATTATATACCAATTAGATGAAAATAAATGTATAACCCGTATTCATCTATGCTACTAGTCTGTTATTTCATATTTGTTCTTTTTATGTTGTAGGTGGAGAACTCAGGGGATCCATGGGAAAATTTCCAAAATCACCAACAGCTTACATATTGGGAATGTGTTTATTTACTAATGGTTACTATGTCCACTGTTGGTTATGGAGATGTTTATGCAAAAACAACCCTTGGTCGCCTTTTCATGGTCTTCTTCATCCTCGGGGGATTGGTAAAATCTCTTTCTTATTATCGTTGTTGTTACTACTACTTTAAATATCCGATTCTCTGTACCCCATGCTGTATTTAAAGTAGTTATATTAATTTTAAAACTTGTCTTCTTAATAATATCTTTGTAACATTTGAACACTTCAAGTACACACTTGGTTTATTCTAGAAAAGTATTTATGTATGCTAGATCTTGTTAATTTTTGCAAAGATTTAGTGGAGCGAGATTTAGTCTAATCCATTAAAGAAAATAATGCATAAAGTGCCTTAACAATTCTATTTACAGCGCTATTTATAGTCCATTACTTTTCAGTGACAATTACTGTTGTGCAATGTTTGATGCTGTTATTATTTTAAAGACAGTTTGCGGTTTCAAGAACCTTCCCTTCCCTTCTTTGTTCCTTCCCAGAATTCCAACAAACATTGTGGCTTTGGACTGCCTTAAAGAGCAGCTTGCCCAATCCAGATGAAGGCAAACCATGTTCTCTTTAAAATTTTAACATGCAACCATGCCAAATAACATGGTGTTAACATGCATGTAACCACATTTAACTCTCACCCTACAAATTAGAAAATGTATCATTCCTTTTCCTGCCCAGAGTATGTGCCTAGCACTAGATAAACTAATTGTCTTATGCTAAATTACCTTTTTTATCTTTATGAGTAATACTGTAGGAACTGCTGAATTCTGTCTTTTAAAACAGCCAAGTTTATATTAAAATTTACATTCTGCAAGGTAAGTGCTAAGTAAAATACATTCTTGGTGTATGTATTGTACATATACATCTATTTTGCATTGTTTACTCTTCACACGTTTTCTGTACATATACGTACATCTCTTTGAAGATGGTATGTATATAACACACATCATTGTCAGTGCAATATAGGTGATGTATAAACATTCATATCCAAAAGACATGCATATTTGCATATGGATAAAGAGACTAAGTTGACTGGCAGCAGCTCTTCGAAGTATCCAGCCACAAGCAAGATGTTTGTTGGACAAAACATGGCAGATTTTTTTTTCTTCCTACTACCTTTTTATATCATATGTCCTTACATACCTTTTAAAAACAAAACTTTTCAGAAAAGTTTTTTTTTTTTTTTTGGTTTTTGGTTCTTGCTTTTTGTTTTTGTTTTTTCTTTGTCTTTTTTTTATGGGGGGGTGACTCAATTTTAATTCTTGTGGGGGGGAACCCCAGTTGCCATATTTTTCTTTGGACTCTTAAAGGTAAAAAGTCTCTACATCTTTTAAAAAACAAACAAAAAATCATAATAATGCATGCTTTTTTTTTGCAGTGTGTAAGACTGGGATATTTCCCCCCCTCTTCAGGAAGAATTAGCAGTTATTTTACAATTAGAGGCTAATTTGACTTCATTTTGTTCTTGTTTTGTTTTGGATATTTTTTCTCTTTTGACCATTTCTTTAGTTTACCAGGTGTGCATCTTCTTCAAAACCAACTTTTACATTGAATCCTCTTGTTTTGCTTTGTAAGAACTTGTTTTTATTTTTTATTTTCTTTTTAAATACCTTTATAGATCTAATTCTTTTGCATTTTCAGATCTTAAAGATATATATCTTCTGAAAATATTCATCACCCCCCTTTCTTTGGCCTCTCTTTTTAGTCTTTTCTTCTGTCTCCTATCTTCTTCTTAGGCCATGTTTGCCAGCTACGTCCCTGAAATCATAGAGTTAATAGGAAACCGCAAGAAATATGGTGGTTCCTATAGTGCGGTTAGTGGAAGAAAGTAAGTATTCCAAGAGGCTCTGCTGCCTCTGCTGCAGTAGAACACTCTCTGCATGCCATTTTCTTTTTTGTGTTTTTGTTTCATGCATGTAGGCAATGTTTGCTCGCTACGTGCCAGAAATTGCTGCTCTCATCCTTAATCGGAAGAAATACGGCGGGACTTTTAACTCAACCCGAGGCAGAAAGTAAGTCTAAAAAGAGCAGGTGTGGTTGTGTGACACTTTAACAGCCCCTGAAAGTGGTCACAGCTTGACTCACGGACACGCCCTAAGATGTGGTGCTCTGTGACATCAGCTGTTATCACTGGAGCGTTGTCACACTGTTAGTAGAGACCTGGGCCATGCTAAGGTACAAGTCACAATATTTTGTCCCTTCTTCAAAAGAATCTCTGCACACCGAAGGAACCCTGCTATTGCATCTGCAGTTAGATTGTGGAACAAAGTTGTCATATCACTTCACCTTTTTGAGCATTAATTGGTTAGATCATCATGTAGTCATTCCTTGGCAAAGTAATTATAAAAGTCATTGTTCTTAAGTAACTCGACTCACTAAACATTATGTATGGCAGAACACTGCATGAGAACTTCATGTGGCCAGGTAATTTCATTATGGTGGCCACATCAGAAGCTGGTACTGATATTTTTCATTAACCAAATTATTAGGTATGCACCACATACCATTCCCATTGACTTCTTTTAGAATTTGTAGGTTCTCAGGCCCTTGGGATTTAGGATCAGTGTTTTTAAAAAACCTGTTCCATCTTAGCAATTGATAATGTACCTCAATTCTAAAAAAAATAAAGAGAGGACTTGAGCGTCAGTAAGTGCTATAAAAACGAAGAATTATTCTTTTTGGCTGGTAGCAACAGTTAGGTTTTAAAGGGCCTCATTAAGCTTCATAAATAAATTGCCTCACATTTTCACTGAATGCCTACTTGTCATCTGGACCATGTTGTAGCTAATTCTGTCCAGAAACTATGTTACATCTGCTAAGAAGTATATTCAAGTAAGCTTCATTTATTCTGAGAAATCAGTATTCTTGCTTCTGCTGATTTCAGTTCATCATTGTGCCAATCCATAGCAGAGACAGAGACATCTGTCCCATTGCCCTTAAAAGCCATCACATGCACATTCCTATAAACATAATTAAGGAGACATTCCAAATAAAACACTTTAGTGGAATCCAATTGTGTGTCCCTTCCCTCACTTTGGGAAGCAAGCTTTTAGTTTAGTTCCTTTGAAACAATCACCTACACATCATTTTGTGTGACAGGATTATAGTTGTTTCAAGATGTTTCCCCTCCTAACTGAATGGGGACACTCCAGAAAATCTGTAACCAGTTATAAGTCAATACTAAAACACTGATTTGCATCATATGATAGAGACATAAACATTTTTCCTTTGTGAAGTTCTTGTATCAGTAGACATTTCAATATGTTCCAAAAAGTAGAAGATGCTTTCCACATACATCTTTCTGTTCTTCTGTGAAAAATACTCTCAAGTGTCCAAAATGCTTTAGTGCTGCTGTCATTGATAGTAATGCAAGGATCTTCTAATGTAGTCCAGCTAGACTACATTAGTTAGGTCTTAATCATCTAGATGAACAAAAACACCTCCATCTCCATTTTAATTTGAATTCTGTGATGGAGTGAAGTTTCACTAAGTCCCCGAAGCATTTACTCTTAGTATGTTTCTACTCAGCTTACTGCAGGTTATCACAGTCAAACAGAACCAAATTCTCCACTTGTGAAACAGTTTAAGTTCCCCGAGTCTTCTCTTTTGTCACTGGTACCAAGCATTGCTTTATTGTCTCTAAACGTGGACCTGATCTTCAGTCCAATCCCCACATTTTGAAGGCCTCAACTCCCAAATCATAGATGTCCTGCCAGCTTTGGGGCTTGCGTCATTTTACTTTCTTGCTGGTTTATTTCCTCTATTTATATGCGCTCTTCGTTTGTCTGTAGCTCTCTCTCAGTCTCTGCTGCCCATATAGCTTGTCAGCTGAAACTCAGCACTGTCATCAACAAACAGACTGTTCGATTTACTTTACGCATTGTTTCCTGGTTCAAAAGCTAATTACTAAGTACTTAAAAGAAGTCTTTTGCTCACGTGGATCTTTCATCAGAGAATATAAGCTTGGGAACTGCACAGTAAAAAGCCATTAGCACCCCTCGTTTGATGTTGCTTTTCCAGTCAGTAGAACAAGATTGATGAAATGTTATGTTTGGCCAAAATTTGAGTTTTCATTTGGAATTCAGTGTTGAGAGAATGGGCTGTCAGAACCAATAAGTTTTCCTTCGCTTGGGATATGGGCATGTGGTAGTAATTAGTAATATAAGGTCTTTAGTTGAGCAACCAAGCATAGATTCTGGCAGCAAACATAATGAGAAACTACAGTTGTTCTATTTCTAATGTCAAAAAGTTTCCAGACATTAAGTGTGTGTACAAAATGAAAATAGCTAAACTTTGTTGAAAGATGTTGTTCAGACTCTTAAAATAGCCTATATGTGTGTTTATGCTGTTCTCTCTCCAAGAGAGAAAGAGGAACACAGAAACATCTTATAAAATGCATGCATATGTTTGTGCCTGTATGGATATGCACACAATCACAAACACTGACACTATGAAATAAAATGTTTTTCTTCAATTTGAAGTTTAGCATATAGAAGAAAGTTGGGGTCAGTTGGGGTGATCTTAATAGTTACACATTGCCTTTAAGCCAGAAAGGTCATCATATAGCTCACACATTTTATACAAATCATTTTTGTCTAGTTAGAAGGAAGAATGTAATTATCACCAGTGAAATTTTACTCGGGATGCTAGAATTTCTATTACAAAAACTCCTATAGGATTTTTAATTAGCTTAGATGGAAGAAGCTTAGCTTTGCAACTTTCTAAAATTGAGACTTTCAAAATTATGCTCCCACTGGTTCAATGCTGACCGTGAAGGAAGTTTCCTCAATTGGATAAAGAGTACTATTTATTATTTCATATTTTACAAAATAGTGCACTGTGGTTTCCCAGACGAACACTGTGCTAGTTCAAACCTGTTACCTTTTGGATCTGATATGGATATAACCCAATGCACTATGACAACAGCACTAAAAGACCAAGAATGGCATAGAAAACTCAATATTTATTTTTATTTTCTATAAGCAATGTGCACCATTTTTAAAAGCTGCTTGAACTGGTCACATGCTCTAGTAATGTTTTTACTATTGTTGCCTGATATACTAGAGTCAGGTGGTCTGTGGTCTAGTTTAAAATGGTTTTCTTAAAATTACAGTTATACCCAAGTCAAATAAATAAATGCATTCCTTCCTCTAGTCATTGGTAGCTAAAAGAGCCTGTGGGTAGAAAGCAGTAATTAGAAAGACAGAATCTGGGTTTAGTAAACTTTAAAACAAAATGACAATCTAAGCTGAAAATAGAAAATAAAGTTCAGGAATGAGGGGACAAATTAAAGCAGAGAAAACCCATGACTTTCTAATGTTACTAGGAAGTAGATTTACAACAAA
Source organism: Crocodylus porosus (assembly GCF_001723895.1). Classification (NCBI taxonomy): domain Eukaryota; kingdom Metazoa; phylum Chordata; order Crocodylia; family Crocodylidae; genus Crocodylus; species Crocodylus porosus. The sequence continues at coordinate 44,868,903 of NW_017728951.1, read as the reverse complement.
ATATTACTTGCTTTGTTTTCTACTTTGAGTGTGCTGCTAAATGGAAGGGAAGGGAGCTTACATTAGTACACAAAGGGTGTGTGCAGAAGTTACACTTAGATTGACCTAACTAAGGTTAGGCTGATCTAAATGCTAATCTGTACAGATGTTCAGGGAGGTTAGATCAGGCACAAAATATCCGGTTTGATTTAACTTAGTTCACCTGAGAAGATCTACTAAGTTGGATTGGGCATTGGTTAGCCTGTTTTGCCAAACATGTACACATCTGGAGTGTAGCCATGGGGCTGGGAAAGCCCAGCTTCTCCCCGCAGCCCTGGAGCTGCACATTTCCTACTTCCAGCTTCTGCTGTAACCAGGCTGTTTTTAGCTCTACTCCCCCTGGCCCTCCAACCATGAATGGAAACCTCCCCACCCCTCCATGCCCCCCATGCATACCGACCAGCTCTCCTCAATCCCAGCAACCCCTGCTGGACCTGCCAGCCCCTGTGGAGGACCTGCTAAGTCCCTCTGAATCTGCTTGCCCCTTCCCCTGCCCATTCCAGGAACAGCTCCCAGCCCTGGCAAATGTGTGCACAAGTGGGACACAATCTATGATCACATGACTTAAAGTAAGCCATGTGACCATAGATTGGGTCCCAGGAAACTGCATGTACCCAAAGAATTTGCATTTATATACCTGTTCAGCCACTTCCTCTTTCCTATTCATTTCAAAGGACCAGATTGCTTTTGCCTTTTCTTTGCAAATATATATGCAAAAAGATATTGCATATGCTACTGTCTGTCTTTGACTTCTTGCAGAGTTCCCACTAATGCCTGTGGAAGTGCAGTTCATGAACTGAGAACTCTCATTCTTGCTTTATTAGACCATTAATATCTGGAAGTAAAGGGAAAGAGTATAGGTGTTAGAGTACTAGCAATCTCATCACAAAAAGAATCAGCAATCTGATTCCGTTTCTGACTCTGTTCATTGTTCTGCAAGTGGTAACACTAGAATTTCTCTGTGCATCAATTGATGAGTCATTATAATAAGTAGACCAGTATCTACCTACCTGAAAGGTGCATTGTAACAATTGATTCATGTTGCTTTTGTTTTGTGCAGTTGAAAGGCTATGTGTAGGTTTATAATAGAGAGAAATTTGAAACAGGGTTAAATATTATTGTCTGGCTTATAGCTCATCTTACATAATCACACAGATAAAACTGCATGCAATATTATAAGTGGTTTATGACACAGAAACCCTGCAAAACATTAAGAAATAAGTAGGCAGTGTGTTCTGAACAATAGCTGCATTCAGGTAATTTCATAGATAATTTCTAATTATAAAGTATAAGTAGCAGCTAATATGTTACTGAACTGCTTCGTGATGTATTTTGTTACAGATTGTACTGAATGAAACATGAGAGCCACTGAAATACACACTCATCAGGCCTTAAAGATATATTGTATGCTAGAAGGATTGAGGCTGTGCAAGTAATTGTCAATTCAAGTAGTGACATTCTAGGATGTTGAAGAACAACCATAGGAGTTTTCAGTGATAAAATACTAGATGAAAACAGATGGAGAAAATGTTAGACATAAAACGAAGAGACAGAAAAGTTTGTGTGATCTATGTAGTGCAATACAATATAGAATCTATTGATCAGGGAAACAAAACAAGTGGGGAGTCCTTTTTTACTATTAGTATTACTAGATACTAAATTATATTCCATAACTTAAATATTGTGATGTTTCTTTTGGTTGATCATCCCTCTTTTGAGGCGTGTTGAGAGTGCCAACCAATTCCCATGCCCTATCTATAGTCCTTATCACTTTAAAATTCCCAGCTTGTGAGAAGCTACTAAGCAGGAATTAGCTTACATGGGACATTTTTGAGCAAAGTACAGTTGATCTTAAAAGAACTAACAGGCAATCAGCATACCATAACCAACTCTCTTGTTGTGTAGAGAAAGCTTGCAGCTTGTCTCTATAGTCAGCCAATACATTTCCAAGTCAATCTATTCATACAAGCCTTAGAAGTTTGGGAGAGTCTCTAATTCATTTGGGTTTGGATGCTTTTCTGAACCAACCAACCAACCTCTTCAGTACAAAATTCAGGCTGGATTTCTTATGTGAGCAGTTATTCTCATGAAATTCTTGAGTTTGAGTAATCAAAATTTGCAAATATGTTTTTTGTTGTGGTATTATGGAACTTCCACTTTTAATCCCCTCCAAAATTGGGATAATGGAGACATCTGAAATGGTTTAAACAAAAAAGCCAAAAAGTCAAAGGACATTTTGTGAAGTTCATAAACTTTCAAGTTCAATTATACTGAACTTGAAATATTCTCAAGGAATATTTCCATGACCAAACTGAATCCACTCCCAACAACAACTCATCCTCCGATAACATTCAGGAAAAGATCAACCCTAAAAAACCCGGCAAAAATCAGATTGGACACCTCAGAGCAGACGAAACCCTAACCTTGACCACTATATTGACTGCTTCAGGGAAAAAATGAACAATGAAGTAATCAACAACACACACCACCATAACAACCTCTCTCTACCAGAGAAAAAGGCCATAGAATCTCTAAGATCTAACCACCAAATAATAATAAAATCAGCAGATAAATGAGAAGCCATTGTCATCCTAAACTGTGAAGACTACATAAAGGAAGCCAACAGACAACTCTCTGACACCACCTACTACAAAGAACTTCAAGAAGATCCTATTCCCCTTTTCACCAAGAAAATCAACAATACCATCAAATCGTTTCCATCTGGACTACAAGAAAAACTACAGACCTTGATCTCCCCACTCCCTAACCCAGGGGCTTTTTACATGCTCCCTAAAATCCACAAACAAAGGAACCCTGGCAGACCTATCATATACAGCCATGGGACTCTAACTTAGGAAATATCAGATTTTGTTGAATCAATCCTAAAACCACTCATCACCCACAGAGCAAGTTTTGTCCAAGACACTACAGACTTTCTACGAAAACTTAAAAACATAGGCCACCTTCTAAGCAACGCCCTCCTAGCCACCATGTACGTTACCAGTCTATATACCAACATGCCACACCAGGATGGCATCCAAGCCTGTCTTACATATCTACAGGAACAAGATTACAACTCAGAATACAGACGCAAAAATATTACTGACATTATACACTTCATCCTCACACACAACAATTTCACTTTTAATAATCAACACTTTCTCCAGATGATGGGAACAGGTATGGGCACCCAAATGGCCCCACAGTATGCCAGCCTTTTTATGAACCACCTGGAAGAAGACTTCCTCAAGAATTGCACTATCAAACCCTTGCTATACTTAAGATATATTGATGACATCTTCATCATTTGGACTGAAAACCTGCAATCTCTGATTCAGTTCCATCAGAAATTCAATAATCACCATCCGTCCATCCGACTTTCTCTAGATTACTCCAGCACCAACATCTCCTTTCTAAACACAATGATCAGTATCCAGAATGATAAAATCCAGACATATTATACAAGAAACCCACAGACCAACATACATATCTGCACAGAACCAGCAATCAACCAGAAAACACCAAAAAAGCTGTGATATACAACCAAGCCCTCAGATACCACCAAATTTGCACTGAAGAGAACACCTGGGATTGCCACCTCACCAATCTTAAAAAGGCTTTCACCCAACAAGGACGCTTTTCCAGAGAGAGAGATCACACGTTTGAAACAGCCATCTGGATATCATGTAAAGAACTGCAGTGCAGAAGAAAACCCCCCACAAATCGCACACTGCTGGCTATGACATATCACCCCTCCTGTACGGAAAATCCTCAAACAATTGAAACCCATACTAGAAAGAGACCCTATTCTTAAACAGATCTTCCCAGAGCTACCCATCCTAGCCTTCAAACAAGCACCAAACCTCGCTAACTTCATCACCAGAAGCAAACTTCCTCAAACCCAGAACATACCAAATGGATCTGGACCATGCCATGACAAGAAATGCAAAACCTGCCAGCACATCTCCACCACTCCCACAATTACTACACCCCACAACAGAGCCATCAGCATTCCCAGATCTCACAGCTGCATCTCCAGAAATGTAGTATATCTCATCCAATGCACCAAATATTCTGATGGAAAATATGTAGGAGAGACCAAACACCAACTGTGCACCAAAATGAATGCACACTGGAAATCTATTAAAGACGAGAATACCCAATTACCTGTGGGGGCACATGTCTCACAAGCAAACCACTGTCTCTCCAATCTCTCAGTCCTGATCCTCAAAGGAAACTTACAAAACACTTCCTAGAGATGAGCCTATGAACTCCTCTTTATCAACCTCCTGGATACTAAAA
>NW_017728951.1:44861249-44864462 GCF_001723895.1 Crocodylus porosus | reverse complement strand
AGAGGAAGAAAAATAAAGTTAAGCTGAAGTGTTTTTTTTAAAAGGAACAAGAGTTGCACACACGTGAAAGGGCTTTGCTAGATTAGAACCTGAATGAACACCAACTTGAGGGACAGCTCATAAATCATAAGTAGTTGATATATATAACAATTGACAATGTTGTGTATATATAGAGAATATGCTCAACTAATCTGGAACATAAACAAGAAAGTCAGTATTATACTACAAATAGTTTAGAAATCAACATAGCTAAACCTAAGGTAGTGGTCTTTGGAAATGAAAGGATAAAACGAGATTGGTTATTACAGGAAAAGAAACTAGAGTTAGTGTCTTCTTTTAACTACCTTGGAATCTGAGCTGGACTAAACATTGAAAATGTAAATGCAAGAAAGCCAGCAATACCAGACTCTTTAGAGATTCCTAGACAGTTTTAAGGGAAGTAAAGTGACAGAGATTCATTTGATTAGGAAAAATGTAAAATTTGGGTAGTAACTTAATTTCACTGTCATTATAATTATGAAAAACTGGGACATATCCTAGGTACCACATGACATTTCCCACTATCCACCTGCTATTCATATACAGAGGAGAACTGGGATGGTTAGTAAAGGAGGTACGTTTAGAAGGCTAAGCAGGAAGACAAAAAAGAGATTCAAGTATGTGTATTTGATATAAATATAATTTTACAGAGACATCTAGATCAATACATGCCATGTTTCATTTACTTACTTGACAAAATTAATACAACATATTCAGTGAATGCTGAACAGATTTTCAATTTACTCTCTCTGGTTTATTATGACAGAATAACTGGGTGATTTTTTTCCCCCTGCTCTTTATATTTGTTCCAATAAAAATGGATACAATTTCTTTGAAAATAAACAACTGTAATGCTCTCAGTGCTAGACCAGCAAAGCCACAACTGCTGGCTACCTCCTAGGCCCCACTTTGTTTCCCTTTTTGCCTCTCACCTGCCAAGTCTTGATGTTATAATTTGACAGGGAGGCTGCCCTTAGAGGTCAAGCAAGGTTTTACATGATAGGCCCCTACCTGGGCTGATTCCCCTTGGCCTTATCCCACTTTACTCTAGCTGATCAGCTCAGCCTGGGGTCAACTTATGATGAGATAACTGGCTCTGTGGATGTGGGGAAACAGTGAACATGATATACTTTGATTTTAGTAAGGCCTTTGATACGGTCTTCCACAGGGTCCTTGCAAACAAGCTAAGGAAGCATAAGTTGGATGAATGTACTGTAAGGTGGATAGCTGGCTGCATCATCAGGCTCAACAGGTAGTAATCAATGATTCAGTGTCTAGTTGGCAGCTGGTATGAAGTAGAGTGCCCCATGGGTAGGTCCTGGGGCCAGTTTCATTCAATATCTCCATTGATGATCTGGAAGACGGGATGGATAACACCCTAAGAAAGTTTGTGGATGGTACCAAGCTAAGGGGCGTAGTAAAATACATTGTAGGGTAGGGCTAAGATTCAGAGTGACCTAGACAAATTGGAGGATTGAGCCAGAAGATATCTAATGAGATTTAATGAGGACAAGTGCAAAGTCCTGCATTGGGGATGGAGGAATCCTATGCATTGCTACAGACTTGGAACCAACTGGCGAAACAGCTGCTGTAAAGAACAGTACCTCGGGGTTACAGTGGACAGTAAGCTAGATATGAGTGTGCCCTTGTTGTGAAGAAGGCTAACAGCATACCAGGATGCATTGGTAGGAGTGTTGCCAGCAGATCGAGAAGTAATTATTCCCTTCTATTCTGCACTGCTGAGGCCACATTGGAGTATTGTATCCAGTTTTGGGCTTCCCAGTACAGAAAGGAAATGTACAAGTTGGAGAAAGTCCAGTGACAGCAATGAAATGGTTAGGGGGCTGGGACTTCTGAACAGAGGCTGAGGGAACTGGGCTTGTTTAGTCTGGAGAAGAGAAGACTGAGGGGGGATTTGATAGCTGCTTTTAACCACCTGAAGGATGGTTCCAAAGAAGATGGAGCTGGACTGTTCTCAGCGGTGGCAGATGACAGAACAAGGAGCAATGCTTTCAAGTTGCAGCAAGAAAAGTTTAGGTTGGATATTAGGAAAAACCTTTTCACTAGGAGGGTGGTGAAGCACTGGATTGGTTTACTCAGAGAGCTAGTGGAATCTCCATCTTTGGAGGTTTATAAGGCCCAACTCAAGAAAGCCTTGGCTGGAATGATCTAGTTGGGGATGGTCCCGCTTTGAGCAGGGGGTTGGACTAGATGACCTCCTTCCAGCTGTAACTTTCTGTGATTCTGTGGGCACCTATACTCACGATGGAGCTCTGCTCCAATTAATGTTAATTAGCACGCGTCAGTACAGGCTGAGTTAATCAAATCTGAGGCAGGTCTGCTAGAGCATGCTAATTATTGCACTCCAACAGCCTCTGCATTGCATGTATTCAGTGTCCCCATATGTTGGACAAGCTTTAGTTAAAGTGCCTCCACCACCATTTTGAAGTGGGGGATGCTGAATACACGTAGCACTGTGGGCGCTTTTATTACAGTGGCTCTCAGCCACTCTGATTAAAGTCTCCCTCCACCCTGGAGCACATGTATGTGCACCCCCAAGGTTATATAACTTCCCAGGACCATAAGCTCCTGGTCTCTAGCTCTGACCACACCCTTGCAGCTCTGGGTCCCCTGGTCCCTGCTTTGGCCCTTGCAGGATCTAGGCTCTTTGGCCCCTGGTGTCACCTTCATGAGTTCTGGGCTTGTGCCCCAGTCTTTGGTGTCTTTTATCTCCACTCTCTCTCAGACAGTAATAGTCTTTCTGCAAGGTGTGGAAGGCTGCACCCAATAGCCCCCAGGTCACAGCTCCAGGACAGGCTCTATGCTGTTATGACCCTCAGTCTAAATGAAACCAAAAACATGAGTGTCTCCTCCAAAACAAGGAGCTCCCCTCCCAGGGTGAATCTTGCCCAGCAGAAGCCCTACCCCAAAGGACTGAGGCATTTATCTGTTCCTGTCCGGGATGCAGGGTTACTTTCAACTTCCCTGCAGCTCAGAGTCCTTCCTCTGGGCCATGCAACCAGACTGCCCCCACTGGCTCCAGCCTTGTGCTTATTAGGAGGGATCCTGGTGTTCTCTGTTTAAAAATTGCAAATTATCTGTTAAAAAATCACAAATGCTGAGAGTTAAAAATGCAAAATCCATGTTTTTCTATGATTAAAATAAAATGACACC
>NW_017728951.1:44848473-44861149 GCF_001723895.1 Crocodylus porosus | reverse complement strand
AATAAAATGACACCATATATATATACATATATGTATATGTATACATGTATACATGTATATATACACCATGTATATATGTATATATATATGGTGTCAGTTGAACACAATGGGCACTTTTACATGTGTGCTGGGGGTGAGGGGTAGCTCTTTAATTAGAGCAACTCTGAGAGCTGCTGTAATTAAAACACCACCGCATCTCCTGTATCAATGTCTGCACACTTAACTAAAGCTAGTACAATGAGTTTTATTTCAAGTCCCCCCACCACCGTTTTAAAATGTAGGGATGCTGATACACAAGATGCAGGAAGTTGCTGGAGCACTGCAGTTGCCACGCTTGAGCAGACTCAATCTGACGCGTTGGAATTTCAGCACGTCAGAGCAGCTTTAGTGCTCATGTATAGGTGCCCAATGTTTTATTGATGTATTTTACAATTTTGAAGCAATTTGGAAACCTACCAGTGCCTCAATTATTATATTAGAATTCTAAATACCTATACATTTTGGCATTTGATTTTGGGTTTTTTATCATGGAAGATCAGAGTTCCCCCTGCCCACTTTGCTCACCAGAATCCATGACCAGCTGTGGCTGTTCCCCCACCCCGCTGCTTTGTGGTACTAAGCAGCCCTGATATGCCCCTCACTCCAAGCCCTGCCAGTGTCCCTCACTCCCAACCTACAGCCCCCCAGACCTGCTGCTGCCCCTCACTTCCAACACACTGTCCCTTTCCCCCAGTGTATGGGGAGGAGGGGTGTGGGCCCAGGTGACACATTGTGGGTGGAGGGGCAGAGCTAATGTGTGGGGGGATGAGGGTGTCATATGCCCCCTGAGTTTTCTGCACCCACAGCAGGGCATGGGGGCTGCAGCAGGGCTGGACCAGCTCCAGATCAGCTGCCTCCATGACCTAAGATGCAGGACCCGGTATGGGAGGTAGCACCACGCTGCCATTACTGCCAAGCTGAGGCACACCCTGACCATCCAGCAGCAGCCCCTGCCCACCTGGCAGCAGTACTCTGCCACTGCTGCACCTCAGCTTGACATGGCAGCACAGTGCTCCCTCCCGCACCAGGTTTTGCCTGCTGGGCTGTAGAAGTGGCTCCTCCAGAGCTGGTCCAGCCTGGCTTGCAGCACTGTGCCTCACTGTGGGTGCAGAAATCTCAAGGACCATGTGCCACTCCCCCTCCCCCTGCCCTGTTGCCTGTGCCCCTTCCCACCTATGAGAGCTGTGCCTGTGCCACCCCTCCCCCGCTCAATGCATGACCTGTGCACCCTCCCTCCCTGCCGAAGGTGTGGCCTGTGTACCCCCTGCCACCATAGACTTTCCTGGAGAGATCTGTGCAAGCTGCTTTCCACTACTGCCTAGCTGCCATATGCATCTGTGCGTGCACACATCCATGTGGTGCCCTCTGCCATGATCACTCTCCTTCTGTCCCCCACAACCCCTTGCCAGCTGGAACTCTGCCAGCCTGCAAGGGGATCCCACTGTTTCCTGTGATTTTCTCCTTTAAAGGAGAAAATCTGCCTTTTTCTTTGTTAAAGGAGAAAACCTGCATTTTTCTGCAACAAATGGAAAGCCTGAATCCCTGCTTATTAGTCTCTTCTTGGGTCACCTGACCCTCCACTTCTGCCCCCAGTGTGGTCAGTCACTGCTTGCCCTTGGGATGGGCATCCATTTTACTCCAAGGTTCTTTGCCCATGTTACCTTGTCCCAAGGGCTAGGGAAAGCCAATTATCCCTGGGCTTTCTTGCCCCCTTAGTAATGGGATGAAATCCCTGTTATACAACCAAGAGATTTACCTTTTGAATTGTCTTGTCTGGACAAAGTGCCATGGAAAAAGAGGAAAGCTTGTCAGAAAAAACTTATTCAGTTTATAGCTGATTTCATTTACACTGCATTTGGCATGGAATAATTGTGTGTTTTCTCAAATATTCCACCTTAGGAATCCAGGGGTTGATCCCCCACCCCCTTAACCAATTTATACATGTAATAGGAACATTTTGTAAATATTTTTGCTGGCTGTACAAAAGAAGATGTCTCCAGAAATGGCTGGTATCTCTTTTATATATAACTTATGATATCTCTACACACACACGCACATTACAGGGGTGGATCCAGAGGGGGTTCAGTGGTGCAACTGTGCCACCCTTTTGGATTGGAGTGCACTGCAGGAGCTTCCAGAGACTTTTTGAAGTCCTTAAAGCAGGTGACTCACCCCTAACCCCTTGTCTCTTGGTGTTCAGAGGCACCTCTTCTCCCCTTCCCACTTCCCTACTTCCCCTACCTGCTATTGCTTCTTTTCCTGCTGTCCCAGTGTGGGCAGTGGGGGAAAAGACAGTGGAGGCCTCTAGAGCCACTTGTGCCCGCCACAGCAGGGCTGCACAGAAGCTAAAGAGTATGAGAGTCTTTGGAAAGGGATCCTTTCCAAAACAGTAATCTTTGTGTATTGTAAAATCCCAATGATTCTTTGAACTAGTTTCATCACTGGTGTAATCTCAGTTAAAAAAAATGAAATGACAAAACCAGGAATTAATTTAATGTTGTCCCCAATACTTACAAATAATAAAGATAGCTGAACATCTTCTTTTGCCCTTGAATTTGTTTAAAAATTCAAAGGATTTAAATAATAATTATATTAGTGAGATGGAAAATGAAGACAAGGTTTAATTCAACCTTAAACAGCTGCAGTCATTTAAAAATAATATTCACAGTCTTATTTGCTTTTGATTTTTACAAGGGTTTTTCATATTTCCATGCCACTCCATGAAATTTGAGTGCTCTGTTTATATAGCTAGTTTTAGTTCTTTTCCTATGCTACTCATATAGCAACCTGATCCATGTAGACCTCCATGGAGTCCCTTTGAAGTCAAGGGAACTATACAAGAGCACTGATGACCAACTCTGGAAATGAAAGTGCAGAATCAGGGCTATAAGGCTTTGGTTTTCATCACTGCCAGGAGAATTGTTTCCATTTTTTAAAATTAAACTTTAAAATACCTGTCAAGTTCATTTATAAAAATGAAATAAATATAATAAATACTATATTAAATTTTGTAACTTTTTTTTTTAACTAGAGCATGCAGTTTCCACCTAAATTTCTTGGTATTGCTTTTATAAACTGCCAACATCAAAGCAAGCCTCTTAAACCAGATAACCGAATTACTACTTATTTTACTATCAGTCATATCAGAATGCATAATTGAATTGCTGTCTTTTTAAAACTTTCACTCTATTATAAATAGTTGGTATGGGGGAAGGGAATGATTATTGGCACACAAAGAGAAAGTTTCAATCAGATACAGGACAGGTTGGAATAATATAGGCTTTCCAACTTTTCTTAGATAATGTACCTAACAACAGTGCTTGCACAAGAAAACAATCTGGTTTCAATCTCTCTCTCACTGTCACACACTCATGAACAAAAATATCATTTCTGTTAAAGGGAGATTTTTTTGTACTGTTAGCATCCCAGGAAATTATTCTGAAACCATATGATTTCTCCCGTCTCATTGTAGAAAGGGTACAGCACAAGGGACAGATATTGACCAGGCCAACTTGGGTATACAAGGACGAAAAACATTGTGCAAGTCACTTTTAGTAACCCTCAATAATCCCAGTTGTTAATGCTCTCAGGTGCAATTTCTCAGTGTCCCTGATTTTCCACTGCCTTGAGCCTAATGCAGTTATTTATACCAGGCCAAAATTGATAGAAAATACTACTATATCAGAATGGTAGCAGGTTAGACATAATTAAATGTTTGTATAAGATGCAAAGCAATTGAATATAACTAACTGCCTCTGAGTTCCAGCTGTTGCAGATTTGGAGAGTGGCTTAATAACCATGAGCTGGCCTTCAGTTTGCTCTGCATTCATCCCTATTTGATAGGAAGTGGAAACTGAAGACAGACAAAATACTTCCTATTATAGCCACCTTTCCCAACCAGGAAGTACATATGTTTTGTTATTCAGTGGAATTGTCTCTTAGGGGCTATGTAGAGCAAGTGAGGCTGAAGGCTCAAAGACTTTACAAGGCAATAACAAAAATGTAATTGTTTGAACACAGGACTTTATCCATTGCCATAAATATTACATCCATTGAACAGAGAAAAATTCAATTCCTCACCAGGGAATGATAAAGAGGCTTGAGAAAAATAAGCTGCAGAAGAATCTACATTATTTGCTTTTTTTTGCCCTTATTTTTCATTTGCCTTTGCAATGCTTGGTACAGGTTGGGAGTAGACATAGGAAAAATCCACAAATACCACAAGAAATCTGTGACTTCTAAGGATGCTAGTCCATTTTGGCATACTTAAAAGGTTCAGAATTTACATTTGCTAAAGCAGCATCTGGATTTTGAGGATGTATCCAAGCCATTTTGAGGGCTTGCTCATCACTGGTTTGGAACAGTGTTTAGCTTTATGAAGTAGTTGCATCCCTGTGCATATGGTAGAAAGTCTGACTTGTTGGGGATATGTAAATATTTTAATTAAAGGGCATGGCTAGAGCAAGTATAGGGTGCTTTGCCCTATATTTATAGCAATTCTCCAGGGAATACAGTAGTACAAACAACAAGCAGCAAGTGTTTCTGGTTTTCAAACAAAACCCAAGGCGCAAACCTTGTTGATTTCATGGTAGTCTTTTGATAAGTGCCTGATTTCTGTTCTATGAAACCCAGAGATAGAAGACTTGTCAAAAACCTGGTGAGAACCTGTCAGTTTCACATACAAGTAACCTACTGACATCATGTTTCTTTGACCATGATTTATGTCCACAAGAGTAAATACTGACCACTACGAATGCCAGCATTTAATTTGCTTGTGTTGAAGTGATGTTGTAGCTGTGATAGGCCAGGCCATATATAAGATGCAAGGATTCTTGTAGGTTGTATCGTTTATTGCATTTGGTCCGATAAAAGATATCACCCCAAGAATCCTTCTAGCATTTAATTTGATGTTCAGTCATTCTTTTTGATCACATATGTAAGAGTCATTGCTTCCCTAAATCAGACTTTCCCTTGAACAATGCAGGGTAATCTGACTAATGAGTTTGCTACACATTCTGAGCCAGTGAGTTCCACTGCAGTTGCACCAGGTATTTTGAAAGGTGACTTTAGGTCTGAGGAGATAAGCCAGGTGTGAAAAGGTAATTAGTAAGTGCAGGCTTAAGCTTGTCCCTGCCTGGCTGATCCCTCACCCCACTGCCTGGCCTTTCTTCCAGGAGGTGAGGACTGTAATATATAAATCGTTTTTTCAAATTAGGTGCCACTTAATTTGCAAAAGTTATGACAGGGTGTCTCATGTCCAATGAGTTAATGATGTTTCTGGGAAAATCTGAAAACAGTAGATGCCAAAGAGCCTTTTGCAACTTCCCAAATCTGTGGTGGGTTCTACAATAACCCTGGCCCAAAATGAAGACTGCTTTAAACTTTGCTAAGATGTAAAGGTACAACTAGGCAGCTTTTAAGTACCGTGCCCAACAAAGGGAGCCAGGTATTTTACTCATTATGCTGGTGACCGATTATTTGCTGATGATGTGTGTTCCATCTTCTGGAACACAAAAGGAAGCTTCATCTTCTGCTTTGAGTAGTTTACAAGTTTGCAGTCTGTAGATCCAGTATTGTGCTTATTATGAAAAACATAGTTTGTGGACAAATCTTGTTGGAGATAAACCAACCAATTACAGTAACAAGCACTGAATAAAGTAAAGTATTTGTAAGACCAGGTCCCGTGGTAGACCCAGTACAGCCTAAACATAATTTAATCTCTGCTGGTATATGGTGAAGATTAAACCTTCAGGAAGTCTATGATTTTTCTTACTTTTTGGTATTATATATGCAAGGTTTGGCAGGTTACCACTAAAGAGCTATACAGAAGAAGAGTTTGAAATAATTGTGCTGTTAAATACAGTTGTAATGCCACAGTATGTATACAACCAAAATGGTAATGGTAAAACAGTATCATAAACTGTACTAGATTAGTATCAGACTTTACTTTGCTTTACTTTCCTAGTCACTGGCTGTGGCACTGCAAGAGTAACACTACATGATGCTGATATTATTAACTACATAATGCACATTATTGATTTATTCTTTGTTCTGCCTCATTATCCTTTTACTAGTGAGTTCCCTGAGTTATTCTCATGTACTTAGTCAAGCACCAAATCATGAAGCAAGGACGGGCTCCCATAATAGCCCTTAATGGCACATTACATAAGCAATTACTTCTGCCACCTATTATTTGTTGCTTCCAGCCAATGAGGCTTCTGCATTATTGGAATGTGCTCAGAACAATTATGGAGTAAGAAAGACTTGGACTGTCTACATTTTACTCTTGAAATTACTCACCTTCATATTTGCCACCTGCTGACACCTCAGATGCCAGCCAGTAGCTTTAGAAAATTTGGTCTTTGTTGCAATCTGTGTGTAGACTAAATGCCTGTAATGAAGTCAGATTACTGTATGACTCTGCCACCCTAACAATTAGGCATATGAGCACAGTGCAGTATCTTGTAGAGATACCTGAGCTAGCTCTAAACAAGCTAGCTTGGGTACCAGAAACAGTTTAGCTATGTTTGTGGTGTACTTTCCAGACTAATTAGTCCTACTGAGAATGGACTAGCTCAGGTATCTTGGCATGACACTGCATTGTGCTATGTAATTATGCCCTACATTAAACACACATATCCACTACTCAGCCTTTCTAGGCAGTTGCAAAGGATATAGCTTGTGAAAACACCTTCAATAGCAGTGCCTCCCATGTACTGATAAGCACAAGAAAGGCCATTCTTTAGTTTGTACTGTGGTGGAAACTGAGTTTTTTGAATACTCTAATACAGGTTCCTGGACAACATTTTGCAATGAATGACTAACAAATCAGGTTCTAAGAAATGTATGCGTTGAGACCTTTCACTAAGTTTTTCAGGAATTAGCAAATAGAAATAGATTCTGTTTCTATGTTGGATATAGTTGGGTTTTTTTCCTTTGGTATTAATAGAAAAAAAATCTGAAGTGCAAGAAACCTTTGTGTTATCACTGTTTATGCAAGCTCTGATTCTGTGGTTGGTCCATTGCAAAGTAGCATTATTTAATATCCACTTATAGTAAAGTGTTCCCACTAGGAGTTATGGTAGAATATGTAAATTTTTCTTTCTGTGCTTATGGTCTATATCTTGTCAAGCTTTTCTCTGGGTTTACTGATATATCAGTCTGCTTCCAACCAGGGGAAAAAACATAGAACCATTTCAGGGAGATTTGTTGTCTCATTACATGATAAGTTGTATGTCAAAAACAAAAATTTAAATAGTAAATCTCAGCAGAGGATGTTGAACAGTGGAGGAAGGATATATAAAAGAGAGAAATATGATTCTGAAAAAGACTGGATAATACAGCATATAAGTGTAGATATAAATAGTGCCTCTTATTGTTAAGTGCATAAAACTACTTAGTCAAACGGTCTTTTGTGGTATCAGGTGAGTGACTACACGTATTTTTCAGCCTCAGAGTATCTTCTAGCATTGTTGTTTTCCTTTGCAACCTTAGGGGATAAGTGTTAAAAAAAACCCCAAAACACTAATGCTTTCTTCTTCAGCCAACTACTTACCTTGCTTATTTGATTGTTTTATGTTTGCTTAAAGTGCAAAATTAACTGAAATTTTTCTGTAACAGGCACATTGTTGTCTGTGGTCACATAACACTTGAAAGTGTGTCGAACTTCTTAAAGGACTTCCTGCACAAGGATAGGGATGATGTGAACGTGGAAATCGTCTTTCTGCATAAGTGAGTAGCCCTGCAAGCCAGAAACCTTAAACCCTTCTCACTGATTGAAAGATTTCTAAACGTTACTAAACATTACTTGGAGTAAGCAAGACAGGGGTTAGATCAGACTTATTCCTCCTATAACTCCAGTGGTTTCCACTGACTTCAGTGAGTTTATTGCAGAAATGAATTTGACCCTAGCAATTAAATTCTGGCCTTTACCATGTGAATTTCTCTGTTGACTTCAGGGGCCAGGATATTGCCCATGATGTCTGTTCCTGGCTCTTCCATTTACCTTTTTCAGGTCCTAGGTTTGGAATTTCAAAGGACAGCTAAGGACTGTTAAGCCATGTTAGGACCATCCCAGCAGTGGTACCTTCAAACACATCACATAGGTTTGTGCATGCTGCCACCTGGATTGGAAGCAGGTTAACTGACCTTTCAGCACCAAGGACAGGATCATTAGTAATGCTAATTACTACTCATCTTAGGAACTGTCGGCTCCTATACACATGCAGTGAGACTGTTCCAATGCACTGTAATGACGGAGCATGGTAATTAGCGTGCTCCAGCAAACACCAGCGTCATGTGTATCGGCCTCCTCATGCTGAAAAATGGTGGTAGGGATGTTTTAATTAAAGCTTGTTAGATGCGCTTTAGTTAAAATACCCCCCCCACCACCATTTTTCAATGTAGAGACACTCCAGGCACTTTTATTAGAGCAGCTCTTGGACCTGCTCTCATTAAAGAGTCTCCGTACCACTACTTCTGAGGCACATATATAAACACCCAATGTGTTCAAAATCACTGACTGCACATAGCAAAGTAACACATGGAACCATACAGCATGTTTGATGGCACTGCTGCTGGGTATAAGTTGGTAACCTAGAAATGCACTTAGAAGCCTAACTCCCATTGAATTCCAGTGGGATTTGACTCCCTAAGTATCAAAGACTCTTTTGAAAATCTCTTGTGGCCTTGTTTTTTTTTCCAGTCTGTGATATAATATAATATTAATTGAGTGTACTTCGCCAAGTGTTGAGATTATTGAGTGAACCATTATCACTCCCAACTTGACAAGATGAAACAAATTTGCAAATATATTAAGGTTATAAGGACTTATTTCATTTTTAGATGAAGCTCATTAAAGTCTCTAACATCAAATTTGCTAGTGCTTCCCAACATGTCAGTCAGTTGAGCATGGCAGCAGAGTGATTATGGCGTTTCACTGTAGCTCTACAGATGTGAGATCAGGAATCCTTCCTTAATTGTGCTAAAAGCCATCCCGATCCAGTAAGCAATAAACAGATACCTGAGGAGATGAACGTGGCAATTCCAGCTACGTTACTCAGCTGATGGCCATTGGTTACAGAAACTAGCATGACTTAATGGACAATGGCTTGACTGGAGCATTGGACTTTTTGATGGTGGTGGTTATACTTCAATGGTTGCATACAGTTAACTTTTTCTTTAAAAAAATTACAGAGTTCTAAAAAGTAAAATGTATCTAAACAGTTATATTCATTATTAACTGGAATCACATCTTTCTTCAAGAAGCTCCAGATCTTTTTTTAGAAAGACCTGAGAATCTCCAAGCAGTTTCAGTCAAGATGGATTTTTTTTATGTTATCACACTGACATTATGCCAGTTGATATGCATAAGAAGTTCATGTTGAATCCACCAGAATCCAAATCTATCTACAAGAAATGTCAGCTAAGTGATTTACCTGAGACTGATCAACAAGGATCCTGTTTTTCTCTGCTTAAAACTTCCAAATCCTGTGCTTTAAAAACCCCAAATCTGCATTTTTCCACAATTAAAATGAAATG
Source organism: Crocodylus porosus (assembly GCF_001723895.1). Classification (NCBI taxonomy): domain Eukaryota; kingdom Metazoa; phylum Chordata; order Crocodylia; family Crocodylidae; genus Crocodylus; species Crocodylus porosus. The sequence goes on along the minus strand of NW_017728951.1, from coordinate 44,851,570 downwards.
CCACTATATACCTAGGTATCAGTTGAACACAATGTTTTATTGATATATTTTCAATTTTAAAGCAATTTAGAAGCCTTCTGGTGCCTCAATCATTATAACAAAATAAATTCTAAATACCTATATGTATTGGCATTTGATTTTGTTTTTTTACCATAAAAAATCAGAGTTCCCCCTGTACCCTTCACTCACCAGGATGTGGGTCTAACTGTAGCTGTCCCTTCCCCTTCCCCCTGCTGCTTGTGGTGCTGAGCAGCCCTGATATGCTGGTGCCCTGCCATTGCCCATGCTATTGCCCCGGTCCCTGACCCACAGTCCCACATCCCCCCAGACATGCTGGTGTCCCTCATACCCAATCCACAGCCCCCTAACACTGCTGGTGCTCCTCTCTCCCAACCCACAGTCCCTGGCCCTGCCAGTGCCCCTCACTTCTGACCCCCATCCCCCCCAGCCCTGCCAGTGCCCTTCACTGCCAACTCACTGCCCCCTGCCCCCACCCCCACAGTGTGTGAGGAAGGGGGACATGGGGAATGGGATGGGTCTGTGGGGAAGAGGTGGGGACACAGACAGTGCATCAGGGCTGGGGGAACACATGCCCTCTCATATTTCTGTGCCCTCAGCAGGGCACAGTGTGCAGCCTCCACAGCCTAGCTGTCAGGGGGGAGCATGTTCCCTTTTTTCCCCTGCCATGTTGTCTGTGTCCACCCATCCCCTTCATATGTCTACTGTGTTCCCCTGCCACTTTAGACTTACCTGGAGGGAGCTGCATGAGCTGCTCTCCACCACCCTGCCTGGCTGCTACATGCATGTGTGCACATGCGCATGGAGCCGCCTGTGTCCCACTCCACCCAACCCAAGCAGCCCCTTGCAGGCTAGAATTCAGCCAGCCTGAAGGAGGAAACCCTACATTTCCCATGGGTGGGCAAGGTTCTTTGAGTAGACGTGATATTTTTTATTAGACCAACTGAGTAGTTGGAAATAAGTTCTTGGAAAGCTTTCAGGCACAGTCACCCTTCTTCAGGCATAAGGAATCTCTGCTGGTCTGAGACTCTAAGAAGTGAGATGCTAAAATGGCAGGATGTTAGTGAGAATGTAACCAGGTAGAAATTAAAAAGACAAAGGGTAAAGCAGAGAGGAGTGGGAGAGGACAGCAGAGTGGGAAATGGCCAAAGGGAGACATTACAGTGATAGAATACAAGGTAGAAGAGAGGCAGTCAGTGAAAAAGGACATAGTTGGAGATCAGGAAAACAGGAATAAGAGCAACTCAGAGTGTGCGAGGATGTAGTGAAAATATAAATAAGTAAAAACAAAAGGTAAAGCAGGGGAGGGAGAGGGTAGAAAGTGGGGGGTGGGGGGAGGCCAAAAGGAAACACTACTTTGGTAATAATACAAGGCAAGAAAGAGGCTCTGAATGAAGAAGGAAATAGCAGAAAATCAGGGGACAGGACAGAAAAGGAGGGGAGGGAAGGGTAGAAAAGGTGGGGAAAAAGAAGAATGTAAAAGGCCAGGTCAGGCAGGTATCTGGTGAATCAGAAGTCAAACATGTTATAATGTGTCATAAAGCCAATGTCTATATTGAGTCCAGGATTTTTTGTATCCAGTATATTTATGAAGTGAAGTTTGTAGGTTTGTATAGGGAAGGTGTTTTGTAAGTTCCCTTTGAGGATTAGAACTGAGAGATTGGAGAGAGAGTGATTGTCTTGTGAGAAATGTGCCCCCACAGGTGTTGGGTATTCTTGTCTTGGATAGATTTTCAGTGTGAGTTCATTCTGCTGCACAGTTGTTGGTTGGCTTCTTCATATTTTCCATCAGGGCATTTGGTGCACTGGATGAGATACATAACATTTCTGGATCCAGGAATGGTGATGGTTCTGTTGTGGGGTGTAGCTATTGTGGGGGTAGTGGAGATGTGTTTGCAGGTTTGGTATTTCTTGTCCTGGCATGGTCTGGATCCATTTGGTGTGGTTGGGTCATAGGGAGTCTGCTTCCTCATGATCAGGTTAGTGAGATTCAGTGCTTGTTTAAGCACCTCAATAGTGACCTATACTTTCTAAGTCTATGCAAGACCTATTTACATTCTCACCGACATTCTGCCACACTTTTAGTTTCTCACTTCTTGGAGTCTGAGACCAGCAGAGCCTACCTATGCCTGAAGAAGGGCGACTGTGCTCAAAAGCTTGCTAAGAACTTTTTTCCAACTACTCAGTTGGTCTAATAAAAGATACTACACCTACTTAAAGAACTTTGCCTGCCTATGCCCTTAGACCAACATGGCAACAACCCAAAACCCACCTCCAAAAACCCACCTCCATTACCCATGTTTTTCTCCTTCAAAGGAGAAAATCTGTTTTTCTCCATTAAAGAAGAAAATCTCTGTTTTTCCATGTTTTTCCACGGCAAACAGTTAACCCAGATCCTTGCTGATCAAAGACTGCTATCCATACATAGCTAAAATGTTCAGTAGATCTTTTCTGATTATGCTGCATCTTACAAGTGAAACCAAGACAACAAGGACATAAATGGAACAGATAGACTCTGTCGCATTTGTTAAACTCTGACTTTTTTTTTTTTTTAAAGTGTTTGTATTTCTCTGTGGGAACTTTCCGTTAAAATCAAACAAACAGTGGATTTCAGCAATGAGGCTGTTCCTTTCCCTAGAGAGTGTGAAAATGTATGCAGACAATGGGAAACAAACATTTTAAGAATACCAGTTTTTGCTTAAGCTGCATTATATGCATTTCAACCCTTTATATTCTGTTTAAAACCTAACTTTCAACTAAGTTCCATTGTTTTGCATCTAGTAACCTGCTTCATATATATACTGAACTTACGTGTCCATTTGCAAGTTTAGGTGCTTTTCCAACCCACACAGTACAAAACATTACTTCATTTAATCATCTTCCCAATCTCCAGGCAGTGAGCAAGTTTTCCCAGTTATACGATAATTTAAAAGAAAGACCATGCTTGTGATATTCGTAAGAGATTTCCTGGGTTTTGGAATTTTGAAAAGTGTTTGAAAGCTTCCAATAAAGAGAAGTATCTTTGTTAGACCATGATGCATTGCTGCATCCTTCTTCCCATTTAGCTGCACAGGGATGC
>NW_017728951.1:44845576-44847797 GCF_001723895.1 Crocodylus porosus | reverse complement strand
GGGGGAATTCTTTTCTAAATATCCACGTGAAATTAATTTCTAAGAGAAAACGGGAGGGCCCGGCACACACACATGCACCCCCCCCCCCAAGTCATCTGAATGAATTGTTGGGAGCTACGGTCTTATTTTCAGGGTTATTTGCACCTCTCTTCTCTCTTTTTGTCTCAATGAGTACCCCAGCCCTCCTCGGATTTTAGGTCTGATGCCTTTGTTGTCCTAGTGGAATCCCCTGATTCCATCATTCTCAATATGGGACCTAGTCTATATATCCTATGTACTGCATTTTTTATTTACCACAGGGTTGCCTATCTAGATCCTTTGTGTTGCCTTTTTGCTAATTTCCTATCAGGCCTTATGTAAAAACCAAAAAATATATAGCCTTGCTATAATTTAAGATTAGAAATTAACGCAGTTCATTTCCATGTCTTTCACATATTCATCCTTCAGAAAAGATTATGGCAGTGATACCTGTTAGGTAACTTTAAGATGTCTCAGATCCTCTTTTGGGATGAAACGTTTGAACCAGTCTCCAATTCAGCCATTTGGCATTATTGATTTTATTTGGTTCAGCCAGTTGAGTTGATAATACTTGGAATATCCTGTAAATTATTTTCCAATAATACTCTTAATTATTTCTTAAGACCCACACAATGGCAATTTTTTTCAATAGTTTCCTCCTTTTCTGAGGTCAGTGTGCATAAGGAGGAGACAAAGAGGATGGGAGCCCAGTAACTATGAAACAAGTGTATTCAGGGAAGATGGTAGAAGTTTTGTTCATTGGCCCAGACTTACTGCTGACATAAGGGGGATGAAATCCAATAAAAGAACAGGAGCTGTCTTAACAATAGGTATTGGGGCAGTGCTTCCATCCTACAGGAAAAGCAACAGTAAAAAAAAATGTTTAAATAAGAGAGATTCAGGGAGGTTGCTGCAGAAACTGAATTTTTGTTTGTTTTCTTCTTCCTAATGCAGTATCTCCCCTAACCTTGAGCTGGAAGCTCTTTTTAAACGACACTTCACTCAGGTGGAATTTTATCAGGGTTCGGTTCTCAATCCACATGACCTGGCAAGAGTAAAGGTAACGATCTACTGCTTCCCCTGCTCTACCAGTTATTATCTTTAAATAAGCAGTCTGTAGCACCAGTCCAATTTCCACTGAACTCAGTGGTCTTTAAAAGTAGATTCCCTTTGATGGTTCTATTAATGTTTGACATTAAATAATATATTTTTGTTTACAAATGCTACTGGGTCTATTTGGATAGGGCCAATTAAAAATATATATTGTACCTGTCAATTTCCTCTTCTATTGTTTGGTGTCTTGAAAAGACAGATACAAAATGAAGTACTTGATAAATATAATAATGTGCAATTATTGGCTACACAATTTTATATCCAATATTTTTATGTTTGTAAACCAAATTCTGAAGCTTAGGGAAAAAAACAATACTGAACTGCCGTGTGCAGCATTACCCCATTTCATGACCTTATAATGCGATGTGAACTCCTTAAGTTGTAAGGATCTTTGTCTAATACTAAACTGTTCCACTGAGTAGAAATCAAGATTTCTGCCCATGCTGGCTACAGAATCTGTTCATTCTGTTGTGGCATAAGATGTGCTGAGCTGAGCTTCAAGTCAGCAGAAAAAATGTTTTCCTTATGCATCATAAAATTCAGTCGTAGGGGTTTGCATTCTTGTCTTCTCCAGTCCTCCTTTCCTTATGTTAGGATTTGCCCAAATGTGCTGAAAAACAATGGTTTTGTTTTACATTAAATGTGCTTTAGGCTTTAGGCTAATGAGAGCCATTGTTGGCAATTTTGACATCTTGCATGTAGGTAACACTTCCCCTGGACATCCGTGGGAGTTGTAGGTGCACAGGCTCTAATCTAGGCCAATTATATCAGCACCTAAGAATCTAAATAACAATAAAGGTGCTGTGGTACAAGGCAATGTACAAGCATAATAAAAACATGGTCCATGGTCCTAAGGATTAGGAGTCTAAGCCCCAAGGTAAAAACTTTGCCCTTTAATCACTTAACCTTGGTGCCTCAGGTTATGCATTTTTGCACTAACAATGCTAATTGGTAATAATGCATATAACCAAGTTACCAGTGTCCCAAGGATATCATAAGGCTAATTAATATTTGGAGGAGCTCTGAGAAGTTAACCTGACAGATGTCATGACAGTACCATTACTTTTGTCAAAAGAAGCTATAATCTTCA
>NW_017728951.1:44842464-44844536 GCF_001723895.1 Crocodylus porosus | reverse complement strand
AGGGAGTGTGCTCCAATCCCCCAGCAAAGGTGCTGTTCCTGCTGCTGGGAGAAAGGTAAGCCTGGGGCTCTTGTAGGGGGGAAGGGGGCCCAGGGAGGAGTGGCCCAAGGGGGGTGTGGTGGGGGTAGTGGTGTGCTGTGCCCCCACACCTCATGTGCTGTTCCCCCCTTGGCTCAGGAGGCACCAGTTGCCCATGATCTAACCCCAGCTGACTTCCTGTCCCTTGGGCAGGGGGCTGGACCTGATGATCTCATGAGGTCCCTTCCAACCCTAATGTCTATAAAATTTATGAAATCTATGAAACTTTGAAAGACTGGTTTGAGGATAGTGTGACAAAAGTATAAAATGATGAAAACAGAAAATGTTAGCCCAAATAACCAACATAGGTCAACTGTTGAAAAGTAGAAGGCAATTGTGACTCAAGAACAGGATTTCCAGAGTCTTGATTCACTCTATTTTCATAGGGTTTTCAATAGTAGACCCCTGAGGGACTGGTAAGGTTCTCTTCCTGCCCTTTACTCTTGCCTCCTTTGGCCCTGTTATAGCCAGTAGTGTTTGCATGCCCATTTAGGATGAGGATGAACAGTGTGAGCAAATTAAACTGTTTCTAGCAGTTCTATGCTTCCTTAGAAAACAGTAGCCTGATTATCACCCTGGTAATGGACTGTACCAGGGACAGTTCAAGACCCCAGTCAGGTCCCTGGGTGGAGCTGACAATCAGCTGAATGCTGGCCCTGGCCCCAAGCCTGCTACATGTTTGAGTTAAGGTACCATAGAAAACAGCCATAAAAATGTGGTAAGTTATTATGGCTGATTTCCCATTTTATGACACCTTAAGTTGTGTACACATGTAGCACCCTTGCTGTTATGCCATGGTTTTTCTTTTTGTCCCACCTTTTAGTAATATTTAAGAGACCCTGTTAACATTGTTAAGTCTCCCAGGGCATCTGAAGCAGTATCTGTTAGACCTCTTTCATGTAATCATTGTTTGCCTGGTAGGGTCATTTCCACTAATAAATATCATCTGTTTTTCTGAAGCCTGAACCCAGACTTTGCTATTCTATTTAAATACATTGTATTCGAGCCACAGGTTTATGGGCAAATTTCCAACCTGAGAATGCAAACGCATACTTTTATGGGGAAAGTGGCAATATGGTCCCCAATTGTTGGTGTTCTGAGACTTTCTGCCAGCCATAAGGTGGTAGTGTTTTTATTTATTAATACAAAGTACAACAGGCATTACCCAAGAGAGATCTAGGATTTTCGGAAATGGGGTGCGGATGGTGGTCCCATAATATAATGCATATTTTTCTCCAGTTAAAAAGAAACTAGAAACTTAACTAATATGCTAGAGGCCTAGGGATATATTATTCAGATTGTAATCTAAACTACAAAGTTATAACTGAGTTTGGGGGAAGATGCCTGCCAGATCCAGAGTGAGGCAGGGACCTTTTGCTGTGGGTGGGGAGGGGAGTACAGTTGTTACCCCTCAGCCTAGCTATAGACAGAAATGTTTCCTGCACCCCCACATAAGTTCCCCAGACACCCCACCATACCCCAAAGTGCCACTCACAGTCCTTTTTGCATTGTCCCTGCCGCTTCAAATGTCCCCTGGTTTCCCTCTGTCCCCTGTTATCATGCACATCCCCATGCTCAGCCCCACCCTTTTGTTTCCCAAATCCATCAGACTCTACCATCTCCCTCACGCCTCACTGGGTGAGTCCACACATGCAGACATGCACTTTCAGGAGTGCAAATAGAAGTGGTCAAATTGGAGCTGGGGTTTCTTGTCTTAGCACACATGCCTGGACATGCATTTTGGTGTGGTGCAAGTTGTGCCACTTGGGGCAAAATAACACTGCCTGGTTCCTCTTTGATCTGCAGCCAGAGGGAGCTAGTGCCTGGTGCCAGCAGGCCCCCAACAGGGGCTATACCCCCCCAACAGGGGCCACATGGCTCCCACAGGGGCTACCAGCCCCTGCAGGGCCCACATAACCCACCCCCGCTTGCTCCCCCAACCCCCTGGATTGCTGCCCCACCTGGCCCCATCCCCTGCCAGCTCCTGCAGTCCA
>NW_017728951.1:44837872-44842311 GCF_001723895.1 Crocodylus porosus | reverse complement strand
AGCAGCAGCCTTCTGGGTCACTGGGGCCTCCTGGCAGAGTCCCCCTCTGGCAGAGTCCCCCTCTGCAAGGGCAATCAGGGCAAAGCAGGGACCACTGTGGCTGTCACCTGGAACCCAGCACCACTCAGCCCAAGTGGCCCTGACCACCTGATGGTGTGCAGAGGTGCAGAGCCATTAGGCGCCCTGCCAACCCGGGCCGCACCTGTGTGCCAAGGCAGGGGCAGCATGGGTACCAGGTGACCGAGACCAGTCCCCACTGTACCATGCTGTGTGGGAGGGGGCTCTATCAGGAAGTCCCACTGACCCTGATGGCTACTGCTGTTGAGTATGGGTCTTTTTTCTTTTTAATTTCCAGGGTGATGGGGCCAGGCAGGAAAGCATTGAGGGGAGGGGCTTGAGGGGTGGGTGGGGATGGGGCCAGGTGGGGCAGCAATCCAGGGGGCTCAGGGAGCAGTTGGGGCCAGAAGGGGTCCCCCCATGGTTCCCTCTGCACTCCTGCAGCCCCCTCTCCCGCCCCTTACTTACTGACATGGAGCCTGGGTCCAGCTTCCTGCACCTGGCACGCTGCCTGCCCTGCATGGGCAATCAGTGTGCTTAGCACCAGGGCGAGTTCCAGCCATAGAGATGCTCTGGCTGGCTACCAGAGTGTCTCTGTGGAGGGCCCAAGCCTCTGGTTGCCTGCCCCTTTTTTTTTACCTGGGGTATTTTTTGACCTCTGGATATCTAGGATTTAATTTTGCTCCTGCACTGCAAATTTGCAGCCTGGGGCAGGTTTGTTCATTTTTGCATGTGCCTCTTTAAGCTTCTCAAAGGGCTTTGAGATGCTGCAAGAGGTACATGCATGCTCATCTGAACATGCCCACTGAGTCCTACTCTGTTTCCTCATTGTCCCCATGAATGCACTACATCCAGCACAGACTCATCCTCATCATGCCCCAACCCAGCAACTCCTCATCACCCTCCTTCCTCTCTGGGCATTCAGACATCACTGCAGCCCCTCAAACCCTCCTCTTCCCTCCTCACCCATGACCCTATTCCTCCCAACCCACCTCACACCCAATTTTATCTCAGAAGCCACCACCCACTGAGCCTGACACCCCATCTGTCCCTTACATCTCCCCAATCCAATAAAACCCCAGCCTGTCCTTAACCACACACCCTCTACCCCAGAGAGAGCCTCTTCTCCCAAAAGCCTTTTGGTGCTCATGAGCCCCTTAACAACCTCTCCAAAGCAGTTTCCTCCACCACTTGCACTCCCTAAACATGTAACTGGCCCTCTCCACTGCTCCTTGCTCCTCACAGAATGTCCATAGCTAGCCACCACTGCCCTTCACCATCAACATACAGAAACAAAGGGTTGGGGGCAGTTTGCTTCCACCTGGGGCAGCACTCATACTCAGGGAAACCAAAGCATCTCATCATTGGTGACACATAGGGGGTGCATGTGCACCCCCTGAGATTGGCCATACACCCCCTAAAAGAAGCACTACCAACACTGCCTGCAGCACCTGCAGGTGGTCACAGTTCACCACCCCACTGCCTCTGACACTGCTGGCAGCATCTGTGGGTGATTGCCACCGGCTGCTGCTGATAGCAGCATCTGTGGGTGGCCCTGCCCCACTGCCGCCACCATTGTGGCTGCCTGAAAAAGCTCCCCACTTGCCACCACTGAGCCACCACCACCACTGCTACTTTTCCTTGTGGATGGTCACTGTGCCACTATCCTCCAGGGGCATGCATCATTCATGCCTCTCATCTACCCATACTTAACTTTATACCACTGTGGTTGTGCTTTTGGTTCAGCACAACCACAGCCTCTATCAGCTGCTGCAGTGAATAATGCAGGAAAGGGTTATTGCACTTTTGTAATTTATTGGACTTGTTCGATGACCAGATAAACATTACTAGGAGCAGATAACAAATAGGCTTTTGGGGGAAGAGGCTCTCTCTGGGGTAGAGATAGGCTAACTTGATTAAAGAAAGATCAAGGGTTATTAACACCTATGGAGTGAAGAGATTAGCAGAAATCAAGTTGGTAATAAGCCATGCAGTCAGTTGACTCCCTCAGCTCCCCTTGAATAAAAATGTAGTTCCCCCTCTCAGGCACTTTGTTTTAAACTTTCAGTGGAGCAGGAATCAAAGATCACCCTGTGGGTCTGTTTTTGGAGTACTGTCTAAACTTGTTGCACTAATTTTTGTGGCCGGGACCACACATAAGTTAGCTGGGCAGCCAGGGAACACTGGCTCTGTGTCCTGCATTGCTCTTTTTAAGTGTTCTTAGGTAAGGAGGGTTCTACTTTCTGTCCCAGCTGGGGAAGCCAAAGTTAAGGATCGAAATGACTATTTGGGTACTACCAGTTGGTCATATGCTGTTAATTCAGGTGAAAAAAGATGCAGATCTAGCTAAAAGGAAAAAAATGTATACTTCTACTTCTATGAAGTACAGGGGAAGCAAGGAAAAAGCAAATGCAGAGTTAAAATAAGCCAAAGGACTCCACTGTTTGCATTTTGGCCCTACAGCCTTAGTTTTGATGAGAACACGTTGGTCTTTTAAGACTAAATTGTCAAAGATCCATAAAAAATGTGTACAGTGAATCGCTCAGTATTAAGAACCAAAGTGTATTGGTTTGTCAGTTGCTTGCATTCTATGATTTGGAGGTAAAGGCAGGAATAACAATTTAACATAAAAGTATCTTATTGGAAAAGGGCCAGTGGGTGTATCTAAATATTCATTAATGTGTCATAATTACAGCACATCAAGTTTAGTACCTGTAATGACACGTTACTAACTTAATGCACTGTGATCGACACTACTGCGCATTAGCACAGATGAATGTTTTTTTGGTGGCATTAATAAGCATTAGACTAAATCTACTGAGTATTTATGCATTAGCACATATTTTGCCCACAACACTAATCTGCAGTAGAATTAATATTCTGCAAATTGTCTCATGTCGATACGTCTCGTGTGTACTAGGCCTAGCACCTGTGGAAGGGACAGAGCTTAAATTAATATACTCATTTCATTCTCCAAACGTAGATTTCATAGACGTTATGGCTTCATAATGTTTCAGTTTCCTGCCTATACAGCCATGAAGCGAAGCACTGGGCTCTGTGCAGCTCCACAGCTCTGCAGGAAGCCCTGCAGGCAGCCTAGCATCAGCCCAGGAAAGCAGGCTCTGCCCAAAAAAAGCAGTGAGTCCGATCTCCTCCCTCCCCACCAGAGCCTGCCTGCTTGCCTGAACTGCATGGGGGTCCAGTGCTTCCCTGTGTGTCTGCGGTGCCCCCGGGACCACCTGAGCCAAGAGTCTGCAGGCAGGTGCCACCTGGGATGGGGGGGAGGGGTGGGGGGCACACCACTGCCCCAGAGGGAAGTACCAGCCCTCCCCTCTCCACTGGAGAGGCAAGTAAGTTAGTGGGGTGTATACACGACATGGGGGTTTAATCAGCCCTAAATTGAAGTGGTGCTTTTTAAAACCCACCTCTTGAATTTATGCCCCCTGTTTCATCTACACACTATTGCTCTATTTTCTGGCATCTTTCAGGTGTGCAAGTATGCAAAGTATCTGCCAGCAGTGTGACATTGTAATAAGGTGTTGCTCTCAGAATCTGAGAGTGATTCTGCAAAAACTCAAAGCTTTGGTCTTTCTCCTATTTTAGTTGATTTTGTTCTTCTTCTTCCCATCTGCTCCTAAGGACAGAACTGAACTTTTTACCTATGCCTCTTAGTATTTTTTTTTTTCTCTTCACAACCTATAATTCACGTCATTCACTAGCTTTTGTTTTTCTTGTCTTTTTTAGTTTATATCTTGCCATGCAATGCCCATATACTGCTATTTACTAACTCAGAAATAATTAAGGACGCAGACAAACTGCAAAATATTGAAGTAGGTCCAGATTTGCATGCTTCAGTGTTCAAAGTTGTTTCAGTGCAGGGTTTTGGATGGATGCAAAAAACTGGCATGGATAGTTACAAAGATTAAATATAGTTTGGGGTTCAGATTTTGCAAGGCCCCATTTGGGTTTCTGATTTCAGAGTTTGGATCAACTTATCTCCAATAAACATAGATAATGCATCAGAGAGTAGAAAAAAAGAAGGAAGATCATTCAACCATATGCCAGCTGGTGAAACTTGAACAAATAGAGAATTCAAAGAAATAGGGCACATACAGGACATTTCTGGGACTTTGTCTATGATCATGTGGCTTAATCTAAGCCATGTGATCATAGATCATATTCTGTTTGTGCAGATGTTTGCTAGTTCCAGGAGCTGCTCTGGATTTGTGGTCTAAGGTGGGAAGCTGGTGGTCCATTAAGGGGTAGGGGAATTGGGGAGCTAAAAATAGCTCGGTCAACCTTGGCAGGGAAGGTGCAATCTTATGGCTGGGGTGAACAGTTGGGCTTTCCTAGTTGCAGGGCTGAATCCATACACATGTTCA
>NW_017728951.1:44825092-44837772 GCF_001723895.1 Crocodylus porosus | reverse complement strand
CTATGAAGTACAGGGGAAGCAAGGAAAAAGCAAATGCAGAGTTAAAATAAGCCAAAGGACTCCACTGTTTGCATTTTGGCCCTACAGCCTTAGTTTTGATGAGAACACGTTGGTCTTTTAAGACTAAATTGTCAAAGATCCATAAAAAATGTGTACAGTGAATCGCTCAGTATTAAGAACCAAAGTGTATTGGTTTGTCAGTTGCTTGCATTCTATGATTTGGAGGTAAAGGCAGGAATAACAATTTAACATAAAAGTATCTTATTGGAAAAGGGCCAGTGGGTGTATCTAAATATTCATTAATGTGTCATAATTACAGCACATCAAGTTTAGTACCTGTAATGACACGTTACTAACTTAATGCACTGTGATCGACACTACTGCGCATTAGCACAGATGAATGTTTTTTTGGTGGCATTAATAAGCATTAGACTAAATCTACTGAGTATTTATGCATTAGCACATATTTTGCCCACAACACTAATCTGCAGTAGAATTAATATTCTGCAAATTGTCTCATGTCGATACGTCTCGTGTGTACTAGGCCTAGCACCTGTGGAAGGGACAGAGCTTAAATTAATATACTCATTTCATTCTCCAAACGTAGATTTCATAGACGTTATGGCTTCATAATGTTTCAGTTTCCTGCCTATACAGCCATGAAGCGAAGCACTGGGCTCTGTGCAGCTCCACAGCTCTGCAGGAAGCCCTGCAGGCAGCCTAGCATCAGCCCAGGAAAGCAGGCTCTGCCCAAAAAAAGCAGTGAGTCCGATCTCCTCCCTCCCCACCAGAGCCTGCCTGCTTGCCTGAACTGCATGGGGGTCCAGTGCTTCCCTGTGTGTCTGCGGTGCCCCCGGGACCACCTGAGCCAAGAGTCTGCAGGCAGGTGCCACCTGGGATGGGGGGGAGGGGTGGGGGGCACACCACTGCCCCAGAGGGAAGTACCAGCCCTCCCCTCTCCACTGGAGAGGCAAGTAAGTTAGTGGGGTGTATACACGACATGGGGGTTTAATCAGCCCTAAATTGAAGTGGTGCTTTTTAAAACCCACCTCTTGAATTTATGCCCCCTGTTTCATCTACACACTATTGCTCTATTTTCTGGCATCTTTCAGGTGTGCAAGTATGCAAAGTATCTGCCAGCAGTGTGACATTGTAATAAGGTGTTGCTCTCAGAATCTGAGAGTGATTCTGCAAAAACTCAAAGCTTTGGTCTTTCTCCTATTTTAGTTGATTTTGTTCTTCTTCTTCCCATCTGCTCCTAAGGACAGAACTGAACTTTTTACCTATGCCTCTTAGTATTTTTTTTTTTCTCTTCACAACCTATAATTCACGTCATTCACTAGCTTTTGTTTTTCTTGTCTTTTTTAGTTTATATCTTGCCATGCAATGCCCATATACTGCTATTTACTAACTCAGAAATAATTAAGGACGCAGACAAACTGCAAAATATTGAAGTAGGTCCAGATTTGCATGCTTCAGTGTTCAAAGTTGTTTCAGTGCAGGGTTTTGGATGGATGCAAAAAACTGGCATGGATAGTTACAAAGATTAAATATAGTTTGGGGTTCAGATTTTGCAAGGCCCCATTTGGGTTTCTGATTTCAGAGTTTGGATCAACTTATCTCCAATAAACATAGATAATGCATCAGAGAGTAGAAAAAAAGAAGGAAGATCATTCAACCATATGCCAGCTGGTGAAACTTGAACAAATAGAGAATTCAAAGAAATAGGGCACATACAGGACATTTCTGGGACTTTGTCTATGATCATGTGGCTTAATCTAAGCCGTGTGATCATAGATCATATTCTGTTTGTGCAGATGTTTGCTAGTTCCAGGAGCTGCTCTGGATTTGTGGTCTAAGGTGGGAAGCTGGTGGTCCATTAAGGGGTAGGGGAATTGGGGAGCTAAAAATAGCTCGGTCAACCTTGGCAGGGAAGGTGCAATCTTATGGCTGGGGTGAACAGTTGGGCTTTCCTAGTTGCAGGGCTGAATCCATACACATGTTCAATTAGATTGGACATGGGTTAGTCTGATCTATGCAGTGCATTTCCTCAGGCAAACTAAGTTAGATTAGAGTGGCCATTTTTGGTCTAATCTAAACTCCCTCAATCATGTACAGTTTGGCATTTAGATCAACTGAATCCTAGTTAGGTTGATCTAAGTATAATGTCTACACATACCCATAATTTAGGATGTTCCCTGGACAATTATATTAACATATACGAAAGATGAAAACTAGATTATCTGTTAGTATATTATCTACTCAGTAAAACAAGTAAAGGTGTTTCTGAGTTTAATTGCTACAGAGAGCTTTTTCATTTCTCAAAAGGAAGCCATTTAGTCAGATATTTTCATAGTTTGGGGGCCCTCTTAATTAGTTTATTTTAATTAGCTTAAGCTGAGTTAGCTGTAAAATTTAAGCGAGTGTATCTTTCATCAGCACATTTTTACCAGCAGGTGAAAAACAAGACTACAGTTTTAATTGTAGAATTGTACTGAGTCAGTGAAGAAGAGCTATTGTGGTGGAATACCCAGAATATTCACTTGCTAAAATGTTAAATTTTGCTTGCTTTCTTTTTTAGAGTAATTTCCATAAAGAATTACCATCCGAAGATAAGAATTATCACTCAGATGCTGCAGTATCATAACAAGGTAATGAGAAGACCAATAGGGCTCTCTTTTCAGAGTTTTCTGTAACAACACAATCACTCACACCCAATTATTCCACCCAATTATTTCATGCCCTAATGCAAGGCATTTTTCTCTCTGAACAGGAACATCTTAGTAAGAGTTGTCATGCAATCCACTTACTAATTAACTCAACTGTATTTACATATGCAAGGGACCTTATCGAATTCCTAGGGTGTTTGTTTAACAGTTAGGGTCCTATTCTCAGAGGTGCTAAGAGGTGCTTTCATTGATTTAATTTGGATATATGAACATATAGTTTCCACAAATCAAACAACAACTTGAATCCCTAAAGCCATATATGATCCTGCTGGTGCCTCTACAGAGCTCTCCCATGTCATCAGGAGATACTGGCACAAATTTAGGAGAGATTGAACTGAGAGAGAGACAGAGAGCTGAACACTGAGAAGTCAGAACCACTTATACCTCACTATAGCAATGAGTAAGAAGGTGTAAGCCAGCTCAGGAGCAGCCTGGCTTTACAGAGCATGATTGCTACTGGCTGTGTTGTACTCTGCCCATATAACAATGAAGGACACTTTCAGTAAGGAACATTGGTCCACTTTCTTTTGTGAAGTAGAATAATGATGTTTCTATGCTTAAATGGCCTCAGAGGGACAATGTGCCGTTATAAGCCACCTCCGTTCGTTTCATATTTCTAAGGAAAAAATATGTTTATGAAAATCAAGAAATTGTGATTAAAAGTGATCATGAGGTTATAAGAAGGAGAAAAGTATGATGGATTCATTGTGTTAATGCGTGTACACATTTGTGTATGCTAAAGCGATGAAAATCCATTTGGGATTTTGCCTTTCAGGAAACTTCCTAAATTCAGCAAACTTTCTATCAGATTCTTTTGAGCTTTGAAAAAATGTATCTTTTCAATACTGTTTTCCAACAAAAAATGTACATGAGAGCAATGATTTATAGATGTACCCATCAGGTAGTTTCCAGACAATAATATTGAACAATATTAAAAGCTATATAAATGACCTGTCAAGCAGTGTCAAGAATGGAAGACTTTTCATAGGGCTAATACAACAGCCAGAATTTACAGTAAACCTGAAGTGCAAAGAAAACTTCAGAACATGCTGTTGCAAATGTAGTGGCCCCTACAGAGTGTCCAATCTAATTATCCATGATTAGAGTAGGGTCACTATAATATAAGGTCTTTAAGATGTGAGGAGTTTAAATTGAAAGGGGATTAAAGCATTTCCCCATATAGAAATTCTCTTGAAAACATATTATGGGGTGTAGCACTAATGATGATAAGACCTCTGTTGATCAATTGACTTACTGCAAGAAAAAGCAAGCCAGCACTAAAGGGGCAGACCATCTTCTTAGATACCCCATATGTTAGCAGAGAGTAGGATACATATTTGTGATTCCTTACTTTTGTTTCTTTCTTCAGGCTCATCTGCTAAATATCCCAAGCTGGAATTGGAAAGAAGGGGATGATGCAATATGTCTTGCTGAACTCAAGCTGGGTTTCATAGCCCAGAGCTGCCTGGCACCAGGTCTCTCAACAATGTTAGCCAACCTCTTCTCCATGAGGTCATTCATAAAGGTAATGCCTCGTCTCACTAAAACGTATTAGCCTAGGATTTAGTTTGTCTTGGGGTTGAGTAGAGAGCACAGTTTTAATATAAAACATATAGGGATATACTAACTGCTTTGGCAACACGTACACAAACACACACACACACACACACAGAGTCTGTAACAAATTGGGCAAAGGGCCAGGGTCTTTCATAATTATATTTTTATTTTTATTTGGCACATCTGTTGCTATTGTTCAAAGCACAATACATTTAATCTTTCTCTACTACCACCACTACTACTACTTCTTTCCTTTTTATTTTTTATTTTTTATTTTTTTAGGTAAACTACTTGTTTATCTATCAGGAAAGCCCCTGCTGTTAAAACCAAAATATGATTTACATACATATATATATATATATATATATCCCTTATGGTAACAAAGTGCCTAGAGAAAAAGAGTGATCAGCTCTTTCTTTTACATCAAGTGGCTAGTGGACCTCTCACTGTGAGAATAAATATGGACCATGTGTTTGTACTGAAGGCCAAACCTCCTACAACATCATTCATTTCTTTCTTTCTCCTCAGTCAAAGAGCCCCTCTGGTCTGATATGCCAAAGTTGCAGTGCAGTTGTTTCAAACCTTTGGGGGCAGCCATATCAGTTTACTAATATAAGATCTTACCTGCATCAAGCAGTTGTCTTGTATACTTGTATGTTTCAAGTATGTCAAGCAAATAGGTGGAGGAAGCTTATTATAGCAGGTGGAACAGTCAAAAGAATTGTGACAGCGTAGATGTACATACCAGCGTTGGGGAGCTTTTGGCATATAGCAATTTGATATTTATTCTGTTGTTGTGAAGAAGCAGCTGGGGGTTTTGAAACTGTTGCAAGAAATTTTTTGAGTCTTGGGAGCCTTCACTGATTCTGTGTATTGTGAGGAACCATATTAAATAAGTACATATGGCCAGAAAAATGAAAGGAAAATGAAGCAAACAAGAAACTAACAATCTTTCCTTTTAGTTCTGTTGTTGTTTTACTTGAGTCTCATGTGGTTTCCCCATTCTCATGTCAGTATTTGGCATCAGAACCAAGTGCTCTCAAAAACCACTTTTCCCAGGGCTAATTGACAAATCCAAGATTTATTATAGCACCTCGTTACAAATAGGTTATCTTCTGTCCCTGCTTTTGACCTCATGAACAAGGCTAAGCCTCTGTCCTTAATGTCAGTAATGAGTCTTGCTTTCTCTGGAAGGACCAGTATGCATGTATATCAGTAACAATTTTTTTTAGTGTCGGTAATGTTACATTTAAACAGATCTCACTGAGCAAAATAAGAAGAAATTCAACAGGTAAAAACAAGGATGAATGATGACTTGAAGAGTACTGCAAGAAAGGAGATTTGGGGTATATTTTAGAAAATATTGATAGGCCATGATTAAAAATTGCTTGTTTTAAAGTTAACTTTTCCCATTTATGAGCAGCTGTGGGTCATTTGCTGCTTAAGGTAACATCAACAGTTCCTTCTACCAACTTCTTGTTCCTTTTCCAGCCCTTTTCTCCTGACTGACTGACTGACCAACAGCTATAGGGCCAGCCTGGCAAGGCTCTGAGGGCATTTTCTGTGGTTTAGAGCAACATTTCTCAACCTTTTCTTGTACCAGAACCCATTTGTAAACATTGGTAGCTAGTCCCAACCCAGTAAATACTTTAAGTCGAAAACAGCCCTGTGGCCCAACTCTCAGTCCCCACAGTCCCCAGACCTGCTGGTTCCACTCACCCCCAACCCACTGCCCCCCCAGCCTGGGCAGTGAGACTCATTGCTGCCACTGCCTCTGCTGGAATTCCTGTGCCAGCCATACCACTGGCAGCATGAGGAGTAATGGATGGGGGTGGAATTGCACAGCCCTCACCTCCTCCCACCATCAGCTGCTTCAGCACCAAGCTGTGGCTCTACACTCCCATCATAGCCCAGCCGCTGCTGCTACACCGAGGGGAGCAGCATCAGTGGCTGGGCCATGGTGATGGGGTAGAGCCTCAGCCTGGCATATGAGCGGTTGGCATTCAGAGGAGGTGAGTGCAGCATGCCCCCACTGGGCTGTGGAAGCAGCTCCTGCCCATGCCAGTCTGGCCAGGCTGTGCCCCATGCCTGCTGACTTGCACAAATCGAGGGGGGCACATGCCCCCCCATCTCCCCAACACATTGCCTGTGCCCCCCCACCCTCCTGATTTGTTGTCTTTGTCTCCCCTGCTCCCACCCCATTAGACTTACCTGCAAGGAGCTCTGGGGAGCTGCAGGAGCTGCTTACCACACTTCCTGGCTGCCATGTGCCTGTGTGTGTTCATATATGCATGAGGTGCCCCCTATCTGATCACCTCCCTTCTGTTCCCCACAGCCCCAAGCAGCCCCTTGCAGGAACTCTTCCAGCCTGCAAAGGGAAATCCACAGGTTCCAACATTTTTCTCCTTTAAAGGAGAATCCATTTTTAAAATTTGTTGATCCATTTTTAAAGTTTGTTCATGACCCCTTCGTATATTCTTGTGACTCACTTTTGGGTTGTGACCCACGAGCTGACCCACTCCTTTGGTGATTTTCAAAATTCCTAAAATCACAGAACCCTTTCATATCACTTCTGCTGCTGCAGAACCCCTACCCCTTTCCGGAAGACTAATGTGGAGCCAGGTGACATGGCCCACCAGTAGCTGTATCCTGCCTCCCAGTCTGCTCCACCATTACTTCCAGTCTCTTTGCGGAACCCCTGCTGACCTATTGCAGAGCCCTGGGTTCCACAGAACACAATTTGAAAACCAGCAGTTTAGAGCATCCTTCCTGAGCTTCCATTGTCAAAGTGGCTGCTTACAGATATAAAAAAACCCAACCAGAATGGCGCTTTAGACTCCACACACTCCTGTGCCGAGCATTGCTTATGTGCAGAAGAGAGTGCATTAACTGGGCCCAGCCCACCCGATGCTTGTATAGATTGGGCACTTTACTGGGGCTTTCTTGGTGCTTTTATGTAATAGCTGATGCACAGGGATTCAATCAGCTCTTATATAAAAGCACCAAAAAACTGAAGCACCCAATCAATACAGACGCAGCAGAGCTGGGTTGAAGTAACATGCTGCTTCTGTCAGTAAAGTATGGATTTTGGGTTTTTTTTTTCTTTTTAACATCTGCAAGTAATAAGTTCAGGATGCTGAGCAGGTGCATCTAGGTGTACAGGATAAGCAAAGGAGAACCAGTGAATTGGATCTGAGGATATCCATGATGTTTTTGCTGTTGCCGTCATAGCTGATATAAAAATCATATTGTTCTGGGGACATTGTAATGAACGGCCAGATTATATTTTCTATTATTTGTGTGTTTTAGCCTTATTTCATTCAGGAGGCTGAGCTAGAGATCTTATGAGGTCCCTTCTAGCTTTGCTTTATTATGATCCTATTGTCCTAGGTTTAGGAGGACAAAGGGGCAAAGATAAAATCTTTGCGTGTTTTTCAGTAGATTATTCAGATACGGCAAAGCAGGGTTTTGAGTTTAAAATAAAATACGTTGCTGAGAAAAATATCCAGATATTGATTAGAATTAATTTCTGCTCCCTGTTTTCAAGAACAGTGGTAACAGTCTTGTGGTAAAATGGATGATATCAAGAATCACTCAGAATGCTCTATTTGTTAATATCTGAAACAAACACATAAGATTTGATGATAAAACCAATTATTGTACTGGATCAGTGCAAAGAAAACATCTACTGCATATTAATGGAAGTGGAATTTTCCCAAGAATCCACAATTTCATTTGCTCTATGGGCACGTATACATATTCATTAATGGGCTTTTGCTAATGCACATTAAATATAGCACCTCTATTGTGTGGTACTAGAAAAAGGCACATTATCTTATTTTAATGCGCATTAGTGAAAGCACACAGGTTTTTTGTGATGCTTGAACGTGCATTAAAATAGGCTACTGCACATTAAAGCACATGTAGACACACCTGACCAGTTGCTAAAAGTTGGAACCAGTACAATTCTAAGGATGTTTTCAATTCAAAATGAACTATGTTGATAGGGCTTATAAGGGACAGTTGTGCAAGAATGGAGAAATACATAAACTTCTAGCAGAGGTTCTTCTCTTTTTGCTCTAGAGAAGCACTTATTGTAACATTGAATTTAAGAATTGTCAGACTTTCATAAATTCCACAGGAAAACACTATGAGTGGACATATCTTAGAAAAGTGCCAGAAAATCTTACTTTCATATGAACTTTCATTTCTATCCAGGAGAACTTTTACAATCTTTTCTCCAATGCCTGATGAAGCGTGTTTGTGCCCGAAAGCTTGCAATTAAAGAAATTATTTTGCAAAATTCTTGTTGGTTTAATAAAACATATCATCTCTACTACAAGTCCTGATTGCCTTTTCCTCTAGACCAGTATGGGTACAACCTGGATACCTGAGAAAATCTTACTGTAACTTCTGTATTTTTTTTAAGTTTGAAGCATGTGTTACCCCTTTTTCCTAACATGATTAGAAAGTCATTTAATGTATAATAAATGTTTGGTCTGTCAAAAAAAAATGGACATGATTGATGGTGACACTACACACATTTAATTCATTATACCTTTCTTTGCTGCAAAAAAGATTTGTGTAAACTGTCTGCCCAGCATTAAAGGTAAAACAAACTAAAAAACCTCAAAATGTTATACTTGAGTCTAATATTTTCCTTTTGGTCATATCTATGTAATCTTATACAGAATCCTTTACTTTCTTTTGGCACCATACTGAACAAAGGGAAAGTTAATTTAAAAGGTTGCATAACTGTAACAGAAATCATCCCGGCACCTGGTGCCCCCTGGGGTCCGACTCACCTGTCAGGAATCGCTGGCCCTGCCTCACCTCGAGTTTCTTACCTGCCACACCTTTGATGTTACTATTTGTTTATTGAGGAGGCAGTCCCTGGGGAACACCTCTGGCTCCTTCAGCTGCTAGCTTTGTCCTTGCCACACTCACACTTGGTCTGTGTTTCCCTCAGGGTGTTGACTTTTTAAAGGAGCACCTCTTCAGGCCTCCAAGCACCTGTCAGGGCTTCAGCTGGCCTCCCTTGTTCAGGAGCATTAACCTACCTTTTTCTCTTGTCAAGCCCTCAATGCTGTAGACGTCAGCTCCCAAGCCTCAGCCTTGATTTGGTTGCAACCACTCCTGGACTTCTGTCTCACTATGCCAGCCTCAGCCATGCCAGGATAGGGTTTATCTCCAGTCCCTGATAATGAGGAATGCCTCTAGAGCACCCTACACAAGGCCGCCTCCTTCTCTGCAGCCACAACTCAGTCCTCTGGTTGGAAAACTCAGACACAAAACAAGAACCTGACCAGTCCTAACTCAAACATAAGCCCCTCTTGAACTCTAGTGTCCAAGCCCTGCTTCTCAGGCTACCTTGCTCAAGCCTACCAGGTACCTCTCTTGGGCTGTCTTGACTTCTCACTGCTGCCAGCTCTCTCTTGAAAGTTTCATATTCTCTACCCACACTGCCCCCTACGTGGTCAGGGACTGGGTTTATATGCTTAAGCCCAGCTGCCTTCTACTTATGTGATCTTGTCTTCTTCACCTATGGGCCAGGTACTGCTAATTCCACTATTAACAACCTGGCTGTTCCTAGTCCCTGGCTTGATTTACCTGTGCAGATATAGATTTACCTGTGCCACGTTTGTCCTCAGGTTTCCTGCACTCCCACACCTTCCTTGTAACAAGGGCAGAAGTACCTTGTTCTAGTAACATAGAATTGTATCAAGAAGGAACAAGGAAAAATTACATAGTAAAAAAGATTCAATAAAATAAGAAAAAGCTATACCTATAAAGTATATTGTAACAGCCCATCCTTTTTACGATATGGAATATTGCTACAATTATATTAAATAAATGAAATTATAAACCTGTTTGTTACTTACATAATTTAAGGGATAAATTGAAATGTTGTTCTGTAAAGCAATTATGGTTTGTGGTCTGGAATAGCACATATGTGCCAGAAGTCCACTATTACAAAAACATACAAAAAATAATTCAGTAGTAGAGCATAGAATTAAGGATGGGCCCCTCTATTCTTATGCAACCCCATGATGCCAGCTTGGATGTATGGTTTTCTTTAACAAAAGTTACAATTGGGCCCACTGATTTCAATAGGAATCTGCAGTCTTAAACCCAATTTTGCCACTTTGATCTCTTAGTGTAGGGACAGAAGTTACACATAAACTAGTTTAAGTGATTAGAAACTGTTTTAAACCTGTAACAGAACAGAAGCTTAATGCACATAAACCAGTTTCAAAATGCCTGAAACTGGTTTAAGATAAGCCTGGTTAAATGTAGTATTAGATGAAACTGATTTAGGTAAAACCAGTTTATGGAACTTGTGTCCCAGGCGCCTTCCTGGTTTAAGCTAAGTTAAAAGGGGACTGAGGGGGTAATCTGCCACCTTGACCCCTTAGCCCGGGAAGTCTGTTGCTTCCCAGGGGCCCACATCCTAGACATTGCGGAGAAGATCCTAAAGCTCCTCCAGCCCGCAGACCACTATCCCATGCTCCTTATTCATGTGGGCACCAATGACACAGCTTGGAGCGCTCCCAGGCACTACAGGGATTTGGGAGCAGGGATAAAGGGTCTGGGGGCACAGGTGGTGTTCTCTTTGATTCTTCAAGTCTTGGGATATGGGCAGAGGGAGAGGAGGATCCAGGTAGTGAACTAAAGACTGTGGCGCTGGTGTCATTGGGAAGGCTTTGGCTTCCATGAGCACAGCCCACTGTTTGGCGAGAGAGGCAGTGAGCTGCTGGGAAGAGATGGCCTCCACCTCTCTCCGCTGGGGAGGAGGCTCTTCTCAGCCAGACTGGCTGAACTGCTCCACCAGGCTTTAAACTAAGCCTGCCGGGTATGGGGGGACTACCGCCACTGCTGACCCGCTGAGCAACCCTTGCAATGCCAGCAGGCCAAGGTAGTTAAGGGAGCCCACCCCTGCCCTAGCCCTGGTACAATCTGTGGGCAAGGCAAGAGCCCCCAAGGGGACACTTGCCTGCCTGTACACAAATGCCAGGAGGTTGGGGAATAAGCAGGAGGAACTCATCCTCCTGCTTAATGCAAATAATTAAGTTGTCATAGGGATAATGGAGACCTGGTGGGACTCCACCCATGACTGGACCATGGCTATAGATGGCTATACCTTGTACAGGAGAGATCAAGTAGATAAAAGGGGTGGGGGTGTAGCTCTCTATGTTAAGGAAAGCTATGCATCCCTATAAGCTGATGTTGGTAACCAGGGTGGACAACCAGAGACTCTCTGGGTTAAAATCCGTGGGGAACATGATACATGGGACACAATGGTGGGAGTCAAGTACAGACCTCCCACCCAAAGTCAAGAGCTTGACCAGGAGTTCACCTGAGAACTGGCTGAGGCTGCATGCTCCAGGACCATGGTTGTCATGGGTGACTTCAGTTACCCAGACATCTTGTGGGAGGATCACTCAGCAAAATCTGAGCAGTCGCAAAGCTTCCTATCCTATAGATGTCCTCTACTTGACTCAAGAAGTCTATGGGCCAACAAGAGGTAAAGTGCTGCTTGACCTGGTACTGGCTAGTGGAGATGACCTAACTGGCGACCTAGTGATTGATGGGAAGCTGGGTGACAGCGACCATGAGCTGATCACCTTCACCATCCACCGTAAAGCTGGCAAGTCAGTCAGCAACACTTTAGTCTTTGACTTTGACAAACTCAGGAGGCTTGTCAGTGAGGCCCTAAGGGACCATGACCCCAGGAGAAGGGGAGTCCAGGAAGAGTGGTTGCTCCTCAAGGGAGCAATCCTCAACGCACAAACCAAATCTATTCCATCTTGGAGGAAAGGCAGCAAGAGGGCACAACAGTCCCCCTGGCTCTCAGGGATCTATCAGACCTCCTGAGGCTAAAAAGAAAAGCCTACAAAGGATGGAGGATGGGATTCACCTCCAAGGAGGAATATTCTGCACTGGTCCAGTCCTGCATTGAGCAAACCAGGAAAGCCAAGGCTAGAACTGAACTCCAACTAGCTTTGAATATCAACGACAATGAAAAGTCCTTTTTCAGATATGTGGGGAGCCAGAGGAAAAGCAAGGGCACCATTGGACCCCTGCTGAACCAGATGGGACAACTGACAACTGATGCCCAGGAAAAAGCCAACCTATTAAATGGGTACTTTGCATCGGTCTTGCATCAGTCCAATGGGATGCCCATGCATGCTACGGGACAGACAGGTCTGGGTGAGGGAGATCTCTTGCCCTCCATCAATGCTGACCTTGTAAAGGAACACCTTGAGAGGCTGGATACCTTCAAGTCAGTTGGCCCTGACAATCTACACCCTAAGGTAATCAAGGAACTGGCGAGCATCATAGCCCAGCCTCTGGCACAGATCTTTGAGAAGCAGGTGCTCTGGTATAGTGCCC
>NW_017728951.1:44822457-44824027 GCF_001723895.1 Crocodylus porosus | reverse complement strand
GTGGTTCAAGCACCTACATTGAACACCTTCAAGAGTAAATTGGATGCTTATCTTGCTGGGATCCTATGACCCCAGCTGACTTCCTGCCCTTCGGGAAGGGGGCTGGACTCAATGATCTTCCAAGGTCCCTTCCAGCCCTAATATCTATGAAATCTATGAAATCATAGTCCTCCAGCATCCCAGTACGCTTTTCAACCCTGGGCTGGGCTAAGCTATGCTGTCTGCTCCAGGGAGCAGGTCTGGCTCTGCCCCTCTCTTCCCTAGCTCTGGCTGACTGGGAAGGAGGTGAAGGACTGCAGGCACAGCAGCATCTGCCTGGCTTCCCCCTGCCCCACCCCCACTTGCTGCTTAAGCAAGGATCCTCCACTCCCTCCCTCCCTTCTCCTACAGCACAGGCCCCAGTTGCACAAACCCCAGCTGGCATCTGGTCACAGTGACACCACCCCCATGCTGGTTAATTCTGAAAGGTGTCTATGTGTGTGCATCTCCAGATGCATGCACGTCCCACAAACAGTCCTCCCCTTCCTGGCCCACTTTGCCTCAGAGTGCTAGCCATAACTCAGGGTCTAGCAACTCTCCTACCCCTTGAACAGTGAGCTGGTGGGGCTGGGGAAGCCTCGTGTGGACTGCTTCCCCCTCCCCGTCCAGGCACACCCTGGCTGTGGACTGTGCAGGCCAGGGTGGGGAGTTAAACCTCTCTGTAATGATAGCTTCTTGCTGGGACCTGGCCACCTGCACCCCTCACCCCTCAGCTCAGTACTGTAGAAGAGAAGGGAGGTCTTACTCCGGTGCCCCCCACCTTCTAGCCTGAGCCACTGCAGACAAGTGCCTGCATTTACTGAATCAAAAGTGAATGTCTATCTACTTGCAAATTGGTTCAATATGTGCAGGTTAGACTAACCTGCAAAGATTGAATCAATTCAGACTCAGGCTCTTTGAATGTCTGTCCCTAGTCTTGGTTTCTGGCTACTATTCTTGATCCAAAGAAGAATTCTGGGCAGCCTCAAGACTCTTCTGAGTTATGTTAGAGCAAGAGCTTCCTAGGAGCTCTTTCAGCAGCTGTTTTTCACCATAGCACTTTGGCAGCAGCCACTTTTTCCATACATGTACTGTATGCTGGACATGGTCCAGGATAGATAAGGTAGAACCAGCGTAACCTTCTCAGAATTTTGCCTGCACCAGGTAACTTTCTGGTTATATTTTTACCACTAGAACCACCAAAGCCAGTGCAGTTTTATTAGTATGTCCAGCCCCAGCCCCCAGATGAATGGAGATAAGGAAATGTTACTGGAGTTGTCCTGCTAGAATTTTCTTGACAATTTTTGGAATGAATGAATGGACTCTTGTAATCTTTATGGCATTATTCAATAATGCTGTGTTGCATTATGGGGTGTTCCAGGCCATCTACCTTATAAAACAGAATACCTAGATTTGATTCTTCTTAAGGAAGTGGCTTTACTTTATGGGCATAAAATCAGTTTCATAGATTTCATAGACATTAGGGCTGGAAGGGATCTCGGGAGATCATTGAGTCCGGCCCCCTGCCCAAAGGGCAGGAAGTCAGCTCCAG
>NW_017728951.1:44818284-44822446 GCF_001723895.1 Crocodylus porosus | reverse complement strand
TATATAGCTAGAAATTGCAGGAGGGAAAACTTAGAAATACCCTAAAAAATTACAAAACCACCTTGAGAAGCAGCATCTCCTATTGTGTGAGATTCATTGGGAGGGAGATATTTTAAATAAAATACATGAAGATTAACCTGTTCCTAATATTCCTGATCCAGGTTTTACTTTTTTATTTTGAGGAACAGAATGAACCTAATGTGTTTCCATGGCTATTGTGTGTACAGGCTTTAAAAGCAAAATAAGTTCAGAACTCTCTGTTCAACGAGAATTTGAAAATTGTGGTATATAGGACAGGAACAAGGACCATACATGCTCCCTGAGGACCAAGGGCCATATGCACTTCCTCATTGTTTTGTCTAGTTCTGATGATCCATGATGTAAATCCAAACTTGCCCTTTTACAAGCACATTGTTATTAAACATTTTAACTCCTGCTAAAGCCCTGCTTTGCAAAATTGGTTTAAAGATGAAAAATCTCTATGGGCCTCTTCTCCTTTTAGTTTCATTAAAGCCAGTAAACAAAGGGGGAAGTGAGTGTCTTAGAATTTCAGTAAGCTATCTACTGTTTAAAATAGTGGAAAACTCCATAAATGTATGCATAGATTGTTTCCATGTAGCATGACAAAAGCCCATATATCTCATCCTGTCTAACATTGTGGCTAATCATGATTTGAATATTTAATGTTTGATATTACAGGCTCACTTTCTCTTTTTACATCTGATTTTGGAAATAGATTCCAACCTCTAACACTGGTAGGAATATTTGGCTGATACTATAGAATTACATTGCTAATGGTATCTGTTACCTCTGATTTAGAGAGACAAACACAGTTGGGTTAAAAGGTGATGAGTATTGTACTATACGTAGTATTAAGCAGTTCACTTATAGGATTCTTATAGTGAATATAAGTTTTAGCTCAAAGTATGTCATCTATTTTCAGCAAATAAGTTATCTATCTGAAGTTGATATCCATGCTTTAGGTATAATACAACCATATGGCTACACACAACAGCTTTGGTAGAATGAAGGGAATTATGATAGATTTATGGAATGTACAAAACACGTCTCCTCAGCTGTTTGTATTTACTAACGGGATGGGGGCAGGGAGTGCTTTGATTACTTGATGTACTTGAAATGACATATGCTAAAAGAGCAAGCTGATTGGAGCTGGAGACGGTCATATACATGAAGAAGCTATCTTCCAGACAATAACAGCCCATCTTTTTGTAGCAGGTAAAGGCCTGATTCTGGGAATGTGAAGCATCACTTGAGTACCAGTTGTTACATACATAAAAAAATGCATATAGTAAAAATATATATGCTGTTTTTAAAAGGCATTCAATGTTCTTTTCCATATATAGAAGTTTCAGTTTTCAGGTACTCTTTAAGCCTTTCAACATCTATGACCCTTATTGCTTCACCTTAATTTAAAACACTTAATATAATTAAAATGTTTTGTAATTATTCCTAGTAAATGAAGGTGTCTTTCAACATCTCTTCCAGGGCAAACATATGACAACAGATTTAAAAAAAACATATTTTTCCCTTTCAAAACAACTGTATTGCTTTTCAGCAGTGTTATTGTGTTGCACTTTGTCCCTAGTGTAAGGTAGACTGAGCCATGCATGCCACAGATATTACAGCTGATTTCATTGTGCTGGCTCATGTCTGTAAAGGAA
Source organism: Crocodylus porosus (assembly GCF_001723895.1). Lineage (NCBI taxonomy): Eukaryota > Metazoa > Chordata > Crocodylia > Crocodylidae > Crocodylus > Crocodylus porosus. The sequence continues at coordinate 44,820,764 of NW_017728951.1, read as the reverse complement.
TCTCAGTATAGAAGCACCCCTAATATTTTTGAGAACATACATCTTTTTAGTTAAATGCAAAATACAGTACAAATCCCCAGGTCAAATAACTCCTCATCCCTTTCCTTGAAATTCCCTGATATTATGGAAGCTATTATGTAACATAATAGCTTGTTCAGATATGCTCAGGCATGTTCAGGTATACTTGAACTCTTCCATGTAATTATTTATGTCATTATAGTGAGAAGTAAGTACTATGAACAAGACAGATCAGTTGGATCTGGGGAGCAAGTGATAATTGCACTGTTGCAGTATAGGGCTGGGTGCATTGAGAGTTTTCTTTTTGACAATATTAATGGTCGTCCTTGTGAGACCTACATTATTTTTCATCCCTGTGTCACAATTTATCACTTGTAAATGACAGCATTATGTAAATATGTTTGATAATATCAACACTCTATCTGCATTTAGATAGAGGGGGAGGTAGTTACATTGCTATTTATTTAAAACATGATTTGGATGAAAATTAAACATTTTCTCTTGTGCTATTCTATGTCACTTTTCAGCTATGCTCCAGATGGGCTATTGCATCAATGGATAATTTGAATGGAAAGCTGAGTTGTCATGTAAAAGACGGTCTGGTAACTAAAATGCCAGACTGGAATTCAGGAGATTTGGGTTCAATTCCCATTTATGCAACCAACCTGCATGAATGTATGCATGTTAATTAATTTATTTATCTCTTTTTAAGAGTGATTTTCCTTTTAGAAGTCTTTGTTTATCTTTCTGCATAAGTTGTATATTTTTGCAGCAGAAGTTAACTCTCACTCTTTACACTAACAGAACCCAGAACAACAGGGGATGGATTTCAGTTGGTTATTGAGGAACTTGTATGCTGTAGATCATAAGGAATGGTCTGTTGTCATGGTTTAGGACTGTGCCCTACACATGATTAAAAGAGGGACTACAGATTTAAAGTCAGAGTGAAAGCTCAATTTGAGCATTTTTACCAGTTGTGTTTAATGTGAATACCACTGTTAGTCCATGGACAGAGCAACCATTGGAGTTTAAATGCACAAAAGATATCCTCTTCAGCTGAGATATCTACTTTCAGGTATTGATTATTGTCTGCGTAATCTCTAAATTGCTAAAAGTTATACTTCTAGCATATCTTAAAGATACTAAGAGCATCTTTAAGAAGTACTAAGCTGAGTGATACATAATCTGAATAAGGATGTGATCCTAAAAGCACAAGGAAAGTCCGTTCCAGACCATAGACAAGGTAACAAAAAGTATGGGAGACCTTCTGGGCTCAGTAGGGGCCTCATGAATCTAAAAAGAGAAGTTTATAAGGTTTGAATGTCGGGAACTGCCACTAATGAGAATTATGCAGCAGTGACCCACACCTGTAGGGAGCGGACCAGAAAATCCAAGGCTGAAACCTAACTGGAACTGGCTACAGGAATCAAGGACAGTAAAAAGTACTTCTTCAAATACCTGGGAAGTCAGAAAAAACCACAGAGGGCAACATCAGACCCTTGATGAACCAAACAGGGCAGCTGACAACTGACACCCAGGAAAAGGCTAAACTCAACAATTACTTTCTGTTGGCTTTCCACTGGCCCAAAGGGATCACCCTGCCTGACAAGACTTAGGACTACCAGGGACTATCATTTGCCTATAGTTGGCAAAGATCTTGTGAGGGAACACCTTGAGAAGCTGGACATCCACAAGTCAGTTGGCCCGGATGGAATGCACCCAAGAATCTTAAAAGAGTTAGCTGACATGACCAATGGTGAGAATATCTGAGAACTCCTAGCACTCGAGAGAGGTTCATGAAGATTGGAAAAGGGCCAATGTGGTGCCTATCTTCAAGAAAGGAAGGAAGGAAGATCCAGGAAATTACAGGCCAATCAGTTTGACCTCAATCCATGGAAAGATCTTGGAAAAAATCATCAAAGAAACCATCAACAACAGGCTAACGGAAGGCAGCATTCTGAGAGATAAGTCACATGGCTTTGTTGCGGGTAGGTCTTGCCTGAACAACCTCATTTCCTTCTATGACAAATGAGAAGTTGATATATATTTAGATTTCAAAGAAGCCTTTGACTTGGTCTTCCATGATGTCCTATAGTAGAATTGGGGAATGGCATCCTTAATAATTTTACAGTCTGATGGCTAGGCAACTGTCTGTGTGGTCGAACCCAGAGAGTAATAGTCCCTGGACCAAGTCAACATGGCACATGGTGACCAGTGGTATCCCCCAGGGCTCTGTCCCTGAACCAGTACTCTTTAATATATTCATAATTATCTGGATTTGGGTGTCAGAAGCATACTGGCTAAGTTTGCAGACAACACCAAATTATGGGGAAGTGTGGTCATGCTAGAGGATAGGTTGGCAATTCAGGTCAACCTGGACATGGTTGCAAGGTAGGCAGATCAAACCTGATGACATTCAACATGGAGAAATGCAAGGTGTTCCACCTCAGGAGCAAACACTC
>NW_017728951.1:44799799-44818184 GCF_001723895.1 Crocodylus porosus | reverse complement strand
TAAAACTCTGGCTTGCATCTACCAATGCATCTCAAGCAAGACCCAAGAAGTCATCTTCCCACTTACTCAGCCTTGGTGAGGCTGCAGCTGGAGTATAGCATGCAATTCTGGGCTCCACAGTTTAGAAAGGATGTGGAGAAGCTTGAGAGAGTCCAGAGAGTCAAACACATGATTAGAGTTCAGGAGAACAGGCCTTATGAGGAGAGGCTGAGAGGCATGGGACTTTTCATCCTGGAGAAGCGAAGGCTCAGGGGTGACTTGGTGGCAGCCTATAAGTATATAAGAGATGTGCAACAGGAACTGGCGTCTGTGGGCATCCCAAGGAAGACAAGGTCTAACCGTCACAAACTGCTGGAAGACCATTTTAAACTGGACATAAGGAAAAACTTCTTATTTACTATCTGAGACTCCAGATTCTGGAATAGACTCTCCCAGAACTGGTGCAAGCACTTACTCTGGATACCTTTAAGATTGGACCCGCTGATCTCACAAGGTCTCTTCCAGCCCTAATGTCTATAAAGTCTATGAATGTATCCCTCTTATAAGGTCTTTCATAGATTGCATTGTGGTTAATGCTTACAAAATGTCCCCCGCAGTCTCACTATTTTGGTTTTGTTTAAATGGCTAATGTCACAATACATTTTGGACATAATGACAGAAAAGAATATGACCTAACCCTAGATGGTATACAAGTCACTGATCAGTCCCAGGAAACTTATGCAGTCATTTCTGCAGTTTCAAATCTTTAACAGTACACACAGAAATCAAGACACAATAGTCTTTGGTATGCAAGTTGCCACATCTTCTACATCATTCAAAGAGTTAAACATCTCTAACAGGGTGTGTGTACATGAGATGCTTTAATGTACATTAGACTAATCTAATATGTGGTTAAGTGCCACCATCTCTACAAGTTTGCAGCAATTACTGTGCAGTAGATTAGTCTAACATGCCATTTTCTAGTACCTGTAGTTACAGATACTAGAAGTTGGCTCATTAAACCAATGAAACTAATGTGCCAAAGTGCACTTGTAGATGCTGACCAGGAGCAAGTTGCTCTTGGTCAGCCTTAGCAGTAGGGGGCTACGGAGGGCAGGGAGAACTGTCCCAGCTCCACGGGACACTGCCTTGCAGCCACATGGACACTGGGACCCTGCTCTAACCCTTGCAGCAGTCTGGATGTGCTGGTATTACTTGCTGCAGAGCTCCAAGGATGTGACCCAATCTCCACATGGCTGGGAGGCAGCTGTCTGGCAGCTGGAACAGATCTCCCTTGCTCTGTGGAGATTGGGACCAGCCTCCGTGTCCCCTGCCAGCCCCAGACTGGCACCTGGAGAGCCTGGAGCTCCCCTTGGCTGCTGCAGGGTGGGCAGAGCAGAGCAAGAGCCACCCTCAGACTGAACTGCTCCGGTCGGGAGAAAAATTGATTTTGACAGGTGCAGTTTCAAATGGCCCACAGTTTAATATGCCTGAATTTTCTGCACAGAAAATTCAGGCACATTAATTACACACGTAGATACACCCACAGGGTGTGACTAGCAAGAGAGAAGCTAGCCACTGCACGTTTTGCATTCGGTATTAAAGTTTTATCTTTGAACATGCCTCATTTTTCTGGTTGTGTGTTTTATTGTTGCTAGAAACTTTTTGGGAAAAAGATTTGTTAATTCTTAGGCTTTCAAATTCTTAGAAAATGAGTAAATATGCTGGTATTGGTCCCATGAGAATCCCAACAAAAAAAGCAAAACAAAAATCAAAGACAGCTTGACTGCCAGTGAAGATTGCTCACAGCTTCCCAACTAACCTTTCTTTCGAGTACTTCTGTTGGGAAATCAGTTTAGTTTCTTTAACAAAGACCAAGTTAGCTCATCTGAAAATGCAGGCAAGAATAAACTACATCTGTTTGACTTGATCTAAATTTAGATGATTAGTGACATTAGCAACTAATTCTATCAATTCATAGTTTCATAGTAGGTAAGGTCAGAAGGGACCTGAGCAGATCATTAAGTCCAACCCCCTGCCGTGGGCAGGAAAGAGTACTGGGGTCAAACAACCCCGGCTAGGCGTCTATCTAGCCTCTTTTTGAAGACCCCCAGGGTAGGAGTGAGCACTACTTCCCTCGGAAGTTGGTTCCAGAAACTAGCCGCTCTGAAAGTGAAGTAGCACCTCCTTATATCTAGCCTGTATCTACTCTCCGTCAACTTATGGCCATTATTCCTTGTTACTCCCAGTAGTGCTCGGGGGAACAGGGACTCCCCCAATGCCTGCTGGTACCCCTTCGTCAGTTTATAGACAGCCACCAGATCCCCTCTCAGCCTTCTCTTGTGGAGGCTGAACAGGTTCAGGTCCCAGAGCCTCCCCTGGTAGGGCCTGCCCTGCTGCCCCCTAATCATGCGAGTGGCCCTCCTCTAGACCCTCTCCATGTTGTCCACATCCCTCCTGAAGTGCAGCACCCAGAACTGTATGTAGTACTCCAACTGCAGCCTGGCCAATGTTACATAGAGGGGGAGGATCACCTCCTTGGACCTGCTCGTGATGCATCTATGGATGCATGACAAGGTGTGGTTAACCTTCCTGACCGCGTCCCCACATTGTCGGCCCATGTTCACCTTAGCATAGGTGAACGAAATCAAGTATCTTCTTCATTTTTTGAGAGCACCACAAGATATAGTTTGCTGGATAAAACTATTGGGAGTCTAATTATATCTAACCCTAAAGTGTATACGGGTTGATTATGGTCTGGCTGTGGAACACTGCAAAGCTTTCTCCACCTCTCCTGAACAAAGACCAGGGAAGATTATGGCACAGAAGAGGAGGTCTCTTTTGAGGATACATCCTCAACATTATCTTTTAGGAGTTTCAAAAGTGTGAGGTTTTTTTTGCAGGCTGGTGAAACATGGGGATTGGTGCCATGATATTTCACCTCTCCTATTTTTTTTCCAAGCCCAGTCCTGGGTTATTTTCTCCCTGCAGATGGCTGTAGGTCCTACTTGCAAGGTCTGCTATTGTAATCTGCTCTTGTGTGAGCCAGGCGAAGGAAGGGAACACAGCTTGACTCATGGAATTCAATAGCAAATTTTGTCCCTGCTATAAAATTATACAGTTGATTTTAAAATCCCATAGAAATCTGATCACTCTTAATCAATCTCTGTATGGACTCCTTTTTCTAAAGGAGAAAGGAAAGCTGGATGGGAATCACTGAGCCTGTTTTGCTGAACTCTAGTGTTTGATGACACCCTTTCACTCACCTCCCCAAAATGTACAAGAGGTGATATAAAAAAGATTGCTTTATATGTATAGTAACTGAGCTAGATGGAAACCCCAGAGTACAATATTTACTTAATCATTGCTGAATCTGCCTCCATGGATGTAGTAATTGCCTATTGCCTCTGATAATCAATTTATTCAGCAAAAGCTAGAGTCCCCAAAATATGCCTAACTGTGTAGTATTATGGTTGCACAAGAGAACCTTCCTGACCTCCCTCAGAAAGTGCCTTACACATGGGTTTTTGAAATTTGGTTTCTTTTTCAAATAAAAACCAAAAGAAAGACATGGAACAAAAGCTGTCTATTTCTGCTGGTGAAATCAGGCCATGATACAAAAATAATATAACGAGTTAAATGAATAAGGACATGAAAGAAAGCAGGCAGGGCAGTGTGGCACCTTAGGTTAGATCCAGACGTGCAGGCATGTGCAGTTTGCAGCACAGCGAACCTCTTTGCTGTGCCACAAACTGCATGTGTTGCATGTTAAATATGTGTAGTATTGCCTATCAGCAGTGCTGAGACACATAGAGACAGGGGAGCAGCCAGCCGAGGGAGCTGCCCCCTCTCTAGTCTCGAGGCACACTGTACCTTGAGATGGGCGTCACATGTCTCAGTGTGGGGGCTCCAAAGTGGAGCTGTTGTGCTGAGGCAACAGAGACATGGGAGCAGCCAGCCCTCGGCTCCCTGTTCTCCTGTCTCAAGGCACACTGTGCCCCAGCCGGGCAGGGAGCCCTGGGCTGCCCACTCCCCCATCTCCATGTGCTGCTTCCCGGCTGGGTGGGGCACAGGATGCTTCAGCATGGGGGCTGCCTGCCAGCTCACTCCACACTAAGATACCTTGTGCCCCAGCCATCTCCCCACTGCAGCACATGGAGCAGCAAACCACATGAGCAGGGGCATGCACTGCAGTACCAAGGAGCGGCACAAATTTGTCCTGCTGCAAATGCACGTCCTTGCTCATGTGGATGCAGCCCTACATACTAACTCATTAAAAAAGAAATAAGCTTTAGTAGATGATGGTCTGCTTTGTCAGATGTAAGGGAGCAAGAGAAGTAAGAAAGAAACCAAAATATATGAAAAGTTAACAAAAATTGTTCTGCTTTGAAATACTTGCTTCTATTGGACTTAACACCATTGTGATCTGCTCTTAAATTTGGACCTTTGTTTGAATTCTTTTAGAATTTGTCCTGCCTAATGTTGGGTGGCATTTTAACATTAAATGGCACCTGAGACTGAAGCAACATCACCAGTCTCCATAAAAATGTTTTCCTGATGCGCTTAAGCTTCTTTGACATTTTCTGATGAATTTCTGGCAATTTTTATCAAGAAGGACACACACGGCATTATCTAAATGTTTAACTACTTCAACTGGCAACAGTCCACATAGATAACTATGAACAGGAGATTAAACCTAGGTCTACGTGTTTGATATCAGAAGTAAACTACCACATTTGGCTTCTTGGTGTCCCCTATACTTAATAAAGAAAGATTTATGATTCCTGCTGGAATGTGTTTGTTCAGCAAACAAGCAAAGGTTTACTGCTAAAACCTTTGCTCTGAAATGAAATCTATTATCTTTGGCTCAACTTTATTAGCTCATATTGTACAGAGATAGGAGATATAAGTATCCAAAATCTGCTGTCAGTAAAGCTAAAGTGGAATAGACCAGAACGGCGTTTGTAATAACTGGACACTGTCTTTAAAACAGGAGGGCAGAAGGGCAGATTATTTTTCTTTGTTTAAAAATCAAAGATATTTCCATCACTGGGAGTATACTAACATTTGCAGTGAAGCCGGACTTAAGAATTTATTATCCAGGTAAATAATTTCTACAGTTCCTTTTCATATAGTGGGATATTGACTGTTTACAGGGTACAGGCAAATGACCATGCTTATTCGCATCTTGGACTGATTTTAACTCTTTACTTATGTGGTGTTAGCCTCTGGGATTAATTTAAAGCTAATAAGAAAGATGGCCTCTATTATGCACAAATTAAAGGAAAGAACACTACATATATCCATACATGAGGCCAGGGGCAGCCAAGCTCTTATTTAACTTGTTATTTTAAATATTTTTAAAGAAAATAATAAAAGTGAACCAATAATTCATTGAACAGATGCAGATTTTCACACAAATTCAAATTCTGAACTAGAGAGTAAGCAAGACTCCAGATGACTTTAGCAAATTAATGTAGTCAGAATTACACTGAATTCAGAAAGAATCTTTTCCTTCTAGCATACTCTAAAAATAGAATTACTGATACAGATTAAAAGAAAAATTGCAGAAATGTGCCTGCTAGCTAGAGCTGTAAAATAAGAAAGTAGAGCAGGGTGGCACCTGAGCAATTGGTTCAGAGAGGCATGAGCTTCCATAGGCAACAACCTACTTCATCACATGCTGTTTCACATGCTGTTTGACACTATGTTGGCAGGAGTTCACATAGCAAAAGGTCCTTGGAACTAACTGAAACTTTCTTTAAGTCATCCAAGATAGCCATGAATCAAGTGAACATAGGAGGAGGAGGTTCATGATCCCATACCTAAAGTTGTTTGTTCTGCATATACAAGACAATATTATACAGTTTTATTAGACAAGACCTGTCTCAGGTTTTCACATCTCATGCTAGTATTTCAAGAACTTCTATCTAGATTCCTACAGTTTTTCATTTAATCAATCAACATTCTGATCTTTGTTTGAGACCCACAAAATATTTAATACACACATATTACTCTCACCACTCTGTGTGATGTTAGTGATTGTTATATAATCAAATCTGTAAAAAAATTAGCCACAGTGCATTATGTGGAGTCAATAACCTAGCCTGGTCAGTACAGAATCCCTTCTGTGACCCTTCAGAAGAGAAAGGCACTTGACTTTGTTTCTGCTGTCCCTCCATTTAATCCTCAAAATAACCAGGAAAATAGAGGTGGACTAGGGAATCACTGGTGGAGATGTCAGAACTCAACCTTTTCTTTTATCTGCCCCATGTAGAGCTTTTCCAATGCAGGCAAAGGAGATGTAAGAAAACAAGACAGAATGCAGAGCGTTTTTTAATTATTTTACAAACCTAAAACTGTTACTGCAAAAATGCCCTGAATCATTTTAGTTTAAAAATGTGGTCCTTTTACTATTATGATTTATCACAGATGGGGTATAGTGGCACAATGCTGTAGGGAAGCCATTGTCATACTGTTTATTACCTATAATGTATCTGCTTTGTCTATTAAAAAGATCTTGTGGGCTCCAGGGCTGCCAGCCAGCATCATTTACAATCCCTAAATAAATAAAAAGGGTTGCAAAAATTCAAAAGGACTTCTCTGTGTGTGGTGGAGGGTAACACAATGGAAATCCCTGTTAGAGTCCCACATGATTCAGGAATGGCGAAACAGTGTTTATGGAAGAAATTCTACTTGATTGTTTGCAGCCTACTTGTCAGGGATCGTGTTATCTGGACTGTCTCCACCATGCAAATTATACATTGCAGCTGTTTATTTCTCCAAAATAAAAGTAACTGGTTACCTGGCAGCTCATCAAGAAAAAATGATTGTTTTTAATTTTTACTTCTCTGGAATTCTTAGAATGTCTGTGTAATCCTTCTGTTCCATTAGTCCTTTTTGAAGGATTCAGTATAAGCAAAAAGCAAAAGAGGATTTCTGAATCCTGATTTAGTAGTAAGCTTTGAGGATAAAAGTGTAAATAGACATCAACTACAGTTAAAATCCAGGAAAAAATGGCTTGACAAATGAGAAAGTTCTAACTATCAGCATAGAATTTACTTTTATTTTTAATGTTACCTATGTCCAGTGAAAATAAAAATTAATTCATTTATCCTAACTTGAATTATTATGCCAGAAGACTTAGGTGTCTTTTTTCTTTATGTTCCACTTATAATCTGATCCAAAGCACTTTAGAATCAATAGAAAGTCTTTTAATGACTTAAATGATCCTTTGGATCCTTTCTTTATAGACAACGTTTGTATGAAGTTAAACAAATTAAGAAGTTTGGCATTATTTTGACCATATCCTTTCAATAAAGCCGTGTTGGACATGACAAAAAAAGTTGCTGCAGGAAGTACAGTTTGCACAGCATATGTTCTTATTCGTGTTGTGAAGACTTTGCTTAAGTAACATAGGCCTTTGCAATCACAAAACTTAACTATTGTTTCCTCTCTAAAAGGCTTTATCAGGGCTCTGCTTCACCTGCCTTTAATGAATAATACAACAATAAGGCCTCTGACAAATGTTCAATTTAAGGCACTGTGGGACTCAAGTGCCATCTCAAAAATTGTGCTTCCTGCCATGTCACACACGCAGGGCCAAATGTGCAATCTAGGGATCAGGGATTAGATCCCTATTGTACCTTACTTATCAGCAAAGGGGGAGCCCAGGATTATGATCCTGGGCTCTTCTTGTACCAGCAAGTTAAAACCCAGGTGCTGACAATCAGATGATTGTCAGCTGGAAAGGAGACTGAACTGGGATCTGAAATCAGGCCCAGTCAGGTTCCTAGCCCCAGCCTACAATCAGCTGATTGTCCAAACCTACCTGGGATTTTAACTAGCTCTGGGCACAGGGACCTTTAAAACATCATGTGCCATCCAGCTAGATGGCACACGGGGTTTTACTCAGCCCTGGCTCATGAGGGCTGCCACATCCTGATCCAGGGGTCCCTGTGTGGTGGGAACTTCAAAACTCAATGTGCCACTCAGCTGGGTGGCACACAGCGATACCAGGATCAGGCTGCTGGTACAGCTGTGTAACAGGCCCTGGGGCTGTCCCATGATGGATTCTGACATTCATCTGAGTGTCAGGATCTGTCATGGGCCAGCACCAAACAACCACATGTTCAATTTAAGACATGATACAAACAAGCCACAAAGTTGTCATGCAGTATATGTGGAATAAGCTCATGGCTCATTAACTGTGTTATCATGTCTTATATTGGCTTTAACGTGTGGTTGAGTTAATGTTTAAGGTGTGATTAACCCATTAATCACATCTGAAATGTAATGTGTCAGGGAGTCTGCTCCATAACACTGCGTAAGTCTGCTTCATAGACTGAGCAGTTGTGATAATGGCCCTCAGTTCTTTGTACTAGCTAACAAAAAAGTCAGCTTGATATTAAACTGGTCTTGCTGTATTGCAAAACCCTTAATGGGGAAGCTATATTAAAAATTTCCCCACAAAGTTTGGGGTGCATTGTGGAAGCATTCTGATATTATTTATCTTTCATAGATTTTACTTTTTTTTTGCCTTTTGTCAGCAGCTTAAGAAAACTTTGACTGAGATGATGCCAATGGTGTGGAATTTATCCGGTCATTTTTTTCCTCTCCTATCTTTTTCTCTGCTTCTTAAACAATCAGAAGGGGTAGCATTTTCAGAGTTCTCTTCAGCTGTAATCTTTATGGGACTCACTATAGGAGCTTTTTGTGAATAGGTGCTATTCACTTTTCACACACAAAACAAAAAGACAGTTCTTGGTTCGGAGAGTCTACAATTTTAGCATGTGATAAGATACAACAGATGGATACAGGCAATGTAAAGTGCAGCATGGGCAAAAGCATAAACGTGCTCACATAAATATAATAGGATATTTGCATGCTTGGCTGATTGATGGTAGGAGTTGATCTACATAGTATGAACATCAGCTATTGCAAGCAGAGGATGGAGCTTAGTTTATTCTGAAATGTTGCAGTTGTGCATCTTCACATGTATTAATGTGTTTTCCCTAATATTCTCTCTGATTTTAGGATCCAGATATGTTGTTTGGGGCAGGGAGACCCACCCTCAGACCAACCATGACCTTTCCATTTGATAATAGGCAAATTTGATACACAGTGATAACAAACAAAAAAAATACAATCAAACAATTCTATGTATCTACCGAATTCTAGGGCTGTCATCAGAGTTAAAGTACATCTGGCCAGGATGTAGTCTTCGCTCTGAGGCTGTCTCTTAGGTGTCAGATGTCAGCAGTCTGGAGGTGGGATGCCAAGAAACACAGTTCCCCTCCAGTGGGATGCATGAGACAGGCTGCTGGTATGCCTTCAGTCCATGGTGGACTCAGGGACCCTTCCCAGGGGTCAGGGATGGGGGCCTTTCCCAAGGAAAAGAAGGAGGAGGAACAGGAAGGAACAGAAAGGAAGAGAAGGAGGGATTTTGTTACTCTCAAGTCTCTGCTTTTGTATTCTCCTTCCCTCCTGATGACTCCTCCTTTGTGGCTATTTCTGGTTGGTTGTCTCTGTGTGGTGACATGTCCACATAGCCTTCCGGGCCTTCTCCTAATTCAGTCTGTTCCCCCAAAACTATGACTTAGGCCCCCCTACTGCTCTGGAGCCTTGTAGCTGGTGTCACTTATTTTGTGTTATGGAATGGTATGGTACCTATTCCCTTGGTTCCCAGGCTTAGTATCCTTGTTGTGTTAGACAGTCTGTCTGCCTTGAAGGCTGTGATCTTGTGTTATAGGATGCCCCCCTCAATTCTCAGGCTGAGTCCATCTATTGGCCTCGTCGTGTTAAACAGCCTGTCTGCTTCCAGGGTTATATGGAACTCTGCATGTGAAACTCAGGCTCTTACAAATCAATTAAGCCCTGCTGCCCTGCTGCATATATCTATATCTATAAGCCAGTTCCCAAGAAACAGACCTTCAAATTCTGTTTTCAAGCCAACACCTAAGTCCAATATGAGGTACTAAATAACTGCTTATTAGGCTGTGCTAATGCACAGTAGCACAAGCACATACTTTTTAGGTGATGCTTAATGCACAGTAGCCTATGCTACTGCTCATTAGTGTTTTAGCATTTTTTTATGCACCACTGTACAGCACAATAGAATAGCCTATTGCATATTAAAGTCCATGTGTAGACGCACCCAGTGGGTGCGTTCAGATGAGCATGTATGTGTTTCTTGCAGCATCTCAACCCTCTTTGAGAGAGTTTCATAGTTTCTAGGGTCGGAAGGGACCTGAGTAGATCATCTAGTCCAACCCCCTGCCATGGCAGGAAAGAGTACTGGGGTCAAACGACCTCTTAAAGACCCCCAGGGTAGGAGCCAGCACCACTTCTCTTGGAAGTTGGTTCCAGATCCTAGCTGCCCTGACCATGAAGTACTGCCTCCTGATATCTAGCCTAAATCTCTCCTCTTCCAGCTTGTGACCGTTATTCCTGGTCACTTCTGGCAGTGCTCGGGAGAACAGGGACTCCCCCAGTGCCTGCTGGTCCCCCCTGACTAGTTTGTAACAGACGACTAGATCCCCCCTCAGCCTTCTCTTGTGGAGGCTGAACAGGTTCAGGTCCCATAGCCTCTCCTCATAAGGCCTGCCCTGCTGCCCTGATATTGCGAGTGGCCCTCCTCTAGACTCTCTCCATGTTGTCCACATCGCTCTTGAAGTGCAGCACCCAGAACTGGACGCAGCCTGACCAGTGCTGTATAGAGGGGGAGGATCACCTCCTTGGACCTGCTTGAGATGCATCTGTGGATGCATGACAAGGTGCGGTTGGCCTTCCTGACTGCCTCTCCACACTGCCGGCCCATGTTCATTTTAGAATCAATGATGACTCCAAGATCCTTTTCCACCTCTGTAATGACAAGAATGGAGTTCCCAAGCCTGTAGGTATGGTGCCGGTTGTTCTTCCTCAGGTGCATCACTGCACTTTTCGGTGCTGAATCCCATCCTAGTCTCATCCACCCACCCTTGTAACCTGTCTAGGTCCAATTGTAACCTATTCCTCCCTTCTAGCCTGCCCACATTCCCCCACATCTTAGTGTCATCAGCAAATTTGAACAAGGTGCTTTTTACCCCCTCATCCAAGTTGCTGATGAAGATGTTGAACAGTGCAGGTCCGAGGACTGAGCCCTGTGGAACCCCATTGCCCACATCCCTCTAGGTCGAAAATGACCCATCCACTACCACTCTCTGGGTGTGGCCCTCCAGCCAGTTGGCAACCCAATTGACTGTGTAGGTGTCAACACCACAGTCCCCCAGTTTCTTAATGAGAACAGGGTGAGAGACAGTGTCAAAGGCCTTCTGAAAGTCCAAGAAGACTATGTTCACTGCTACCCCTGCATCTAATGATTTGGTGATCTGGTCATAAAAGGCCACCAGGTTGGTCTGACATGACCTGCCACTAATGAACCCGTGTTGGTTGCCCCTAAGCATGATCTCCCCTGCTGGCCCCTCGTGGATATGCGCCAGAATAATTTTCTCAAAAAGCTTGCCTAGGATCGAGGTAAGACTAACTGGCCTATAGTTTCCTGGGTCCTCCTTCTTTGCCTTTTTGAAGATGGGAACCACATTGGCCCTCCTCCAGTCCTCTGGCACCACACCAGAGCACCACGAGTGCTCGTAAAGCTGTGCCAGGTGTCGTGCAATGACCTCAGCCAATTCCCTTAGTACTTTAGGGTGGAGATCATCTGGCCAGCTGACCTGAATACATCCAATCCCTCCAGAAGTTCCCTAACTAGTTCCTCACTAACCCTTGGTGTAGGTGTGCCTCCCCTGGGGCCTGAGGGGGGCCCAGCGGGGGGGTGACTGTTTGGGTCCCTGCTTAGGAAAATGGAGGCAAAGAAATCGTTAAATAAGTTGGCTTTGTCATCTGGTGTGACAACCAAATTTCTTAATGTGTCCTGCAGGGGCCCCACATTACCCTGAACCTTCTTTTTACCCCCTATGTATTTAAAAAAGGACTTCTTATTGCCTTAATCCGGGAAGCTAGTCCCAGTTCCATCTCTGCCTTGGCCTTCCTGACTGCCCCCTACATCTCCGAGCAACTGCAGTATAGTCATCTGTGGTGATGGCCCCTCCTTTCCATTGGGTATATGCCTCCCTTTTAGCTAGGAGAGATTCCTGGATGCTTTTGGTGAGCTACAGGGACTTGTGTGCCCTCCTGCTCCCTTTGATCCGTGTTGGGATTACCTCCCTTTGGACTTGGTGGGTCTTCTTAAGGAGCGACCACTCTCCTTGGACACCTGGCTCCCCTCCCCTCTGGGACCTCAGTGCTTCCCTGACTATTCTCCTTAGCTCATTGAAGTCTGCCCTCCTGAAATCCAGGGGTGTTGCCTTGCTGCAGGCCTTTGCCACCTTGTGCTGGATGATGAATTCCAGCAGGTGATGATCACTGTTGCCCAGGTGGTCAAGCACCCGCAGCCCTCTCACCACGTTGTCTCCCATGGCCAGCACCAGGTCCAACAAAGCATCTCCCCTGGTGGGGCTGTGCACCTCCTGGGTTAGATGGAGGTCCTGCACTCTGGCTAAGAACCTACGTGAGCGGTCAGATCTGGCTGACTGCTCTTCCCAGCAGATGTCCAGGAAGTTCAGGTCCCCCATGACTACCACACCCTTAGACTTCACTACCTCCGTGAGCTGACCTAAGAATTCCTGGTCGAGCTCTTCCCGTTGGTTGGGAGGTCTGTAGTAGACCCCCACTGTTAAGTCTCTTTCCACTCGACTGCCTTGTACTCTAACCCAAAGCACTTTAGAGTGCCCTTCGTCTGATTCTTTGTTGCTGCAAGAGGAATGTGTAGGAACAAAAAAAAATCCCTAAGCTGCAAATTTGTAGCACAGGCACAAAATTAGATTCCTGAATATCCAGGGGTCAAACAATACCCCAGGGGGAAAAAGCAGGGCAACCGGAGGCTTGGTCCTCCACAGAGATGCTCTGGTAGCTAGCCAGAGCATCTCTATGGGCTGGCCCTCACCCTGGTGCTGAAGCACGCTGCCTGCCCATGTGGCCTGGATTACTATTGATACGCATTATTTCTCTAGAGTAAGGGCTTGGAAGCAGCAAAAGCAGGGAGAGGCACCCCAGTTTGCTCCCTGAAAGAATAGGACCATGTGAAAAAAGGCAGCTTCAGAAGCAGTATCAGATGAAGGTCATTCTGAGAACTAGAAACAGAGAGATGTCTGAAGGTGCTTTTTTTCTTGCTATTATCTAATGAAGGAAGGGAGGAGGCAGTAACAGCAAGAGAATGGGAGAGAAGGGTGTAAAGGGAAAGAATGAAATAGATGTGAGGTCAGGAGCAACTTATATTAAATTATGGAATTGTGTTCCCAGAGTAATGGTTGGAAAACCAGTGCTTGATATTTTAAAATCTTGACTAGAAAAAAAATGCTTCCAGCGTATTTTAGGTATGAATCCCAAAATGTCTAGTGGATTGAGTAGATGACCCAATAATTCTTTCTGTCTCCAACTGATATGACTTTTTGAGTCTATAGTGAGAGACTTCATTTAAGACCTGAATATCATACAAAACCTCTTGCTTTAATGCTCTTCTAAAACAGCTGTAGTTTGACTTGACAAGCAAAGATAAATTGTTGCCTCAGGATGCTTTCTCCTTTTGATTGATTGCTGAATGGCTGAAAAATTGATTCTGGCATTTTTCCCCAAGTCACTTGAGTCTTGTGCATTAATCTCTTTGCCTGAATAGCAACAAAGATGTTTTCATACTATGATAATGAATATATGTATATGTAAAGCAAAAATATCTGTTATAGCTTAAAGAAACCCAACTCTCTTTCAACAAACTATAATGCTTTTACTATAAAAAATACAGTCCTATACCATACCTATACCATATGCTGAAAAGACTTCACACAGTTTCAGAATTTTTGGCCAGACTTTAGTCAAGCTATTTTTGTGTTCTGCTGTAAAGAACATGGAGGTGTTACAGTTGCTTCTTATGCTGGGCATTCAAACACCTGGTTGAAGCAAAAAGAGGAGGAAGAGCATTCTGGAGCTAAGTTACCTTAAGCCTGATCATCTACTGGGTAAGGGATCTTACAAAAACAATATGTTAGCAATACAAATTAAACACAACTACCCCACCCACTGTATATGGAAGCTGAATATTTATGAATCAGCTCCTTGCAACTGCCCTTTCCATTGTGTTTAGTACAGCTCAGTTCAGTGAAGAATCAGTCTTTTCAGTATGTGTTCACTGACTCCCAAGAAAAACAAAGGTTTTGTGAACAGATTCTGAGATTTTAACAGGTAAAGGATTTAAGGGTATCCCACTAAAATCAGTGAGAGCCTTCCATCCATATTCTCTAGGTAGATTTGAAGCTTACAGCAAAAAAACTTTCCAAAAGTGCCTTTTCTTTTATCTCATACCAAATGTTTTCTACATTCACTTCATTAGTTGTTGCACCAGAAAATCTATCTCTTTTCAATCTTTATGCTATGTGATGAAGACTATAATAAGGATGCAAGTAGGGATGGATTTGATGTTTCCATATTAATATTTCATTGCAGAATGTAAGGATATCTTTCTCCCAGCAAGGTCTAAGTTTAAAAGGAATGGTTCCATGATCAGTAGCTTTAAAATGTACCTCCTCACAAAGGGCATAGTTTTTCTGCCTTTCATTTCTTGTGCAATTGTAGGTCCTCAAGTGGTGACAGTAACTTGTGATGTCAAAAATCAATATTTCATATATCTTTTCCCCTATCCTAATGTAACTGGCATGTTGTTTCAGTTAATTTTGTGTCACAATGTATTAATGTTCCTTAAAATTATCGTTTTGGTGCTGTGTCATAGGTATGATTCTTGCCTATACAAAAGGCTTTGTTTTTAATAACACAATTTGCTAATACAGTCAAAGGGCTACTATGAGAACATCCCATTGTAATTGAAACTTTTCAATGTTTTAATAAAATGTATTAGAAAACATATAAAAGCAGACATTTTGAAACTCCTGGCTAGGACTTAGACACACAAATATGAGGAAATAGAAAACCTGATACAAAAAAAGACCTAATCCTTTCCACCTCCTCTTTGGTTCCTATAGATCTGATTTTAGAGGTGACCTTTTCCTTTAAAATTATCACCAAAAATATATTAAGTGGAGACATGTTGAGGACTCTTGCCAATGACTTTTCCCTCTGCTTTGTGTGTACAAACCCCAGTCTGAAGAACAGCCAGTTTCCAAAGGGGCCAGATTATGGGATGTGTGCAACTGTGATTACAGTAGGACAGGAGAGTTTGAAGAGTTTGGATGGATGCCCCACCCCAACTACTGCAATAACAACTTTGCATATGGAATCAAAAATCATAATACTCCTGCAAATTTGGAGACTTTTTTGATGGTCATAGCCCATGGCACCTCTCTCTGTTTTTATAGCAGACTTGCCAAAAATTAAAGATTTTTATATGCAGTATCAAATTTTTCCCCACTGCTGAACCAGTGTTGTGGGTGCTGAAAAAGGAAAATGGAAGCAAATTGTGGCCAGTTCCTAAAATGTGCTGACATAGATTCAGTTTCATGAAGCAGAATTGTGATTTTTTCCCCCCCGTTATCTACTGCTGCAACCTCAGTTCAGTCTCTATTGTAATGTGCCTACGATCCTGTCAAAGCGTATCAAACTATAGAAATACTTAATTTTTATTTTTCATTGTCCATTTATTTGTTATACAACTTCAACGTCATTTATTGGAATTCCATGGAATCCTGTTCAACAGCATTATTAATTGATAACAAAATGGTTATGATACCCAATTCAATAAGTTAAAAACTGATTCATGTTTAATCAGGTAGTTATATTTTCACTGAAAGCGGTTCTTGCTACACCATTGGTGTTTATATTTTCTTTTCTTAGATTGAAGAGGATACATGGCAGAAATACTATTTGGAAGGAGTCTCAAATGAAATGTATACAGAATATCTATCTAGTGCCTTTGTGGGTCTGTCCTTCCCTGCAGTTTGTGAGTAAGTAGATATATCTATATATATGTGTGTGTGTGTGTGTGTGTGTGTGTGTGTATAAATAAACTGACATATAATCCTTGCCTCCTTTCAAGTGAAATCAAAGTTTTTCATAGAAGGCATCTCTGCTCTGCTGCCATTCCAGTATCATTGCTTCATCAGATGGGATCCAGTAAAATAAACATTAAAGCAATCACTGCATGGAAGTATTCCAAACATTTTAATGTCTGTTTTCCGAAGAGACTTGGAACTAAGTGAACATAAATGAAAGACTACATGCTAGGAGTGCTGAAAAAATGAATCAGCAATCCATTTAAAGAGAGTTATTTACTCATAACTGATGTCCTATTGTTTCTTCTAATGTTTCCCATTCTTTGCATGGTGTCTGTCAATGTCACCTCTTGGCTCTTACCCCATAGCAAGGAAATTATTCGTTTATCTAAGCAGATATAATGAAGTCATATATAGTGTAGGCAGACTGGCATACAGCACTTTATGGAATTACTTGCAAAACACTTTGAACATAAAAAAACTTCTGCCAAAGAAAATATGTTCAGTTCATTATGAGAGGGTGATATGAGTGACATTGTATGTATAGCCATAATTTAGTGCTTTATACAGTCTTATTAGGGGCTGAATAACCTTTTATTTGTCTGAGAAGTGCATGTGCACAATGCTGTAATGATAGCCATCCCTACCCCCAAACATTTTCATGATAGTTTAATCCCTCAAATATCTACATCTTCTATAGTTGTTTTTAGTTTTTGCTATAGTCATGTCAAGAGGCTCAAGCTGATCTTGAAACCCCGCTGTTCCAGGTACTACACAAATGCACAATAAGGAGTATTCCCAGCCCTTGTATTTTAAGTAGGTAAGACTACTTGAAGACAGTCAAAGGTGAAATGACTGGCCAAAGATCATGTTACAGCTTAGCGTGAAAGCTCTGAGTACATATTCAGGGATTCTGCCCCCCCGCCCAATGTCTTATCCATTACACAATGAAGCTTCTTAGGCCTAAATCTCTTATTGACTCTGTTTTGAGGCTCTTTCAGCTTCCTACTGTGGGCTAATATCACCATACGTAAGACAAAATATAGAAGTGGGGAAGAAAGAATAATAAACAGCAAAGTTGCTTCTAAACTAGTTTTTTTGAGCTTCTCTGTTTAAACAGATCCAAACTACAAGTGGGGACTACTCTGTTTAAGAAAGAAGTCCTAACATATCCTTGGCAACACCTTAACTGGTCTTGCTTCTTAAAAGGAAAAACTGCTCTGTATACTGCTCAGCAAAAAAGTCTAAGAAGTGCTTTACAATTCTCTAAACCACTGAATCATGCCTCGCCCACATTAAGCCAGTTCATGAAAAATCTCCCAGCAAAACCTGTTATCAAACACAGCCACATTTCCATATGGTGCCTAGAAAAATGTGATTGAGAATGTATTTAACATAAAGCTATCATTCATTTAACATGCTGATACAGCTGAGCTAGAATAATCAATAAAGAAGGACATTTAATGAGATTTAGGAACATCCCAAAACATTGGAGCTCTCCTCAAGCATTTGATTATCTGGAGGCTTAATTATCTGTGTTTTCTAGTTTAAATTAAAGAAAACGCTATAACTCAAACTTACCAGCAGTTTAATGATAACACTATTCAGTTCAGGTTAATTAAAGCACAGTGGTAATTAGAGTGTAGTGTTGTATATCATTGAGCTTGGCGCATAAGTATTTTCATTACAGTAAGAATTGACTATTCAATTTTAAGAAGACACAAAGGACACAAAATGTGCTTTAAACTAGTTTGTGAAGAGGAAGAAAGATTAATGGAAACTCTGGGTGTAATCAACTATCTGTAGATTTACAGACATTTAGAGCAATTTCTCCAATCACGTATGGAGCTAAAACTACATGCAGCAAATATTGCTGTAACTAGAGGTCATGTGCTCTTCTTGCAGGCTGTTGGTCTTGATTACTAGCTTGGCAGCTTTTAGACAAGCCAAGAAAATGATTCTGTATACCATTTAGTTCAGACAACTGGCAAGAGAAAGGTGTAGAAATAGCATTAAGTTCCATGGAGACTAGGAGTGTACCAATAGAGATTTTGGGGGCTGATACCAATGGCCAATATTTAAGGAGGCATATTGGCTGATACCAATCTGATTTCCGATACAGCTGTGTGCAGCTGGTAAGTCTGTTATGGTGGAAGGGGAGGGAGGAGGGAAGGGGCATGGAGGGGGGAAGATCAATGGCCCCTGTGGTGAGGGAGGGAGGGGGCAGGCACTGCCCAGGTGGGATGGGTGCAGGATGGAATCATAGCTTGTGGGGGGGTGGCTCCCATCACTGTACACAAGCTAGGACGGTATGGCTTGGGGGTGGGGCGTGTACCCCCAGATCTGTGCAGGGTGGGGCAGGGCAGGGCGGG
>NW_017728951.1:44788295-44799659 GCF_001723895.1 Crocodylus porosus | reverse complement strand
TCATGGCACTGGGAGGGGGGCTATGGAGGGGGCTGCAGCCACCCCAAATGTTGCTGTAGCTCTGCTCCCAGCACCGCCCCTGCCCACCCACTGCATGCTGCTGGGCTCTGCTTCTCGCAGCCTATGTGCTGCACGCATGCATGGGCATTTATCTGCCAAATTATTGGGCACTTCCGGCCTATTTCCGATACAGCCAATTTTCTTTATATCAGTACCAATCCGATATTGGACTGATGTATTGATGCACCTCTAATAGAGACAGGGGACTAAACATCTTAGAAGCATTACCAGACTTTTTCCTTGATTTGAAATGGGACCATGCAAGTGTTCAATTGAACCAGTAAAAGTTTAGTAGCTTAGTTTGAGCAGTTGGAAGGCCTACATTGTACAAGTGTTCAGGGGCTAGCTGTGTGTTCTGCAGATAGCTTGCACTGAAGAGAGCATCCAGGTAGGGAATCCCAGTGTACTTTGCTGGTTCTTTAGTCTGTCTTGAAACAGATGACACTACCTGAGGGCACAGATCCAAGGTCACCATGCCTTTCTCACAGCATTCTTCCCTCCCTCTTGGCTGTCAGACAGTGGATTCAGAGCGTGTCTGCTGTCTTCTTAAGCTGGGACTCTGACTGCTGAGGGGGAGCTTTGCCTGTGGTGCTCCTGGGACTGTGCTGCCACCACTGCAGCTAGAGATAGGGTCACGATCATAGATGTAGTTGCAATATGGATGCAGCAGCAACAGGAAGACAGAGAGGTGTATTTACCCAGTAGGTGGTCTGTATGAGAGATCTGGCTTTCTCTAAACAGCAACCTTAAGGAACTGCAGTTCAGGCAGGTGAGAAGGTCAGTGAGTCTCCTCTTGCTCTTTGTCTATTAGATACCCTCATGGAAAATATCCTAGATACGTGCACTATACTTTGCACTGCTTTTATTCCTCCTCCTTTAAGTCTGAGGCTACATGGGAAGTTGCATATGCCCATAAGCAAAATTCCTATGCTGTGAAAGTAGCTGTTCCTTGTTGTGGCCCAGAGAATCTAAAATATAATTTTAACAAAATTAGGGCCCTGGCCACAGTGCAGGGCTTTGCCCTTGGTGTTTGTGGAGTTGCATCCCAACCACCATTGTTGGACCTAGGATATTAGATTCATCCTTTGCATTCCCAGAGCATTGACAGGACCCCACCAGGAACAGAACCCCTTGACACAGACTAACCATACAGGTGGGGTAGGTTGGGGACCTCTGGGAAAGGAAAAGGCTGGGCAGAGAGACCAGTCCATGTTGGTGGGAGATCTGGCTGAAGAAATGGCATGGTGTTTGGGGTCTGTGTGAGGTCATGGGCCCTGGACAGCAGTGTGGAGCTTGAGGTCTGCAGGGCAGCCAGGGGACTCAGGGAATGACATGGTGTCTGCAGCCTATGGAATTCAGATCAGGGTGGGTGCTGTTGGGTCATTTCCTCCATCTGCACAGCTCTGGGACTGTAGAGAGGGCTGAACTTTCCCAACTCCTGGGCTGACAGGAAGGGGGTTTGTCTGTGCTTCAGCCAGAGCAGTGGAGTCTGGCACATGACAGACTGTTTCCCTGAACTAGGGGGGAGGGCAGAGTGCATGCTATGATATCACAGGACAGCATGGAAGTGTCTATCAATAGGGTAAGTGTACAAGCATTTATTTCTCCTGTAGAGTTCCTACCAGGGGAAATTTGCACCACTTTGGATGTGGCGGAAGTTTCTACTGGACCACGCACCAGTTTTTGTCCGGTAAAAAGTGTTTGAGCACACGTGTATACTTTCTACTAGTGGACCACAATTCCTCTAATAGAAATCCTTGTACACACCCTTAGAGGCAGTAACTATAGTGCAGGGCAGAAAGTTTGCCTGCTAAAAGAGAGGGGCAAGATTTTAGACAGGTATTGCCACATCGCTCTTATTCAGTCTAAGTAAGGACACGCAACACTGGGAAGATGCTGAGATTCAGAGGTGTAGGACATTTTTTCTTTTTTTTTTTTATTAAGGCTTTAATTTATCTCTTCATTGGTTTTCTCACATCCTAATTGCATACTGTTTGTGCTGCAGTTCTTGTTTGTCATGGTGATTCTATCAGTTCTTATTTTCATTACTAGGTTGAGGTGTTCAGAATATACACAGTAGTTACCATTAAAAAGACAAAATGTATCTATGGAATCTGTGTCTCCTTAGTGTACAAAATGACTACAGTGTCTAACACTGTGAAGGAGCAATCATTGTCTAATACCAAGTTGTTAAAGACAATCCACATAGCTACCTACTTGGTAGTACTTTACCTGTTGCTTGTTCAGCATCAGTGGCCATTTCTACATGAGACACTTGTATAAACAAGTACTAAATGACTGCATAGTAACCCAAGTTACTGTGCAGTAGTGCCAACAGACATCTTTTTTGTGATGCTGCTGCGCAATAGCATCGCATTGCAATTGTTGCCATGTGGTGCAACTGCAGAGTAGTATCAAGCTACTGCACAGTCAGCATCTTGTGTAGAGACGGCCAGTATTACTTTTGTTTCTGCATCACCAGCTTGGCTACTCTGTGATGAATACTCCTAATCAGTTGAATAGTAAAACTGCAGCTTCTAACAGAAACCATGTGCTTGATCAGTATGACCATTCCAGTCATATTAGCTAGAGAAAAAACTATGTAATGACAGGCTTATGCATAAGTTTAAGAATATATAAAGGACATGGAAACTTAATAATCAACATATGAAACTCCCTCTTTACTTACCTGCCTATCACATCTGTTTATGAAACTTGTATCTTAGTTAAATATGAAATAAAGAGTAACATTTCACTTTAGTTCTACCCTGGAATACATTACCTACATTTGCAAAGAAAGAGTTAGCTTTGATTCTTTGTGTTAGGGGTAGTGGCTTCTTTTTTTTCTGTTTGTAGAAGGCCAGTTGAGCTCAGTCCGGTTGTGGTCCATAGCTATTGTTGCAATACGCAAAAGTTAATATTACAATAACTCATATTCCTACAATATCATTGCCTACCATTAGCTATGTCTGCGGAAAACTCACACAGTGATACAAATATTTTCTGTCATTTCAAACTCTGTGAGTAACCTGCTCCATGCTTTTATAATCTGGGATAATATTGCAACTCAAAGTTACCGATCAAAAATGAATATGGAACCCTACCTTAGATTCAGGGGGCGGGGGGAGGGGGGGGTTATGGTAATTGTACTGATAGTTAAGGCACCCAGTTTGGCTGTTATTCTCACCATCTACTGAGTGACAGTATCTGAAAATCAGTGCTTCCAGAAGCAAATTTCTTTTCTTACCTGCTTACCACCTCACCTCACCCTTGTCAATTACTGCTGGTTTAACTGAACAGTTAAAACTCACAGCAAGCCATGAACTCATTTGAATATGACCCGCAAACTGAGTTCATAAATGTGTAGTGCAATTTAATGGGTTTGCAAGGTCCTGCCCCTTCACAGCCAGACACTTTATTGATCACCAGGGATTACCTGTTTATCTTTAAATGGTATCCTGATAGCCTACCTCCACACTCATGGATTCTTTTTCAGTTTTTTTATTTGAAGACACTGTTGCTTTGGTTTGGAGGAGCTGATTTTTGTGGATCACTGTTCTTCCCCACTGTAAAATAGTGTTGTGTATTGTTTTTAATGGAAATGCATTCCAGTTTAATCCATAGACAAGCTCACTGATTCCACTGAGCTTTGGATCAGCTTATAAGACTTGGGTGTCTTGGTACTCTCTCTGAAAAAAAAATCTCTCCCCCCTGCCAGAAAGTGTTTTGATGCTTTGTAATATGTGATGGATACTTGTAATGCCTACACAGTAACTGTAAACCAGTACTCCTACCAAACCTGACCTCTCAGCCTATGCAAACATTGAATAGCCATTTTCTCTTTCCATTATTTTACCAAATTATACATGTCTCCATAATAATGGGAATATGTTGCCTGATCCCAAACCAGAAGATCTTTTTTAAGAAATTAAGAATAATGGCCTATATTGGATAGCCTTCACACTGAGCCTATTGGAATAAAATTTCTTGACATTAATATGATTTTTAACAATGGCACCATGAAAGGAGTAATAATTTGTTGATTATTACTAGAGTCATCACAGAAATATTAAATAAAGTGCTAAACTATGTGAAGCATGTTTCTGTGCACACCCATTCAGCATTGTTTATGCACAAATATTTTGAACATTTTAAAATAATTTATCTCTGAAGCATGTGCTAGATCCTGATTCAGGCTGAGAGAATCTAAAGTTGTGTACTTTAGTAGTTTAACTGTAAGCCTGAGCAACATTTTCCCTACCCTGAATCTGGCAGTGGGTATTTTGTTCCACTCAGTCATTCATCACTTCCAATATATAAAAGCTAATTATGTTTCATTTTATTGGACAGAAGGGATTAGGACAGAAGACGTGCCTTTAAAATATGGGATCTCTGTGTCTCTCCGCAGCTGAGACTGTAGTTAAAATTCTAATTTGACTTAGAAATCCTAGTGCCCCCTTAGCTAAGACCTATGTAATAGATTATATTAAAGTCCTTAGGGGCCTGATTCACCTCTCATTTAGCTTGCTGTAATTCCGATGACTTCAGTAATTTTTCTCTTGAATTACACTGGCATGAGAATCAGGTCATAGGATATTTTCACAAATACAGCTATGTGCATATAGGCTCCATAGTTCATGGCTGTTCCACCTAAGAGTATGTCCTTCAGAATTTCTGTCCCTCACCACTTCTTAGGATTTATGCAACTTTATGTTTTACCACTTATCTTTACCAGTTTAATTACTTTATCTGTTTAATCTTAACTGATGTATACTTGTAAAAGAATTTTAGATATTCTGATAAATAGGATGCTAAATGATAAGTATTGGTGATGAATAAGTACTGATATTAAAGGGAAAATCCTCAGATGTTGGATTTATCTCATCAGACTACATGACACCAGAAGCTGTTTCACAACAGTTTTTGTGCTTGTTGGGCTTTGGCCACTGACTTGACACGTTAATTCACTCTGCCTCTGCCTCTGCCTTGTTCTGCCTATAAAATTTTTTCTTTTTCATCCAGTAGTGTAATTAGAGAGGGGAGAGGAGCTGTGTGACAGGATTGGTTTCCAAGGGCTGCCGGGGTGTCCTGCCGTGGCTGCCCCAATACTGTTAGGCCCTTGTTCCTGCTTCCTTGCCTGCCATGGGTTGTTGATGAAAGTAATGAGGGGAGGCTGGTGAACCTAGGTACATGCTCTTTCTCTCTTTCTGTTCCCAGTATTCATTCCCTCCAGCCCTTGAGGGCTACATTCATGGCCTCCTTCCACCCCTACAGCCATGCCCATGCTTTGCAGGTATTAGTCCATTGCCATTTGATCCCTTGTTAGGTCTTGGCTTTACTAACTTTAGCCTATGGGTTAATCTAGCTGTTGACTGATGGCCTAGGCAAACTGACTCTGGTCTAGACTTTCCAGTCTCTGCAGCCTCCAGTTGGCTGCTGGCTGCCTCGATCATCCTGTCCAGGCTTGGGTTCAGGCTCCTACTCCCTCAGCTTCAGCTGGGCTGTGCCTCCAGCCCCTGGGCCACTTGGCTGTAACTTGCTCTTAGTCCAGCCTCCTCGGTGCCCTTGACCCAGGGCAAGGCTTTATCCCTGAGGCCACCACTTCTCCCCTTTCAGCCACACCAGGTCCACTGGTTATACACCAAACAAGTAAACATATAATAGCACAACCAAAACACATGTATACTGCCTTCACAAAGCTAGCATCCCACTAACTATAACCTACAGGGCTAAACTTATCTCACCCCTATGTGTAACATCATTTCCCTGGGCACTGCTTCCCCTCTGTCAGCTTCCCTGTGGGAACTCCTTTCCCTGCAGCTTGCAGGGCCTGACTGCCTGCTTGGTCTCAGGGACTGGGCTTATGTGCCCAGGAGTTCCACCTCCTTTCAATCACCTATCTTCACCCCACAGCCACACACCAGAGTTTTTAATCTCTAAATCAACGGGCAGCCAGTGATCCTGCCTCTGGCTCCCTTGGGGTGGGTTCCTTTTGCTTTGACTGGGCATTTCAGTCCCTGCTCTCCTTGCAAATGTTTCCTACAGTTCTCTCAGAGATGCCATCTGCCAAAGCACCCACCCTCCTGTGGACTGTTTTGTCACAGACTCCATTGTGCTGATTGAGTTTTCCTTCCCCTCCCTCATGTCCAAGTAACAGGGTTTGGGTCCCCTGTTACAGGCTGCGATGCCCTTCTTCCCCAGAATCTTTGTTGCATCTAGAGCAGCCCTGCCCCTTGGGCCATAAAAGCTAAGCTGGAGAACCTGCAGTGCTACCTGGCTGTAGGATCTGTGTGTTGTGTGTCTGGCCCCAAAAGCCAAGTGACATGCTTTTTGTTAATTATATTATGTGGTTGTTGCACAAGGCATGAAAGATGAAGGTTTGCCCATCCAGTGTTTTAATCATGTCAACAAGAGCAGGCAACAGGCTTGTGGAAGCCCTGTGCTCTCAGACCTAGAAGCTGATCAGAAACAGTCCTATGCAACCCAGCTATAGGAGCTGGGTGCGGGAATGTGGCAGGAGCAGCTGGGGTCTCTGAGTCAACGCGACAGATAAGACCCTCCTATGACCAGGTGGCATGGGGATGCTCCAGCTAGGCTTCTAGGGCCTGACAGCTTATGGTCTCTCAAGCTGAAGTCCTGCGGGGAGGGGCAGTGCTGCTTCAGATATGTGACAAAGGAGCACTTGCCTTCCGCCCCCAAGGTTTGCTTCGTGGCACTGAAATTAATAGGTACATCTCTGTTCTTTATATATACACCTCTGTTCTCACAGGAGAAAACCAGACCACATAATTTGGCTCACTCTTAAGTTATGTAGTCAATGACATGCTATACTGTATATCTCACATACAGAAGGACATAAAAAACTCCACCAACAAACTCATTTCATTTGCTGAAAATGCCACACAGTACACCCAGGGTTCCATCTTCAAGGTACTAAAAATTGGTATGATCCACTAGGTTAGCTAAACAGGTATTTCACGTTAAGCATGCAAATAGTCCTGTGAAGTCAGTGAGAATATTTAAATATTTTTGCAGTACCTGCTGCAGTGTTTTAGTGGATAAAGGCAAAGTACTCAGCTCCTGATAGGATTGAGTCCAAAATTAAATCATAAAATCTCAAACACAGAAATAGGTGACTAAAAAGTAGCTCTAATATTTTATTTTTCAGATAGCGTATATACAGTGTAATAATGTCCACTCTAATAGACAAGTCTTATGAAACTCAGTGTATTTTCAGATAGTCTCTATCCTGAATTTGAAAGCTATGTCTTCTATGTGATAGAAAGGAAAGTAATAGTCACCAGAACTAGTTTCACCCTCAGCACTATACATGCAAAGTACAATTTCAGGTGACAAAAATAACAGATCTGTGAAATAATTTTAAAATGATTTGCTGAATTTAAGATACTGTTGTGTATCTTCTCATGTACTACAGTTGTGTGTGCATATGTTAATATAAGGAAAAATGCAGTAAAATCTATGTGAATAGAATTTCTGGATAAAAATAAATTAGAGGACTCCTTCGTATTCTGAGGACAGTATATGTCCTTTGCTGAAAGCAGCCTGAAGAAAATGATTATGGCTTGAGGTCTGGCTTTGAAGAGGAAAAAAGTGTAAAGAATAAATATTTTCCACCCAATAGCATATTTATATAAAATACCTTTACTACACAAATTTTTTGTATAAATTAACGATTAACCAATATTATATCTTTATGTTCTGCTGCTAAGGTATTATGATGATATGTGCCATAATAGTAAAATAGATATATAAATAAGTACATATTTTGATAGTTTTGTGTACAATTAATACAGGAGGTACAAGTATCTAACTTACGTCAACAAGTAGCCTTTACCAGTCAAGAAATCTGATTTTTTTAAACTATTAATTAATACAAAATATCAAAAATCAATTTAACATTTTAAGATACAACCAGTCCCCTAAAATGTCTATAAAGACAAATATCTATTTTCCATCAACAGTGCTCCCTCAAGAAGTCTGATTTAATGACAAGAACAATTTATTTCTCTCTGGGTAGGTGGAAACAGTTGGGCTCAGCTTCTTAAGAGCCTTTGTTCATGAACATCTGTGTTGAAACTCGTGTAGTTAACAGATGATATTGGCAGTAAAAAAGTGATTAAGGCTTTCTATAATGTCATCTTCGATTTTTTTGTGGACCTCTACATAATAATTATGGGAGGGGGGAAGTGATCTGACTTGTTATTGTAGCACTTATGTTCAGAAGACTGCCAGTAGAAGCTCTTTTGTGACAAATGATATTATTCTGTTCTTTTCATTATTCTGCAAGCAGTGACATGCTTTTTGTTAATTATATTATGTGGTTGTTCGACAAAGCATGAAGGATGAAGGTTTGCCTATCCAGTGGTTTAATCATGTGAACAACAACAGGCAATAAAATATTTAGTTTTAGAGATTAAAAAATATTTTAACCATGCAAGTCAATTTGAAAATTAAATACTGGAATTATATATGATATTATATATGATATACCAGTGCTACTGCTTTATACTGATATACTGATATAATCTTTTCCCTGTTTGTGTTACTTTACAAAAGCCACTGTTACTGTCTCTATGATACAGTTAGGGAAACAGAAGCAGAAAGGTGAAGGGAATTTCCCATGTTCATTAGGGGTGTGCAAAATGGGCTCTAGTCAATTCAGATTAGGATTCAGCCTGAATCGGGGACAATGATTCACTTAGTTGATTTGGATCACTGTCTCTGATTCAATTCGGCTGAATCTGAATCTCAAGATTCGATGCTGATTCAGAGAATCAGCAATTTGGCCATAGACACAGTTTTAAATGTTTTTTCTACATACCTCAAGGTATCAGGGCAGATGGAGCATCCCACAGGAGCACAGGGGGCCCCCCTATATGCTTGGCGGCAAACCCAGAAGTGGACTAGAAGTACTTCCAGTCCACTTCCGGATCTGCCACCGAGCGTGCTGGGTAGCACCCCCATGACTCCTCGGCTCAGTGATTGGCCATGGGGGGGGAACCCAGGTGCCCCTCCAGACCAAGGAAGCACCACTCGCTGAGCCTAGGGAGCTTGGAGGGCCCCCCTGGTATGCTGCCCGGTGGACCCAGAAGTAGACTGGAAAAGCTTCTGGTTCCTTATGGGTCTGCTGTCAAGTGCTCTGGGAAGTCCCCCATGCTCCTGTGGGATGCTCGATTTGCTCCGGCATTGCAGCATTCATGAGGCACCTGGTACCTTGTGGTATGTGGAAAAAACATTTAAAGCTGTGTCTATGTCCAAATCGCCGAATCTCTCTGAATGGATTTAGAAGGTTGCGATTCGATTCAGAGAGATTAAAGGGTCTCCTGATTCAATTCAGATTTGGAGTTTCAGCCACTGAATCAAATCAGGGACCAAAGCTTCACAGAGCCCTAATGTTCACACACTGAGGCAGTGCTTGAGCAAAAATTAGATTTCCTAGAGTTCTTGGCTCTCATTCCTGTAGTTTGTAAATCACACCATTCTTTTTTCTGTTCTATGATGTTTGCACACTAAATGCCTATCACAATACAGAATCTCAGGCCACCCCGCTGTTAACATTATGCTGTGTTGAAAATGAATGTACAAGAAAGCTGCACTAAAGGTAGTGTGCTGATAGGGAGATGATTAGCTCCATGAATCTGATTCACACAGCCCTGATGTAAGTTACAGCCATTACTTTGGGGTTTCAGGTATAACTTATATTAGCAGGAAACTTAACACAGTTCAGTTCTGTGTAGCCTCCTTTGCAACTTCCCTGACCCTAGGTTTGGGGGGATCAGCAGATGCAAATTACATTCTCCAGTCTCTGTTGACTGTTGCATAGGCTTTCTGTGTCCTGATGCTTATATTTTGATAACAGTACATCACTAATATCAAGGCAAGGGTTTTCACATCACCACTTTAATTTTTTCCAGGAGGCTGGGCATTTTGTGCCTGAAATCTTTTATAACATATCACCCCAATATATAATTGATTCAATAAAAGGCATCACCAAAAATCCTTCTCTTTCATATATTTTCTGGACCAACATGTCCACAACAACACTCCAACACTCCAACTATTTCCAAGGATTTCAAGTGACCCCTACTTTGTCATTTCTTTCAAAATTTGCAACAGCAATTTATATTTTCCGTTAAGCAGCTCATGCAGTAGTCTCAGCCAGATATGTTCAAAAGATAGTCCTCAGTCCTTATTGTTCAGATAAATTCTAGGAAAATGTGACCCACTCCCCCACCATCTCTTTGTTGCTCTCTGTCTCTCTCATACACACATTAATGGAAGTCTATGGGTCTTACAGATAATTTCAGGTTCAAGGAAACTGTCAGCTGTACAACATATAAATGTACAAGTATAGTGTACGAAATACAATATAAGATGCACAAAGTGTTATATATGTAACTGTAAAAGGATGAAATTCTTTAGAGTTCCATAAAAGAAACACTCAAAATTAGTATATAATGCACATTTTACAAATTTGTAGCATAGAGGCATGGAATATTGGATTCATGTACATTTCAATTTGGTGATGGAATGCAAATTCTTCCTACTTAGAAATTGTACTGTGTTTTATTTCATAATTTTGGAAATGATCATGTGCAACAAGACTGTTTATGTTGTGTTAAACTTAGTGAAATTACAGCAATGTAAAGCTGGTACTCTGATGAATATCACCTTTGGGATGTATTGGTAAATAGCGACTCATGTACACTTCACAGCTAAAATGGTCATTATTAAAAGTCAGCATTTATTTTTCCACACAGTGATATCTGAGATTATCTCGGTATTTCCCTACTTAGAATAGACAATACCTTTGTTAACTGTTGGTAAGTGTTGGCAAATATTGACTTTTTTTAATGAGTCTTCTGTTTTTAAAATAAATACTAGAAGATATATTATCCAAAGCAAATGTTTTCAACCTGAGTGCTGCATATTCTACAGTGCCATGGGATCATTTTAAGGATGCTATGGGGTGTCACGCAATATTACTACTGTGCACGTTCTTCACATGATGTGCACATTTCTTCACATGATTCATAGAGATTTCAAATAGGAATCCATAATGTCAAAAACATTCTGTCCTGCTGTGGTTTATCTGAGTTTTGTGCAACAAGAATTGCTCTACTATTTTTCTGACAAGTGAAAGGCAAGAGCTGGCATTTTCTGAGCTGAGCTGGCTTTGGGTCTAACAAGAGATACCTTGAGTCTAGATTGAGAACCACTGGTCTAAGGAATGAAATACTTCTGACAGGCATCATGTGACTATTCCAGCATAGTTTGAAACTT
>NW_017728951.1:44776580-44788195 GCF_001723895.1 Crocodylus porosus | reverse complement strand
CTGTGTCAGTTACCATTACCATCAAAACAGTGTTGCATTAATAACCTGTTGTTTGCTTACTAGTCATATTTGGGTGAAAGATGTCTATTGATAATCATAGTAATGGAAAGGCCTTACAAAATGTTCTTTGTAGATCTGATTGCAAAATAAGAATTATCAGGAAAAAATGTCCCCCTATTTATCAAAAAAAAAGTGGAATGTTTTGACTAGCTCTTATTATGTGAAGTTGAGCATGAAGAAGGACTGACTCTTAGCTTTTTCTTCTTGCAGACTGGTATTTGCGAAGCTGAAGCTTTTAATGATAGCCATAGAATACAAATCGGAAAAACGGGAAAGCAGGTATGTCAATGACTATCAAATCTAACAGATGTTTTGGACTGCACCATGGACAATTTGGTCTGCTTTTTTTTCAGAAAAAAATACATTGCTATCCTTACACCTTTGAAAGCATTTCAAAGCATAATTAATATGGCATCACTTTACACCAGTTCACATAATCCTGGGAGGATCTCTCTTCATGTCTCTACACCCAAACAAATTTAATGTCAAATACCTTGTTTCAAGATAAAAGATATTTTTTATGAGAAATCATCCTCAATACATATAATTTAATATCAATCAAACAACAACTTCTTTTATATCCTTTGCCTTACAAAGGAATGTGTCAGCTCCAGTTCAGAGTCCAACATATTTTACTAGACTGTCAGGAATGGAAAATGGGAAGACACTAACTATCTTATAATAACATTACCTATTATGTGCTGCATGAACTCCTCAGAATAATATGAATAAGCTATGGAGAATTAATTTTAGTATGAAAATTTCAGTATATCAATTTCTTTTTCTATTGAAAAAGTGATTAAAGGTTTTCTATAGTTAATAATAAAAATGCACATGCAGACAAAGGATGCTTTAGGTTTTTAAAAATTATTGCATTTTTTTAATATGAGAACAAATAACAGTCTGAGCCTAATGTATATTGTAGTCAAATTTACACTTAATCTACTGGGGCTTTCATCCCTGTATTTACATTATGTTCAGCCCCATTATATCTGGAAATGTCAGAAAAAAAATCTCTTACAATGTGTTCTCCCTGGTTGTGATACTGTGTAATTTAGGTTTGCAATCATATTAAATATTTTTGTAGTATGTTAGGAGCATACCTCTGGGTTTATAATAAAAATATGGAAATATCAACATATTTCAGTCTAAGCTGAATTTTATCCTTACTTGGCCTAAAACTCTTACAGTTTTAAGATGATGCAATAAAATTATGCACACACACAAACACACAGACACAAATATGCGTGTATGTGTGTGTGTGTGTGTGTGTGTGTGTACACCCCCCCCCATTTTTTGGCACCTGCTCACATAAAATCATTGATAGATAACATTGAGTTTATACAACCTCAGAGTTTACCAGAACAACAAATTCTCTCATTGAACCAAGTATGATAAGTTCTTTTGAGATTTTGAAGGCTTTCATATTCTTCCATGCCTTTATTTAAAGACTCTTTCCTGATCTTCATTTAATTATCCATTCTTCTATTTAAAAAACCTTTGAAAAAGAGAAGGAATATCTGTTACAAAATCCAAATCTTTTTCTTTGTTATGTGGGTATTCCCATGTACATGTTTTCATCTTTTTTATGACAAGTTATGTGTGAAAAGGTGTATGTGATGCTCAATATTCTTTTTGTCATGCAGATTAAGGGACTGCTATTTTGTCAGAATCTTGAAATGTTTTTGACTCCCATGGGCTCATCTTAAAATAAACACTTTCCATTGATCAATCTCATTCCGTGTTAGCTGATGTAAACTAAACCAGTTGTTGGTCTTGTATGTTAAATCAATTTCATCCATTTTTAGAAAGGACATTAATGGCCACTTTTTACATTTATATTGTTCTCACCAAGAATTCCCAACTCTTTGTAGACACTGCTTCCATGGTCATTTAGTGACCATAAGCTATGAAACTGTAGTCTTTCTGTAGCAATATAGGAGATGACCCAGGACTCCTATGAGAATCTTGCTGACAAATTCAAGGGAAGCTGGAATGAATCCCTAATCACAGAATGTATAGAAATCTCAAGTAAAGTAACAGTAAGACAGGGCATTTCTTACCTACATTCACACAATGTAAAAGTTCATAATTAGTAAGATTGATAGGAAGAACACATTGACAATTTAGGGAAAAATACTAAAGATGACATATTAACCCTTTTGAGCTTGTGTTTGACATAGCTAGACATCAATATATAAGTAAACTTGTTTGAATATCAGACTTTGCTATAATAAACCAGTGTCTAAATGGTACCTCCTGCTATGCTGTACCAGGGACTATTCTAGGGTTCAGTATTTTGTGAACATCAGGGCCAACATGTCTTCATTTCTTTAGAAACTATGAATAACTACTTTTTTGTGATGTAACATTAATTTATAGCCCTGAGGTCTATGTCATAGTGCACCACAATACCATACCATTCTGCTACCATTTATTTAACCTTCTTTTTTTTTAGCCCAATTCAGCATGCATTTAAGCGTGTACTTAAAATAATGGTAAAATGAATACAATACATTGATAGCCATGTTTTAAAATCAAGTAAAATCCCATTGACTTACCAGAGACCTGAGATTTAAGCCTTCCTGTATTGGAACCCAAAGCATTCATTTCTTACATTTTAGAGGGTCTTGAATCATACCAGTTCTGTCAGGACCAATGAAAAATTTCTATTAGTTAGTTCTTCATAAGTAATCAGAAGGCATCATCCTTCTTCCTCAGGATCCATTGTTATTTGTAAAAACATGTAATATTTCTACATGAATAAACAATCTGCTCCTGTGTTTGCACAGAATTCGCTTTGAAGTTAGTGAGTTGTATGCTAGAATTACAGGATCAGATGTACTAGTGCAAGGTTGTCCCGCTGGTGGCTTGCAAGGTGTTAATAACTGACCTGACCTATGGGCTCCCTCCCAGTTGCCACTTCTCCCACTGCTCCTGCTGCTCCTGCTTCCAGGCTCCCCACACCCTGTTCCTCCAGGTTCTGCTTCTTGCACTGCCTTTGGGGGCAGGCTGTCATGGGCAGGGCCCATTGTGGCCCAGGCAACTCATGTCCTGCATGGAGAGTTGTACTTCCCCCAGTGAGGAAGGAGGGGGAGAGGGGGAGTCCAGGTGTGCCAGTCAGGGGCCTGCAGTCTATGCAGATTATGGATCATGGTCACTCAAAAGTTGCAAAGCCTTGTACTAGTGCACAGTTATCTACAAAGACACAGTGTGGAATCCTATCCTCATATTAATTTCTCACTGACTTCAATAGCCATGGTTTCAGTGATGATGTAAATATCCATTTACCAAAGCATTAATTTTTCTGGTAATTTGGCATTCTAAGGATTTGTAAATTAGGGTACATTTTTGCCAGTATTATCAAACACAGGGACAGATCCTCAGCGATTATAAATCAACAAAGCTCCCTTTAGGTCATTGTTACTGTGCTGATTCATACCATCAATAGTGTTTATTCTCCCTACTAGTCTTAGTTGTACTGTTCAAGGTATAAACCACAATCCTGTTAGCAGTATTGGGGCCTTAGCGCCTAGGTGTTTCATGATTCTACTGAGTATCTTACAGGTAGGACTTAAACATGCTTTTAAAATGTTTATAAAAATTGAACTAGAGTTAATATAGTCTTAAACATGTAAGATATTTTTAAAATAAATATAATGACCATATACAGGCTATATTTTATGTTCATTATAGATTTCTACTCTTGCATCTAGACCATAATAACACTTTTCTTTTAGAAAACAAATCACTTAATATTCCTTATACTTAGGTTTAATTTTTTAAGAGACAATTTAGAGTTTAGATCTTGTTTTAGGATCTGTTATCACAGATCCTTGCAACTGTGCACTATCTCACTGACAGCAATGGGTCTCTGCCCAGGCATAGAGGTCTGAACAAACTGATTGCAGGTGAGACTGTGAATCAGCTGTTAGTGCATTTGAAGTAATTTATTCTACTTTGGAACTAATGAACATTGATGTGGTCAGTCTTAATATGTATGAGGGACTCTTTTTTCAGATATACTCTTGTTTCTATGATGTAGTCTAAAAAAGCTAAAATATTGTAAAATATTTATTTTTAGTCCAGTTGTGGAAATGCCTTATCTCTATAAGAAATATGTTAGTTTACAGGAACATCTCATTCTGAGATTGTTAAAGTGAAAATTTCTAACATTTCTAAGTGACTGCACTCCTTCTAACTGCATCAGTGTAAAATACAAAGACCAGCATAAATCACAATCTCTCAATGCCAGTCCCATTTCTTTTTTTTATCTTATTTTCTCCAAATATAGGCAAGGGTGAAAACTTAACCAACATTCTTCCCTCTTGCACCCTGTGTTTTACTCCTTCTGTTAAATTTTCTCTGTCTTTCCATTTATTTGTTCTCATTCTCAACAGAAAAACCTTTTTTAACGTTACAGCGTTTGGAGAATTTTAAATAAAGGGTTTTTTTGTGTTTGTTTTGGTGTCAGTTGATTTCTTATCAAAGTGTTTGATTTGCAATTTTTTTCTTGTCGTTTGCAGAAGCCGAAAGCGGTATGCCCTCTTCGTTACCTTTCCTTCCAACCTCAACCCTACCTTCACTCCTTCTAACTCCAGGACTAATTCCTTGCCAAGAACTCAGGAAGATAACACCTTTGTCTATCTTTCTCTTTATATATGTACATATATATATATATATATATATATTCATGTGTCCGTGTGTGTGTGTGTATATATATATATATATATGTATATATATGCATATTTATATGAGCCCCCAATTTCAAGGAGAGAGAATAGCATTTTGTTTCTCTGTTGGTTCTTGTGATTCATGCACTAACTTCTTTGCAGGAAATATGGAATAAAATATAAACTGTAGGGCTTTTTACCTTATGACATCTTTGGTATATCAGATTAGTACTTTTGGAAAACAGACTTTCTGCTGTATGCCATCTTTTCTTCCCTCTCTTTTTTTTCCCATTTGTTTTGTATTGTGATGGTGTGCCCTCTGTATCTACCATACTGTCCTCATATTCACATCCTTATTGATGTCCTCCCTCCCCCACAAGTCTTTTTTTAAACATATTCTACAATACAATAGTTCATGTTCTCTTGTAGTTTCACTTGCCATTAACAATGGCCAAAATGGCTGAATATTTGCATTGCCAATCCAGTTTTGAGCCAGGTTAATCACCATACAGTACACATTGAAGTTACCATATTGTTCCACTGAAGTACCCATAGGTAGTTTGTATTCTGTGTTCATATTAATTTTAATACATGAGCTCACTATTGAAATAACTCACTGAATAAGTTTGCTTCTTTAGTTCTGTTCTTTTCCTTGTGTTGGCATGATTTGCATATTCTTATAAACTCCCATGTTATGGCCTCACACCTCTAGCTACAGCTCATTCTGCCATTTTTGGTATGAATGAAATAAATATGGCATGGCCTATCAAATCCTTATATTTTAACTGCTCATCATGTTCTAACTGTTAATAATGCTCTTTCTCACTGTTAAGCCATCTTTCAATTTCCCACTTTCCTGTTTTCCACACACCAGTCTTATTTTTCATGTCTATTCTGTTGCGTTTGTGTCTTTTTTTTTCTGTTTAGTCTTATTCTTCCGTGTTGTTTTTAGTAGATGTGTGAAAAGAGAGGTGGCTTCCTGTCAGTTTGGCATTATTGATATGATCCAACTGCAGAGAAGTTACTGCAACACTTAGCATCTTCAAGGATCTGCAGTTGTTGCACCTCTATTTGGCTTCTTGCTTATGAGTATATTTATCTTGTGGTGAAGGCATGCTGATGGTGGCATGATGAGTAGTGCAAAATTGTGATAGAAAGTGCAGTTGCTTGCTCCCAGAATAAAATATGTTATGTTGCTCAGTTAATTTATTGCCATTGTATTACTTGTCAGTATCTTCTTCAACCAAAAAAAAGACAGCTATTTTAAAGAGCATTGATTTAAGTACTGCTATTGTTAGTTCTAATGGGTACTGGGTATAATGTATGGACATGGTGCACACCTCCTAGGGGTTGACGATCTTGTTAAGGGCTTAACTCCTGGGAGCAATCTTTCATTTGTTTGTGGTAACTGGGCTTTTATATACTGTAGCATGTAATGTTGTATTGTGGTTTTTTTTGCCTTGTATCTTTTTAGTGTCTTATGCACTGATTTTGTGTATAGTTGTATGGAATCTGTACTAATGTCAATCATAGAGCCCAGAAGAAAGAAGCAATGCCTCTTGAGTTACAAGTGATGAATAGTTGGTATGCATGCAATCTCACTATGGGATTTGTGTACCTTCCACACACAAAGCTTTTGAGAGATACCCTGGAAAGCCTTACTATTTCAAATTATAGCTATATTCATTTGAATTACATGGCAAATATAAGGAGGCTATTACAGTAATAGTATGCATTTCATCTGGGTACAGCATGAGCCAATTTAAAATGAGAGCTGTGTTTATTTAACTTTGTAATGCTATATAGTCAATAACATCACATCTCCTTGTTATAATGTTCTAATTCAGTACTGATCAATATAGTATACTGTTAATATTTGACTTTCATGGGGAATGGTACAGTACATCCACCACAAGGTTTAAAACAGGCTTTTATCATTCATTTACTCAGAAGCTTGCCATTAATTCTTTATTTAAAAAATGGGCCCTTGTTTTTAGCCATGGATCAATGGTATTTAGGGGATTAGCAGTAAAATCTGAAGAAGGGGGATGTTGCTAAGTCAGAAAAGGTTCCCATTTGGGAATTACATTTTCAGAAATTTAATTTGTTTTATAGCATTAGAAAATGGGTTTTAGTCACCTAGAGATTTTGAAGTTTGTTGCCCTATGATAGTAAAACATACGGACTTCATACCACTGAAGAGTGAGACTGGCAAAGACTGGAGCTACGGAGGGTTCTCCTAGCTCAGCTGATGCACCTCTGTTCTGACTGCCACCACTCCTGTGTCTTCTAGTTTTGGACCTCAGCAAACCCCCATTATGTATTCTTTCTATTATCCTGCTACCTGTCCTGGGCTTCCACATATATCTTTCAATGTGTCTTACACTAATTCCTGACTCACCTCTTCCCAGGCAATACAATACCTGGTCTTTCCTGGGGAAAGACAGACACTCTCCTAGATGTTGACATGGTTTTGTGATATGAATTTTTTATCTGAGAGCCAAGCTTATATTTATTTTCCTTTTATCCATAAATAAAACAGTATCTACTGAGTCAAAAGTTCAACATGTCACTAAGTCTTTCCACTTACTCGTTTGATACCTGTATAGAACCCAGTACATAGAGCCTAACATTAATATAGCATGAAGAACTTACTGACCATAATTTCTGTTCTTCAATCAGGAGATAGCTGGATATTATAAGAAGGCAAAGATCCATTCTATCCTTCTCTGAAATCTTTATACATTAAAAATAGATCTGAAAGAATTTTTTCGTATGTTCTAATAGCAAGGAACAAAATTACCTGGTAGCAAATTTTCTATCATTATTTTACTCAAAGAAACATAATGCTAGTTCAACAAGTCTTGCTTATTTGAAAGGAAAAGACTCCTATAAATATTGCATAGCTCTGGCAATAAGTCAAAGATTCATGGTTGATGGAAATTACTCTTAACAGGAAGCGGCAGGTTACTTTTCATGGTGCTCAATGATGATTTATGTATTAAACTTCAAAATATCCAGTGCCCAAGCTATCTGTAAGACAGTGTAATAGTACTAAGTGTTAGAATACCTAGAAAGTCTTGTGACTAGTTATCAAAGCCTTATTGCGTTTTGATGCCCAGAGAGAAGGCATTGTGCAATTAACTTATTGATGTAATATAAATTTACAGTATTTCATTTTTTTTTCCTGCACATTATCATATTGGTACACTGACAGGTATGCCCATCAGAGGAATGTAAAACAAAAATTAATAATGTGCACAACTCTGTCTCTATGATTTGGTGAGCTTTCAGGGGAGCCTGTATTTAGAAGCTGGCAGTGGACAGTTTGTACATTTAGGCTAAGTACAGACCGTCAGAAAGCCTGAGGCTGAATCAGTTCAATCTTCACAGGTTAGTCTAAGCTGCATAAATTGAACCAATAAACAACTGAACAGACATTCACTTCTGATTCTGGAAATGCAGCCACATGACTGTGGTGGTCCAGGCCACAAGCCAGGGGCAGTAGAATATACCTCCCTGCTTGGCTGGAGCAAACAGCTTAGGCCAAGGCTAGCCTGCCCACCATAGAAGGCAGGGGGGATTGTGGGGAAGCTGCAAAGTATCCTGGGATGCTGGGGGACTGTGAGTTAATTTGAATCTGGAGGGGATCTGACAGAAGTTCAGTAAATTGATTTAACCTAAATCAGTTAAATCTGATACTATATCCATCCAGTTTATTTTAAACCAGTTTTGGCCATTTTGAAAGGAGTTTACGTGCTCTGAACTTCTGTTGTGTTACAGATTTGAACTGTTTCTGATACATTATACTGGTTTATGTATAATTTCTGTCCTTAGCCTTAAACCATAGTGCTTAGCACCTCGGGAACTCAATCGGCAGGAGCACTAGGGAGATATTATCAGACATCACTTCCATGTAGGCACTTATTTCTTTGATCTCTTCGATAAATTAATCTTGTTACTCTTTTCTGATTTTTTTTTTTTTTTTTTTTTTTACTTTTTTTAAGCTGTAGTCACAATACTGTATTCTAGTAGTGGTCTCACTGATTCCAAAGATTAAGGTATTATCACCACTTCAGTCTTACTTGATATTCTCCTACTTGGATATTCAAGTTTTCATTTGCTATCTCAGCTATTGATCAAACTGTGAACACATGTTCAGTTTTTTATCTACCATAATGTCTAAGTAATTTAGGGCTTTGTTGCATTGCAGGATGATTTCCCTGTCTTATATGACCTATATTATTTTCTCTTAGGTGTGTGAGTTTTTGCATCCTATGAAATTAAAAGGCTTGTTGTTCAAATGAACCCACCTTCCAAATTGACGGAGACTTTGTTACCTTTCAGATAATAGTAGAACAGAGGCTTCCAGTAGTAGAACAGAGGCTTCCATATGGCCTGCAGAAATTTAACTGGAAGTCCTTGGAGATTTTGTTGGTCAGATGGACCAGTGGATCTTGTTCTTCTTCCTAATTTCAGATGCTAAATTGCATTACATTCAGCTAAAAATGCATTAAATATTTTTCCTTTAACAAATCAGTGTGATGCTACATGCTCTACTTAGTTATGAATAGAGGAGCAGAAGGCTCAGGAGACTATCTTTGCTTTAAAGTATTATTCATTCCGTAAAAAAATGTGAAAATCTCTTAGGACATGGGCACTGTCCAAGAAGTTACACATCAGAAGCTTTCTAGCTAGCTGTTACTTCATTAGAGTCAAACCTGACCTAGATCAGGAATGTAATTAAATTGGGAAATTCTATCAGTTCTTTATAAAGTTTGAAATATTGGATATGTCTTGTCTGATTTGATAGATTGGATTTATATACAAAAAATGATCAAATGGTATTTTATGATACCTATTTGCAAAACTCAGAGGCTGTCATATTTCATTGTTCTATATCATACTTAACGATGTCTCCAATTCTTGCCATTCAGTTGGGGGAAAAAATAAACCTGTAAACAGATGAGACAAATATGATACTGAGTGAAGTTTTCTTTTTTCTAAAATCAAATTTATATCCATACCCATTTTTTCAACATTTGAGACAAACTATTGATGCATATGATACAAACGGTGGGTTTTCTGGATTAAGCATATACTAGTTTTTGTAAAGCAGCAGTTGCAACAGATAATAGATTTTTGTGTTACTGTTGTAACTGATGTGCAGTAGATAAAACTTGCTTCAGTCTCATTGGTATTTGCATTGTGTTTACATATATGTGAAAGAACAAAATCTAGCTTGCATCAACCCCTACTCTTATTTATTATTAATAGCTATGATGAAACATATTTCTGTTTATTCCTTTCAGAAGATTTTGTTGTTTTCAGTATATTGCATGTTACTACAATCACAAATGTATATTTTGTGCTTATGACCTAGTGTAGCATAAGATGTTCTTACAAATATTTAATCATGTCAGTGTTGCACGCACACATGTATGTGTGTATGCATGTGCATAGCACACAGCCTTACTGAGTATGAATAGGGAATTATTTGTTTTGGATTTGGATTTGGCCAATTCAGAGGATAGTGATTTGATTTGGAGATGTAGATCACTGCGCTGAATTGATTTGGCTGTATCAGCTTCGGAAGATTCAGCACTGATTCAGACTTATTTGGTGATTCAGATAGTTTGGAGGGATGCAGGCACAGCTGGGCAGCTCCTTTGGATGTCCCTGCCTCTCCCTGGGCAGGGGGAGCCATGGGAGAAGCTCCCATGGCTGCCCTACCTGGCCCCAGCCCCCACCCCCGCCTGGCCCCAGCCTAGTCCTGGCACTTAAAAAAACAAACAAACATACAAAAAACCCTGTACTCACCAACTGCAGGAATGGTGATGTGGGCCTCTGGGCACTCGTGGCAGAGCCCCTCACCCTGTACGGCAGTGGGTACAGCCCCCCCCCCACTTGGCACTGTCATTGCAACTGCCCCATGGTGCAGGTGCAGTGTGGCTCAGCAGGGCACTGTGCACTGCCTCGGAGCTGGGGCCAATGGGGCTGGGTGCTGTTGAGCTCCAGCTGACTGCTGGAGCCACCCCAACTCCCAGACAGCATGCAGTGCCCTGCTGAGTCATGCTGCAACTGTGCAGATGCCAGACAAGGGGAGGGGGAGTGATCCCAGCTGATCTCCACTGCCCCACACCATGCAGGGGGGGTCTGCCACAAGTGCCCAGAGGCCCCAGTCAGCACTCCTGCACCCAGTGACTGCAGAGCTTTAAAAAAAAAAATCCCCACACTCACCAATTGCAGGAGCAGCAATTGGGGCCTCTGGGCATTCATGGCAAAGCACCCCCCAGCAGTGGTGCAGCAGGGATCACCCCCTGTGCCTACTTGTGTGGCAGATGCCCTATCATGTGATAATGCAGGTGCAGCACAGCTCAGCAGGGCACTGCATGCTTTCTGGGAGCTGAGGCCACTGGGGCTGAGTGGTGCTTGGCTTTGGCTGACAGGTGCAGCTGTCCCAGCTCCCGGACAGCAGTTGGTGCTCTGCTGAGCCACACTGCACCCGTGCCATGGGGCAGCTGCCACAGGGGTGCCAAGCTGGGGGGGAGGGATCCATGTTGCATGGGGGAGCTCTGCCACAAGCCTTCAGAGGCCCCAGTCCATGCTGCTAAAGCCGGTGAGTGGGGGGCTTTTTTTTTCTGTTTTTTTTTTTTTTAAGTGTTGGGAGGCTGGGC
Organism: Crocodylus porosus; assembly: GCF_001723895.1. Lineage (NCBI taxonomy): Eukaryota > Metazoa > Chordata > Crocodylia > Crocodylidae > Crocodylus > Crocodylus porosus. The sequence goes on along the minus strand of NW_017728951.1, from coordinate 44,776,785 downwards.
TGGGCAGGGGATGGAGACAGGCAGGACAGCCATGGGGACTTCTCCCATGGCTTCTCCAGCCGTGCCTGCCTCTGCCTCACCTGGGGCAGCCACAAGGGCTCTGCCCTGCTTGCTCAGCCAATGAGGAGGAGGCAGCATGGTGCAGACGCTGCTCGCTCTGGGAAGCAGCAGCACAGAGCTCCCACTCCTAGTGCTGCCACACCTG
>NW_017728951.1:44775346-44776480 GCF_001723895.1 Crocodylus porosus | reverse complement strand
ATGAGGAGGAGGCAGCATGGTGCAGACGCTGCTGTCTTCCCCCCTCCCTCTTTTCTTCCCCCTCCCCCAACCCCAAGAGATTTACCAGCTGGAGGCAGCTTTTACTTGGTCTCCGGATTTGATTCAGATTTGGAGATTCAGTCCTCAAATCAGGCTGAATCTCGTTTGAATCAAATCAGCTACCAAAGCTTTGCACAGCCCTAGTATTCATTGGTGTTACCCAGCCTGTGCACTTATAAATCAGAGTTTAATGGGAAAATATTTTCTTACCATTGTATTAATATTACATATTGATTGTAGTTTTCTGTTATGTCAAATATTAACTGTGTAATGGCCACATTAGACTGCTCTTTTAAGTTTAAGTAAAAATTGTTTTGTTTTCAAAGAAAAACAATAGGGGACAGAAACATGAAATTTGGTAGGACAGACTCTTTCTGTGACTTTTAATGTTCTTACAGGGAACGGAAAGATTGAAATTTGGCCATATTACAAAGCTTTCAGCATCTCAGTTTTCATATTCTCAGAGGTTCACTGAGTTTGACAACTAAATTCTGAAAATTTACTTTCGCATTGAGCATATTCAGGAACTTAAGGGCTAAACAGTAAGACTGTATAAAGCTTCGGTCCCTGATTCAATTCGGTGGAAATTTGGCCTTATTCAGTGGCCAGATCTCCAAATCTGAATAAAATCAAACAACCCTTTAATCCCTCCGAATTGATTTGGACAGATTTGGACAGATTCGGCGATTTGGACATAGATACAGCTTTAAATGTTTTTTGTATATAACTCTAGGTAGCAGGGGCTCTGAATGCTGTGGTGCTGGGGCAGATGTAGCGTCCCACAGAAGAACAGGGGGCTCCCCAGCATTCTTGGCAGCACACCTGGAAATGGACCAGATGCACTTCCGGTCCACTTCCTGATCCACCAGGGAGCACGCAGAGGGGGCCCCCCCACACCGCCCCGGCTCGGTGACTGGTGCCTCCAGAGTCAGGGGGGGGCACCCAGGGTCCCCCCGTGGCTGATTGCTGAGCTGGGAGTCACAGGGGCCCCCCAGCACACTCCCTGGGAGACCTGGAAGTGGACCAGAAGTACTTCCAGTCCACTTCCAGGTTTGCTGCTGAGCACACTGGAGA
>NW_017728951.1:44660954-44767852 GCF_001723895.1 Crocodylus porosus | reverse complement strand
CCCAGAGAGGTGGTGCTCTCACCTTCCCTGGAGATCTTCAAGAGGAGACTGGATAGGCACCTGGTTGGGGTCTTATGACCCCTGCCACCCCCAGTGCTTCTTCCTGCCCATGGCAGGGGGTCAGACTAGATGATCTGTCTAGGTCCCTTCTGACTCATTGATTCTGTGATTCTAACAGTCCTCTAATGCCAAGTGCTCTGAAAACTTGGCTCCTAAGTGTCTGAAATTGAGCTCCCAGAGTTAATGGGTAGGGAAAGACTTGATTTTAATCCCCTAGTGTTTTAGGACTACATCTGTGAAATTGGGGTCATAGCATACCATTATCCCACTGGACTTTATCAAAAGAATAAGTATTTGTGAGGCACTCATAACTATTGTGATGAACATAGTAGAAAAACCATTTAGGAAATAAAAATTCTATCTTCAGAGAGGGACCATTTTTTCAGCGTTGGGAATAAAGCATATTACTGAACAGCTATTCATTGGTGCCACCCATCTTGTGCACTAATGAAGTGGGGTTCCTGGGAGGAAAATATTTTATTAAATTAAAAATTATGATAATATGTATAACAAGAGACTAAATTAACATTGTATGGGCAGCCTTTAGTCCGATATGTCCTAACTTTTGAACTTCCGTATGTTCTCTCAAATTTTTTTACTCAGTATATTGTTTTGTGTGTGTTCACACAGTCATGCACATACAGTATATAAAAATATTCTATATTTACGAGTTTTCCAATCTAACAATTTAGTAAGTGTGATTGACTAAACATGAAACTTGTATTTTTTCCTCAGAGAATGAAATCAAAGGTTTTTTGGCCTTTCAGTGTTATCACCTTATGTCCATCCCTATCTGTCTTATCTAGTGATGCATCAGCATCTTTCTTATCAGTATTTGATAAGCAAACAAGTAGCACAGAAAGTTCTTCTTTACTGTAAGTCTTGCATGTGCACTACTCCTACTTTTTGATTTAGATTAAACTTCAAACAATTTTTTTTTAATGGAAACATCTGACAAGATTTATTTAGCTTTTTGTCAAGTTAAGAGCTTAGTTATACTATTCTTTGGAGTAAAACATGTTGGAGGATATATATGGTTGCCTGGTATCTCACAAAATTGCCTTAACCAAAGATACTCTGGTGCTAAATCTTTATGACAGTGCACTAGAAATTTTATACAGAGACAGCGGTCAACACAGAGGGTGTTAGTGGCTTATAATTTCCTCCATCAAATGTAGTTGTTCCCATTCTATCAGGGTGGTTGTGTTTCTTTCATTTCTTCCATAGGTTGCATAGTGTTTTGTTTTGTTTTTAAATATTAAATTCATTTTATGTTTTGCTTAGCAATGGTGACTGGTTGTCTTGTACCATTCCCTGGAGTACATGTGTGTATTTATTATAAAAATAATATGATGTATACAGATAGGGGTCCCATTATCTTTTTCTCATTTTAAGAGAAATTGGCACAAAGTTGTATAAAAGGGTTTAGTTTGACAATGACTCTACTGATATGAGGCAGTTGTTTCCTTGGGGATCTCTTCCCTTTTCACCATATCATGAAGCTTTATACTAGTCTGCATGATTAAGTAAGAGAGCTAAGCTGCTCAGCCTTTACTCACGGTTTTTCCCAGGGATTTTTTGCATTAAGTTGATCATTATGTGATAGCTAGAACTTAAGAAAGCAGCCATGTAACAGCTGAAATTGTGATATGATTTCAAGGGAACATATATGTTTGTCACAAATTTAAGTTCTGTCTTAATCATAGGATTGTTGATACTGTAGCTCTGGTTTTGGTTGGAAATTTCAAGGAAGAATGGCTTCAAATTTCCTTGCAGCCGTTCCTGACTAGTGGGTCCCCTATAATAGAACAAATATAGACCATTTTGGAGTACTAATTTAAAACTGATAGAAACTCATAGATTTGTTTTCTTGTTTGTTTTTGTTTCACTGAGCAGCATATTAATCAATCCGGGAAACCATGTCAAGATTCAAGAAGGTACTTTAGGATTCTTCATTGCAAGTGATGCCAAAGAAGTAAAAAGGTAATTTGTTTGTTATACCTTTTAAAGTGCTTTTATTCTTTGTCACACATCAGTAAGGGTTGAATGAGACCTGCAGGGATTGTCTCTTGTATAGCATCAACATGTCCTGGCTAGAGTAGGAACAGAGAATGCACCTGAACCTTCAGCATCAGACCTAGTGGTTCATCAGTGAAGCTGCACTGCGCTCATCCCCAGTGGCTGTTCTCAAGCCCATGAAGCATTCTTGATGTATCTGGAATGCATCAGTGAGCTTGGAAGGGCAAGACCTGGGCAGGATGTGTTCAGCTCCATTCTTCCTTAGGACCCTATCACTGCAGTAGTATAGACCAGGGCTGTCTGAGTCTTGGCAGCTGGGGGCCACATGCTTCGGGTGCTGTACCAGCAGGGGCTGCACACTGTAGGGGCCACACCAGTGAGGGCCATGACTTCCCTTAACCTCCTCATCTGCAAGCTGTCCTGGTGCCACTATACTGTTTACAAATGTGGGTGACCTCTCCATTGCCACACTACAAGTGGGGGTGTTCCTCCCCACTCAGGCCTCCTTGGCTGTGGGCTCCACCACTGCACAGCACAGCACAGCACCACAGGCTCCCTCAGCAGTGTAGGCTTCACTGAGCTCTGTTGCTCTGCCCTGTTCCCCTGGACAGGAGAGGGGGAGCCTGGAGATCCCAGAGCCTGGAAACCCCTCCTGGGCTGCTATACCAGTTGGACAGCCCTGGTATAGACAAACCCATAATGAGCCCAATTATGCCTTCAGATATCTTCTTGCCTCTTATACTGGGCTCTTTTCTACAGCTCAAAATTTACCACTGGAGTCAAATGAATATTTAAAAAATAATTGTGCATCAACTGCAAAATAAAAGATAAGAAGTTAAAAAACCTTTCTGAACACTTGGAGGGGGAAGGAGAGGAATAGACCAGAGGTACTTTAATTGACCTAGATTTCATAGATTTCATAGACATTAGGGCTGAAAGGGACCTCATGAGATCATCGGGTCCAGGCCCCTGCCCAAGGGGCAGGAAGTCAGCTGGGTTCAGATCACCCCAGCAAGATAAGTATCCAAGCATCTCTTGGATCAAGAGCATATGCTTGCACCGCTTCTGAGGGAGTCTATTGCAGACTCTGAAGACTCGGACAGTAAATAAAGCTACTCTAACAGAGAACAGGGTAATTAGTTGTTCTTTGGGTTTAACTCTTTAAAATAAATTCCTATTTACAGTGGGCTGGTTTAGGCATCCCGGCTATTATTTGATGGGGGCAAAATAGATAATATGTATTTGGTGGTCATGTTTAGTGATCATTGGTATAACATTTATCTTTTTGTCTCTATGTATTAGAACTATACATGCCGCAGCAGCATAGCAAGGTACCAAACAACAATAAAGCAGTGTTTCCCAAATCTACCAATTTATCAGGCTAGGTAGTATATATATATGAGAGGTTTACAGCAAGGGTTGGCAGTGTTTTTGAGCAGAGTGCCAAAAACACCAACAACTTTGACTTGTAAGATGTTGGCATGCCAGAGGAAGATGTATTTTTAAAAACCTAAAAAAAAAGTATATTGTCCACTGCTTCTGTTCCCCTTATACCAGGTTGGTCGCCTTATACTGGGCACATCTACACCAGACATTTACTTCAGAGCTGACTTATTAGCTCTGGAATAAAGTTTCAAAGTCTATACATGTGGCCCTGTAAGGCTGCAGTAATTAACTCTGTCACAGGTTGGCATTCTTTAGTGTACAGCAGCACATATATAGATACTGATGGGGCTGGCTGGAGCATGAGGTTGCCTCAGTATGGGGGCTGCCTGCCAGCTAGCCCTGCACTGGAGCACTCTCTTGTCCTAGCTAGTCCCTCTGCTGCACATTGAGCTGGGTTGAAGCAGCCCCAGACTGTTCCCGGGGAACCAACTCTGGGTCCTCTGCCAGCCAGGGCTGCTTTGACCTGGCTCAATATGCTGTGGTCCTGAGTACACATGTAAGCATGGTGCCCAGAAGCAATAAACTCTGGCATAATACATGCCTTGTATCATACTTGCATCATACTTGTATCACATTAGTTTCACGTGTAGATGTGCCCACTGAAAACAAAAACTGTGTAGTAAGAAAGACTTGGTTGTTATTTTTATTTTAAATCATGCCAGACTAATCTCAAAACTGACTCTTTCACCACAGAAGCAGCTATCTCTAAATAACCAGTTCAGATTTTAAGCCATAAAGAATTTTTACCAAGCTACAGGACCTTCTTCCACCACCACCTTCTCAGCCACCTCCTATTTTACAAAGGAATGAATGTCTCAGACCTCTGAAGAATTCATAGTTCTAGCCACCGTATCCCACTGATTTTAATCTAGGCTTCTGAGTCTATACAACTGAACAAGATCAATAAAAATCAGTGATTTTTTTAAAGATACATTTTATTTAAACCTTATTTTTATGTAATTACTTTTTACCTTTAAAAATAAACCTCTTCAAAACTTAATTTGAAATTATGTCAGACTACATTAAGGGCTAAGGTAGCTAGCATTTGTTAACATAATTTCAAATGAATCAATGACTATACAATTGAAACCAGAATTTGTGGAAGTTTTATACAAGCTTTTGACTAGCTCAGTGATTCACAACTTAAGTGATAGGGCATCCAGGGTTGCCTTGAGATCCTTTCATAAAGACATAGAATAATAGAAAATTAAAGTTGGAAGGGACCTCAGGATGTCATCTAGTCCAACCTGCTCAAAGCAGGACCAGCCCCAACTATATCATCCCAGGGTCTTAAAAATGTTCCAAGGGTGCCAAAATGTGCTGAGTAGTGTGACATCAGCAAACTCTCCATGTGCCTGAAGAAGAGTGTTTGTGCCCAAAAGCTTGCAAAAAACTATTTTCCCAACTGTTTAGTTGGTCTAATAAAACATATCACATCTACCCAAAGAACCTTGTCTGCCTGTATCCTTAGACCAACACAGCTACAACTAGCACCCCTAAGCAATGTTAGCATTGTTAGTGGTGCAAACATGATTCACAAGATATACCCAGGGGGTGAGTCCAGATGAGTGTGGCCATACAGTAAGTGACGCTATAAACATGCCTGCAGTGCCACATATTGCACAGTCAGGTGTTCTCCGTGCTGCAAGGCGATACTCTTTTGCTCTATTACTTTTTGACTCCTGGCTATCCAAGGGTCAAAAAACGCATGGAAAAAAAAATGAGCAGTGCACGCTCGGGCAGCGCGTGCTGCTGAAAAACAGTCGGGCTGCCTGAAGCCACGATGCAGATGCCAGCCAGGCTCCACCTGGCAGAATCGCCACAGCTGCAGCCCCAGAAGGCCCCCAGGACCTCAGGTAAGGCTGCTGGGACCACCCCAGGGGTAATTTGCCATGCACCAAAGTGTGCGTGGCATAGCCAGTTCCTGGGGACAAGTAGCTGCGGTGCAACGTCTGCCACTGTACTTGTCCCCGGGGAACCAAACATTTGTGCTCATCTGGATGCACCCAGGGATTTTAAATAGGAATCCATAGTATTAAAAACATTTTGACCTGTTGTGATCTTTTCAAGGTTTTTGCAGCAACTCTTTTACTCTATTATTGCTTTATTATTTTATTATTGCTCTATTTCCATAGTGAAAAAAGAGTGAAAGCTAAGAGCTGGTATCTTCTCATGGGTGCCTTGCACCTAAAAAGGTCAAGAACCACTGGACTAGCTAGCTAAACCAGCATTAACAACTTCTGCAGGTTTCAGTTTATTCAACAACTGTTTGTTCAATTCAACAACTGTTTGAACAATTCAACAGTTTATTCATCAGTGACTTGGATGAGGAGGTAAAAAGCACCCTGTTCAAATTCACAGACAACACTAAGATGTGGGGAGAAGTGGGCATGCTAGAAGGGAGGAATAGGCTGCAATCGGACCCAGACAGGTTACAGGGATGGGCGGATGAGAACAGGATGGGTTTCAACACTGACAAGTGCAAGGTGATGCACCTGGGGAGGAAGAACCAGCAGCATACCTACAGGCTGGGGAACTCCCTTCTCGTCAGTGCAGAGGCAGAAAAGCATCTTGGAGTCATCACTGATGCCAAAATGAACATGGGCTGACAGTGTGGGGATGCGGTCAGGAAGGCCAACCACACCTTGTCATGCATCCACAGATGCATCTCAAGCATGTCCAAGGAGGGGATCCTCCCCCTCTATGCTGCACTGGTCAGGCCACAGTCGGAGTACTGTGTCCAGTTCTGGGCGCCGCACTTCAGGAGGGATGTGGACAACATGGAGAGGGTCCAGAGGAGGGCCACTCACATGATCAGGGGGCAGCAGTGCAGACCCTATGAGGAGAGGCTAAGGGACCTGAGCCTAGTCAGCCTCCACAAGAGAAGGTTGAGGGGGATCTAGTGACCATATACAAACTAGTCAGGTGGGACCAGCAGGCACTGGGAGAGTCCCTGTTCCCCCGAGCGCTACCAGGAGTGACAAGAAATAATGGTCACAAGCTGGCAGCGGGTAGATACAGGCTAGATATCAGGAGGTGCTACTTCACTGTCAGGGTGGCTAGGATCTGGAACCAACTTCCAAGAGAAGTGGTGCTGGCTCCTACTCTGGGGGTCTTTAAGAGGAGACTAGATGAATACCTTGCTGGGGTTGTTTGACTCCAGTACTCTTTCCTGCCATGGCAGGGGGTTGGACTTGATGATCTGCTTAGGTCCCTTCTGACCCTACAAACTGTGAAACTATGAACATGTTCAGATAAGTGGATTATCTCATTAAAAATGAGAAAGAGATCAGGAGTACAAACCCCAGGGAAAGTAGCTTTCCTCTCTTAATTTATATATAAGAAAAAGGCATCAGAAGATGAGATCTATTATTTCTAAAATCTTGAAAGACATGATGACTGCAAACTATTCGTTTAATTTGTTGACTACAGATAATTCGTCTTTTGTTTAATTAATCAGCTACTTTTATACACAAATCATACTGTTTTCTTATCTTTCAAGCCAAATCAATTTAGTAATTGAGTTAGTTATTTTTGCATTTTAATTGAGTTCTAGTTTTCAGCTAAATGTAGCTTCATACAAATCATAAGCTTTACCCTAAATTATTTGTTTGCTAAATTAGAAATGCTATTCATCATTCTCTATTATAATACAAAAATTGAAAAAAAATAAGTATCTGAATAATTGCATGTTAAGATGCATAGTTGCTTAAATAAATCTGTGAAGATAGATTATATTTTCCTGATTAACAGAGTACCTATTTTTATAAAGATTCAGTAGTTGCAAATCAGTATGTTTTTAATGGTTACCAATCAATTAAAATCAACTCTTCCATAGGGAAGTGATTAAAAGATACAATTGCTGAACAAGATTAAAATCAGTGGTTTCAAATCAAGGTTTCTTGCTCACCAAGTTAAATCTTGATTCCAACTTATTTAAATCTCTGATATAAATTAATTCATTGTGCATCTTAACTACAACAAACCAGATGAACAAATCAAATCATTGAGTTCAGACCCATCTCCATCTACTTACTTCCAAAGTACACCTGCTCTGATAAAAAAAATGTATAGTGGAACAAAGCCTCAGCATGCCCCTTTTAATGCCATGAATGCTCCAAATTGTGGCCTAGACAATAGGCAATATAAATCTGTGCCACATTTTTGTGGCAGACACCTGTTTGCTTTATGGCAGGAGAGCACAGACAGCCCAGAACTGCCTGTCCTTTCCACCTACCCCAAGCAAGTATTCCTGGGGTTTCAGGAACCTGATTCAGTGTGCCCTGGGAACTCCACTGCAGGAGTATTCCAAAAGAGGCAGGACTGGACCCCTGAAGGCCTGGGTACACCTGCCTTTCTGAGTTCCCTGCTTACAGGGATTTACCCAAGGAATCCTCCAGCATGGGATTTCCTGGGCTCACATATCTCACTGCCATGCCCCAACGTATGGCACATCACTGCAAATGGAGAGATCCTGGTCAGGCTCTCATGGAGCTTCAAGGGCCCCCATTTGTAGAGGTGCACCCCAAATGTTCACCAGGTATGCATATTGTGCTGCCATCTCTTGACTTGGGCCATCCCTTTGCAGATAGGGTCATGAGGTTCCCTGGGGTTTCCCCATTTGCAGAGGCATGCCCTCAATTGGTTCCATGTAGTTGTTTCACAGGATTGGGCCCCTGAAGCTCCAGGAGCAGTAGAAGCCCAACCCTGTGGGACAATAGGTTGATATCAGCATCGCTCAGTGAAGTGGATCAGCTGGGCTGGGTCATATCCCAGCACAGCTGGTCCCACTCTAAGGACAACATACGCTTATATCCTAAGTCTAGTTTGTCAATGAAAATTTCTTTCCAACTTCAAATCTAGTGATAAATGCATATTAATAATTCCCCAACCAGGTTGGTTTACCTATTGTTTTCTAAATAAATGTTTTAGAGTCAAGTGAGCTAAGGTCAAAGATAGAGCTCATCATTTCACCTTATTTCTGACAGCCTGCTCCTAATAGAATTAATTTCAATTCATACATGTGGCAGAGAGAACAAATTAGAACCTGTGAATGTATTTGCTATCAGCAGAACTGACATCATAAGACTAAGTTACCTTAAAGGGAAGATATGAATATTGATTAATATTTGAAAAGTACTACATTGGCATTGCGTATGCCAAGAGCCACAAATTGTTTTTAAGCACATCATCCCAACAAATGCTCAGTGGTCTGTTTCTTATCTCCCTGATGCCAGTTTTACACTCAGTTCTGTTGGATGGTAACTAGGAATAGAGAACAACGAGCTTTAACACCTATATCCAACATATTAACCAGTGACCTCCACACACTTACTGGCCACACTTACCTCATTTGATCTGCCTGTTTGGCATGTAGTTTTTGCTGTCTGTCGTGCTCTTCTTCTTTTGCGTGTGCATTAAGTTGTTCACGTTCTAAGACCACAGTGCTAGCCTGGACATTTATAAATGATTTTAACCGAACCACTCCCTACTGAAATTAATGATGTTGTGCAGAAAAAACCCCCCTTCCATGGTATTTTTGAAAAGGCAAAACTTGAATGCGGAAAATATGCTTAGAACAAATTTAATCAATATGCATACAGTATTTCTGTTCACAACAACAGGAAGTTGGAGCAAAATTTGTAACTCTTGCCTTTTCTTGAAGCCTTTGTTGAGAAATATTTATGTTTCTTGCTTCTCTTCCCACATTCCTTAGCTATTCTATGTAAACCAGATCATTATCAGATGTGCTTCAACTAAAAAAGTAATTTATGAAAATTGCCAATTTCACCCTTTTAACTTGATGAATCAGACTCAGAAAAGTGTTCCAGAATTAAGCAAAACTGTATCCCCCTCCATGAATTCTTTGCCTCTGGTTTCAAACAAATGGTGATATTTTAATGGGATCTGAAGTACAATAGAAAGGATTCTGGGTAAACAAAAACTGAATTTTCCTTCCTAAGTGCAAACATATGTTCTATACTTGTAGCTGAAAATAAATGTTCTTGTATATGGGTTATGTGCTTTAAGAGATTTCTTTATGGTAAAACTAACATAGTACGTGTACTGTATATATCAATAAGTGCACTTCCTTGCTTGCTAAAAATGATTTAATTATATTTTTCAGAATAAGTTCCTACTACATGCCTTCATGCTAAGTGTAATAACCTGCAGGTTCCTACAGATTAGAACACAAGTTGTAGTGGGCGTGATCTGGAGGGTGACATGAGGCAGCTCAATGTGCTTGGAAAATTTCTCAATAGCTTGGCGCACACGGTGCATCTCATGACTGCAAGCAGCAGTACTTAGCACACAGTACTTCAAAGATCTAATGTTTCAGTTCAAGTGGAGTCCATTAATTATTGTACAGAGCACTGTGCATGAAACACTAAGGATTTGTTGTAGAGAACTTGATTTAAAAATTATACCATATAAGTACCATTATGAGTGATATCTTTATCTTTTTTATTACTTACATTTTAGAAGGCATTATGAAAATCATTTTGTTTGAATTCTTTTATGAGTATGTTTGTATCATATTAAAAATCAGGTTGGTCACTTACTTCCAACCTTGTCCATGTAGTAGCAAGCATGAAACATGCTTGGATATAAGTCTCACATTGGAATCTGGTAGGGTGAACGTCAACCCTTCTGCAGTATCCCTCTAAAGCAACAGGGCTAAATGGAAGTACTCTGTTCACAGTTGTGGTCTAAATCTATATTAAATGAACACAGAAAAACTGCAAATTAATACATAAATCCTGAGCAGAATTTCTCACTTATTTCCTGTGGTTTTGTATGCCTTGAACGCTTTGTTTTATTTTTGGCTTGATTTTGTTTTCCTTGTTTTGGAAGGAAGGCAATATTTCTTGAGACAGAAAGTGTTCTTCATCAAAATGTGTGAATGCCCAGACATATCCTTTGATATGAAGTTTTGCCCAAGAGAAAGAGAATTAACATTGCACACACAGGACAAGAATGCCTGTGAGAATGTTGTGGGAGACAGTATCAAAAGCCTTGCTAAAATCAAGGTATGTCACATTCACTGGTCTCCCTGCGTCCACAGAGCCAATCATCTCATCATAGAACGTAATTGGGGTGGTCAGGCATGATGTGCCTTTGGTGAATCCATGATGACTGTTCCCAATCACCTTCTTCTCTTTCAAGTGCTTAGAAGGGGATTCCTTGAGGATCTGCTCCATGATTTTTCCAGGACTGAGGTGAGGCTGACTGGTCTGTAGTTCCCTGGATCCTCCTTTTCCCTTTCTGAAATTTGGGCACTATGTGTCCCCTTCTCCAATCATCTGGGACCTCTCCTGATAGCCATGAGTTTTCAAAGATGATGGATAGTGGCTCCGCAATCTCATCAGCCAAATTCCTCAGCACCTTTGGGTGCATCCCATCTGGCCCCATGGACTTGAATATGTCCAGCTTTTTTAAATAGTCCATAACCTGTTCTTTCACCACTGTTGACTGTTCACCTACTCCCCAAACTGTGCTGTTAAGTGCAGTAGTCTGGGAGCTGACCTTACCTGTGAAGACTGAGGTGAAAAAAGCATTGAGCATTTTAGCCTTTCCTGCATCCTCTGTCACAAGGCTACCTCCCCCATTCATAGATTTCATAGAATTCATAGATGTTAGGGCTGGACTGGACCTCAAAGATAATCGAGTCCAGCCCCCTGCCCTAGTGGCAGAAAGTCAGCTAGGGTCATAGGTTCCCAGCAAGATAAGCATCCAAGCGTTTCTTGGATAAGTCCAGAGTAGGTGCCTGCACCACTTCTGGAGGGAGTCTGGTCCAGGTCTTGGGGGCTCGGACAGCAAAGAAGATTTTTCTTATGTCCAACCTTAAATGGGGGAGTTTATGACCATTGGTCCTTGTTTTTTCTTGGGGTGCTTTGGTGTACAGACATTTTTCCAGGTCCTGGTGTACACCCCTTATGTACTTATAAGCAACCACCAGGTTCCCCCTGAGCCTGCGCTTTTCTAGGCTGAAGAATCCAGTGGCTCTCAGCCTCTCTTCTTAAGGCCTATTCTCTTGCCCTCTGATCATGCATCTGAACTCTCTCAAGTTTTTCAACGTCCTTCTTGAATTTTGGAGCCCAGAATTGGATGTGGTACGCCAGCTGTGGGTTCACCAAGGCAAAGTACAGAGGAAGGATGACATCCTGAAATTTACTTGAGAAGCATCTATGGATACAAACCAGAGTTTTCTTTGCTTTACCAGCTGTGACATTGCATTCGTGGCTTATTTTCATCTTGTGCTACCAGGAGTGACTAGAAATAACGGTCACAAGCTCACAGAGGGTAGATTTAGATTAGACATCAGGAAGCGCTACTTCACTGTCAGGGTGGCTAGGATCTGGAACCAACTTCCAAGTGAAGTGGTGCTGGCTCCTACCTTGGGGGTCTTTAAGACAAGGCTGGACAATCACCTTGCTGGGGTCGTTTGACCCCAGTACTCTTTCTTGCCATGGCAGGGGGTTGGACTTGATGATCTGCTCTGGTCCCTTCTGATCCTACAAACTATGAAACTATGACCACCAAGTCTTTTTCAGCAGTGGTGCTAGCAAGTGTAACACTGCCAAACTTATAAGTATGCTGTAGGTTTTTTCCCCCTGAGGTGGAGTACCTTACATTTATTGGTGTTGAACATCATCAGGTTTGTATCTGCCTACTTACTACCTTTATCCAAGTCAGCCTGGATCACTAGCCTGTCCTCAGCTGTGGATGTCAAGCCCCAGAGTTTAGTATCATTGGCAAACTTAACTTGTGCGCTTAAGACACCAATTTATTGCTGATAAACATGCTAAAGAGAACCAGTCCAAGGATAGAGCCTTGGGGGACACCACTGGTCATGGAGTGCCATAATGATTCACTACTATCAACCACTACTCTCTGGGTCCGACCTCAGAGCCAACTTCCCAGACACTAGACTGTGGTGTAGCTGAGGCCACAGTTGGCCAATTTATTTGTGAGGAGGTCATGGGACACCAGATCAAAGGCTCTTTTAAAGTCCAGATATATGACATCAATCTCTTCTTCCTTGTCTGGGTGATATGTCACCTGGTCATAGAAGGAGATGAGATTGGTCAGCCAAGACCTACCCACAACAAACCCTTGCTAGCTGTCCCTCATCATGTTGCCCTCAGCCAGCTTATCCAGAAGGGTCTCCAGAATCTTACCGGGGATTGAGGTCAAGCTGATTGGCCTGTAATTCCTGGGATCTACTTTCTGCCCTTTCTTGAAGACGGGTACCACATTGGCCTTCTTCCAGTCTTCAGGTACTTCACCTGAGTGCCATGAGTTTTCGAATATTTTTCCCAATGATTGGACTGTGACAACTGCCAGCTCCTTGAGTACTCTAGGGTGTAATATGTCAGGACTAGCTGGCTTGAAGGTGTCTAGCCTCTCAAGGTGATCCTTTACTAGATCAACACCAATGCTGCGTACAAATATGCCCTCACCCTGGCCTCCCATGTCTTGCTAGGCAGTGCAGTCCCATTGGACTGATTGATGAAAGAATGACGCAAAGTACCCATTAAGCAGATTGGTCTTTTCCTGGGTGTTGGTTATCAGCTGTCCCATTTGGTTCTGCAGGGGTCCAATGTTACCCTTGCTTTTTTTCTGACTCCCTACATATATCTGAAAAAGGACTTTTTGTTGTCCTTGATATATGAAGCCAGACGGAGCTCTATTGCAGCCTTGGCTTTATGTTCTTTACCTGCAAGCATGGACCAGTGCTGAGTACTCCTCCTTGGTGGTAATTCCAGCCTTCCATCATTTATAAGTCTCTCTTTTGAGATGTAGTTGGTCACCAAGTTCCCTGCTGAGCCAAGGGGGCTGCTGTGCCCTTTTGCTAGCCTTCCTCCGAGATGGGATGGCCATCCCTTGTGCTGTCAGGATCGCTCCCTTGAGGAGCAAATAGTCCTCTTGGGCTCCACTTCCTGTCAAGTCATAGTCCCTTAGGGCCTGAACAATAAGCCTTCTGAGCTTGTCAAAGTCAGCTTTCCTAAAGTTGAGGACTTCTGTATTGCTGACTGACTTGCCAGCTTCGTGATGGATAGTAAAGGTGATCAGCTCATGGTCACTATCACGCAGCTTTCCATCAGTTTTTAGATCACTGGCTAGGTCATCCCTTTTGGCCAGTACCAGGTCCAGCAATGCTTTACCTCTTGTCAGCCCATAGACTTCTTGAGACAGGTAGAGATCGTCCATGCACATGAGGAAGCTTTGTGACTGATTGGATTTGGCTGAGTGCTCTTCCCATGAGATGTCCGGGTAGTTAAAGTTTCCCATGACAACCATGCACTGAGAGCATGCTGCCTCAGCCAGTTCCCTAGCAAATTCCTGGTCCAGCTCTTGTTTCTGGTTAGGAGATCTGTAGTAGACTCCTACCATGATGTCCCCTGTGCCACGTTCCCCACATATTTTATCCCAGAGAGACTCCAGTCATCTTTCCTGGGTGCCAGTGTCCATTTGCAGGGACGTGTATCTGTCCTTGACATAGAGAGCTATACCCCCACCCTTTTAACAGTATGATCTCACCTGTACAGGGTATAGTCCTGTGGCCCAGTCATAGGTGGAGTCCCACCAGGTCTCCATTATCCCTATGAGGTCATAGCCATTCTTGTTTAGCAGGAGAACCAGTTCCTCTTGTTTATTCCCCAAGCTCTTGGCATTGGTGTACAGGCAGGTAAGTGTCCCACTGGGAACCCCTGCCTTCGCTACAGATCATTTTGGGGCTAAGGTAGGGGTGGGTTCCCTTAAGTGCCTTAGCCTTCTGGATTTACAAGACTTGCCCAGTGGGCTTGCTGTAGTGGTAGTCTCCCCATCTGCCAGTGGGCTTAGTTTAAAGCCCAGTCGAGCAGGTCAGCCAGTCTAGCTGAGAAGAGCCTCCTCCCCAGCAGAGTGAGGTGGAGGCTGTCTCTGCTCAGCAGACTGCTGCCTTTTTCACCAAAGAGCGGATTGTGATCATGGGAGCCAAAGCTTTCATGATGACACCAGCACTGCAGTCTTTGGTTGACTACCTCGACCTGTCTCTCCCTCTTCTGCCCATGACCCACAACCAGGAAGAGTGAGGAAAAGACCACCTGCACCCCCTAAGCCCCACTCCCAGAGCTCTGTAGTCTCTCATGACCCGACTGGGATTGCTCCAAGCCATGACATTTGGGTTGGCAGGGTGCTCCGTGGCTGCTGGGGGTCAGTGGGGGGCTTCAGGGTGCAGGGGCGTGACAGGCTTGCACCCTTGTGTCTCTCACTGCACCTGGGGACAAACTGGCTTTTTTCCTTTGGTGGGCCCTTTTAAACTATGCACATGTGCAGTGGGCCCACCGCTGGCACTGCACTGCTCCTGGGCAAGGGGGGCCCTACCCGGGGATTTTGGGGAACCCTGATCTACCAGAGAGGGGCTGGTAAGTACCCTTCCCCCCCTTCTCTCTTCCTGGGGCCTGGGCCAAGTAGGACCCGGGGTGGGGCAAGACCATCCTCAGCTCCACTTAGCTGCCCCGCAGCTGGGCTATGTTCCTCCCACCATGGGTCCCACTTACCTCCGGCTGTTCTGGGGGTCATCAGGGTGCTCTGCAGCTGCTGGGGGGCTTTGGGTGCAGGGGCACGACAGGCTTGCACCCATGCATCTCTCATCACTCCCTTGACCAAACTATTCAGTAAGGGCCTCACACTATCCCTGATCCTCCTCTTGCTACCAACATACTTGTAGAAACCTTTCTTGTTACTTTTCGCATTGCTTGCTAGCTGCAATTCCAATTGTGCATTGGCTTTCCTGACTTCATTCCTGCATGCCCAAGCAAAGTTCTTATACTCCTAGGAGCATTGTTTGGGCATGCAGGGATAAACCCTTTGGGTGGATATTCACCCTCTGGGGTTAAATTCATCTCCCATCTCCCCCAGTTCTCCTGTATTTGTGGGTTCTAAATTAAACTCTTTCAGTTCACTTTGGCTAATAGTAGGAAGTAGAGAGAACTCACTGTGACAGGGCTTCCAGCCTAGTTTTATAAGCAAAAGAGATTTGGATCAACTACGGACAAGCAGATAAATGTTGAGGGTTTTGTCTGAACCAGACCTTCAGACATGGTCTCATTCCCCGTACTTAAGAAAACCAAGAAGAGATTTATCTAGGAAAATATCCATTGACTCCATGTTGCCTGGCAGTTAAGCAGCTGGAGTAGCTGGAAACCTGTGCCCTATTTCTGTTTTTTTTTTTCTTGCCTGGCTTTGTCTCTTTCTTTTGAGTACTTTATAAGCCACTTGAATTCTCCAAGGTTAATTTCTTCCAGTTGTACAAGGAGGGTAACAGCACCCACAATCATTGTAGCCATTTTCAGGGGAATTCCAGGGAATATTCAGCAATACCCCTAGAGGACGTGGTCACCATTGCTTTTAGTGCTAGGGTAAAATTACATATTAAACTAACACCGCACTAAATCTGTGGAATGTTAACTAGTGTTAAAGTTAAAATATGTTGTAAGCAGTTGCATGTTCTGGGTTAATACCATTTCTTGCCTGCACATCTCTGACTTGCCACTAGAGGGCTGGTAAGCAGGGGTTAGCTAGGAGCCAGGACTCCTGCCTCTGGGGGCTGGGGGGATAGAAGCAGTGTGTCCTGGGATGCTGGAAGACTGTAAATTGCTTATTTTATCTCTGTGGAGTAGACTGATGTTACCCTAACAAGAGATAAGTTGCATGGGCCAGAGTTAATGCTTGCCTGAAGCAGCATAACTTTGAGATGCTCAGAGGGCACTTAGCATGAGTTAAAAAGCTTTAACATGTGGATACTTGTGTTTTAAATGCCCTTAGTATGGCCTAACATATAGTTTCACCCTTAAACACCACCTTGTTACTCTGGAATTTGAAGGATGGGTTATGCCTGCCTTTGAGCCACATGAGTATTTTGCTACCTGTGTTGCTGCCCCATGCCTTTGGATAGTGTGAAACATAATTTTTGCTTTGATACTTTATCCAATATTCATATAAAATTAGATCTTTTAGTTACACTAGAGCAAGGTCACATTTCATCCCATTATATACATTATACTTTATAAGAAAATATCCTAAATTATATCTTATCCCAGTAGCTTTCAACCCACCTCCGGTCCAGGATCAGTGTTGCTCACAAAGCCAGAAGGTATGGGCCTAATTCATCCTGCAATTTTTCCAGCCTGAATTTGTAGGAAGGAACCTGGGAAGGCACGTGACAGGAAGACTTTGTCAGGTGCTGACCTGCTGGTGTGACCCAGATTATCACACTGGCAAAAATAGTTCTACATTATACCAGGCCATACAGGCTCAATTAGAGGCCAACTGTGTCTTCATGGAATGTGCATGTGTCACAGCAATATTATATGACATGTTAACTTGAAATCACGGCAGTTTTACACTTGTTTATTAAAACATAATTTTAGTTTAACAATATGCAAGTTTTATTGCACATTTGTTCTTTCTTCCTTCCCCTGCACTCCATATGCTTCATCTGTGTTGGCAGACCCTTAACACCATAGTAACAAGTACAAAGTTGAATTAGCGAGATTAATAAGTTGTCCTGTGGATAATTTAAGATTTCTTTCTTTTAGGGTTTTTGCTAGGTGTAGTATAACTCTTTATTAATTGAACACTAATGACTGAACTAAGATGTCACTCTCCACGTTTATAACTTGCTTTGAGCTTGATTTTTATGATGCTAGTTCCATTTTTTCAGGTTTAATAGCAGACATGAAGTTACTGATAATAGTTTAAGCCATCATAATATATGATCTGTATCCCCAATAATAAAGGCCTGGTTAAGGATCAGCTATATGACAATTTGGTGTAAATCCTTAGGTGTCCTTTACAGAAATCAAGTGGAACTTCATTAGTAATTTTGAGGCCAAGAACAGTAGTTTAATGATGAAAGTCGCTGGACGCCACTTTCAAAGATGAAGGGCACATGATCTGATTCACTTTGTCATATTTATCATCCCTTCTCCCAATTACTTTTCAAATATAAATGTATTAAAAGAAGCACTAACTTGAATCCTAGAGTCATGTGTTAGAAATAAATGGTCTTGTAGCAAATATTTTTTCCTTTAAATGTCTAAACCTTTCCAAAGATTAAAGAAAATTAGTACTGGCATGTTTCATTAATTTGGCACTGCAGCAGGAGGAATGTAGGACTAATTTCATTTGTGTGGATTAGGAAATGTGTCAGTTTTTCCATTCTGTCTCTCTAGGGCATTTTTTTACTGCAAGGCCTGTCATGATGACATCACAGATCCCAAAAGGATTAAAAAATGTGGTTGCAAACGGCGTAAGTAATATTTCTTTTTCTCTCTCCCTTTCCTCCCACTACATTCCTCCCCTTCATCCCCCAACTCCATGAATCTCTCAGCCTTAAGGAATTTCTTTAAATGTATTTATGTTTTACATAATGATGCAGAAAAACTAGGAAATAAATACATAGTAATACAATTAATAAATGTCATTTTTTATTCTCGTGTTGAATATGTATTTAAAAAATCACACTTCTCACTTACAGCTGCATCATTTAAAAAAAAAGACTTTTTAAGTCCACAGCAAAATGGAAATTTTTAAATAAAACTGAATCTGAGTGTGAGGTTTCTGACTTAAGCACATCAACTTTGGGCCAAACTGTGCCTTGAATTATATCCTGTGGAAATCCATTAATTTCAATGGATTTCCATGAGGTATTAAGGAAGAAAGTAGGTCTTGTTGCATAATATGGTTGACCACGTAAAAGAAAGAAAATCTAAAAACAGTGTTTAACCATGTAAGAAAGCTGAAATCACATATTAAGATGATTTCCTCAGGCTCCATCCAAAAGTCATTCTTCATATAGGTCACAAAGTTGATTGGAGTTTTGTATGTAGAAGACGTGCCAAAGGTTGGCCCTTAAAATGGGACATAATTCTTTCAGAACTGTTCTGCAGATTTCATTGTTTATATTGTGCTTTATCTATGTTCCTGGAATTGTTGTTTATGTTAGCTGGAGATTTGTACATTCAGGAAGAACAGAACATTGGAACTGAGGTCTGGTTTTTTTGTGTGTGTTTTCTTTAATTTTATGCACATGTGTACCTGGACCTTTGATTTTGCTGGATTTTCTGCAGTCAGAGTATACAAACCATGAGTCTTCACGTTGCCTTTGAGAAAGGTTTGGCCTAGGATGTATTTGCTATGTAGATTCCAAATATAGGTATGGTGATCCTTTTGCTAATGGATATTTGCATAACCCATGGATACTGGTTAGATGGTATCCTGACATAAAAAGGAGCATGAGGTACAGAAATATTGTTTAAGTGAGACTGACAGCCTCTTCTGAGATAATCCATGCTTCTAAGTTTCCAAAAAAAATTGTAGCCTACTGATCCACAGTTGCTGTTGTTCTGCATTCCTGAAAGATGGAGGAGTGCCAGGAACAGAATCATCAGCCTCTACTCTTACCAGAATGTTGATTTTTTTTTTTTTTTTTTGACAAGAACATAGTGCTAAAGTTTTTAAGGAAACTTTTTTTCTTCCTTCTTCAAAAAGATGGGAGCTAGATCTATGTTATTTCCTTAAGGAAAGAGGTGAAGTACAGTTGAAAGAGGCGTAACAGACAGGAGCTGCACCCTGGGCAGGAGTGGGCCAGATGTGGCAACTGGGCCTGGTGCTAGCTGACATTTATGTGCCCCCTCTAAGAGTGCACCTTGGGCTGGTGCCCTGGTCACCCACTGATCATTACACTACTGAGAGGAGCTGAGACCTCTCAATAGCAGACTGCAAAATAAATGGAAAGAAAAGACATGAAGGCCTGATGTGCAAGGTATGCAAGCAATTGTGAAACACACTGGGGAAAAATGTTCAAGAATGTGTTTAACTATTTAAATGTGTTTAACCATTTGAGAATGTGACTCTTAAACTGCTCCCAGGGCCAATGAGACTGCTAAGTTTTGATCAGGCAAGTTACAGCTGCCTGAGGGTGCCTTTAACTCTGCAATCCAGTTGTTTTTCAAGATTTCCCAAAGCACTGGGGAAGAGGAAATATGCAACCTGTCTAGTTGGGTTGCTTCTGCCGCCTCTTCTTTTTATACACGTAAAACATGTTGTTTCCCTGGGTGCAGTCTTCCATTAAATTCCCTAAGGGAATTGTCATTTGAATGTTAGGGCCAAATAATGTCACTTTTTGCTCAACTATATTCCAAGATAACAGCTAGGATATTAATATAAAGGCCAGGCGCATGAATGACAATATAACTCTCAATTTTGGAAGTCAAGGAAATGAAAAAAAACAACAGTTCCCCACTTAATGATATGTTGTTACCATCGTCAGTAATTCAGTTTTGGTTTTTTTTATAGCACACCGCAAAGTACAGTATTCACAAAGGCCATTAGTGGTTTTTTGGTCCTCTGATTTTTAGGGCCTGATTTGAGACCCTATAAAAGGGCCTTATTTTTAGATGAGGGATACTCAGTAATGTCTGAAAATCAGG
This sequence comes from Crocodylus porosus, assembly GCF_001723895.1. Taxonomy (NCBI): domain Eukaryota; kingdom Metazoa; phylum Chordata; order Crocodylia; family Crocodylidae; genus Crocodylus; species Crocodylus porosus. The sequence continues at coordinate 44,747,846 of NW_017728951.1, read as the reverse complement.
CCTCTTTTTAAGTTTTCTCATGCTGAGCAATTCAACACTATAGTTACTTTAAAAATCTTAACCATGTTCTCCTATATATTCTGCCCAAGCAATGTAGCCAAAATAAAGCAGAAATTACAAAAACATTTTCCACTGAATTAAGGGACTCAACCATCAACTTAATTTTTAATGACAATACAAATAGTCCACATGCATATATATTCTAATTAACGAGCAATATAATAAAAATTAGAGACAGCTGAGTGCAGATGACGTAAGATGAAATGAAAGGTTAAGGATAAAACTATCAGCAAGTACAGGTAAATGAAATATGAAAGAGTGTCTGCTTTATAAGAAAATCTTAATTATTATGGCATTAATTACATACAGCTTCCTGGGACACTTGAAAGCTACGTTCTTTAATAATGTATCTGAGGTTTCCTGTCCCTTTAGATACTGTCTGAACATTAGCTGTGATACTGTCAGGGTCTAAAACTGAGTCTGACCTACATAGCCATTTGTCCAAACTTGTTAGGCCTGGTATTAATAATTCAGTGGAGAACTGTGCATCTCTACAAGGCCAGGGATAATTAGAGTAACTATGTTTTCCTTTCAGCTATCCCTTCTTCTCCTTCCCTTTCCCAGTCCCCATTTAATCTGTAAATGTTCACATCACATTGTCCTGGGAGAAATGCATGTGTGAAAATTCTATTCACGGACCATTGATAATTTTGTCATATGCTTATCTTATGTTTTCAGTTTTTTCTTATTTAATTTCATTGTAGCTGGTCAAATATATTTATATTCTTTTGTATAAAATGCAGCCATGTTGGGATGAAATCTCTAAACCAGATGACTTATATTTTCTGTTTCTTTCTGTATAAGAGTTCTGGTCTAATTCTCTATATATTTTTTTCCAGTGACTGTGCTTGCTGCGAAGGGTGGGGGTTGGACCCCTGAGGGACAGATCATGTATACATTGATGTGTTTGAAGGAATTTGTTGTAATGTGTGACAAATGACAAATTTTTGATTTATTTTTCCTCTTGCTGCCTTGGAACACGGCCCCTACTATATTTTAACTGCACACTGATAGTGATCTATTGTGAGTAAAAACGGGTTCCCTGTAGCCCAGAGTGCGGTCCAACCTGTCTTTCTCTAGCAGAGAGTTTTTTTTTGTTTTGTTTAGTATTTTGGTTCTTTCCTTTATTATTTATGTTGCATGTAGCAGTGACGTCATACCCACACCTATTTCATCTTTTACACCTGCACAGATCAGGGCGACGTTGAAGAAAATACAGCAGTTTCCCCTTTCTTCACCCTTTCTCCCCATTTTCTCTACCCCTTTATTTTTGTCACCAATTGAAAATGAAGCCTTGACAATGGCATTTTCTTTAAATGACTTGGAGCTTGTCCCATTACTTTTTAAGGGCACCAGTTAGGCTGGGGTAATTACCACTATAACACTGTTTGCCGGGTTAAGTGGAATTCATTGTCGGACTTGTACTCAAGGTTTTATAGTTTACCCCTTCTCTGCTCAGTTTTACTTTATGAAAAAATAGAACAAACAACAAACTTCTGCTGCTCCTATTATTTCCCATGTCAACAACAACACAACCACAGCAGCAACAAAAAAGACCAGGCAATGAATTTTAACTGTGTGATCAACTTCTGATATAGAAACCTAAAACTACCCTTACCTGGAAACAAGTGGTTCTACGGTGATAATTATTTTCCCCAGTCTATACAATTCCCTTGTCATAAAACTAATGATACATGTATGCCCCAACTATACTTTTAATAGTATAACTTTTAAGCCTTTACACTTACTATATACCCAATATGAACTTTATATAGACCACTTCATCTCAAACTGAGTCATAGCATTGTTAGTTCACCAGTATTTTATTGAGGCCATCAGCCATTTTGTAGTGTTCACATGGTCATAGTAGTCACAACACGATACTTGGGAGATGGAAAACAGTTTACATTTTCACTGCTTAGATGTACAGGCATTGCAAAGAAAATATACGGGGAATGGGTACTGTACAATTTCTCACTGACTGCTTAAAGCTTCTCAATAGAGCTAAGCCGTTTGCCAAAGGTTTGAGGGAAAATGATTGGATATCCTGAGGGCATAATAGGTCATTGGGGTACCATTAGCAGTCTACTAGCCATTCAGTTTAAGTGCAACTTAAGTGCAACTACTTCTTGTCACTGAGGTTAGCTGGATTTTCCCCACAATCATTATTATTACTACTGTATTTTCTGATAGCAAATTCCAGACCAGATTGGGGTATCCTTGCTCTCAGAGCTGAGCAGTCACACAGGAAGATGAATCCATGAAGAATTCAGGCAAGGCAGTACTTCTGAGATAATTTCAGCCAGGCAGATTATCCCACTGTGGAAATGTCATTCATGATGATAGTGGTGATTTACTAGTTACATAATGTGTGAGGGTCCCAATAGTGGATCAAGACCCCTTGTGTTAGTTACACAAACACAGGACAAAAACATGCTCTCTGCCCTAAACAATTTACATTCTAAGCATAAGATAAGATGTAACATCTGGATACTAATGTATAGCTAAATGAAGGAAAGCAAGGAAGTAGCATGATAGTTCACATCAGTAGGTAGTCTGTTGGTTGTCTGGGCATACCAGTAGACTAATTGCTATCAAGCTTCTGGAAATGTGCTGTCCACAAAATTCTGAACAACATGGCTGTAAATACTACATAACTCAAAGGTCAAGTTCCTCAGCCTTCCTATTTGAGAGTATCAGTCATCAGACCATATTCATATTAATCATTTATTTATAGCTCAGCCAAATCAAACATTTCACCTTACCCCTGGAAAATATTTGGAATGGATTTTTCCTATTTCAGAATTAAGAACCCCCAAATTTAGTGCTCTGTATAAGGAATCTGTGCTGACATCAGTAATTTTAAGATGTAAAGTGGCAGCTGCAGTGTTTCACTTTGACATCATTTAGTAGACTAGTCTGATAGGTCTACATTATTCTCCTGCCTCTTTTTTGTTTTTAATTCCATTTCCTTCCCTAAATGAATTAGTATTTGCAATAAACATTTGATTCCTGTTGCAATAAGTCAGTCCAATGGAGGCTAATATGACAGTATTTGGACTATTAAGAAAAAATATTTCAAAGTCAGAAAAGAGAGACTATATGACAATCTGGAGAGTACTTATTTCTTCTTCAACTATGTCCATATCATAATTGATCTTTTTGCAGGGTAGACTTTTTTTTTTAATATTCCAGCTTGCAAATTTATAGGGATCTGATATTCTCTCTCAGTTTTTTCTCTTTTGTATCACTGCTAATAAGTATTCTGTTATCTCAATTTAGCTCAGTGGTCACCAACTGGTGGATCCTGATCAACTAGTCAATTGTGGAGCCTCTGACAGTCAATCTCAGTCTGGGGGCCTGAGTGTGCGTGCGCTCAGCCCCCCCCGACTGAGATCGACTGTCAGAGGTTCCGCGATGGGGAGTGGCCAGGACGTAGTTCAGGAGCAGCGGGACAGTGTGGCTGTGCTGAGTCATACCCCCTACCACTGGGGCCAGACTGGGTGAGTGGGGCAATCCCCCTCTACGCCCTGCTGCCCTGTGCTGAGGGAGGGAGGGAGGCAGGGGTGAGAGGGGCCCCTCCTGGGCTGAGGGAGGGTCGAAACCCAGTCAGCTCATCCAGGGGCTTTGGGGGGTTCCCATGCTGCATGCACCCCGGCAGAGGCCCAAGGCCCACGTGCCCTCTGGATCTGTGTGCAAGACAAGAGGCGGCTGCCACTGGACACTGGACTTCAGGCCCCAAGCCCTGCACGCAGTATGAAGCAACGTGTGCCCCCCAGGCCTCCGCTGGGGTGTGTGCAGTGGTGGAAGCCCTCCCCTGTGTGCCTAGATGAGCCACCCGGGCTCTGACCCTGCCCCAGCCTGGATGGTGGAAGGGGGGAGCCAATGGGGTTTAGCCCCCCCACAAGTGGGGCAGAAGTAGGGCCACAAAGCAGCCTGGCTGTGGGCTTCTGGTAGCTGTAGCAGGGGTGGGGAGAGGCATGCGCACAGTGGTGAAAGGGAGAGTGGAGCAGCGGCAAACCCTGCTCATCCGGGACAGGAGAAGGGTGGAGCCATGAGTGGCTCATTTTGGGGGCATGGTGGGTGGTACACAGCCTGAGAGGGCACGGGAGGTGCGTGCCCCCAGATTTGCATGTGGGGTGGGGCAGGGTGAGGTGGCATCAGGCTCTTTGGCCATGCAGAGGCAGCAGTGCTGCGAGGCGGAAGGGGGGCTATGGTGAATTTTCGGGTGCCTGCTGCCTGGCCTCGGAGCTGTGCAGCTGAAGAAGTGTGCCAGAAAGAGCCTGGTGCTGCCCCAGCCCACCCCGCCCCACCCCGCAGACAGATCCGAGGGCATGCGCCCCCATGCTCTCCCAGGTTGCATGCCCCCCCTCCCCGTACCTCCTAAACAAGCTGCCTGCAGCTCTGCCCTGCACCCACCCCAGTTGTGCAGGGCCTTCACATAATCCACTCTGTCACTTACCACCAGGGGGGCACATCAAGGCCCCCATGGTGAGGGAAGGAGCAGGACACAGGTGGAGCAGGGGTGGGGGGAGTGGGGCATATGCCCCCGGGCCTCCACTTGTCCCACCACCTGGACTGGCCAGGCCCACTCCCCCCAGCCCCTGCTTCTGCCTGTGCCCTGCTACCTCCCTCACTGTTGGGGCCTCGATCTGCCCCACCGCCCTGCCCCTTCCCCCACAGCTTTATCTCTTTGGGTTGTGCCCCCAAATAATTTTTTATCCCTCCACCCTGATCTGCCCCCCCTTCCCTCCCCACAGACTGAGCTGTGGGGCAGGTGGAAGCATCTTGGGTTGCTTTTTAATTAAAAACCTGATCTCCTATCCAAAAAGGTTGGAGACCACTGATTTAGCTGATAATGCAAGAGACGCAATATAATCTTGTTTGATTGCAAGTGCAAATTGTGTAGTTTCATAGATGTAGGGTCGGAAGAGACCTAAGTAGATCATCAAGTCTGACCCCCTGTCCTGGGCAGGAGAAAATACTGGGCTCATATGACCCCTAGTTTGTCATCTAATTAACAGTATTTCTGCCCATAATTCATAATGAACATAATTACTTACAAAATTGCTCCAAACAAAAGAGTGGCTGAGTTGACACTTGTCAACAATGCTGAGGCTAAAGAGGGTAAACATTAAATTTCATTTTTACGTAGCTATTTTTCTGAGTTCAAGGGCTCGAAAAAAGAGACACATAATAATAGGTATGTGATCTGCCTTGCTTCTTTTTTTCTCATAGTTTAAGCTCATTTAGAGATAAAATTAAAAGCAACACTGACTACATGCTACTCTTAAGGAAAGGTCATGAAGATATATGAAAATGAATTGGTCTATAAAAATGTCATTAACTCAAAGCATTCTTAAAGTTACTAAAATATAATAGAATGTGCAGATTGTCCACTCACATCACCTGCTGCTCCTGCAATTTTGACTGAAAACCAAGAACACCATGTGAATTATAGGAAACAGGTACCAATTGCCTGTGACTGACATCACTTAATGTCAGAACTTTGCAAAAATTGCAAAATAGTATGTAGCTTGCACTTGGTTGTCTTGAAATTGTCCTGGAACACAATGAAATGACAGAGAGATAGCTTTGCCTGTTGTGTTAAGAGAAAATCAATTGTCACAATCAGTTTAAGACATGCTGCTGTATTTTTAAGAAAACTGAAATCATGCTGTGGGAAATCCTTTCAATTTTTTAGACTGATGATGTTAACCAACGTCGCCAAAAGGCAATCAAATCAATCTGGTCGTCCTTTAACACCTCTGGTTTCTTTCCACCATAATTTTTTTGTAAAGTCTACCTTTTTGTCATCTTATTCTTGCTGTGGTTCATAAGAACTTGATGAATTGAAATGACATTATATCCATTTCAATTCTTAATAGTAGTTGGCCCCTTTTTTATTCAATGCCAGTCAAGAAACCTCCAGCCTCTTTAACCAACTGTTGTTTTGGAGAGATCCACTAGATGTCCTCATAGATCTACCTTTCGTTACCATTGAGGTCCATGAGAAAAAACTACTTGTAGGGATGGGTGGAGTACTAGGACTGGGAACACCTTATGGTAACAACAACAACAAAAAAGTAATCAACAGAGGAAAAAGGGATAATTAGTCCTGCTTGTTTTATACAAGGAACTGTTATTTGCCATCTTATTCAAAGACCAATCTTTAACTTCCCTTCATCATCTTTGCCTCTGGAAGTGTTCCCTATAACCGTGAATTTTATATACTTTAGATATCAATAATACTATGTCCTTTCTTGTCAATATTTTATCTACAAGTTGCAGTTCTATATAACCAGAAAAGGGGTTGCTAGAATCCTAGACCTACAGCTTTTCCCACCAAAGAAAGAATGAAGGTTAGCTTGTTTAAAAACTGGAGCAGAAATATTAAAATATGTATGGAAATTGAAATACTTTTTGTTCTTTGTAAGCAATTTTTCCAAACATAAATCTTACTTTATTATGTTTCTCTTCAAGTCAGTCCTCTGGTAAAGAGGATAGTGGTTGGGGATGAGCTACATCTTTTTTTTACCGAAAAAAAGTTTCAGTTCCTGATTGGACGTACTTCCATGGCTACTTTTAAAAAATAAATGGTTTGGGATTTTCAACATACCAAACAGGCCAAGGAGGAAGACATGGTTATTCCCTTCTTCCTACTAATTCATCAAAAACTTACAGAGATGAAGAAAAATGTCATGTTTTTTTATTTCACAAGAACAGCAAATAACAGTTTCATTCTGCATCCAGATCTTTTCTACAAGTAAGTGGTAAACTATGACTGGATTATTACATGGCAACTACAGTTGTCATAGGAATTAAACATCCAAAGGGATGTACAAGAGTCCTTATCTCTCTGCTGATTACCATTTTTTGTTAATATTTATGGAGGTTTAACAGGAAACAGTATGTGTGTGGCTGAACCATCTTTAATCATTTCTGTCTTGTCTTTGATCCTTTCACTAATCATTCTTACTAATATTCCATGTTTTTTTTTCCTTTAATTTATTTCAGTATTGTATTCGGTATGAGTGTAACAATGACTGTGTAACAGGAATGAAGAGTAACAGCATGTTTTCTTTACAAAATGTATTGCTCTGATATGCAATTGCTTATATACTGGTTAAAACCCTTATAGCAAGTCCTTTTTGCTACTTACAATACCAGGTTCAAGCCTGTTTTCTGCATGTTAATAATATGAAATATTAAAATGATGCATGATCTCCAGAACAACCAATAATTAAAAACTAGTTAAAAACAGTCCCTGAAAAGTGTCAATTTCAGGATGTAATTTGCATCCTTTCCCTTTTTGGCTTAAAGGGTTTAAATTTCCTACTTCACTGGTTTAACCTTAATGAAAATGTTACAAAAAGTTTTGTTTCCCAACTCTCCCTCCTTTTAAGGTTGATTTTTATTATTATTATTTTAATAAATGTATCGCATTTTATTATTGCCTGCTAACAAAATGTGGCTTCAAGTAAATGAAAACCAGGGACTGTTACTAACCAACCACATAGCATTAGAAAATTTGGGTACCATGTTTCGCTCCAGCATTTGATTAGAAAAAGTCCTTCAAAACAGCTGAATTTAAAACCAAATGGGTATCTCTTTTTCCCCCTTATCTACTATTAGTGTGTTTCTGATTAATGCTGTGTATTTTTCTTTATTTTTGGTAGGGTGAAAAGAAAAATAATGAAATAAAAATAGGTATAATGGAAGAATCCAAATACTTAACTCTTTGCTGCCCAACTGTTAGTTTTAAAAGCTTGTGTTGGGGAGAATTAGAGAGGGAAACCATGGATGGAACAAATGCTGTTTTGAATTTTCTGTGTAGTCTGATCTTGTGTGTATCAAAAGCTGCAGTGGAACCCTTTATACTAAAAACCCAGGAATGATGTACCATGCACTGAATAAGCCTGATGCTGCATGATGACTTTCTGAAAAGCTGTAAGATAATACTACTAGGATGCTAAAGAACATGCTACTAGAAACGTGAGCAAAGTTTTAGAGGAATGGAGTCGCTGCTGAAGAGATCACTCATTCATCTCCCTCAATGCCTGTTTTCCACAATCATAATATTACCCTTGCTTGACAAAATATTGTATGGCAAGTCATAAAGGCCTTAGAACAGGACTTGACCCATTTGAGAGATTTAAATCTCTCTTTTACACTAGCATTCAAAAACAGTGAAACTGAAGGACTGTTCTTTTAAATTAATATTTCTACTGTAATGGCTAAAAAAAAAAAAAAAGAAATCCTACTGAAGGCACAGACCAAAGCAACATTACCTTTTCGGCTGTATTTGCTTTTGAAGGTTTGTTTTTTGGCTGTCAACATTCTGTTGTGGTATCAGTATAACTAAGCCAGTTCATGCTAAGCCATTACCAACAATGATAGGTCAGTGCAACATGTGAAACAATTTTAAGTGGCATTTATTTTCATCTTCAGATATGAACTTAATTGTGCATAAGGTAACAAAAATGGACAAAGATACTTTGGCGTAGTTTATAAATAAAGCTCTTTTTTAAATGTCTTGTAAATACATATCAAAACTAATGCCATTTCCTCCTTGAGTATCATTGCCTTGTTCAAAAGATTTAAATGAACTCTTGAAATGTTAGCTTGAAATGTTAGCTCACCTTTAATTATGTATTTGTTTATTTGCTTCCTGCGTTGATACTTTAAGACAGTTCCTTTCAGAGCAGAAAATATGCCTATGATTGGTTCTGCATGTTCCAGTGAGCCTATGTTCTGTGTACTTTTGGTGATGCCTTATTTGTGAACTGACTATAAAGAGAAACGTATTTGTCTAACTAGCTGTTTCTTATACGCACAAATTTTGGTATTCTGTCAAGAGTCAATTTCAGTTCCTGAAGGCATAATGTAAATTCACTAAATCTTTCAGGAAGTTTTATGAAGACTTGTAATTCTCCAATAACTTGTAATTTAATGCAATGAAAAATTACCCTGGCACTGTTTGATTCTGAGAAATGATTAGCACTTTTTTGAGGAGATATATATATGTGTGTGTGTGTATGCCTTTTTAAATACTTTTGATGATTGCCAAAAGCAGTACAGATCCAAATTATTTGATTGATTAGCTACTTCAATTTTTTCTTTCTCTTTGGCCAGAAGCGTTAATTGTGCCAGAGGAAAAAGATGTTCTTAGGATTTTCTGCTTTTATTTATGCTCTTTTTAAATCCCAAACCTGGTTGTAATCAGTAATTCTTTTTTATGTTTGTGGTCATTCTATATGACCTAGAGAGAATATCAAGAATATTTTATCTTTTCCCTACTTTTAATGTACAGCCAAACTGTTATCAATAATCTCATTGCATTTTTTTTCCTGGGTCAAGACTGTTAACATAAACTAAGGCCTGTATTAAATCCCTTAAATTACATTCCAGTTGCCTTGTTATATATATAACCTTGCCATTAACCTGCTGCTCTTCCTCTCCTCCCATCCAACACATGGTTATAGCCAAGATGTCCATCTACAAGAGAATGAAACTGGCATGTTGTTTTGATTGCGGACGCTCTGAGCGTGACTGCTCTTGCATGTCAGGCAGTGTACATAGTAATATGGACACCCTTGAGAGAGCCTTCCCACTTTCTTCTGTCTCTGTTAATGATTGCTCCACCAGTTTACGTGCCTGTAAGTTTTAACACCAACACATGCTGTTCCATGTCTGTGGTGTCTGTGGTATCATCCCAGTCTTGTGTCGTACATTGTAGTTCTGTGAGTTTTACTGGGCTGGTGCTTTTTTCAAAACATTTTAATACAGCACTAAATTTATATTTTCCAATTTTTAATACCCCCATTTAATTTTTTCATTTAGCTTCATGTGTTCCTTAGAATGTGCAACTTTACAGTAGCATGTAGGACCTTACTAGTGCAGTTTGGTGATATGTTTGTTTTTATTTCATGCATACAGTATAAATGGTCATTAATTAAACAGTTCAGTAAATGTTTTATTAATAGTGGGGGGTGTATCTAAATTTGTGACTACAGACACAAAGTAGTATAAAGTTATTCAATAGGCAATTCTGATACTTTTGGAATTGAATAGCATATAACAAGAAGTGGAAATCCCTGCATCATATATACTATGTAGATAAAGCTATATTTCATATTCCTGTCATTTTCTTTAGTCTTGCTCCTTGTTACCCTTCATTTTCAGTAATGAATGAAGTCCTTTTTTAGATGGACTCTCAAGAAGGATTAAGAAACTTAGACCTACCAATTTAGTACTGTACTTTAATAAAGCTACCCTGATTCAAGCTTCTGACTCCTTTACAGACTATATAAAAAAAAGAATGATAGATTCCACTTCTACATGGGGACTGTGATCAGCATTTGTTAGGAACAAACCTTAAATGCTTTTCTGTTGTCCTGAAAGTGAGGAAGCAGGAAAGTGAAGGGAGAAGAAGGAGAGAGAAATAGGAATAATGCAAGTGAGCATTAATATTTTGGGCTAGGGAGCCCCAACTACACCTGTCTCTTCAGTGCTTTGTTGACAGCGTTGAGGAAGATTAGTAATGAAATAGCTGCCCTCTTATCTGCCCAATTCAGATGTCCATAACAGGCAAAACTGTGTCTCAGACGAGGACTATTTTCCTTTTCCTTATCCAAATGGATTGGTGAAATTGACACCTAAATAAAGCTAAAACAGAGTAATCTGGTAAAAATAATGCAATTTTGATCAGGAAACATGATATCCTCATACTCAATGGTATGACAAACAGGAACTACCACAAGCACTCAAAATACAGTGAGGTTAGTGGAGTATGCCTCAAGTTATCTTTTTGATGCCTCCCATGTGTAGTCCAGCTGCTGAATTACTTTACCTATCTTGGCCATTGATCTATTAATTCAGAAACAAATACAATCCCCCCCCCCCACACACACACGTTTATGTTTAAAATCTGTCCCTTTGAAAACAGAACCTAATGGAGTCTTGGAGAAAAGCTGATACAAAAAGCCTTTCTCTGTATATGTGTATAGGTATCAGTATTTGGAAGTCCCTATTTTTCAGTCAGTCACATTAAGTACATTGCCTCCAAGAGTTGCCCTATGCTTGGTAGTAAGAGTTGGCATTCCTAAATTAGTTCCATCTCAGTGTTATAAAGAGAAATGCTGTGCTTAAAAGGATGATTGAGAACTTCCTAGTACATTAAAATTGCGAGGTACTGCAAATACTGTTACTGAACATATTTCTTAGTCTCTGCAACAATACAGCATATGAAATTGTTCGCATCAGTACAGGCTAGTACAAAGGGATTATGCAGCTGAGTTGAGGCACTGGTGTTAACAGGTACCAGACAGGGCTAAATGAATATGTCCCCTACAAATGGGTGAAATTTCTACCATTAGTAGCATCTGGCAAAAAAAAAGAGAATCCATAAATTGAAGGGTTACTGTAGTTCACTTAAGGCTATTGAGGGTGGGAAAAAATGTTTTTGATTGCATTGCCCATTCAGCCAAAAACTCCAGTGTATGATATTATTGCCCCCAACAGCAAAACTGTTGAGAAACATCTTAGGTCCATGTTGCACTCTGAAATCTAAGTGGTATTGACAGCTTTGAGAATTTTTAACATCCTCTGTTTCACGGGCCTTTTCCCCCAATCGTCACTCCATCAAACCAAAAGAGATATCATTCTTCCTCATGTGAGACTATTCACCTTTGACCACTAATAATAAGTACGAAAAATCAATACTAATTCAAACCCTTCATGAACCAGCATAAGCCTTTCTTTTCCAATTAAAAGAAAATATATATACATACAAAATTCCACTGGCAGGGCTTCAATAGAAATCACTGTGTTTTCCTTGTAGTGTGGAGGGGTCGTATGATGCCATCTTGACAGAGCTAGTTAACTCAAAGAATGGTGGTGAGAGTTGGCTTTTCATTAAATATGAGCAGATGTGAAATGTTGAGTGTTTGACAATTAGAAATGGCAGCAGCAGGGCCGCAGAATCAAAGTGAGGTCAGATTGGTAGATCAGATTACCTCTGTTACATTCTTTAGTTGCTCTGAAAATCATTTTGAATTAGTGTCAGCAGAGCCATGATGGGTTTTGCCCTTTGTCTTTTATGCTAAGGCTGTATTGTTTCCCAAGACACTCATTAAAGGTCATTATATTATTATAGGGCTTGCTTTGGTCATGGTTCCCCAGTTGGGTTGGTGTGCTTCTAAGATTGCTTAATGTGTTTCTTTTATTTATTTATTTGTTTGTTTATTTATTTATTCATTTTTTAAAGGTTCTAAAAGCAGGCTTTTAATTTTCAAGGTACTGTATATAAAATCATAGACCATTTTCTGATGTTTCTTGAAATGCTGAATAACTTATAAAAATTAATGCAATGTATAAGAATATAGTACATTGTAGAAGCTAATGGTTGTATCAAGTTACAGATGCATTGAAATACATAGGATTTTGTGTGGTAATTGTATGCCCTGTAAAGGAAATGGGACTTACAGAATAGGTTTTACTGTGACTGAAATATATTTATTTTTCATTCTATTGAATTCTAATTCAATATATAATTCAGTTCAGAAAATCATATTTTCATTAAAAATAAATGCATTCAAATATGTTTTTGGCTTAAAGACAAATGTCTAAAGAGACAGAGATATACCTTAGAAGTGTAAGGAGTTATAAGGCAAGTATCAGCTTTTTTTAGGTTTTGTCAGTTTTGGGTGTCAGTGCTCATCTCTCTCCACTCAGTCAAAAGACTGTTGGTTTGTAGGTCAAAGACTTGCTGTTTACAAGGTTCTAAGTGGAAGAGGGTCAAAATAATTTAAGGATTATGTCTCCATATATCACCGTATGCTCTTTTGTTCTCACATTTTGGAACTTGATGTTCTTAGAATGTAGCAGTTCTATTCCATTCCAGTCTTAAGTTCTTCTAATGTGTCTGTTGGTGTGGGACATTCTTGTTAGTAGGTTCAGTAGTGTGCTTTCCATATTAAATGGAAGGACTTTGTGCATAGGAGCCACAGCTTCTGGTATGCTACTACTTTATCCATGGTACTGTCTAGGGAACAAGAGATATTTGCTCCTCTGGAGGGTGGAGGTTGAACCATGTTTACTTCTAAGGGTACATGCAGATGTTACACTTAGATCAACTTAACTATGGGATTCAGGATGCACTCAGGAGAGACTTTGCCAGGCCTAGGTCCTGGGAGGACTGAGTTAGGGAACTTCTGGAGGGGTGGACATTTTCAGATCAGCAGGTCCAGATGCTCTCCACCCCAGGGTGCGGAGGGAATTGGCAGGGGTCATCGTGGGGCCCCTGGCACGGCTTTATGAGCCCTTGTGGTGCTTTGGCCAGATGCCACAAGACTGGAAGAAGGCCAATGTGGTCCCCATTTTCAAAAAAGGGAGGAGGAAGGACCCAGGCAACTATAGGCCCATTAGCCTTACTTTGGTCCTGGGGAAGCTTTTTGAGAAAATAATCCAGGAGCATATCTGTGAGGGACCAGAAGGGGGGATGATGCTCAAGGGGTTCATTAGGAGCAGGTCCTGTCAGACCAACCTGATTGCCTTCTACAATCAGGTCACAAAGTCATTGGACACAGGTGTCGTGGTAGACGTAGTCTTTCTGGACTTCAGGAAGGCCTTTGATACCATCTCCCACCCCATTCTCATTAAAAAGCTAGGTGACTGTGGCACTGATGCCTGCATGGTCAGATGGGTCGCAGATTGGCTAGGGGGCCACACCCAGAGAGTTGTGGTGGATTGGTCATATTGGACCTGGAGGGATGTTGGCAGTGGAGTCCCCCAGGGCTCAGTACTTGGGCCCATACTGTTCAATTTCTTTATTAGCGGCTTGGACAAGGGAGTGAAAAGCACCCTGTTCAAATTCACTGATGACACCAAGATTTGGGGCGAGGTGGGCACGCTAGAAGGGAGGGACAGGATACAACTGGACCTGGACAGGTTACAGGGGTGGGCGAATGTGAATAGGATGGATTCAATACTCTCAAGTGCAGGGTGCTGCACTTGGGCAGAAAGAACCAGCAGCATGCCTATAGGCTGGGGAACTCCCTTCTCAAAAGCATAGTGGCAGAAAGAGACGTTGGAGTCATTATCGATTCTAAAATGAACATGGGCCACCAATGTGAGGATGCAGTCAGTAAGGCCAACCGCACCTTGTCATGTATCCACAGATGCATCACGAGCAGGTTGAAGGAGGTGATCCCACCCTCTATGCGGCACTGGTCAGGCCACAGTTGGAGTACTGTGTCCAGTCCTGGGTGCCGCACTTCAGGATGGATGTGGCCAGCATCAAGAGGGTCCAGAGGAGGGCCACTCTTATGATCAGGGGGCAGCAGGGCAGACCCTGCAAGGAGAGGCTACGGGACCTGAACTTGTTCAGCGTTCACAAGAGAAGGCTGAGAGGGTATCTAGTGGCCATCTATAAACTTACCAGTGGGGACCAGAGGGGAATGGGTGAGACCTTGTTTGCCCTTAGGAGTCTTTAAAAGGAGGCTTGATAATTACCTAGCTGGGGTCATATAAGCTTAAACTTACCAGGGGTCGTATAACCCCAGTATTCATTCCTGCCCAGAGCAGGGTGTCGGACATGATGATCTGCTCAGGTCCCTTCTGAACCTACATCTATGAACCTATGAAGTGACAATCTGTACAGATGCTCAGGGAGTTTAGCTTGGACAAAAAATGCCTGGTTTAATCTAATTTAAGTCACCTGAGAAGGTGCAGTATGTAGACTGGGCTAACCCATACACAATCTAACTGAATGTGTGTACATATTTGAAGCTCAGCCGTGGGGGTGGGAAAGCCCAGCTGCTCACCCCAGCCCTGGAGCTATACTTTTCCTACCCTCCCTCCAACCCTGACCCCAATATTTTTAGCCCTCTGCCCTCCCCACCCCAGACAGACATCCACCACTACAGTCCTGCCAACCACTCAACCCAGTCCCACCAAAACCTTCCCCAACCAGCAAATTCCGTCCTACAGACCCACTAGTTCCCTCTCCCCTCCCCCACCAACTTACTTAGGTAGCACTCCCAGCACTGCTCCCAGCAATGGTGAAAGTGTGAATAAGTGGGCACCTGATCTATGATCACATAACTTACTTTAACTGCAGATCAGGTCTGGTGAACATGTGCATGTGCCGTAAGGGACGATGCATAGGTATTTTCTGCTATAATGACAATTCCCCAATATTGATATACACCTCCTCTATAACACAGAAAAGTGTTTTTTTTTTTTGATGAGTTAGTGCTGCTCCAGGCAGCAGTAACTTATAGTGATTTTTTTGTAACTTTATTCTGAAGGTCAATATGCTCGATACTGTTCTCCATATTACTTACTCAGCTGTGAGCATTTAACTGCAACCACAGGAGGGTTTGAAGTCCTTTCACAATTGGGGTTTCTAGCATTGTTGTTGTTCCCATGTTAGACCCGTTTCCTGTCCTCATGCCCAACTGTTTCCTTTCTCATTCCTCTCAAATACACAAAAAGAAGAGCATATGGCTCTAGTATATTCAGGAAGGAAAAAAAAACACTGATAAAATTTGTTGGGAAGGAAAGATAGACATGATTTAGATCCCTAAGATAACCTCATTAGGTGTTAAGAAAATGATTGTACTCAAACTGCTATACATTTCTAACAATTCTATGAAATGGCTCCACCTCTTTATGCTGGAGAATGTGCCCTAGTCTGACATTCCTTTAATGAGACAAACATAAAAGGACAATCAAAATGAAGGCACGGTGACACAATAACTTCTTATTAATTCAGACTCATGAGGACAGATCTTTGACTACTAAATCATGAGGACAAATCATATAGCATTTGGTACAAATATCCAAGATTTGTGAAGTAGGCTACCTCATGGGAAAAAAAATTACTTTTATAAAGCTGTTTCCAAAAATTATTCTTTCCTTCAGTGGAACAACATTTACTTTCAATTATAGACATTAACTTTGAAGTCAGGAGAAAAACTGGACTTAGGCTAAGTGATGACCAATATGTGTATAATAAATACTGCAGCTAATCTATACATATACGTCGTCCCAAAATTCTGAGAATAATATATCTGTATATGGCAATAAGCATTACCTTATACCTATAATATACTCAAAATAACTCAGTTATAGTCAAAAGTCCAAGACAGCTAAAATTAAAATGCCATACAGAATGTTTTGTTCATATATTCTTTAGTGCTACTTGATAATAAAGCAGACCTATCTTCATTAACTCAGAATAAACTACTGTTAACAAAGCTAAAATTACCAAAATGGATTTAATTGGCTTTTGAAATAATAAAACTAGTGTGGAAAAAATGGTAGTGTTTCTTTTCCTTTCACTCTAGAGATACATAACTACTGCTCATAAGTATGATGTTTTCACTAGTACAACCATATATTTTCTTCCTCTCTAATTTCCAGGTATATAGAAAAACAGATTGAAATATTTTCTTGTAATCAGTGGAGAAAAGCATCTGAGGGAAGGATACGAGAGGAAGTGAAGGATATGTATGCTGAAGAAGCTCAGTATATGAGTGGGTTATGGGATCTCCCACCTTAAAACTGTCACTGGTCCCTCAATCTGGCAGTGAATAGTATTTTTGTTTGATTATTTATTTGTGTTTAACCACCCTGGTTATGTACTATAGTGTGACCTGAACCTGGAGTCCATGTCATTTTCATTCCCTGCAGATTATATGTCAGGTGACAGGAGAGAAAGAAGAACAAATATTAAAAATCTGGTAGTATTCTATCTTCCAGATTTACCAGGACATAAACTCTCCCACCACCATCTCCCTCTTATCAATCTTCATATAAAGGATATGAATCAACAGTATAAATATTACTTGTTACTTTAGACTCGTACAAAAACATAGGTTAAAACAGTATTTTTTTATATATTTGTTTTCCAAATATGCAATCTTTTAGAGATAGAGGGTGAATTGTTATTATAAGCACATCATATGATTTATCCTTCTGTTCTTTTGGGGTAATATAGGAATTAATAAAGATTTATATAAATTCAGTGACAGAAAAAACGAAGCAAAACAAACCAAACACAGATGTTCCTTGCTACCTGGGAGAATGGTAAAAGCAAGACAATCTAACTGGTTACTACTACACCTAACCAGACTATATGCATAATGAAGCAGATGCCTTTTTAAATTAATTTTATCATTCAATGTTTACTACTGGACTCATGAGAGGATACTGTTTGCCTCACTAGTGACGTCTGCTGTGAAGAAATTCATACACGGTAATGCCATCAACAGCTACTGCTAAGATAAGCAGCAAATCTTTTTGAAGAGTTAGGAACAAAAAAGACCAATAAGTCATTTAATTTAATTTAATTTCTTTTTTTTTTTTCCTTTTAAATTCCTTAAGGCCATTATTTTGGGTATTGTTTCTTACCAGGGTCACAGAGAAGTGACTAATGAGTGGCTTGCCTCGATGGGGAAAAGCTAGAAAAGATGCTGTCTGCATCCTGTGGAGTGAATTTAGCAGAAGGCCTTATGCAAGGTGACATGGAAATTATGTTTGCATTTTTATTTCCTGAATGTGGCTGGTTGTCATGAAACTCACCGTGACAGTTTCTTACCACCAGGCAGCAGATTCTTCCTGTTACCTCCTTGGTGTAGGACAGATGCTAGCCAGTTAGCTCTCCATCTCTACTGCTTCTGAGCTATCTCAAGTGACAGATGCCAGGGCCAGCTTGGTTTCCACTTGAGCATTTCTGTCATAGCCCTGCCTTGAGCCCAAATTCTGACCTTTACTACATGAAATAAAGTACTTGTGAACAAGCAGAGACTTGATCTAGAGCAGGCTTAGAGCAAATGTCAAGTCAGTCTCCTGCCTCCTTCTGCCACCTGCATTGGGAACCTAGATTAGACTCTGGACTAGAGTGTTGAATGCCTTAGGGTCTATGGGTCTGGAGAGACTTAACTTATTCATAAAGAGTTATTAGATTTTTATCAATTGTACAACACCATGTGAATGTTTCCTATGATTCTTCATTGTATTCATTATCATTTAAATATTAATTAAAGTCAAAGTTGCACTTAATATTGTTCTAAATGTGCCACTAGGAGGGAGATTTAGAAACAGCTGCAGGATTGAGAAGCACATTGTTGTTTAGAAGTTCTCAGTACCATGTTCACAATATGCCACCAAACTGATTACCATTTTATGTCTGCAGCTGATTTATCAAATTGTGACTTGGCGTGGTCTCAGATTAATATTGGACCAATAACAGTGGGAAACAGATCCATAAAAACTTAGGTTGGTCACAGAAAAAATTTATTGTGTGATCTTGCATACCTTTCAAATTGCCTCTGAACTCCAGTGAACAGTTCATCTGTAAAACCTGCTCTTTTAATTACTGTATTTGAATCCTTTGTGTTTTCCTAGTCTAAGGAAAGATTTAAGCAATTCATTTTTGTATAGACCTTGAATGCCATCCAACAAATGTATAGACAATTTACATTTATTGGCCTTTGGATTCTCAAATCTATTAAAAATGCAGGCTGTTATGATAAAAATCTAATACAGAATGGGGCAGTTATGCTGTATAATGAACTAAAAGGAAAACCCAGAATAACAAACAAATCCTTACATTTGGAAATGAATTTAGTACTAGTAAATTAACAAGTGGACAGCTATATAAAACAAAAGTTACTGGACTCAATAACCAATGAGATTCTTCCCAGCCCAATGGTCCTATGTTCTATTTAATGTGGAACAAGAACAGGAAAAAAAGCAGAAAATTTAGATTGAATTTAGTTTAGACCTGACCACAGGCATTTAAGTTCCTCTCTGAGACTCCAGTTTGAGGTTGCTCATGTTCAGTTTGACATGTACTTCACTATGTTGTAAAATCGGGGCTTATTGGAGCTGATGTAAGGCCTTGTCTTAAATTGCAGTAACTGTGTATTCTGACTGGCTGTTCTCAGTTAAGTTCTCCGCCCACCAGCTCCTGTGTGCAAACTCCAAATCATATACACAAACTTCAAAGCCAGAAATACGCTGAGTGGTAGTTTTGCAGCCATGCTTCAGAATTCAGTGCCTGGTGTGTTTTAGAGCTACCACTGGAAATAGTTATTCTTAAAATATAAATACATCTGGGAGATATTACCATATTGGACATGGACATTTTTGCATGGTCAAGAATTCCACCCCAGGGAAGTTTAAAGAGGTCATGTAAGAAATTAATATTCTTCTTCTAGTTGTACTACTGACTTGTTGTATGACCATAATCATCCTGTTGCTTCAATACCTCCACCTGCAAATTGAGGATAATATATACTCAAGCAGGAAAAATGCTTTGATATCCTTTTGTGTTGACAAGCCAAATGCTCTGGGCTAGATTATATTCCCTTTTGCCTGGATCCTGTGGAGGCCTCTTCTCATGGCTACTGGTCTAGACTGAGTAGGGCAAGATGAAGTATGGGTCTCATAAATATTATCTTGATAAAAGGGCAAGAATAGCTTCCCTCTGTCTGCATCAGGGAGAGATAATATCTATTTAGATCTTTTTGTAAAATGTTAAAACAAATCAACTGTATTTTTAGGCACTTCTAAACTCTAATTGATATACAGAACATGTTTTCTGTGAAGTACTGCCAAGCAGAATCTTAGAAAACCTTATAGCATCCCTGAGCTTTGTCATGCAATTTCCTTTGTTTGTTCTTGCGTAAAAGATTTTGTTTGCATTAAATGTGTCACTATTTCCATTGCCATATGTATAGCATTATCTTTATTCTCTAAACAGCAGTGGTGATATGTGTCATTTGACACAGGCAATACAATATGGAGAGGTATTTTGCATTACTGTAGCTATATTACTGGAGAAGACAATGGCAATGAGAAGGGAAAATCCTTTTCATAGGGCACATATACATGAGATGTTACGTTGCTATGTTGCCATAGTAATAAACTATGGCAACATAGCATCAGCAGGCACAAACTGTGATGCTGACACTACTATGTGGTAGTTCATTATTTCATAGTGCTTCTGCTCAGTAGGGTTGGAAATGACCTGTGCACTGCTGGGACTTGCTAAAGCAAGTAAGTTGCTCAGTTGGGTGCACATGTAGATGCGCCCACTGATTAATCATGTTTTTTGAACTGTTTTTTACAAACTATCATTAGTAGGTTTGTCACCTATTGTTGCATTTGGTTAGTTCTATAACTAGCACCTTCCCTGTATACTATATAGTTGATAGGGCTGTGCAAAGCTGCCATCTCTGATTCGATTTGGCAGAGATTTGACCCAACTCAGTGGCTGAATCTCTGAATCCAAGTCGATTCAAGAAACGCTTTAATCCCTCTGAATGGAATTGGAACTCTGCAGATCCATTCAGAGGGATTTGGTAATTTGGATATAGACACAGCTTTAAATGTTTTTTCTACATACCTCAAGGTACTAAGTGGCTTGTGAATGCTGTGATGGTGGGGCGGATGGAGCATCCCACAGGAGCATGGGGGACTCCCCAGTGTGCTAGGCAGCAGACCTGGAAGTGGACCAGAAGCACTTCCAGTCCACTTCTGGGTCTGCTGGGGAGTGCGCTGGGTGGCCGTGGTGACTGGTGCCTCCTGAGTCTGGGGGGGGCACCTGGCCCCCCCACCATGGTGGATCGCTGTACCAGAGGGGTGTGTGGGGGTGGGACCTGTGAGCTCAGCAGAAGATCTAGAAGTAGACCAGAAGTATTTTTGGTCCACTTCTGGGTTTGCTGCCGAGCATGCAGGCCCCCCGCCTCCCTCCCCCATGCTCCTGTGGGACACTCTATCCACCCCAGCATCACAGCATTGACAAACTGCACCTGCTACCTCCAGGTATGTAGAAAAAACATCTAAAGCTGTGTCTATGGCCAAATCGCTGATTCTCCAAATCAGCATTGAAACTTATTTAAGGAGGCATATCGGCTGATACCGATCCGATATCTGATACAGCTCCCTACTGGTGGTAAGTCTGGTGTGGTGGAAAGGGAGGGGGGAGGGAAGAGGTATTGGGGGCTATCAATGTCCCCCACAGTGAGGGAGGGAGGGGGTAGGCACTACCCAGGAGGGCAGGGGTGCAGGATGGAGGTGCAGCTTGGGGGCGGTGTAGTTCCCACTGCTGCTTGCACCCTGGGAGGGGCGGGGAGGCAGGTTGGAGCTGGCAATGCATGGCTCTTCTCAGTGGGAGCTGAGCTTGAAGCAGGCACTGGTGGCACTGGGAGCAGCTGCAGCCACCCCAAATTTTGCTGTAGCTCTGCTCCTAGCCCCGCACCACCAGTTGCAGCCTGTTTCCATGCATGGAGACAGGGTGAGACTGGTGGTGCGGGGCTGGTAGCAGAGCTGTGGTGAAATTAGGGGTGGCTGCAGCTTCTCCCAGCACCCACTCTGAGCCCAGCCCCTACTGAGAAGAGCTGCATAGCACCAGCTCCAGCCAGCTTGCCCACCCTGTGCAGATCCAGGGGGCATATCCCCCCCTCCTGGGGTGCACGTAGTGGCAGGAGCCACCCCCCCCAGGAGCCTTGCCTCCATCCCCGCCTGCCCCTTCTCCCCCCCTCACTGCGGGGCCATTGATTTCTCCCCCCTTGTTCCTTCCCTCCTCCCTCCCCTTCCGATTTACCAGCTGGAGGCAGCTCTCATTGACAACTCTGCTTTTTGCTGCCTCAGTGCTGCACTGCGGCTATGCACAGCATGGGCATTTATCAGCCAAATTATCAGCACCATTGGGCTGATATCCAATACAGCAAATTTTCTTTATATTGGTACCCATCTGATATCAGACTGATGTATCGGTGCACCTCTAATAGTAGCTGATAAATGAGTATGACAACTTAAAAGTCAAGGCAGGTTTCAGACTAGTTGATGAAAGTTCATGGACTGCTAAAATTAAGATATTTTGTCAAAAAATGAAGGCATTCCCATACAGTGATCCTCCATTAAAAATAACAATTGCTTGTTCTCTGTGGTGCATCTATATAAGCAATTAATGCGAAGCAATAAACCCTGGAGCATTTTGTGCCAGAGTGAACTGCTCCTGCATGCAGTATATACATGTGTGCCTGGGACAGCAGCACTTTGAGCTGGGGTGGAGTTGGCCTGACTCTGGGTGGCAGTGCTGGGCAACAGAGGGGCAGAAGTGTCAGTTCATTAATGTAGCTTAATGCTTAGGCTTAACAGCATAGGATCTCTCCCCTCCATTTACCGGAGTCTTGTGCACACAGCTTCAAACATGTAAAGCTGTGTGGCTAGGCAGAAGGCAGGATTCTAGCTTCCTGCTGCCTGGGCTGACCATACACAATTTATGCTCAGGTCAGTGTTTACACATTTATTTCACTACCCTTACCTCCACTGTAAGATAGTACTGTCCCCAACAATTAATTTACTGCACCCTGATACTGGCACATATGTAGTTGGTGATGCATCACTGTGGAGCTAATTATTCTACTTCACAGTCATGTGTAGATGCTCCCTGTGCAGAGGCAATGCATAGGGGTGCATGTGGGTGCACATGCACCCCCTGCTTGTGGTGGTGCACCTCCTGAAAAAAGGCAATGCCAACACTGTCAGCGGCACCTGTGGGTGGTCGCTGCTTGCCACTCTGCTGCCAGCTGTGCAGGTGGCATCTGCCAATGGTCCGCAATCCCTGCTGGCTGCTGCTGGTGGCGGCTGCAGGAGCTCCCCACTTACCGCCACCAGGCTCCCGCCGCTTCTGCCACTACTGCCATGCTCCTGCCACCATGCCCCCCGCAGCCACCGGGGGCACGAGTTGTTCATGACCCCGTGAGTAGCACATTTTATTCAAATCAAAATCCCATACAGTATTTCCTTAATTTCTTCAGTTAATGGTTTCTTTTTTTCTTGTTCACACTGGCAGTAACTTCATTAGCATGACTGTTGCTTGCTCTTGAGTGACCGGAAAGAATGTAAAAAATACTAAGTGGAGGCAAAAGATAGGGTCAGGGGTGACATCTAAATGAGATGCTGACTGTACTGTAACCCGTGATTATTGCATAGTAATGTTGCATGGCAAGAAGTGTGACATGACGCTACCACACAGTAGTCTTGGGCTACTGTGTATTCAGTATTATGAAAAAGCTTTTCAACAGCACAACTGTTCAGTAACTCCAGTACTTGTATAAACAACTGTATAAACTGTGCAGTTTATGGAGAAGAAAAGGATAAGGGGTGTCTTGGTGGCAGCCTATAAGTATGTATGGGGTGTGCATTAGAAACTGTGAGAACATCTGTTCACCAGGGCATCCCAAGGGAAGACAAGGTCTAATGGTCACAAAATGGAAGGCCATTTTAGACTGGACATAAGAAAAAACTTCCTTACCATCCAAGTTTCCAGAGTCTAAAATAGATACCACTCAGAAGTGGTGCAAGCACCTACTCTGGATTCATTCAAGAAATGCTTGGATGCTTACCTGGCTGGGATCATCTGACCCCAGCTGACTTCTTACCGCTTGGGCAGGGGGCTGGACCTGATGATCTTGTGAGGTCCCTTCCAGCCCTAATATCTATGAAATCTATTAAACCAGTGTCTTGTATAGATGTGGCCAAGGGTATTTTAAAATGGAACATACTGTATGTTTAGCATCTACATTGAGTTTATCCTTTGCAATATGTTTGAATGGTTACCAGACTCTTTATTAATCATGGTATTTTCATTAAATAGGGAACTTGTAGCTATTCCTGCAACAACCTGTATTATAAAAAGCAGGCAAAAACAAACAAACAAGACCCTACCTGAGTCTCTGTCACTTTCTAGGGCCATATTAAATATTATTTGTTTCAGTAGTGCCCCCTGTGTATTGACCTAGGCAAAAAACCAAACAAACGTGATAACAGCTTTCCAGTGGAGATAGTGCATTAAGTAGGCATTTACTTTAATATCTTCAGTATAATCCAAGGGAGCCTGTTGCCAATTGATACATTTGTTTGGCTTTGAACTTGCTTGCTGCCTTTTTAGCTGTTACTACACAGAAAATCAGACAGTGTTCCAGTGTTAGGTTAAGAATAAAACTCTGCTAAATCTAGAATTTCTGTTGTTTTAGGTGGAGGATATTTTTGGTATTCCATGCACAGGTATTCATCTCATACTGTATAATTTTGTACCTTTTCAGGTTATGCATTTGAACTAATTATGTGTTGCTTGTTGCATTGAACCATGAGAGAATTACTTTTTGCTTAATTTTCAATGCAGTATGTTGTCTCTGTTCAAGAGTGGACCAATCAATATTTACTTTGTAATAGGTCTGATTTGTTTAAATATATCTATGAGCACATTTTGCTCATAAAGTTTGTATGCCATTGCAAATGTGCCCAGGAAAATACAAAGCTTTTATATTTTAAGCATTTAATTACAAATATTGAGTACACATCAAGTCAAGAGCACTGTTGGCCTTGGCAACAGAAGGTGGCTTCATGATTTCTTCATTCAGGCATAAGCAGGAGTGATGCATGAATTTTTGCTGCTGTAGGCAAATGAAATTTTGCTGCCCTCATTTGTAAAGTTTCTAGGGCCTGGTGAGGGCAAGCACCAGACAGGGCCCCAGAGTGGCAGCTCAGCAGTGCTGAAACTACTCTGCTTGCTTTTGCACATGCCTGGACTTCCTGAGGCAACTACCTGTTCTGCCTGAACAGTTACACCAGCCCTGGGTATGAGTAGTAACTCTGTTGAGAAAAGGAGGAGAGAACAACTGGGCAACTTGCTATCCTCAGTTGGTTCTCAACTTCTCCAGGCAAGCACTGTCTCAGCCCCAATCCTGTGTTGTCACAGAGAAGAGACTGAAAAGATTCTGTCTCTTCCCTACACAGCCAGGTGGGGGGGGGTTGGGGAGTGGAGCCCCAGGCTACTGCCATGTGGGGTCCCTCAAGCTTGCTGGCTCAGGTGTTGACGGGGACTGGGCCAGGTTTGTTTGGCACAGGGGCTTCAATCCCACAGCTGCAGCCAGAACTTGCAGCTTGGGGCTGCACCACTTTTCTCCATGCTGGGAACTGGGGGCGGGGAGGAAATGGAAACCTTGGCCATGAGGATCCATCCTAGCACCCTCCACCCCCCAAGACCTGAGCCTAAGCCTAAGAACAAACAGTCAAAAAGCCCGAGGCTCAATCAATTCAGTGTTTGCAGGTTAGTCTAAACTGCAGAGATTAAACTGACTAACAAGTAAACAGATATTTACTTTCTGCAGCCACATGTCTGCAGTGACTCAGACCAGGAGCTGGGGGATTGCTACAGCGTGGCTCTCCCGCACATAGCCAGCATGGGCTGTGTTTATTTCCTCTTCCTGATGCCCCCGAGGTCTCTTGGATTTGCAGTCCAGAATCACAGTAGGAGGACTCTGCAAGGTTGCTCATCACTACTCCTTCCTCTTCCCGGTGTCTCTGGGATTTGTAGTCCACAGTCACATCCAGAAGTACGTTTAGCAGAGTAGGGCAGGGCAGATCTGTATTTGATGGAAGGGGGTTTAACCCCAAGTTCCTGGTCCCAGACCCAAGCTGGGGTTTGCCTTGCGGTTGTGGGGGTGGCAATCCCTGCCTTCACCCCGCCCCCCACCCTTCTCTGCTGAAGCAGTCGACACAGCGGAGCCCATGCTGGAAAGCATGCTGAAATGCTGTGATTTAACGTGAACCAGGAAGGGGTCTAGGACAGAAGTTTCATAAACTGGCTTGACCCAAATCAGTTAAGTCTGATACTACATTCAAACAGGTTTATCTTAAACCACTTTCAGTCATTTTGAAACAGGTTTATGTGCACTGAACGTGTACTCTTTTACAGGTTTAAACCAGTTTCTGATCATTAAACTGGTTTGTGTGTAACTTCTGTCCCTAGCCCAGGTGTCTAGACAGCACTGTCATTTAGATTCATCATGCCAAAATAAAAGTGAGTCAAGTCCATGCTGTACAAGAGCATTGTCTGGGGCTGCATGACTCATTTCTTCACTGTTTATCATTATGAAATTCTGTATAGTGAGATACTGGTATTCCTCATATCTGATCTTTACTGGCCTTTCAACATGTTTTTGGAGCGGTATCAGTACTCTTTTGTGATTTTCAGTTTCTGACGTACAGCCATTGTCCCTTTACTTAAATACATCTGAAATCCTTACAATTCCCTTTGTTTTCTTCTTTTCTGACAAGGAATCATCATTTTAATTCTTGGATCAGGTATTCTTGCTTCCACATGATCTTTCCGAGACCATCTTTCTTTGGTACTTAGCTCTTGCTCTTTATATATGTCCTTTTATCCCCACCTCATGTAATAGGGGGATTTGACCTTCTTTGTAACTTTGTTTTTCTGTCCTACAGAACCATCATTTAAAAGGCGAAGCATAGCTGTCTTTTAGCTTGTGATAGCATGAAGATAAATTGTCATATATGTACCTATCTAGTGCCAGATCAAGTTCTAAAGCTTTTTTGATTGATCTCTATGGATTTCACTCATCCACAGTTATACCAGGAACTACGTTCCCAAATAGGTCAGCAGTTGCTTTTGAGCTACTGCATTTCAAGTTCAGAACTAGCTTGAAGAAATGCATGAGTAACACCTTTAGAATTACATATTCAGCCCCAAGACTCCAGTTTCACATATCCCTTTAGAGATATCCTTAAGATGTCCCTCAGGTCTTAACTGTCACTTCAGAGATGTCCATAAGGTTCAGCCCATGAAGAACTGTACAATCTATCAGTATATACAGCATTTGTTATCTGTCTTCAGTGCATCGTTATTATTGCTTTTACAGGATAAAAATTCCTTAGAGGTAGAGCTTCAAGCGGCTTACTATTGAAGCTCAAGAGCAAGAGAACTTTCTTGGCATGTGTCATTGTCCCCTTAGAGCTGGCTTTCTGGATGGTTTCAGAATTTCTCAAAACATCTGGCAGCAGCATTCTCCATAGATCTATTGATGTCCTATTGAATTTGAACTTGGTATAGTTACTTTTAGGATAGTTACTGACCCACAAATTATATTAAACTAGCATTTTCCATTACTTTGTGTTGGAAGGAGCTTCTGCTTCCGTTGTGACTATGTACCTCCCAAACCCATTGAAACAAATATCAAAACACTGGTGCATGGCAGTAGGATAGAATCAGGATATTATAATGACCAGATATTTGAATACGGTTTTCCCTGTGACTCTTACAGCATGGTGTGGTCAGTTTATTTTCCCCCATCTCATGCTGCTTGCTCTGTTTACATTTTTAAGTGCTTGGAATTTACAGACCATAAGGGTCTTTTCTTATAGCTATTATATTAAGAAGTGAAGTGTTCTCTTAGGACCTTTTTAGGCAACCTGAGCTATTAATCCAGTTATACAGCTGTTCCATAGCCAACCACAGTTTTCCCCACCCTTTTCTCTCTTATAATTTCAATGTGTTTTTTTCCAACTTTCTCTCACTGTGCCTCCCTCACTGGTGCTTATGGCTAAGATTCTCACCATAACCTACTTAATTAAACTAAAGTCAGAGATATGAAATGCTTTTCTAAATCTACTTTTTATGGAGAGATTTGACCTAGCTAGATAGTCCCATTCATGGCTCATGCCCAGTGTCAAATAAGCAGAATTGAGTTCCCGGCATATATTCAATAACAAAATTAAATGGAAAAAAACCCCAAAATAATATATTATATTAATGTACTTGGTGGGCATGTCTACACATTCATATTAATGGAATACAGTAAACTCCAGTGTTTAGCGTGCCACAGATTATTGCTCCTGGCCACCATGTTACATGTGCACTTGGGACAGCAGCATGTTGAACCAGGTTGGAGCAGCAGCAGGTTACTCTGATCCAGCTCAACATGCTGTTGAGGGGTTGGCTATGGCATGAGGTTGCTTCATTGCAGGGCTAGATGGCAGGCAGCCTGTGCACTGAAGCACCCTTGTGCCCCAGCCAGCCATGTCAGCATCTACATATGCAGTGCTGCAGAGTAAAAAAATTCCACCACAGAATAGTACTTGTATTTACAAATCCTGCTCTGCTGCGGAGTTTATTTGTTTACTGCAGCGTAATACATGTGTAGATGCTGAGATGTTTACTGCAGGGCTAATTAGTTTAATTAGTAAATATCTTGTGTAGATGTACCCAGTGACAGTTTCAAGATTAGATTTTGTTTGCTCTTTGCTAGATAGGTGTTTAATCTTCCCAAGTTTATAAAGTTATAGTCATCTCTTCATTGGGCAAGTATGAAACAGCATCTGCTTCCTTCATGTAACAGTCCTAAGCAGTCTAGCACTACTTTCTGTAGGTACTCAACTGTTATCAGTTTAATATTTGTGTTAGAGATCTAATCAGTTGGAATGTATAGCAGTCATGTTATTTTGTGAACCCATCTCGATCCTATTTTGTTTTGATATGAAAAATATGATCTCTCATGCATGCATCCATCATTTAGAGTACTTTTTCTGTTTGAGATCAAATCACGATTGTAAGTAACATTGTCATTAGTTATCGCCACTAGATTTCTTAGCTCACACTTTATTTTCCACTCTTATGAAATTGCCAGCCTTTGCCCCTGTAATAATCAATTGTAGCCAAACTACTGTATGCTCTGACAGAGGTTTTAGTATTAATTCTTTGTGCAGTTACTTTTGAAGATATAATCAGAGTTAGCTATCACATATCCATTTCTTCTCTTTATTGTGTTACTTTGCCTCCCCTCTTTTGCTATCGTTTACCTAAAAATGACATGCTACTCTTCTCTAATACTCCATATCAGTAAATTATATTCCAGCTTTTCTTCCTCTATT
The DNA here is from genome assembly GCF_001723895.1 of Crocodylus porosus. NCBI lineage: Eukaryota > Metazoa > Chordata > Crocodylia > Crocodylidae > Crocodylus > Crocodylus porosus. The sequence goes on along the minus strand of NW_017728951.1, from coordinate 44,719,034 downwards.
GCCATTTTTTACTGTTATCTTTAGATTTAATCTTTGTTATTTATATTGGCTGTATTTGTTATATCAGTAAATTTTCTAAATGATGCTTCCATTTTAGGCATATTTGTTTAGAAGAAAATATGACTTCACAACACTGATGTCTGTAAAATATAAAACTAGTACCAGTAATAAAGAGATTGCTCTTTCTTAGAAATATATTTTACTGATTTCTTAGTGTCATGAACTGCATTTAACTTTTTTTCTGGAAGTGATCAAGTCAGCCTATATAATAACAGGCTGTTAATATAAAAGGAGTATTCCTTTTGATTTATTTAGATGTTTACCCAGTTACTTTCAGTGTTTTTCATATTAGAATCAGTTTGTCAACAATTAACATTCCCTGCTTTTATGAAAGCCATACTTAAGGTAATGGAGTATTATTAACCTGCAACCAGTGTGCTAGAAATCTGCCTTCTGGTAATAAAACTCCTGTGTATAACAGCAGCTGAGAAATATTGCTATCTATTTATGCATAGATACCATGATAGATGGGGAGAAAACATACAAAGGGGCTTGAAATTCATTACAGCCAGCAGATGGTGCTGCTAGCTTAGAAATAAAAGGAGCAATTTTGGAGAATTGAAGAATTTAAGTTTTAATTTTTAAAATAAATGCACAGCATTCTGTTCATAGAAAAAATAACTTCTTATATTTCAGATGCCACTTAGAAATACTATAAAAGTGTGCCTATATATGTGCATAAAACAATAGATGTATATGTATTATGTAAATATATGCACAGAACCTTAAGCCAGGCTAATCTAGGGAAACAAAACCTTTACATGAATAAAAGAAATACAAAAATTCTGTGTTAGAGAAGGGTATTGCAGGTCAATCTGAGAGAGCCTTACAATAATTCAACTTGTTCCTGTGTTCGTTCAAGTCAATGGGACTTTTTCCCTAGTCTTTAATAAGAAAAGGATGAAGCACATTATGAGGAAGCCAAAGTATAGTTTCAGGAAGCTGTCAGCGCCTCTTGCTGATGTGGAATGTAACAGGGGAATTCTTAAGAGAACTGATACTTATGTGCCTTTCAGAATAGGGACAAGAAGCTGTAGAGTTAAAATTTGGAGATAGAAGTTACAACACTGGCAAAATCAAATACTTACTGATAGAACTTCCACTCCGAGAAAGGGGCACTGGAAATTGTGTGGGATAAGCAGTAGGCAGCACTCTTGAAGTTGAGATGTTTGAAAATAGACTAGGCAAAACCTCAAAAGTACCTACACAGTTTAGGTATGCCTGAAATGTTCTTCAGTTGAATAATCTCGTACCGCCAGAACTATAACTTAATAAGGCTTCTCTATGAAATTTGTTAATGAAAACATCTTCAGCACAAATGTGCTGAAAGCTTATTTTAATTGAAGGCAGATATGATTGCAGTAAAGAAAAGATTAATTTCTCTATTTATAAATTCTATTGATTAGAATTTTGCTGGAAATGTATGCTGGAAACATTGATAAAAACTGGCACTTTGCACCGGAAAACAAAGTAATGACTTTTAATTAGGTGTCTGCAGGGTGATATCTGCACTTCCCATTCCTCTTAGGAAGGAAACAATTTCAGCAAGCTCCTACTTCAGATTTATAGAACTCTGTTATGAGGAAGTCAGTATATGAGTATTGCAGAATTTCTTTTCTAGGCACTTAATAACTCTCTTCTCTTTTGTGTAATGCACCATGCATAATAAATGTAAGATGTCCAAATACAGAGGAACAGCAGTCACCAAGGACCCTGTACACTCCTTTCTTGTGTACTATTTGCATGCATTTTATGTTTTTCATTGAACTTCAGTGCAACTGGGGGAGTATAAACAGTTAACTTCACCACAGGCAGAATTGTAGGTGGGCTTTACAGGGCTCATTTTAAGTATGGGTTACTCTCTTTCTTGACCATATGGAGAACTGCAGTGGTTTTAACAGTGATTGATCATTCTGCAGTATATTCAGCCACAAAGGGGCAACCTCCATTAGTGTGTAATGCTCAGTAACAACAGGACAGATTCCTAAGGTGGCTTGACAGAACTACATAATCACAGTCTACTCTTACTAGTGCTGCTACTTCTGCCTCCATGTCTGTTGTGGTTGGCATCAAAATCCTCTCTTGGGCAATAGGACAAGGGGTAGTATTTTTATATTACCATATATTAAAATGGAAACAATCTATGCCAATGCCAAATCCAGACATACAGATATGGAACATCAAAACACTTTTATTTATGCTATATTAGTCTTAAGGAAAGATAAACAAAGTTCTGGTTTTTGGCTTAATATGTTGTTCCTTAGAGAACTTCCAAAAGCTAATCCCACTCATGAAATAATGAGTGTTCTATATAGATATAATGTTTCCTCAAAGAATAACAGCAGAGGTAAGAAAATCTATTTCTATTGATTGATATTAAGGAGAAACCACTTTGGCTGCTTACAGATGTTAAAAAAACCTGCAAAAATACCCCCATGCTTTACCATGCATTGTATTAGTCAGACTGGGCTCCACAGCATCTGTATAGTTCAGGCGCTTTGGCAGGGCTTTTTGGCACATTAATCTAGAAGCTGATTCAATCACCTATTAGATAAAAGTGCCAAAAAAGCCCCACTAAAGCTTCCCATCTATACAGATCTTGAATGAGCCAGGTCCAATTAATGCAATGTCTCTGCTGGGCATGCACTGAACTTGGTGTGGGGGCATGCAGAGTTTAAAGTGCCATTTTTTTGTTTTTTTAATGTCTGTAAGCAGCCTTTGTGTCCAGCACTTGAAAAAAAACGATACACTATCACTAAACCTTTATCTGAAATACCTTGCATATACAGAGCATTTTGTTGACCCACCACCACCCAGAGTCATTCTAGGAATCAAGAAGGGTTCAAAGAATTAAATACTCAAAATTAAATACTCAAAAGCATAAATGTAAATAAATATTAGAGTATTTAAGAATGAAATACTAATAAGATATAACATGCCCAAACAGTACAGGTAAGCCATAGTAAGCAAATAATTAAAATTTATAAAATGTGCATTCATTTAAGAAAATAACCATTTTATTAATATATGAGTGAAACTAAGGTTAAGTTCTTTAAGACCTAAGGTCTTAGAAGCCTCTGGCAGTTAGCCCGCTTGTTACAAAAACAAACTTCTTTCCTTGGTTTAAAATTATGTTTTTGAGAAGTGCTAACTTGGTACATCTGCAGATGGGCTCTTCAGCAAAAAACATAGTTCAAGGATGAAAAGTAAAGATTCTCAGGTGAACACAGGTTTTTATACTCCATTACCTGGCTCAATACAAAAACCTTACTAAATAAAGCCAACATAAAATGTTCCTAATAGGTTCTACTCAAGTTAACACCTGATCTTTGGTTAACCTCTTTTGTCCTGTCTTTTTTTCATTTTCTAAACCTGGGGCATATGTAGATGAAATGCAGGCCCTGAATTGAAGCAGTGGGTTTTAAAAGACACCACTTCAATTTAGGGCTGATTAAACCCCTGTGCCATGTACACATTGGTGGAGAGGGGAGAGTGAGCTGCCAGTGGGTAGAGCAAACCCTGGGCTGTGTGGGGCGGGGCTGGTGGTTCCCTTCACAGCAGTGATCCCCCCCAGCCCAGGCAGCACCTGCCCACAGGCACCCAGCTCGGGCAGTCCCGGGGGGCACCGCAGCCACGGAGGGAAGCACCAGGCTCCCGCGCAGCTGAGGCAGGCAGGTTCTTGGTTGGGGTGGGGGAGAGATCAGGCTTGTTGCTTTTTCTGCACAGGCCTTGCTTTCCCAGGCTGCTGCTAGGCTGCCTGCAGGGCTTTCTGCAAAGCCATGAAGCTGCACAGAGCCCAGTGCTTCACTCCACGGCTGTAGGAGCAGCAAACTAAAACTCCTCAAAGGAATTTTAGTTTGTTGCACCCCAAGTCATTTAAGGTGCATTACACCACTGAATTTCCTACAATGGCTGTAATTAATGTGCAATATGTTGCCGAGGCATGCAAACACCAACACCATTAAAGCAGTGCAAACGCATTTAAAATGTTGTGTGCACACGCCTTTCATTTCGTCTACACATGGCCCTATTTTCCACAGTTTACTTGCCCATTTCTCTTGCCTCCTTTTCTCTAACTTAAACTTTGATCAAGAAAATGCAAGCAAATTCTATACCATAATGCCATTATTAGACTTAGGATTAGGACCTACTAGGTGCGTCGTCTACACAGGCTGCTAACTGTACAGTAGCCTAACAGTACTGTGCAGTAGTGTGTCACAGCACAAGCAATACCAATACACTACTGCTCAGTAGCATCATTAAAAAGGCGTGCGCTGGTGCTGCTGAGCAGCAATGCTAGTTACTGAGCATTAGTATAGTACTTGATTATACAAGTACTAAATTTAATGCATAGTAACTATGGCACATTAATGAATATGTAGATGTGTCAGCTGTGGCCTATAACTTTAATTCAAGGTTCTCAGAGTACTTCACCAAAAGGAAAAGCAGTATCACTTTATTATATATGGAAAAATTAAGATACAGAATGTAAAGACGTGCAGGACACTCAGGGCTTTGTTGACTTCAGCTGGAACTGCGAATGCTTAACTCAGTTAAGAAGCACATTGGGAGTGACTGGCTCAAGTTCACATAATATATCAATGATAGAACTGGGATGAACAACCAAGGTCTCCTGACTCCCAGTCAGTCCTCCACTTGTAACCAATCAAGCATTTTTTACTAAGCAGTCAAGGTCAAGCTTTGGAAGATTGATTTGCAGTTTGTCCCAGTTAAGAAAAGAATGTGTCACTTGTGAACAGTAGGTTTAAAACTTAGATCAGATCATATTTGCTTCCCCAAAATCACATTATGAGCGAATTTGAGTTTTAGTATGTGATGCTGCTCTTCAGTTTATTCCTATCAAAAGATAGACTGAGTCAACTGTAATTGATTTAGAGAATGACCTATAACAGGGAGGTCTATGTACATTGGGGGAGCTCTGTTTTGTACTCTGCAACAGTAATTAATCTCCAATAATTCCTTTTTTCCTCCATACATATTTTCACAATTCTTGAGGGGAAAAAAACTTTGATGATTTTTTGCATGGCCACAACATGTGGAGAAGTCAAGTGGACTGTTAAATCAACAGAGAAGAATATCCACTGATTTTTTTTAACTTTTTATTTGACAGCTTGCCAGTAAAGTTTAATGACTTGAATAAACAGTTACAGAGTGAATCATAAATTGAGAAGGCAATGTGGAACAGGTATCTGAAAAATCAAAACAAATGAATCAGAGAAGATTGAAATCTGAACCAAAAAATGTACACATTTCAGTGGATCCATAAATAACCAGAAATATAAATTGGTCTTTGATTATGAATTTCACAAATTAGCTATTTTACTGTTATTGTGTGTCCGAAGAGAGAACAGTTACTACACACAAGTCGTGCCACATTAGACATAACTAACCAGGTTATAACATTTGCCAGTTTAGATCCATCAAATCTGGTTGCCTTCCTCTTTATAGAGTGCTTGTGAAATTGTGCAGTGCTTTATATATAGAAAAAGCATTCTTCCTGCCCATTTCCTCAGCTTTCACACAGAAGCACAAACATGAACTGCTTAATGTGCCCGATCTGAAGTCAATTTAAGTCATTTTTTTTTTTTACTGCAATAGCTTTTAGATCAGCCTCATTATGAACTGCCTTAACCCAGTTCCACATTAGTTGAAGTTATGATACAAGAGAATAGGAGTGATAACAAGAGGTTTCTGTGGGAAAGCATTTATAACTTGCCGACCTTGGATTAAATGGAAAGAGCAAGGAAAAATCAGAATTCTATAGTATCCTTAGAGAGTTAGTGTACCTCTGAAGAAATAAATTAAAGGCTTCATGGAGTATAGAATCTCAACATGGCCTTCTTTTTATCAAAAGACTAAGGTTAAAAGTTTGCAGCACTTCCAAGTGTCTTCGCCAAGTATCCTTCATGGTGCCAAAGTATGTACCTGTGTTACCCTGAAAACCCATGTATTTTATTTTTATCTTGTTTTAATAGAAGATCAGAACAGCCATCTAGAATACATAACAGGATTCAGCCTAGTGGCATTCCACATTTTCTGTTAACTGTTTATATACAGCTTTCACGTTAAAAGAAAGGAATATACATCTCTAGTTCAAGCAATTGGAGTAGTCTAAGACATTATATTATTAATACAAAATTTAAGCAGGAGATTCCAATAAAAATGCATAGCAATTCATTTGAAGTTCAATCAATGTTATATGCTTTTAGCCAAAAGGTAAAAGGCTGCAAAAAAGAGAACCCAAGACAGGCTTCTTGGGTTTTGTTGTTTGATAGAAAATTCTTTATGCAAAGGTTCAAAGTGCCATTCAGTATTTTCAGCCATTTGTAAAATGTACAGAATTTTTACCCTCCTGACATTCTTGGATCGTTATGTTTTCCTATCTACTTTTGATGGCACAGATGAGAACAGATAGCCAGCAAACTCACCAGCTTTTATATTGGCAATGCACATATAAAGATACAGGATATTTGTTTCTTTTTTTGCAAATGGAAAGGAATGAAATGCATCTCTCTGATTACCTGTGCACATAGGAAAAAAACTGTAGTCTTTTCCTTTCATTCAGAATTACTGTTTCAGACACCAAACAAATACTGCTTGGTAGTTTTCTAAAATTACCAATCTTAATATTGCCTTGTAATATCTAATCAATAATTTCATTACATGTGCTACTGGAAAAAAAACAATAATTATAAATTTGAAAAATAATATGTTGGCATAAAATGATTTTGAAAGGTGCTGAAAAAGAACTATTTCAGACAAAAACTACAAATGTGCAAATTATATTATATTTCAGTGTATGTAAAATTCCAGGCCAAACTGTTTGGATACATTTTCCTTTCTGAAACTACCTTTGATAAGAAATGCATTACAAACTCATCAGTTTAGCTTCCTGTTAACAAAGAGACAGCAGCCGTCTGGATTATTCTAGATCCGCAGTGAAACTGCCATACTACGTATGCTCAAACTAAAGCTGTGCAAATTTGACAAGGGGCAGATGAATCCAGGAGTTATTGTGCAGGGGTTTAAGTCTATGCGGCAGCTGACGGTTGAAATAATCATCTATACATCGCTCTGAGCTAGCTGGGGAAAGGTTGAAGCTGTATATTTTCAACATATCTAGTCTAATGGTTAATCTGTTGTCTTGTACAGGGGGTGCTGGGTGGAATCACAGCAATAGCTGACAGTTTGGAGGAATTGCTGTGGGTATTTTCAGTTGCCTGATTCACAAAGTGGTAGGTAGCAAAGTCTAAACAGGCTTGTCATTGAAAGAGGGAAGTCATGTTCACTGTCACTCAGATAAAAACAACTTTGGTAGCCAGAAGCTCAATCAACATATTGACTATTTGCATGTAGTAATAAGGAGCTCCAAGTCATCATGGTCCATCACTTCATGAGTTTGAGAGCTGAGCTTTATATGAAGCATGCCAGGTTACAGGAAAACAATGATTGTTCTTTTGGGGATTAAAGTAGGAATTTGCTTTAAAGAAAGACGAAAGGAAAATTATGGGGGGAAAGAATTCAATTAGTTATTCAAATCAGGGATGATCTACTGTAGAAAATGTTGTACTGGTATTGCTGACGTGACTTACCTCTGCAATGATGTGCCATCACCCTTCACAGAGAGTAAAAGAGGCTGTGTTGTGGGTTAAAACCAAAAATGACGTATCTGGAAGTGATAGCTGTAGCTGATGGCTGACTATAAAAGAAAATGCTGTTAGACAGTGGTGAACATATAGAGCTGAAAGTCTTGACAATTCCAATTAAAAATGGTTTTCCTTTCTTATATCTATTCCACCCCGTTCTTTCTCCCTCACTACTGCCCACACACTTTTAAACACATTTTCATCTCCCCTTCTAGTCAAATCATGCTGAAGCCAGTTTTTAGCCATCTCTGAAACCATGGTACTGGTATTCTGTCTTTGTGCATTTAGCTTAAGGCTGAGGCCTGTTTTTAAGTTAAGGCAAGTGCATATTCACAAAAAAAACCCCTAGACTGCCATAGGCATGGGATTAACCATGTTGGTTGTTTTTAAAATGGCTGTAACTTGCTGATAATCAGGGATCCTAGTTTTGTTTGTTTAAAAATCGCAATTTCTCTGATTTAATAAAGCCTCCCCACAAATTCTTTGATTAAAACCTCCAAAATCCATGTTTTTCCATGATTAAAATGAAATGCCACTATATATATATGTATGTATCAGTTGAACACAATGTTTTATTGATATATTTACCATTTTAAAGCAATTTGGCAGCCTACCAGTGCTTCAATCACTATAATAAAATACATTCTAAATACCTATAAATTTTAGCATTTGATTTGGGGTATTTTAGCATGGAAATCTGGGGGGCACATGCCCCCCATGTCTCCCATGGGAGTATATGCAGCACTGGGGAAACAGCCCCCACCTGAGTGAGTTGCATGCCAGCCCCATCCCATGCCCCACACAGTGCCTAGGCTGGGCAGTACCCTCAGCCCCAGCCATGTCCAACTTGTTCCTTCCTTCCCTCACTCTGGGGGCCTCAATTCCCTCTCCCATCTCATCACCAGATCTATCTGCGAGAAGTTGCTCTCCAGGCTGCCTAGCAGCCATGTACATGTGTATTTGTGTACATGCACATGGCACCCTCTGCTGATTGCCCTTCTCCCGCTCCCCTCAGCCCCTTGCAGGATGGAACTCTGCCAGCCTGCAGGGGTAAAAACCCACTGTTCCCTGCATTTTTCTCCTTAAAATGAAACAATCTGGGTTTTACCGCATTTTTCCATTGTGAATAGAAAACCTAGATCCCTGCTGACAATTGTTTAAATCACCATCATTATAACAAAGAAAATCCATTTAAATAATAAATATATAGATATGGTTTGTTAATATTGTCTTCAGGGAAAACCTTGTATTTTTTACCCAGGATGAAGGCTATCTGAGAACTCTCGTAGGGTTGCATGCATTACTCCACAAAAATCTTCCTCTGTATGCATAAATTTGATACTGCTATATACATTTTGATATTTGATAGGTGTTATTAGTAGGAGAATATTAATATGTTTTCTGATCGCGACATGTTGAATGGTTGTCATTACATAGGAAACATTTGCCAAAACATACTTATTTCTGTCCTTAGATTAGGAAAAATCACATTATGTTTAGACCCCAGGGGTGCACCTGCATGAGATGTTTACTGCAGAGTACACTAATTAGCTACACAGTAAAATCTCAGTGTCTACACATGCAGCCCTATTAGGCTGCACTAAACTAATAAAAGCTGCTGTAGGTTAGTATTTTTCAATACAAGTACTATCCTACAGTGGCACTCTTTAGTGCACAGCACTACACGTATAGCTCAACATGGTGTGGTTCTGGGCACATGTGTAAACATGGCACCCAGGAGCAATAAACTCTATAACAAACTGCACCAGTGGTTATTGCTTTGTGTTAATTTAATGTGTAGACATGCCCCAAGGGTGGTAAATGTTCACCTCTTTATGGTGACCACTGTGTATATTGAAATTTTATCATTTAATTTTTCTCATTCACTATTTTTTATGTGGCATTCTCATTAATTTGTTTAATGCTTCCCCAAAAGATATAGGAGTGTATCTGTTTCTCACCAACATTAATTCTGATTTATAGATATGTGGTAAGGGTCCTGTGCAGTTTGAGGAATATATTGTCATTGATAACACAGATACCAATGTCATCTACAGAAATCAAATATATAACCAGTAGTGCCAAAATATAGGCCTTTTTACCATTTCAGCTAAATGAGACTTAATTTATCTGAGTGAAAGGAAGTTCTTCAGTGGCTGCATCACTGAATTTGCCCACAAAATCTTTATGCTCATATATAAACTAAAGGACTATTTTTGGCTTGGATGTTGCTAACTTGAAAATTATACAGGGCTGTATAACCTAACCTAAGTAGTACCAGTGCCAGGCATACCAAAGCAGAAGAGGTGCATAATAGCATTCTGGAGTCTAGGTCTCATATAATGAATAGTGTTTTTATTCCTCATATTTGTGTCCAGTCCAAATCAGCATCAAATCCATACAGTGGAGAAAACACCATTCCCGATTAAATTTGAATTATGCATAAAAAATGACAGCTCCTACTGGTTAGCAAGCAAAATATTTGAGCTTACATTATTCATTAAAGTTATGAGCATGCATAGTCACTCATCCATGGTGTGGTCTGTGAAGTTCAAATATATATACTTTGTGCCTAAAATGGCTAATTTTTGCTTGCAGACATATTTTCAGATACATCTGAGCTGTCCTTAGTTTTTAAAAATTTACCCCAGTATAAATATACATATTGCAAACTGTCTAAAATAACTGTTAAATTTAAATGTCTTTTGGACAAAAATATATATAATTACATACAAAGAGAGGTGCGTAAAAGCTAATATTTTATCTCAACTAAGATAAATAGTAAAATATCATACAAGCAACATTATAATAGAGCATAAACCCTATGATGAACGGCCGTAAGTCAACCACTTATTAATAGGACTTGAAAAATACTTCTCTGTGAATGTTATTTCATAATCACCCACCATGAAGTTTCTTTCATATTACTCTGAAGCATCCAGTTCTACTTATTTTAGAGGGGAACATTACATTGACTACAGTGATGATCTGGTCTGGTAGAGTTTGTGTTTCTAAAATAATTTGATGAAAAATGGGACCTATGTCAGCTCCATTACTTTGGTTTTTATTTTGTTTTGAGGTGGTATAGCATATATCTACATAAAAGATAGAATTTTACCTTGAAGCAATAAAGTGAATTTGAGCCAAGGAAAATCAAGGATGATTACCGGGAGATAAATCCCTATTAGTAAGATATTTGTGGGTGTTTATATATTACCCATTAATGCATTATCTGAATACCTGAGACATACTGCAGTTTAAGATAGTGTCCCAAAGCCTAATACGCTTCTCAGATTACTTGATTGGAAGGCTTTAAGATCTTCAATCCATTTCCAGTTCCTATTTTAAAAAGGATTTTATTTTTTATGCAAACGTTTGAAAATGTAATAAATCTTGGTTTATGTAAATCTTTGAAGATTATTTTCACATTATTGACTGGTTGATACAAGTTTGTTTTTGTTTCAGAAAGTATTCAAATACATGCATTGGCTACTAGTTTTGCATAGGGAGACAAATTTGTTTAGATGTATTTTGTTTGGTTTTTTTTTCTGGAGAAATAGAAGATTTAGTAATATGAGGTCTGATTTAGTAGTATGAGGTCTGACAAACAGTATCTCCAAGGCAAGCCATCTGATTTCCTGAGAATGTGTTTACTTGTGAGACACACAGGTTTATTTGTGTGAATTTAGTTAATCAAAGGCATAAATTACCTTTAAGCTCTAAATAATATTATAATTTGGCTCTATTTTAGAATTAATAACACAAAAGCAGAAAAAGTTTGAGAATTAGGTTCCATTCCAGTTTTCACTGACATAAGTCAGAATCTTCCTGTTCATGTTCATGAAAATAGTATCAAACTTTCAATTAGAGTCTATTGTACTTAGAATGGATACTGGGGCCACGTCCAGACAACCACAGATGTTTGGTTCCCTGGGGACAAGAAGCAGCAGTACACCTTGTGCCACTGCTACTTGTACCTGGGGAATGCCCATGCCACATGCCCTCTGGTGCATGGCATCTTATTCTGGGTGGGGTATGGGAGGCAGGGATCAGCAACTGTGCTAGCCCCAGCAGCCTTTCTTGGAGGCCAGGGAGGCTGTAGCCATGGTGCTTCTCTGGCTGGGAGCCTGGCTGGCAGCCAGAGTATGGCTTTGCCAGGCCAGGCTCTGGTTTTTGGTAGTACGTGCTGCCCCACGTGCACTGCCCTTTTTTTTTTTTCTGCATGGATCTCCCTGGGTCAAAAAAAAAATCCCCTGTGCTGGAAGGTAGCACCACGGGAAATGCCTGATTGTGTGATATGTGTCGCCACAACCAGGGCTGCAGACCACATACCTCATGGCTATGCTGTTCTAGCTGCAGCCTCAATGCTCATGTGAGATTGCAAGTTTGGTATTAAGATAGGTAATCTTAGAAACAAATAGCAAGTATGTGGATGTTGTATACATATCCATCCGGTTTTCCACTAATGGTGAACTAAGCAAAGAAATGTTGACTGCTGAAATGCTTGTTGAGCTACTCTGTCAGATTTTATTGGAGAAATTTGAAACATGGAAATAATACAGTAAAATTCTTAGTCTGTAAACTCCTCCTTCCTTATCCTTATGTAAGACAATATACAATATAATAAGGTAAAAAATACCTTACTGGCTCAAGAATGTACTTGTTATCTCTCAGTGAGCCAGTTTTTCATAAGAAGCCAGCAATAGAAGGAGATCAAAATGTACAATTTTAATGAATGGTTAAGATACTTTTTAACTGTGTTTTTCACAGAATGTGATATTCACTTGTGGCTTTATTTTAATGTTTTGTTTTAATCAAATTAGGTTTTGTGCACCAAAAAGAGAAAATGAAGTTTCGCGGTTTCCAACTGAACCTGTAATTAAGCACCTAAATAGGTTGGCCTCATTTTCAGAGATGCCATGTACTGAACTTTGGCAAAGTTGTTAGTGTCCTGCACCACTAAGCTATAACACTTGTTTAGGTGCTTAAATATGAATTTAGTCCCATCTCTATAGTAACACAAATTTGAAATTGTTAATCTTACCTGTTTTACGATTAATTCTTTACAGTACAAGGTTGCTATTAAAGTACTTTCCCTGTCATTTTCAATAGATTCAGGGGAATAATCATCATCTACAGCTAAAAGATCTGAGACCTTTGTCAATATGTGGGAAATAAGTATTGCTTCAAACATACCTACTTGTGGATAGGATTATTGCTTAAAGATGATAATATTGTGGAATAATCCTTTTATACAAAAAGCCACTTTAAAAAAGAAGTTGAGAAGGCTGCAGGTATAAACCTATATTTTATCTGTGGAAACAGATACTTTAATATTCTGTAATTTTCTATAATATTAGAATAGATTCATGCCTGTGGTTTGAAAACATTACTTATTGGACAAAAAAAATTAATTTCCATTTTTTCTCATTATTTAGAAGTAAAGAATGCAGCTAGATCAAGTTACCCAAAACATTCATTTCAATTCAAGAATGCAACTACTAATGCACTGGTTGGTGCCAAGCCCACTGAAGGAATCCTGGAACCTGTTCCACTTGTTAATAACCGTAAAGGGAGCCTCTTTCTACCCAACAATCCCTCTCTGCTGCATCTTAACTTGTTGAGTTCTGTTGAACAAGGAAAATCTACCTACTGTAGATTGCAAAGGGCACTCAGCTTGCCTGTAAAATATCGCTACCACTCCCAAAAGCCCGGGTTGAACCAAGATCTCCGTAGGTAGCCCCTTAGCTGGATATATAAGTCAAAACAGATTGGTTTGTGCATGGTTTTATGATCTGTTTTCAATGTGAATATGACATCACTAATGGTCTGCTAAGTGTTTACAGATGTGGGCTTCCCCAGATGTGGCGATTAATAACTTAATTGAGATGGCTAGTCAACTAACATTTCTGGGCGGTTTGTGGTTTATCTTTCATATAGCTTATTTGCCTTAAAACATTTACTCTGGGCAATGCATTTACAACATTTTCAAGTTGGCATGATGTTTGGTATCTTAAATGTCAACAGTGCTGCAGGTTCTTTGGAGAACCATAAAGCAGGCAGCCATGAATGTTATTGTTAGGTGAGCTGGCAGAGGAAAAGAAAGAGACAGTTTACTGTATATATTTTTAAAGGTAACAACATACTAAAAAAACCCAGTTAGGAACGTGTCCACTGTTTTTGAAAGACATTTCCTTTATTTTGTTTAAAACCAAAATGAGAATAAAAGTCAAGTAATATGTTGTTACAGATGTTCAGCTCTGCATTAAGGCTGTTAAAATTACCAGCACATCTTAAATCAATTCATGGAACATTGTCTAGAGGTTATGTCATTGAAATAATGAATCCTCTTTACTCAAGAATAAGCAAACATGTTAAAACATCAGTGTAACTTTAAATTAAACTCCAGCATAAACCAGAGTATCTGAAGCCTCATTAGACTTGCCTGACATTTTTCTAGCACTGAGTCTTCCTGATCTGTAAAACTGTTAGATTCTGTGCCTATTAGACAAGTGAGCACTGGGTTGTTACAACAGTACATTAAGCGTTATATTTAGGGATGTGCAAAAACAACCTCTAGAATTGTATGAGAATTCAGAGTTTGGGTTGAGTTCAGATCCTATAAAATTCTGAGTCAGATTCCTGAACTTGTTTGCACTTTTCATGAAAGCAGGTAAAGAAAGTCTGCCTAATACACTATGACTGTATTTTAACACAATCCTCACAGCACACAAGAAATTCAAAATATTAAAACAGGGAGCACTTTCTCATTAACAAAAGCAGTAGGTCAAACATGTAAGATTAGAATTAAGTTGTCATAAATTGCAACCCATTATTCAAATACAGTTGTCTTTTAACCGAGATAGTGAATTTAAGACTCCTTTTTAATTTAATTTTTATTCCTCATATGCAGACATGGGAACTATGAAATGAAAATTATATTTTATGGCTTAACTAAAAATTTTGCTAGATCTACTTTCTTTAAATGCTCAGGAAATTGATAGAATATATAAAGGATAATAATTAAATATGGTTTATATCCTACCTATGACTAAGAAGCCACTTGTGAGTTATCATTGCAACACTACTGGGAGCCAAGCCATAGTTAATAGTCTCCATTGTGCACCATTCATATATTTCAGCTTCAGACTATTTTTCTTTCCTTTAAGGGAATGTGACTGCATTTCTGAGTTGCAGATGCACTCTAAACTGTACATGCAGATTTCACTGTTAAATAAAGTCCAGATTCAAATGTGATATGATTAAGATACATGATCTTTCATTGCTACAATGAAAATAAATGGCTCCCTTGTCTAATACTTGTTGTTTAATGCAAAGCTTTATTACTGAAATGTGGTCTCTCGGAATGTTTTAGTAACAAGTATTAACTACTGAGCCACATTACTTTAGAACATTGCAGGTAAATAGATTGTTACATGTTACACAGTTGTTTAAAAAAAATGATAGTCACTCAATGAAGAATAAAGCTTGCTTACTGTAAGTGTAATCGAAAAGGAATCTGTTAGGAAACCCAGTCTCGAAAAGATAGTACTTCTGGATGGTAACTAATAAGGCCTAATTTTCCAATTGGCCAATGTGGCATGACATCTGGTAGTATTGCAAAGAGCAAATGCTAGAACATGCCAGATGAAAGGTCCTCATTGGACTTTAACATTTGAAAGCAGCAAGGATGTGTTATTTTAACCAGATGAAGGCTTGGAAAAATTATCTTCTTTAATAGCATTTTGCACTGTTCAAGAACTGTTTCTGGGCATAATATTCCTACAGATGGTCTGTATTAAAGTAAGACTTTGCAAATGCTCCTATTGAGTCAAGTGTTTCCTTGTACTAGTTGAAAGCTATAAAAAGTGTTTTTCTTTTAGACTCTGATAACCATTCTCTAGCCCACAGTAGCAAATTAATTTAGATGAAGGTCTGAATTTTGATTGCTGGCAGAGAGAATCATTTGTAGGTGTTTGTTTGTTTTTCTGCAAGCAACATTTTATGTGATTCTTACTTCCTTTAATCTCTCAAGTGGTAATTCTCTGTATGATTTGCATGGAATATTTGTATTCAGTAAAGAGTAAGGGAGCCTAGTGTATCTTAAAAGCAACTTATTGCTTGTGTGGAATGTATGTAACTGCTCTTGACAGATAAGCTTAAAACAGGGCTTTACCATTTTCCAGAGAATGATTTGCAAGGGGTGTCATGGAATACTCGGAAATCTGCGCTATATTATAATAAAGGCTGGACAAATCCTATTAAAATAATGTCTGTGCATATTTTACCCAGTTTACAAATAACAGTAGTGAAACAATCATGTTTAGTTGCAAGGAATTTTAATAGAAAGGAAAATTTTAAATATTCGTATTTGAGTATTTGCTATGGAAATGTTTATACTCACCAGCTATCTCACCACCTGACTTATGTAACCAATCACAACTAAGCAACACAACATAAAAATTTAATATCAGGTAGCAAACTGTTCAAAATTATATATAAGATGTCTAAAGTTAAAAAAAAAATCAACTAGAAAGAAATTGCATTGTTTGCAGATATTCCGGAAATGGAAAAAGAGGCTAAATAAGTCTGATAAATTATTTAGTGTAAGGTTATCACTTCTCACTTCTAATTAAATCCCTTTTACATCACTCTTTTGAGACATTATTTTTTTAACCCTCTGGTTTTGTTAGGCAGTGCCAGGATGTTTTTTTAAAAATAGCATTATTGCCTTCCGAGGGTTCAGGCAAAATGAAGTTCCACAGCAGATTCCAGAAAACAGACAGACATGACAGGTTAGAATGTGGACTGTAATAAAATAGTGTCAAAAGAGAGTTACAGCAGAAAGATATTGCTTAATTCATTTCTAGGCAAATCTAGATTAGATGACATGTCCTGGTTTGGGGGATCTTTTTGGTTCCTATATAGTTTATTGCAAATGGAATTTTTTCCCAGCTTCTGCTTGTGCACTGCTAATGTGTACTAAGCTCCTTTAACATAGCTACAACTATTAATACCTTTCCTTTTAGCTTTAAAGTAACCCAGGCCTCAGTTACAATATCTTCTCATTTGTTTTTCAGTTAACTGTAATATGGAAAAAGCCTATTTTGATTTTTGAAATTACAGCACTAGTTTGAATTTGAGAAAACAGTACATTCACAGACAATACCCTTGGACAGCCAGTGTAACTGTTTTTTAATCATCTACTGCAGTAGCCATCTTTAAGCAGTAATGATGGAAGTTTAATACTAATGCATAACTTATTATAAGCAAAGAGTATTATACTATACGTCATCCAAATTATGTATTGTTTATAGTAATCATAAGCGATTTCACATTTGGGAAAATGATCTTTCATTGAAAATGCACTTCATCCTCATTTAAAGATCTTTCGCCATAACACATTTATTCTCTGTTATACAGGTATTGTCCCTCACTTCCATACAAACTCTTTCTGTTTAATCCTCTTATGATATCTCCACTTTTTGAAAGGGGTGGAGTGATGAAGTCTGAATTGTGCTGGAGATCTTTTCACAATCACAGACTATGTTCACAGTCCTAACTAACTGAAACATTGAACATCAAGGCATTGAATATTTTACATCTCTTCATAAAGACTCGGTTGTCTAGCATGTGAGAAACAAGAACCGATTGATATCTGGTTCATTAGTAAAGCAGGCTGGCTGCTGTTATGTTGGTATTTCAAATAGCATTTTATCTTTCTTGGTATATAGCAGAGCACTAATTCTACTCTCTATAGTACAGATTAACTGAAAATAACTCTAAGAATAACATGATTGCTGTTCCCCCCGTTTTTGTTTTTGAAGTATGAAACCAATTTGAACTTCTGTGTTCAAAAACCTGGTTTTCTTCCCTTCCTCTCCTTCTTCAAAACAAACTCTGACTAACATGTATTTGATTTTTATTACTGTTGGGCTTAAAATATTAGCAATGAAGTATCAGTGCGTGAATGGACGTTGAGTGTGTGTTCTTTGCTATTTCACTTGTGTTTCATGCCGTGCTTAGAGCAGTTCTTAATCTCATGAGTTGCCTATATTTCCAGTTGAAGATGAGCAGCCGTCGACGCTGTCGCCCAAAAAAAAGCAGCGAAATGGAAGCATGCGAAATTCACCCAACTCCTCACCCAAACTGATGAGGTAAGACGTAAGATTGTAAGAAACTCATATCTTTATCTCCTTTCCTCCCCCCCTTCCTCTCAACCTCCCCCAACCTCAAAAAAGCGGGGGAGGGGGGATGAAGAAAAAGATTGTTAGATAGTTTCTGAAAGGCTGAAGTATTTATTCTGTCAGCTTGTCAGCAGTTAATGATAGAGCTGAAAAAAAATTCTGTCATGAAAAACAGTTTGAAAAGCTGTTTGAAAAATACATAGGCTTTAAAGTCTTAGCTGTCACCCTGTCCTGTCCGTGTGTAGTTCTTAAACAGCAGTGGCACTAATGATAGCACTAACCAATCAGAGGAACTCGTGTGGTTAGTTTGCCTCAGGCAATTCTCTTTTTGTTGGAATCCCTCTGAGTACTGTTTTCTGTACTTAAGGCCATATGTGAGATGTATCATCACAATCAAAAATGAACCTGAATATTACCTTCCTTTTATCCTGTCGATTGAAATCAAATTTCTGTTAATTGATTTTGACTGATAAAAAAGTCTAATAATCTATGTGCTTGCCAAAGCAAAGTTCAAAACTAATGCAGTTTTACTCAGGGTAAAAGCAATATCAATTATGAAATACAAGATTTTTTTAAAGATACTACATACTCTGAAAGTGGATAATGAAAACATCTTCTGGTGGGTAGTGGATTTTTCTCTCTCTTGTCAGATATACAGTATTTTAAACCACTAGAACCTTCATGTAATTAAGCCATTCCTTTCCGCGGGACAGTTTCCCTCTATGTGGAGGTTCTTTATGTCTGGAATTGTAATTGGGATATATTACTATATTGTAACAGCATGGCTCTTTTATTCTATTTCCCTTTGTTGAAGTCACTGGGAGCAAGACCAGGCACTAGAAATGTAGCTTTATTGTGGCTGAATTGTCTGCAAGCAGGTTGTTCTATTTGGTTTGTCTATCTGTATAATTAGAAAAAGACCAAGCTAGAAATTCAGATCAAGGTTGAAACCAGAGATGAACATCATAGTTCTGTTGTATATACGTCTTTATATAAGTATATATACACATTATATATAAATATACATGCACATAGACAGAAAAACCAACACCCACACATGTAAAATATATTCATCAGTCAGCACCTTGTTCACTTAATGGCAGTGACCATGCTCCTTTAGCAGTTTTCAGTATAGCCAGACAATTTCCCACTTTGTATTACAGACTGTGAAAGAGGAATTTCCTTAGCTAGTTGAACATTCTTCCATTTCTCCTTATTGTTCCTGCAATCTAGGGCATATTCAAGGGCAGACTTTCTGCATGTCTTCTTCATCTGTGTTTATACTGCAGCACCAAAAGCAAGATTGATTCACAGAGGAAAATGCACCCAGCTGTGTCTTTTTTTTTCCCATTGACCATCTATTTCTGTTAAATGTATCGTTAAAAGTTTTCTGCCTTTCCGTTAGCTCAGCCTTGCTGTGTGACACTGATTTACATGCTTGTTTACAGTTTATGAGGAAGAATAAAATGAGCATACCACCAAGCTTCTCATTTTTATGATGGCAGTTGTCATGCTAACATCATTTTCAATTTGCTCACCTTTGGATAATCTTTTTATCTGGTGCTAATAATTTTGCCCATTTAAAGGTTGAAATATGTGGGACCTCTCTCCCTGTTGCCAAAATTTAAGAAAGTAAAAATAAAATAAAATAAGGAAAGGAGAGAGAAAGCTGAAGCATTTGGAGCTGAGTGCACTGTCCCTGTTTGCTATGTAAAGTATGCCTCATTGCTTTGATCTTGAGTAATAATAATTCTGGGGAGTTATACTGTTTTCATATGCTTCAAAGCTGTGTCAAAGTTTTGCTGCTTAAGGGTACTTCTTTATTCTACTGGCTCTTGGGTACTGAGATGACAGGTCCTCTGTACTAGGTGCAGGCTTTTTCAAGTCATAGCCTTCAGCAAAACATCAAATTACCAAATACAGGGTAACATACTTCTACACAAATGCCTTTCCTGTAGATATATTATACCATATATATTAAATACTTTAGTGTTACACGGTACATTTTATGTGCAATAGAAAGTGATGGTTTGAGGTAGCCTTAGGGGTACTTTTTTTCCACAAGCAGAAAAAGCTAGTGTATACCGTATCAAGTATGGTTTTTACAGGACTTTCTGCCCGAAGGCCTTTGTAAATAAGTAATGATCAACAGATTGGCTGTGGGTTTTTGAAAAGCATGCCTGTGTCAGTTTGCATGATGGGGGAAAATTTTCAAAGTGGAGCCTGCTTTCATTGCCTGCTGAAGAGGGACTGAGGGAGAGTAGTCATCCCGAGCTTGAGCTGTCTGCTCAGTAGCACATCAGAATTGCTAAATACAGGTCGAGCAATGAGCACAGAACTTGCCAAGCCTCCAAATCTACTTTGTTTTTTTCTTCCTCTTTCTTACCGTTGAATTTATTTGCTGACCTTCTTCTTCCATTCTTCAAGCTCCCCCTACTCCTGCCCCATGTCCCTTCTACTTTACCCAGTTTCCATGTAGGGTAAGCTGAATTTTGTTTCAGAGCTTTTAAACAAGGAAAAAATGGATTAAGTCCAAATAAATTTTGGTTTTACCCAGTAAGTGGTCAGATCCTTTTCTATGGAAAAGAATTTAGGCTCGATTATCTCATTTTAAAAATACAGAACATATCTAAATTGAAATGTTGTGATTCTCTCCCCACTCTAATGCTTGTCTTAGTTAATGTCATCTAAGGACAAGAGATGCTTCCTGTCAGATAAAACATACTGTATTGTCTGTTCCTGATATTTACTGTTTTTCTTCCCAAAAATTTGAGGAGAAGACATTTTTACAACTAGATGTTTTTCAATGGAAAAAAAAAATTGTCATTTAACAGACTTGTCTATATTATTTGACTTTGATGTGCTGGAGTTCAAGTGTTAGGAGGTATAAGCATGTAGAGCAGGAAGAATGCACATAAATTCCATTGTGAAATGTAATCAGAGCTCTACTGAGTCACTTCCTGATCAACCCTACAGGCAGCAGAGGGTCCAAACTCAGCAGAAATACAGCATGTCCACTGTCACAGGGAGCAAACCAGTGAATGGAAGTTCATTCAAAGAAGATGATCCTCTGCTTTGCTGTGTGCTATGGGGTAAAATTCCATGCTTATTGAACACAAAAAAGTTCAATAGAACACAAAAAATTACACCTTCAGTGAATGAATGGGGTTTTGGAGAGTTCAGCTGCGGTGCCTAATTTGATCCAAATCTAAACTTACAAGATTGTGAGGTTCTTATCACTAGAGTTTGTCTTTTATCACTAGAGACAAATTGATGTTACCAAATATAGATGTCTGTTTTACAGTACATGATGACAATTACCTTTGTAACCAAAGTAAATGAACATTAGACATCTCTTACATGAATATGGAGAGAATTAGGAAACCCAGCACAATTCCAGTTTCATACAAGATCACATCCAAAGAAACATGGTGGATTAAAACTGGTATAAAACTGAAGGAATGCAGGGATGAATCTGGTGTAGAACCTCTAAGTTATGATACTGGTCATATCAACTGCTTGACTGGAGAAATATTTAGGCAACAAATGAGAAACGTAAAACCATATCATCGTTGGATAGCTCCCTTAATATTAATGAAGTTTTATTGATTTACACCAGCTGAGAATCTGGCCCTTAAATCTGCAAGAGAAAATATTTGCAAAAATCCTTAGACTAGAGCTTTAAATGACAGCAACAAAAAGCCTCTAAAAGGGAGGTGAGCCATCTTCTCTTGAGGAGACATCCTGTGCAAATTGGCACATTCTGTAAGGCCAAGTTACAAAAGGAAGAAAAAGAAAGGAAGCAAAACAATACATAACAGTAATAGTCATGTAGGGCATGTTGAGTGTTAATTGTCATTAGGCATTTATAGACAGAAAAGGTAGAAACATTTGATGCCTCTCATATCATTAAAAGAAATAAATGTACTTGTTCCTCACCCCATGGTCTCCTTTTTTGTTACAAGTCATAGATGAACAATCAAGTTAATTATGACTTGGCAGCATCCAGTGTATCTGGTAGGCAGGCTGGTCAAAAAGTAGTCACTCTGATTTCAGTGGTAACCAATAAAAGTTATGAAAAGATTTAGATTCCCAGCTAAAAAGCCACTTAAAAGAACTGTTAGGGGCTCTTGTCACTTAGTGCTTTGGTAACTGCAACTGCACAAGTGAAATACACTGAGTAGAAGGAATGTCAGCCCAGCTGAGTCAAGTTACCTCTTAATGCAGGAACAAATAACATCTGACAGGACCCAAGGGGCCTGAAGAGCAAACAAATAGTTTGTCCCTGTCCACTCTGAATTGAGTGGTGCACTTGACATGGGCCTCTAGACAAGTAGCATACTCAGCAAAGGGTCATTATCATTAGTGTCCCTGAACATGTAAAAATCAGGGGCATTGTAAAGCTGAATTTTCAGTTAGTTGCCAAGGAGAATTTCATAAGCCTGAGGATTTTTCTTGATCCACAGTCCAAAAAACTCCCCAACCAAACAGTGAACTTGCTCAAAGACTAGCAAGGTCCAGTAAAAGTGACACTCAGAAGTCAACCTTTCTGCAACCTTTCTGGGGCAAAAAAACAAAAACCAAAAAAATAAACAAGAGAGACTATTTATCTGCTATGACCAGGGAAACATCCACAGTCTGTATGAACGATGACCGATACCTTAATCTAGGCTTAGTATGAGGAATGGTTCCTCCCACTTCTTTGGACTCTCTCTCTCCCTGTTTTTCCAGGGGCTGACCTGTGTTACCCCTGCCCCGCCAGTATTACCCTCTGAGCTGACAGTTTCCATTACTCTAAGTTGAACCAAATAAAATAGAAATAGGCTTTGATGGAGACACTTGTCAACTGAAAACTAGCAAATGGTGTATTCTGATTATCCTTAACTTGTGACCCGAATTGGATATGACCCAGCTCTGCAGATTTGAAAAATAACTGGTTAGTTGTAATAATGCCTTACAGTTGTATATTTTTCCTTGCCCATTCCCTGCAAGAATCTTGAAGTAATCTATAAACTGTGCAAGTGTTATACTATGCATGCAAGTATCACTTTCCATACCATTGATGTACAGACAGCCACCTCTAAGTGCCATAGCATATATTAACTTCCCACTATACTTTAGGATAGAATCTATTTGTTATGTTTTAAGTTGTTAATAACCGCTGCATCATGCATAGTTTTCCTTAAAGGGATTAGTCGACTTAGGCCAGGTACAAGCATTACACTTTTACAACTATAAGTGATTGGAAACCAGTTTATACCCATAATAGAACAGAAGTTCAGCATAGACTGGTTTGAAAATGGTGGAATCCAGTCTAAGATTTCCACCCCCCGCTCACCAAGGGGCAAATGTGTGTTCTGTTTGCTACCAATCTAAATTATGCCACTTGCAGAAAACCACATAACTTAGGTCAATTTCACCTCAGGCTTTTTGATTGTACCTAGCTTTATTGGTTTAAATGAAAGAGGACAATCTACACTAGACTTTCCACTCTGAAACTGTATTAGTGATGTTACAGATCCCTAAAATAAAAAGTGTCCACATTTATCCAGTTTTCTGAAATCTGTACAAATTTGCCCAACATTAGAGAATGGCTTTTTTCAGGCCCTTTTTCTCTCATTCCACCAAATTGCCACATGTTCAGATTAATATACTGTAAACAACAACTGCTAAAAACTGCGGGCATACTTGCTCCTCTCTTTTTAATTTGCTTTATAAACATTGAAAACAATTGGCCAGTTCATACTTTCTCTATGAATGAAGTTCTTGTATCTCAGGAGCGTAGTCTGAATATTTATCGAGATATAAGGGTACTCCAGAAAAAAGATACTTTAACTTTAGTTGGTGGGTTCCTTGGAGAAAGTACTCTACATCAAGTTCTTCAGCAGACATGATGAGCTAACCAACCCTTTTGAAAAGGCCCCTGACAGTTGAAAAATGTATATATATAAAGAGAAACATGTTCTAGAAATATTTATCATGTAGTGGGGAAATTGTTACTGGGTGCTCAGAGATTAACCAGAACTCATATTATAAAATCAACCGCAATTCAAAGGCAAACCCAGGACTTTGACTGCTAACAGCTGAATGAGTTAATGTCTTGCCTTAGTAGATTGAGGAAGAATCTAAGAGAAGGAGATATAGGTTGTCTTAGCAATTTTGAGAATGATGAAAAAATAATAATAAAAAATTGTGTGTGTGTGTGTATCTGTGCATGCATGTGCTTATTCATGCACATCACTGGGCCATTTTACCTATAAGGTTTCTGACTTCTGTGGACTTAATTCTTTAAAATTTAATTGCTGATTAATTTGTGAAAGTAAAGGTCAGTGAGTTAGTGTGATTAGTGTAACACAAGCAACAAATTCTCATTACAACTTAATGCCATCTAGACAGACAGGGGGTCACAGGGAATGGCTAATGGTAGCCGACAAATGTTGGGTGTATTAGTCACAAAACATTTGCTGAATTCCATCAGAACGTCGTGACAACCTTCACAGCTAGTCCCAGCGAGCTGCAGTAGTCAGTGGAGTTTGCCTGTGACAAGCCGTCACTCTATCTTGGTAGAGCTTTATAGCACCAGTCAAAGCAGTCAGGGAAGATTGAAGTGACAGAGGCCCACTGAGTAAATAGTGAAACATGCAGCACATCATGAAATATTCAGCTAGGGTGTAAAAGCTCTAAATGCTTTTTCAATTATTAGCACCTGTACTGGCTGCATACATCTAACACTAACAGCATGTTAATTGCCACAATTTGTTAGGGTGGTTGTAAGAGAAACTTGAAAGGCATGAGACATTTTCCAGTGCATCTCTGCTTGCCATCTTACCCTTCAGCAAACCCTCCCCTTCCCCATAAAAAAAGTGTACATTCATGTATGAAAGCTCAAAATTGGTCCACAAAGTCAAAGTACATGAGATGGTTTTCAAGCTCTGGAATGTCTAAGGGGATTGCCAGTCATTTTTTTGTACCAAACACTGAGCCATAGTGTACCTACTGAGGAAAGGTATATTTTCAGATTTCAGCAAGCCTAGCAAGGTAGCCACTGCTGCTTAGGGGTGTTTCACCATTGATTCAGTACAAGAAGACTTGTTTTCTAGGAGCAAATAAAAGGAGGTAAGGTACATAAGTCATGTTGTTTCACTTTCAAGCATTTCAAGCATCAAGGGCAGAGGTCCTACGTACCCCTCATCTTCCTCCTTACTTTGTGTAGGTGTTCCATTGTGGATCAAAGTAGCCCTAATATACAGTACTCTGTGATTGATGGGTAGAGGATTGAGGTGAAGGTGACAAAACCCAAATATTAATATTACTTAAACCAGAAGAAATTTTCACCTTCTTGATTTTTCCTTTCTTCTCCCCCACCCCTTCTGCATTTCATAGATTTCATACACATTTGGGCTGGAAGGGACCCTGGAGGATCATTGAGTCCAGCCCCCTGTGCAGGAAGTCAGAAGGGATCATAGGATCCCAGTAAGATAAGCATCCAAATGTGTCTTGAAGGCATTCAAAGTGGGTGCTTGAGCCTCCTCCGGTGGCAGTCTATTCCAAAATTTGGGGGCTCGGACAGTGAAGTAGTTCTTTCTTATGTCCAGCCTGAATCGGTCACAGTGGAGTTTGTGACCGTTTGATCTTGTCATCCTTTGGGGGGCTCTGATGAACAGACGTTCCCGCAGATCCTGATGAGCACCCCTGATAAACTTATAGGTGGTCACCAGATTGCCCCTGAGCCTGTACTTTTCTAGGCTGAATAGTCCCATGGCTCTCAGCCTCTCATCATAAGGTCTCTTTTCCTGACCTCTGATCATGCATGTGGCTGTTCTCTGGACTCTCTCAAGCTTCTCCACATCCTTTTTGAACTGCGGAGCCCAAAACTGGATGCAGTACTCCAGCTGCGGCCTCACCAAGGCTGAGTACAGTGGGAGAATGACATCTTGGGATCTGCTTGAGAAGCATCTGTGGATGCAAGCCCGCATTTTGCTCACTTTATTAGCTGCAGCATCACACTGAAGGCTTGTGTTCATATTTTGGTCAACCATGACCCCCAAGTCCCTTTCATCTGTAGTGTTAACCAGCGTAGCACTACCAAGCCTATAAGCATGATACAGGTTTTTCCTCCCAAGGTGGAGAACCTTGCATTTTTCGGTGTTGAACACCATCAGGTTCTCATCCGCCCATTTCATGAGTCTTTCCAGATCCACCTGGATCACCCTCCTGCCCTCAGGTGTGGATGCTTTACCCCAGAGTTTGGTGTTGTCAGCGAACTTGGCCAGTCCGCTTCTGACACCAATGTCCACATCATTGATGAAGATGTTAAATAGTATGGGCCCTAGGACAGAGCCTTGTGGGACCCCACTGGTCACAGTGCACCAAGATGATTGGCTCCCATCGACCACCATCCTCTGGGTCCTACCGTGGAGCCAGTTCCCCAGCCAGCAGATCGTGGTGACATCAAGGCCACAATTAGCCAGTTTAGCCAAGAGGTGATCGTGGGATACCAGATTGAAGGCTTTTGAAAAGTTGAGGTATACAATGTTGATCTCTTCCCCCTTGTCCAGGTGATAAGTCACCTGGTCATAAAAGGAAATGAGACTGGTCAAGCAAGACCTACCCGCAACAAACCCATGCTGGGTATCCCTCAGGATATTGCCTACAGCTAGTCTGTTAAGGATGGTCTCCTTGATAATCTGTTCCAAGACCTTCCCCAGGATAGAGGTCAGGCTGATGGGCCTGTAGTTTGCCAGATCTACTTTCCTCCCTTTCTTGAAGACAGGCACGACATTGGCCCTCTTTCAATCATTGGGCACTTTACCAGAGCACCAAGAGCTCTCAAAGATCCATGCCAGGGGCTGAGCTATGATGCTTACCAGCTCCCTGAGTACCCTTGGGTGTAACCCATCAGGGCCGGCTGACTTGAACATATCCAGCCTGTCAAGGTGTTTCTTCACAAGGTCAGCTTCAATGGAGGGCAAGGAATCTCCTCACCCAGGCCTCCCTGACCCACAGTGGGCAGAGGCGTCCCATGGAACTAGTGAAAAACTGATGCAAAGTACCCATTTAGCAAGTTTGCTTTTTCCTGGGCATCAGTTGTCAGTTGCCACATCTGGTTTAGCAGGAGTCCAATGTTGCCCTTGCTTTTCCTCCGGCTCCCCACATATTTGAAAAAGGACTTTTATTTTCCTTGATATTTGTAGCTAGCTGGAGTTCCATCGCAGCCTTGGCTTTCCTGATTTACTCTCTGCAAGTCCGGACTAAAGCAGAGTATTCCAATCCTCTACCCTTTGTAGGTCTTCTTTTTAAGACACAGGAGGTCCGCCAGTTCCCTGGAGAGCCAAGGGGGCTGCTGTGCCCTTTTGCTGTCTTTCCTCCAAGATGGGATGGACTTTGCTTGTGCATCCAGGATTACTCCCTTGAGGAGCAACCACTCATCCTGAACTCCCCTCTCCATTGGGTTGTGGTCTTTTAGGGCATCTCTGACGAGCCTCCTTAGCTTGTCAAAGTCAGCTTTCCTGAAGTTGAGGACTTCTGTATTACTGACTGACTTGCCAGCTTTACGGCAGATGGTGAAGGTAACCAGTTCATGATCACTGTCATCTGGCTTCCCTTCGATCCTTAGGTGACTGATTAGGTCATCCCCAGTTGCCAGTATGAGGTTGAGCAGTGCTTTACCTCTTGTTGGCCCATAGACTTCCTGCATCAGATAGAGGTCATCCACGCATGGGAGAAAGCTTTGCGACCGCTCGGATTTGGCTGAGCGCTCTTCCCATGAGACGTCTTTTTACAAAAGTTTAGTCAAAAGTTCCAGTATTAAAAATTCCAGTTGAATATGTCTGGAGTAGTTGTAAGTGTCTGCAAGGAAAGCAGTGCTCTTTAAAATGTAATGTTGGCTTCCTCGCAGCAGCTTTTCTGGAAAAGGGATTTGTGGTTTTGCTTTAGGCTGTTGTCTTCCAGGCAGGTTTTGGGTTTGCTGCTGTAGCATGGCATTTAGCGTTGTTCCCAAGTTTAATTGATGATAAGTGGCATTATATGCTCTGTAGAACCTTGAATAGACTGTATTTTACTCTTCACTTTAAGTCATGCGCATGTAATTTTTGCCATAAGAACTAGAAAAACTATTTTTAAACAGAATATATATGTGGGAAAACTAACTTGGTTGCTTTTCTGTCACATGTACTATGTGTGCCTGGCTCTTGTTGCAAGAATGACCAAATGCTTTTGGTCACTGCTAGGCAATAAAAGCCCAAACCCTCCAGGCATCAAGATTAAAACAGACCTATAGCCTGGAAACTAGTGGAGGATTTTTTTTCTAGTTAATGCAAATATTTAGTGTTTCTGCAAGCTGCTGGCTTCACAGCTGTGGAGAGTGAAATAGCTGTAGCTTCTCCACACAAACCTGCCAATGTAGCTCAGGCTTACATACACAGAGCCATCTTCAAGGGTGAGAAGGAAGGTAAGGCTCTAAAGGAATTCAGTCCTGATCTTTGGAGAAAAGAACAACAACTTTAATAGCTATTGTAATATGAATTTTAATGGGAAATGGTTGTCCAAATCTTTTAGCAAGTTTTGAAAACATCTGCCTCTGGGTGTCTGTCTTAGTATTAGTATTTGTAAAGCAGGTTCAGATCATTAGATTAAAGAGGCTTTGTATGTCCAAATCAGTAACAGTGTTATATTAACATATTACTCCATAAAGTTACCATGATTCGAAGAAAAATGAGCCCACATATCTAAACAATTACAGCACAAGTCAGTCCTTAAATGCATGCCCTTGCTTCTGGGGTAGCATTTGTCCTTAAGAATGTAGGAATGCATAGGACCTTATGGACCACTGAATCTAATCCCTGCATTCTCAGACAAACAGTAACCAACAGAATCATCACTATTGTCACTTTAAACCCTCATCACAACAGTAAAGAACAGTATCTGAAACACCAAGAAACCCTTTAACATGCCCAGGTTTAAGCAGGATAAAGAGCATTGCAAATGCCCTGCCACTGCAATGTCAGGGAAGCAGTAATATATGTTCAGGAGACCCCAGGAAAAAGACTGTGTTTTTCATAAGAGAGGAAGGTAAATTTCCACACCATCCATGTCAGTCAGGAATTGGAAAAATTCCTTACTGATCCCGGATTTGGCAATCTGCATGACCCTGAGCTCGAGAGCAAGATTCTCTAGCCAGGAACCACTGGGTTTTCAGATACCTGACGGAGCTTTAACACACACTGGTCAAAACCCCTAAGCCTTAGTACGCAGTTTTTGAAATGGTCTTTAGCTTAGCCCTCAACAAAGCATAGTTAATTTGCTCTCCCCTGTGGTAGGATAAAAGCAGGCATACTGACATTCACTGTGGATCAACTGACTCTCACAAAGTCCGTGCTCTCTTTTGTTCAAGTTGCTCCTTTCTCCATATGGGTATCCCTAGATGTGACCTTGAGCCATTGACTGGTAGTTTGTCTCTGCTCTGCCTAGTTTTCTAAATCCTACCCTTGTGAACAACTAGTAAAAGACACAGACATAGGCAGTGACTTGCCTATGTGGACATGTGTTTGTGAAATTTAGTATTAACAGGTGCCTGTGAATATATTTATGCCTATTGTTATGGAAAGGATGTTTGTTGTAACAGATTCTTGTAGTAATAGATTTTCTTCTAAAGAATTCTACATGTCCAGAGATTGGGGAAAAAATACATTTTTGCTGCACTGGAATTTTTGTTGAAACAGGCTGTAACGTGATCGATACTATATTAGAAGTGGTTGTGATATAATCAGTCAAAGAGTATAGTTTTTTGTGGAAGATTCTGTTTTCAGATGATCTTGTAAAATTCCCATAACAACACTACAGTAGTAATATTTAATGGCATATATTAGTTGTTTATTATTGCGATATAATATTATAATATAAGACAATAGCTCCTCATGTTCTTTTTTGTACTCTGGGCCTTCGGTAACATAACTTCAAGGGAATAAAGTTGTGGAACTGAGCAGGTTACTGAGGTACAAACTAACACATTTTATAGTTACAAAACTCATTGCTGACCAGAACCTTCTTTAACAGAGTTAAAGCTGATCAGCAGTTCCTTGTTCTCTCCCAGAACATTGCATGCACTATCCTTCAGCCACTGAAACCTAGGAAATGGAATTAAAGTACCCAGCAGTCCTCCCAGTCACTTTATTTCTGTCCCATGGATCAGGAAACAGAAAGGCACTAGGCATGACTGTGTAAATAATTTTTGGTGTGTCTACACGTTTATTAATGTGCCGAAGTTACCGTGTATTAAGTTTAGTACTTGGATAACCAACTAATAAATCAATGGGCAGTAACTGGTGCTACTGCACAGCAGCACCGGCATATGGGTTTTTACAGGTGCTAACTGTGCAGGTGCCTAATACTACTGCACAGTAGCATATTAGCATGGGTTTTGCCTGGCACACTACAGCACAGTGTTATTAGGCTACTGTGCAGTTAGCATCTTGTGTAGAGGCACCCTTTGTGATGTGTTATATCTCACAGAACTGTAACCTCAATTTTTTGCATGCTGTCCAATTGCCCTTCACAATGTTAGGGACACAGTGTATTTACTGATGAAAAAATTACTTGGGACATGGCTTGCCAGTCTGCAGTATGAATGTCACAAATGGGACTAGCAGCCTCCATGGCGTGCAGCAGAACAGAGAGGAGGCAGGCAGCACAATAGCAGATAGGGCAAGGAGCAGAAAACAGAGCAACAGATGGTACAGTCATCACAGGGGAGGAAGCGGAAACCAAAGCAGCAGATCAGGCAGGGAGCATAAGGCAGGGAGCAGAAAGCAAACCAGGCAATTGATTAGGGAAGTCAGGGAACTTCTGGAGGGACTGGACATATTAACTCAGCAGGTCCTGACGATCTCTACCCCAGAGTGCTGAGGGAATTAGCAGAGGTCATTGTGGGACCCCTGGCATGACTTTATGACCACATTGTGGTGCCCTGGTATTGTGCCAGAGGACTGGAAAAGGGCCAATGTGGTTCCCATTTTCAAAAAAGGGAGGAAGGAGAACCCAGGATACTATAGGCCAGTTAGTCTTACCTGAGTAAGCTTTTTGTAGTAGTCTTAGTCCTGGGTAAGCTTTTTGAGAGAATTATCTTGGCACATGTCTGCAAGGGGCCAGCAGGGGAGATTATGTTTAGGGGCAACCAACATGGGTTCATTAGAGGCAGGTCCTGTCAGACAAACCTAGTGGCCTTCTACGACCAGGTCACAAAATCCTTAGATGCAGATGTAGCAATGGACATAGTCTTTCTGGACTTTAGGAAGGCCAAAATGAATGTCAAAATGAACATAGGCTGACAGTGCGGGGACACGGTCAGGAAGGCCAACCGTACCTTGTCATGCATCCACAGATGCATCTCAAGCAGGTCCAAGGAGGTGATCTTCCCCCTCTATACAGCACTGGTCAGGCGGCAGTTGGAGTACTGCATCCAGTTCTCAGTGCTGCACTTCAGGGGGGATGTGGACAACATGGAGAGGGTCCAGAGGAGGGCCACTTGCATAATCGGGGGCAGCAGGGCAGGCCCTACAAGGAGAGGTTACGAGACCTAAACATGTTCAGCCTCCACAAGAGAAGGCTGAGGGGGGGATCTAGTGGCCATTTACAAACTAGTCAGGGGGGACTAGCAGGCATTGGGGGAGTCCCTGTTCCCCTGAGCACTACCAGGAGTAATAAGAAATAACAGTCACAAACTGGCAGAGGGTAGATTCAGACTAGACATCAGGAGGTGCTACTTCACGGTCAGGGCGGCTAGGATCTGGAACCAACTTCCAAGAGAGGTGGTGCTGGCTTCTACCCTGGGGGTCTTTAAAAGGAGGCTGGATGAACATCTTGCCAGGGTCATTTGACCCCAGTACTCTTTCCTGCCATGGCAGGGGGTCAGACTTGATGATTTGCTCAGGTCCCTTCCAACCTTACCAACTATGAAACTATGAATTGGGCAGAGAAAGGGTATTAGAATGGCACTCAATGAGATCGTGGGGCTAATTTGTGACACACCTTGTTCCACAGATTTGGAACAAGGTCACACAGAGGAGAGATGTGTCTGCATGCATATCATTATAAAACCACTGTTTCTGGGCTAAACTATATAAGTTGTATAAGCCAAGGTACATAAAATTATGTGCTTGATACAGGCAGACAAGGTTCTTTGGGTAAATCTGATATCTTTTATATTAGACTAACTCAAATAGTTGGGAAAGTGTTCTTTGCAAGCTTTCAGGTGCAAATACCCTTCATCAGGCTGAGGAAGCATCTGCAGTTGGTCTGTGTTCTTCCTGAATGAAATGAATATTCATTTCATATTGGAAAACAGTTGTGATGAAGTCTTCCCAGGAAGCCTCATATTCATTCCATCCAGAAACAGCACGCAGCAGACCAAGGTGGAAGAAAGCATCATAGTGCCAGATAGAAAACAAAAAGCAGAGCAGCAGATTGGGATGGGAGTATTTATAAAGTACTCAGGGAGAGTGGGGCTAATTTGTGGCATGCCTCACAAAAAGGTTGTCCCCCACCCCCACAATGCTGGATTGTGGAATAACTGGTAGCAAAATAGAGGAAATTCCTGATAAGGGGCTTTGAATGTAACTACAAAGTTTTTTGCCTGCAGAACTGGAATTTTTTTCAGGAAGATGATATTGTGTAGACTAGACCTCAGCCTAGGACTCAATATTCCAGTTTTGGGGTGTGATACCACCATCCCCCCTCCCACCCAGCCCCAGATGCAGCTGGGGGCATACTCCTGGGGTGCTCTCATACATTCAGGGTTGCCTTTCTGCTCCAAACTCCTCCATGCCATCTGCTGCTTGATCATTGAGAACTGGGGAGGGGGCAAGCATCACAGTGGCAGATAGGACAGGAAGCAGAAAGCAGAGCTATGCTGAGGTGTGCCAGGGGCCAACTTCTTTGCCTGTGGTACCTTGGCTTTACCCATCTCACCCACGTCTTGCCATCTCTTAGCAGAGGGGATTTAGCCAGCTGGAAAAATGACTTGGACAAGATAGATCTCCCCTTCCCTTAGAAACATCTTGCCAGTATGGTCAAATGCTCTGGAATCACAGTTATCACTGACAAGAGTAGATTATAAAAGATGACAAAAAGATTTATTCTAAAAACTAGAACAAATGTAAGAAATTAGTAATCATTCATTGAGATACTGAGATATTAGAATAAACAAGCAAAAGAAAATATGAGAAAAATAACCTGTTCTTATTCTGCAACTGAAATTCAAGACAGCTGTTACTGTCCAGCTCCATTCCTATCCAGGCTAGAGAGTAGTCTCTGTCTCTTATCTTTCCATCAGGACCTCCTGTAATTTCTCCTGTCAGCCCCTGGTAAAGGGTCAACAGCCTTCCTTGGACCCAGGAAGACTAGAGACAAACCATGATATCAGGGCAAGGTTCCCCCCTTATGAAGGGATGATGTAGAAGTTAGTCACTGGGGCTGTTTTAAAGTCATCACAACCAGGATCAAAATGTATAGGAATAGACATGATATCATACTTACATCTCCTTTGATATGCTAAGTTGCCATACTAGATTCTTTGAGCGGTATGCCCCAGTGCAGCAATCCAAAACTTACTTCCTTTGTCTTGTGAAGCCAGACTAGGGGGTGATGGTCTGTCTGGACTCTAAACTCTGGATTAATCAAGCAAAGTTTCTGGTTAACAAGCCACCTAATATCAGTGCAGTCCCTTTTCATGTTTGAGCAGTCCTGCTCCCAAGGAGATAATCCTTCACTCCTGAAGTCAGTGGGAAGTGTTAGCAGGGCCACTGGCCTTAGGTCTGTGCCTGCTGCATCAAAGTCTTTTATCATAACCATTTAGAATAGGCCTTTCTGCTGAGGTATCCCACATCTGGTCAGATCCCTTCTGTCTGGAATCTGTCCAAATTACTTTGTCTGGTTTGTATTTCTTGTACAGGCCAGTGATAAATTTACCAATATTATGGAATCTTTCACAAACCAATCAGGACGTCCTCTAAAGGAATTAACTTGATTTTTAATCTTTGGTACTGGGCAATCTAGACTCATTGTATTCCTAATATACTGGGGTTCATTTGATCCCACATAACCCGATGTCCCAAGTATTGTACCTTGGTCACTGCCAAAGCAATTTGAGACATATTATCATTCAGCTATGCATTCAACAAATATTTAAACACTTTGACAATTTAACCCATATCCCCAAGTCCTTTTGGTACATACACCATGTGACCCAGTGTTCTTTCCAGCTGTTGCCATAGATGGCACCATCTTCAATGTAAGCTCAGGCAAAATTACACAGTCCAGCCAACGAACTACTGATTAAGTCTCAGAAACAGAATAAATCTAAACCACAACACTTTGAACTCACACAGTCCCAAATCTACACTGGAAACAAACTTCCTTTTGCCATCTTCACCCAAAGAGATTTTCTGGTACCTCTGGGCCAAATCGAGTGCACTGTTCACCCAAGGTGAGAAATATGCCTTTTGTATGGCAGTAGCATGAATCATTCTGTCCTTCCTCACAGAGCTTTATCTTTCCAACTTATTTCAGGATAACAGTTCCAGGTGCCTGAGGATTATCATACTATCTCTGCTCCGAGCACCAATGCATTCTTCACCTCCTCATGGATCTTCTTTAGATTCCCTGAGGTACAGTCAACCTCATTGTGCATAGACTTGTTCATCTCTCTGATGATCTTTAAAGCAGTTTCATTTGAGGGATCTCATTTATGATTCTGAACAATTATTTTCTCTATTTCCCCATTTGATTCAAGTCTCTCCTGCAATCAGATACTTTCTGAGAAAACACATTCTCCATTCTTGCCAGACCAGTTGGGTGAAGGCATGATCTGAGACTCCTTACCCCCTTTTAAATCATGTCCACAACAGTCCCAGTATCATGATAAACTTTGAAAACCTCTTGAATCTCTTGGCCCCAACCAGTAGGTGTTTTTATCTCAGTCTCCCTGTTGCCCATGTGTTCAATAGAACAATCTTGTTGCTGCTGCAGTCGTTCTGTATCATTTTTTGCCAATATAGCTAGCACTTCAAGGCTGTCCTGTGAGTCATCTCCCTGCTGGGGCTCCCACTTTCTCCAAGAAACTTCTCAGCATTCTTTCCCTCAGGACTCAGGGTCAGGACTCAGGGTCACCTCTTACAAGATGTCTGGAGAGGACTTTACTTCCATCTCTGGTGTGAACTTTGCCTGGGGTGCAATTGCACCCATGGCATTCTCAGTCAGAGAATCACTGGTCTTAGCCTGCAGAGCTGATTTTGCCTCCTCCCTTCTCTGAAGGATAACGTACTCAAACCCAAGGTCTGAGTTTTTGCCATTGTAAGAGATGGCATTCACTATGTGGGGGAATTTATTTATGTCATTCCTTACAGGTATATCCACATGCAAGTCTTTGGCTACTCCAGCCTCTAAGGGTATTTCTGCCCCCTCCCATTCTAGCAAAACTTGCCAGGAGCAGGATTTTCATTCCCTCCAAAACCCGGGCAAGTATCTTTTCATAGAATCATAGAAAGTCAGGGTTGGAAGGGCCCTCAGGAGGTCATCTTTGTCAATCCCTACTCAAAGTAGAACCAGCCACAACTAGATCATGCCAGCCAAAGGTTTGTCTAGCCAGGTTTTGAAAACCCGCAAGGATGCAGCTTCCACCACCTCTCCTTTTTCAGGGATAACATGCTTTTTATCTACCAATCTCAAAATTAGGCAGTGCATTCACTGTGCCATGCCTGGGAGGAGATTCCCTTCCCCTGTCTGATGTGCTTGCTTTCTGTTTACATTCACTATCTGCTACTGGGCTGGCTGCACCTTATGCAATTTGCTGCATGCCGCACACTTGTGGCACACATGTCTCAGGTTGGCCCATCAGGGTGGTCTACCCCATCCCCAATTATGTAATGGCTGTGCTATCCATATGTTTAGTATTGCCTCTTACAAAGACTCAAGACTGTGAGGCAAATAATAAACCTGAGTGAGGGGCAAAAGTAGCTGAGGACAAAGTATCATCAACTTAAGGATACTAACTTCTTGGAGAGAACAGGTGATTCCTGAGCCTGCCCAACTTCATTAAATTTTGGAAAGTATTCTTTTTTGAATTCACAAGTATGGAATTCAGAACATCAGCCAGAATCTTGTATCATTTCATTCCTCTACTCTCTCCAACAGAAGAAAGACTAGGCCTTAAACAGAACTTTCTGTAATGGAAAAAAGGAGCAGAGCTAGACACTCTGTGCTGCCAAGATGATTGATGTGAGGAGCTGCTTAGGTATCGAGATGCTGAGTGACAGAACAGAAACCATAAGAATTACGCATTTTTTCCTATGAAGTACATAATATAAGTTTGTTTGTCAAGTGATAGACTGAGCATGTTTTCATGGAAAACATGAAAACCTTCTTCTTGTGCCTCTACAGCACATTAGACCATTTTATTATACATGAAAGTGCCCTGCAAATAGGATTCTTAAGTCCTCTTACTCTTTTCTGGAGGACTAGAACTTGTGCCCATGATATGTGTTGGAATACTGCCATAGACTTCAATGGGAGTACAGTCAGGAACTGTATACCAGGGATGCATTATCCACAGTAGATAGGGTTTACTGCAAAGGGTAAATCTAGTAGAAGTCTCCATCAAGCGCTGAAAGTTGACCACATTTACCATATCACATAGTGCAATTTGTGCAATTTAGAGGAATTAACCTGTATACATACACTGACAAAATATTGCCTTTACAGACTATTTGAAAGGGGGAAAGTTCTTATATTATTGGTTTAAAGAAATTAAAAGTAGTGCAGATTTTCAAATATAGACTCCTATATGGCATCAGCATTTGACTATTTAGCCTTTCAATAGCTATCTTTCCAACAGTAAACGTTTCCTCCTTGTTGAAATAGAAAGTTGGTTGCTGAAGTCTTATGACAGAATGTTCTGTGCAAAATATTGCAGGGAATGTAGGCTTGACAGACATAACTCTGTCCCCATGTTTTTAAGGTTTTAAGGTCAGTTACCTCTCATTGGCACTGTACAGATTCTAATTCTGTTACTGAGGGGTGCACATGGGGTCTGTAGTAGTTCCTTTAATCTCTTAATGATCAAGTAAAATAATGAACTGGGTATATACATTTGTGTGAGTATACTCGACAACAGAAGTATTTGTGGGAGGACAACATTATAAAAAATGCCTTTTATTTGCTTTTCCTACAAAAAGCCCTACACTTTAAAATCCTGCTGCAGAAACACTTAGAAGGTTACCACAGATACAGTTGTCACAGAAAATGGACATTGTTGTTTAGTATTAAAATCATGTATTCCAGATGTGCGCATTTGTTAGTCAGTCTGCTCTAAAATGACATACTGCTGAATCTTTAAAGGCCTTCATTTTGGGAAAGCAAAATATGATTGGGCAAATTGCTAAAATATTTAAAGTGCAGCCTGTTAAAGCTTTTACTGCGAAGAGCATCACGTCAGAAGTTGTATGTGGTAAAAGCAAGTAATTGGCTTTCCATACTTATGCCAGTCTGTCAGCATGGGGCTCTGTTCCTATCCCTTCTACTTCATTGCAGATGCTAATAGCAACTCTTTTGATATTTATTTTTGGAGGGGTGGAGCAGGAAGGAAAAAGCCTTTATGGATGTGAAGGTGACAGAAAGACTTGTTTAAAATCAAATGGTTACTGGCATAGAAAGTGAACTGGAAACCTTGCAAACCTCACCCCAAAATGTAAAATGAACTGCTTTTTCTTTTGCATTAGCTTTTGTTTTAAAGCATATGTATTGAAAATATCTGTTTAAATGTAAATAAATTTTATTTTTTTACTTTTATCCCTGTTTGGGCACAGCTCTTGGGATCTTTTCTCATCCATAATTCATAATATATGTTATCCTTGACTTGTTTTTCCCCAGGCATGACCCCTTGTTAATTCCTGGCAATGAGCAGATGGAGAACATGGATGCCAGTGTGAAAAAATACGACTCTACAGGGATGTTTCATTGGTGTCCAGCCAAGGACATTGAAAAGGTTATTTTGGTGGGTGTCTTAAAAACATGCCTTTCAAATTCTGTCCCAAAAAAGGCTGTGTACACAGTAAGATTCTGAAATGTCTAATGAGTTAACATAGTCATAGGAATGAAAACCATCACATTGAAATCAGAAACACAAAATGGTGGGTTTGAGCTATCATTCCGATAATCACCACAGTTATAGAAGATTATTGGTATAGGTTATACTCCAAATATAGAATTGAAACCTGGTCTCTAATATTAGACTACATTTTCGTATATATCAGTGAAAGAAGCTTAAAGCCAAATAGGTGTTTTAGATCTTTGAAGCATTAGAGTCATAATAGCGTGAACAAGTTTTACACTTCCAATTCATCTTTTAAACAATGTGATAATGCATTCTAAGGCAGGAAAGTATTATTTTTTTCATTATCTCTTACTGAATTTATTTCTTGATCTCAAGTATATTATGTTATTTAAAAAGGCTGGAATAAGTGGTATGGCTATTTTGCCGTATCACATGCAGTACTGGGCCTAGTGGGTTTTCATGAACTGAGAGGGCTACCAAATTGCACATATTACTCACGTAATTAAAAATAATTAGCACACTTGCAATCTGTTATATTCAGTGAAGATTTGTACCAGTTGTGTTCACGTACTTGTACCTAGGAGTAACAATTAGCGAAGTTCAGATCTGATAATATATTAAATGAGTTCCCTGGTGGATCTTCACTCTGATGCAGTTTGTAAAGCTTTTCTTGACAGTGCTCTCTTACCCTTGACAGTGCTTTTGCCTAGTGTAACCAATAATGGTAACATCCTTGGATTAATCTAACAGTTGGGCTGATTCTATTCTCCTTAGGGGTTGTAGTAATAACAATGACATTGCCTGGAATTGCAATATTGGCATTTAAGTAATCAATGAGCCAGTCAATTTCAAATTCCAGTGAATAAATTGTTAGAGTTGGGTGTGAACAATTTAAATGAATATGCATTCTATGGTATTCAGTAGGTTAAGAGCAGGAACCTCACTGTATAGTATTTGACAGTGGAATATACAGTATAGAATTATGAAGGCCAGTCTCAGTATATTGAGCATTCTTTAACAGATCAGTTAAGAATGACCAGAACTGCTGTTCTACTGTTTGAAGTGTTTTTGTAAAAATGGCATTATGGGATTCTTTATTTATTATCTTTTGGTGACTCCATATCAGTTTTTCACAGTTTGCAAATGAAAAAACTAGCCACCAGCTCTGTAAACTCATCTGACATTTTTTAAGTTCGTCTGAGTCCTTCCTCATGCATGCATCATCACTATCACCAAACCTAAAGATCTTATAAGCACAGTGCATACACCAATTGAACCTCGTTGCCCATAACTTTTACACACTCGCATCTGTTCAAAGCCTTCACTGGGGTCTGTTTAACTGCAAGTTGCTGAAGTTCCTGGTCCTTATCCAGGAAAGGCCTTAGATATACATGGAACTATTCACCTGTTTGAAGGTAAACATGTGCTTAAAAGTTTTGCTGTGTGACAGCCAAAGTGCTCAGCATCTTTTAGAGTTAAGTCCACTTGTAATGTGGAAACTCAGTCTGCTCTTAGCTGCATGAACATTAATGCAGTTATGTAAA
This sequence comes from Crocodylus porosus, assembly GCF_001723895.1. Taxonomy (NCBI): domain Eukaryota; kingdom Metazoa; phylum Chordata; order Crocodylia; family Crocodylidae; genus Crocodylus; species Crocodylus porosus. The sequence goes on along the minus strand of NW_017728951.1, from coordinate 44,679,472 downwards.
TGTAAATGAAAGCTGAATGTTTTCAACGGATCAAGAAGACTTTGACTAAAATTGAGATTTATACCCTCAGTTCTCTGTCTTCCACAGAAGTGCTTCTTAATTGTTATTAATTCATTCATCCTTCTTAACCTATACTTAAGGCAGTTGACTGTCCAACTTCTGGCTACATCATATGGATGCACCTAGAATTACATCCATTGATGAAATGCAGCAGCACTGAGCCTGACACCAGAAATGAAGGTCACTGTTGGGTAATGACACTAGTTAATCATCTCAGTACATGATTTTCCAGCAATGATAACATTCCCACTAATGAGATTAGTGCACAAATTTACCCTTGTCATTGACACAGGAAGTTAATTCGTAGAACCGTTCGTATGTGCTGCATCATATTTTTTCTTCCTTCCTTTCAACTTTTCTGAAAATTCAGTTGCCCAGAAAAGTTAGTCCTAGCTATGGTATTGTATCGTGTGTGTTTCAGGAAGGACCATTTAGGAGTGTTGGCATCCTGTGCAAAGTAGAGTAGTCCAGAGGGTGCTTAACTTTATGCCGGGGACTAAGCAAATCACCAGTTCCAGGATAGAAGGCCCATTTTTTCAGACCTTCCCCTAAATTCAGGCATAGTTTAGAATACTGGACATGACTTTAACAATGCCTGTCAGTAATTCTGTAAGACCGTAGGACTCAGCTCAAAATATTTGGGTCCTGGTTCTTACTTATACTAGGCCTCTTTGTGCTGTTTTCACCCTATTAAAACATTTTAGAGGGCCATAGATTCCATTAGCTTAGGCACACCAACATTGCTGTGATATAGTAGTGAGCTGGGAAAATATTCAAGTTTTAACATTCCCATTTTGCTACAGGAACTTTAAGGCTAACCCTAGCCACCCAAGAAATAGATTTTGAGCTAGATTTTTTTTTTTAAACTGAAAGCTCTGAATTTAGATGAACAGAATCCTTCTCTGTGTACTTTTGCAGCCAAAGTTGCTGGAAGCCTCTTCTTGCTTCTGCAGGCATCTGATTCCCTTCTTGTATTATTGTCAGTAAATGTTATTCTGTTGAAGTCATTGGAGATATAGTGCTGAAGATAAAGCCAATGCAAGTAGGGAATGTATCAGAAGACTTCAAACATTATTGTGGTCAGGAAATAGTTTGTTTCCTATACACTTTGCATTTACACTCTCACTCTGCTATGTTGGACATATTTTATATAGCCTCACACATTTTTTCATTGCATTATTTGTCACGTTGACCATTGTTTACTTCTTAACTCATGGCATTTTACCATTCACGCTATTATTTTCTCTCAGGCTATAAATAGGTGTTGTCATTGGAGCAGGATCAGCTGCACTGGGATGTGTCCCAGCACAGTTGATCCACTTCATTGTTGTCTACAAATACTACGGGGGCACTGTTTCACAGGGTCAGACCCCTGCTGCTCTTGGGACTTCCAGGGTTTGCTCCTGTGTGACAATACTCCTCCCATTTAAGATATTAGAAACTGTGATCATCTTTGATTGTGGCAGCATTTTGGGACACATGGAATATGACAAAGGACTAGGATGTCTATTTGTTCACAACTTGTAGAATGTAATAGAAGGTAAAATTGCTGTACTGAAGCAATGAAGCTTTGAATGCCCAAATTAGATTGTGGGTAACATACGTTATGTCAAGACTATAGCTAAGAGGTTCCTTTGCGTTCATTAGCCACTTTTTTGGTGACTTCAGAGGTCAGAAAATACATCACTGCAAATCAATGGAATGTTTCCAAGAACAAAATTTGATTATGTGTATATGCATTATACTGTCTGCCTGTTTGTTCCAGGGACTAAAGACAATGTCTTCCTCTGCCTATACAGCACTGAAGCACACTCAACAAAAGGATAAATATTAAGCATAATAATGAACAAGAGTTGACATCCTGTTTCTCTCTGTGTAAATAATATTAGTTGCATTTTTCTTAGTTTAAAATTCAATATATGATTTACAGTTCTTTTTGTTTTATTTCTCCCTTTCCTTCTTGTTTGTTTTTTATTTTGTTTTGTTTTTTTCTAGACTCGAAGTGAAGCAGCAATGACGGTTTTAAGTGGTCACGTAGTCGTTTGCATATTCGGGGATGTTCAGTCTGCATTGATTGGATTAAGAAATTTAGTGATGCCATTACGAGCCAGCAACTTTCACTATCATGAACTCAAACACATTGTGTTTGTTGGTTCGCTTGAATATCTTAGAAGAGAATGGGAGACGCTACATAACTTCCCCAAGGTTTCAATCTTGCCTGTAAGTCCAAAGCTGTATTATTGATACTTTTTTTTAAAAGACACCAACTGGACAGATGCGTATTGACTTTGATCTTAGGCTTTTACTTTTGTCTAGTTATAGGCCTCAGGACTTAGCCCTTGCCTTTTACTGTGTCTATGAAAAGCGAGCCCTGTGAGACCTTATTAGAAGAAATTTGCCATGGTGTTCAGTCCCTCGTCAAGGATGAATTTCAGCTGCTATCAAATGTATTAGCTGTGTTATCTATTGAACATTCACTGTAGTGCCCTGCGTGTAGCCAGTTCTGATGTTGTGATTTCTCTGACAGAATGACAGCAGTTATTTATGACATTATTTATGAATTTATGTCTGCAAAACCTTTGAAAACAATTTTGATCATTTGTCTGTCTACTTAATCTATATCTATAAAGGACATATTGTATATAAAAGCATTTCAGCTAAGAGATCCCCCTGCCCTCCATGTCTTCTTACTGGAATCTGCAGTTTAGTGAGAAAATCCTAGGTCCCTTGGAAGCAGCAGCAAAATTCCTACTGACTTCAGTGGGCTAGAATTTTATTCATTGATTTAAAAATTCAGAATAACTAATTCTTATTTCCCTTGTATCATCATTCATATGTTCATGTTGGATGCATAAGAGCACCTCCAATATAAATTCATGGAGATTTCCAAGTGGGTGCTATTTTATACCTACATATTTTAAATGACGACACGAGGTGTTAGCAGGGAAAGCATAGACCCCTTGGTTTCTATGCTTTAAAAAGTGTCAGTAAAATGATTTTTTTCTATTCTAGCCTTTCAGTTTTTAGAAATCTTTTATTTCATTCTTAATTGAGTGAAGATATTTACTGGCTCTTAAATTTTATTTTTGGAAAAAAAATGTGTGTGTGTGTATACCCCCAGATTTTCCATGTCAGCATGGTTTACTACCTGCTTCATTCCTAATGGGTTGCTGAATTAAGAGTATGCTGCTTAAATGTTGGCTGCAGCTTTTATTTCAAAGGGCATAGCTTCAGTACTCAGCTGGACAACAGCTGTGGTCTTGTGCAGATGACTGGAGAAGTGGTGCTCTTAGAAATAAGGACAAAGAGTGGAAATACTTTAGTGGTACCATGTAGCTGTTTGCTGTGTCTGTATACCCCTGACTAGTTCACCATCCCTCATCTTATGTAGGGAAGTAAAGAGAATAAAAGATAGGTTCTGACATAAATCAGTGATTAATTTAGTCTAATATTGCATAGAAAGGCAGCTGGTAGATTCATTTTCTTACCACTGAGCAGTTCATGGTTATTGCAAAAACTAAGCTGTGGTTCTGCTTGTGCAAAGTGACTGCACAGATGACATCATAAGGTTCTGCTTTATATCAAGTTTCTCTCGCATGGTTTTGTTCTCAGATTTGTTCAGTGAAGGAAGTATTTCCCTCCTTCCTGAACTACCAGCCCTGCAAGCTCACTCTGAAAGTTAGATCTCTTACATTTGCCAGCATTAAAGAGGCAGCAATAAGAACTTAATTACCAGTATCACTGCTAATGTATGAGACAGAATGAAATTCTGCTGTTGCAGCAGAAATATCCAGGATGAAGCATAATATTTGTTAACAAATTGAAATTTGAAAGGCTTGGATTCTCATCTCCTGCTGAGCAATAGTAAGATTTATACCACCTCTGCCCTCCCTAATCATTTTGGCCCCTGGCTTAACATATAGAAGCCTTGGCCAGGGGCAGGCAGGGCGGGCTTCCAAGTCATTCAGCCTAAGGGCATACTAACTATCTGGTTGATGCATCTATAAGTCTGTAATATAATCAAGGATATTAAAGAAGTAAATCTTAAATCTGAACAGACTTTTTTTTTCCTGCAAGAGACCCCTGCATGTTTTGTCCAAAGTGGCCATGTAAATCCAAAATATTAACATGACTCTGATATTGTTCCACCGATGTAAACTGGGAGCATGCACACCAGAAGCAATGAGGTTACACTGGTCAAAAACAGTGCTGTAAATTGAAATCAGATTCCCACTTACCATTGGTTTGGGTTCAAGTTTCAAACCTGCTGATGGTGTACAACATAGGGTCAGTAGATTTGCCTTTTTTCTTAAAAAAGAAAAAGGGGGAGAAAGAAAAAATGTGTGTTAGAAGAAATGTATTTAGGCTGCAAAGGTAAGACTCTAAAAAGAAGGAAATGATATGGTTGCTTAGCAACTTTAATTCTGCCACTTGCTACATGTGCATTTTTTCACAGGAACTCTGCCTTATTTAGTGCATGGGATCAATGCACTAAAGACAAAAATTATGTTGGTCAAACACCTATAAAGCGGGCCTAAAACTAATAAGCAAAAAAGCCATTGTGTTTGTTTCCTTTTAAAAAAATACTAGGAAGTATGCAAAGGTTTCTAGAAATTTAGCACCCATTCAGTCATTGTTTCTTTTCCTAGAAGAGACTATGGTTCTCATTTACAGCAAGGTTGCTGTTGATCAGCCTTGGAGAATCATCTCCATTTGGGGGTGGTTGAGGGATTTTAGGTACAAATGTGCTAGGGGTTCCCAATTCTCACCAACCTGCAGAAGGGGAACTCTCAGTTGTGTTTTTCAGAATGCCCTTTTCCTTGAATACATGTGGTGGAGCTCAACAGATGTAACCATTTGCTGGTAGTGCTCTGTGAGTTAAGAAGTGAAGCCCTGACTCGAGATATATTAAAAAGATTGGGGTGTGGACTTGGTCTAAAGACCAAGGGACACAACCCAGAGGAGAGCACAGCTTAGTTTCCCTTTTCTGCAGGATCCGTGGGAATGAAATGGTAGATTGAGCCAGAGCAGTGTAAATCCGTCTCTTACTATGCTGCCTCTCCCCCTTAGGTATACTGTTCTGTAAAACCCAAGGTATCTAGTGCAAAAGGCAAGTACTGTCTTGTGCATAAACTGTAGCAGGTTACATTTCATGTCTTTGTTGCCTTTTAGCTCAAAGAAAATCCACAGACTACCACAACATTTTATTTTAAATACTGTATTGTCTGGTAGGTAATTGTGGTTCCAGGGAATAGTATATGAATTGTGCCCATTAGGGTAATGGATTGTTTCTGTTTCAAAGGGTTTAATCACACAGCTTTAAATATCAGTACATTTTGCTTGTAGAAGCACCAGAAATACACATTGAAAAGGATTAACCTTTCCTGTGTATTGCTCCAGGTAGTACACATTTTAGAAAAATAGCTTTATCTTGATTGCAGTTCAAATGTGTAGGACACACAAAGCTTTCCTGTTTAAATTGTTATTCTTTTGCCTGAGACCTGTGTGACCTGATATTAGATAAAGAGACATTTAAAACATCCCCCCCACCACCCTTATATTCAGAAAGCCAGAGGTTGCCACATGATAGTGACTTAAATCAAGACAATTTCAAGTCACGGATGAGATGTAGAATGCTGGCATTATTCCTGTTTCTTGTTTGTTAGTAATAGCTTGACTGAGTATTGAGACTGAACCTAAAATGCTGCCATCAGCACCAACTACCCTTTAGATTAGCACACATCTCCTATTCCCTAGCACATAGTTAGACCAGCTTAATGTCAGAGCATAAAAAAGATACTTGTTAAATAATTTCCCAAAGCTCCTGCTCAATCTTTAATTTGTTTTCTTTTTTCCCCTCACCCTCTCTCCCCCCGCCCCCTCTTTTTTTTTCTCTGTGCCGAAGGGTACGCCATTAAGTCGGGCTGATTTAAGGGCTGTCAACATCAACCTCTGCGACATGTGCGTTATCCTGTCAGCCAATCAGAATAATATTGATGATGCTTCGCTGCAGGACAAGGAATGCATCTTGGCGTCACTCAACATCAAATCTATGCAGTTTGATGACAGCATTGGGGTCTTGCAGGCTAATTCCCAAGGTAAGGACTGCCCTATAATACTTCTCTGCAGTGCCTACAGGGGACAGGACCTGGCACGAAGAATATCCCTCACTCAGTAATTCAAAGATCTTACATCAGCTTGCTTGACAGTTAAACCTGCTGATTGGTATGACGGCTTTTAAAGGGACAGTCACATAATTTCCCTACTGCCCCCGAAAGCAAATTTGGTAGGAAATAATAAATATGAACCCAGATTTCTATTTTTTTAATGAAATGTTGATTACTAAACCCACACACTTTTGTAGCTTTACAGTTCTTATAAATAAAGGTGCATTATTTTGCATAGCCAGAGATGGCTTATCTTCACTCTAAGTGCAAAATGGAATAATCATAAATATTGGCTGGCAAGAGTTTTTCCAGCAGACTCTAGTAAATAAGAAGTCAAACACCATATTGAAAGACAGACTGAATTTTAAAAGACATTTCTTCATGTTTTGTATGCCTTCATGCTGAAAAAGCCACACAGGATTAATTTTGTCTTCAGACTGACATGTCCAGGTCCCAATTAAGGGTTTGAGACAAATCCTGCCATCTTTACTGAAAACTAGGGGACTGATTCATAGGTACCCCAAGGCCATTTTCTCCCAAATGTGGTAATGCAAAAAAAGCTGTAAGCACCCTGGCAAATACCATCATGTAAAGGCAGTCATTTTTCATCCTTGTGAGAGCCCACTATGTAGGAAGTGCAGAAAAGAGTTGCCTCTGTTAAACCTTTTAAAATGGTGTGGTGAGCTGGCACTGCTCAAATGGTGCAAAAGGGGTGATGCTTTGACTCTGTTCTCTTCCTTCATCCTGCTATATGCACCAATTTATTCTCAAGCAGGCCTGAGATTAAAATTACTTCTTGTAGAATGAAGGGTAGCAATGATGGGAGGGAACCTCCTGTGATATCTCTCTGCTCTTCTGCAGAGTTCAGCACAAAATCATGACTTGGTCTAAGTTTGCACTGAAGATAAGGAAGTTAAGGCAGAGGAAGGAGTGCAGGATTAGACCTAAAGACAGCTCAGAGCCTAAAACACATTGTAAATTGTTAGAATAGGACTGCAACGAGCTATAAATGTTGGCACAAAAGCAAATTGTGATTAGCAGTGAGGAATTATGAGTTATGAATCAGCCTTTGTAACTGCTTTATGTGGACAAAGTAATAATACCTTTTTTGAAAAACTAGGTAGATTATGAAACTCATCCTGGGATTTGGTTAAAGCCAAGAATTTGGCAAGTGTCAAAAAGATATTGTGTATTTATATGGATAACAAGACTATCTAGAGTAGTGTAGATGGAAAATGGTTTGCTTGTTTCCCCCCTCCTTTTTTTTCCAATTTCAGCAATTTTGCTGTCCTCTGTTAAGATGAATCCAAATGTTGTCAAATTAAGAGAGGTGTGGGGGGAAGACTGGCTCACCCATAATAAGATAGGTGATAGCCATGCTGAAGGAGACAAGATGTGGGAGGCAGTTTTGAGTTCCTTCTATGAGTGATTCACTTCAATATTACACAGCCTTAGTGACTATCTGGATCACTGTGCTATTGGCTATTTTGGGGATGTTCTCCATCTGTCACCCAAATATTCTTGGGGGCAGAGATTTGAACCTTGCTCTGCCATATCACTGGTGAGAACCCACAGCACCAAGCTTTCTTTCTTAATTTAGTTTAATGGAATAACCTAGTTCTAACAGGAGAAATTGGGACAGACAGATAGATGGAAGGACCCTCTTGCTCTACAGCACTGTTAGCAACAATACCAGGATTTTTGGTCTTTATGTACAATGATTGCTAAGAGAGGAAGGGCTCCTCCCCCTTGCTGTAGTCCCAAATGCTGATACTGTGCAGACACTAAGGATGCAAGACTGAAGTACAGCTCTCTGCTGTAACTGAAAATATTTTCAGGAAGCATTTTTAGTTACAGCAATCCCCAAGACCAAACAGAAGTTCACCGTTGGTTTCCCAGGGGAAGGGGAGTCTAGGGGCTGGCTGAGTCTGTAGCTGGTTTCCCCGAGCAATGACCCCTCTTCCCTGTGAGGCTGCAAAGTTTTCAGAATGGGAAGGGGGAAAGGGAGCAGAAGGCATTCATTCTAGGGGTTCCCCAGTCAGTGCTGGAGGGTGGGGTGGGTGAATTGGAGTCCCCCCTGCCTCAGGGGGGCTTCAATACACCCACCCCACCCTCCAGTGGGAGCTGAAAACCTCATAGATTGAACTTCCTGCAGTCCCTTTTCTGCCTCCTATTCTGAAAACAGTGTCAGGCTGGCAGGCAGTGCAGACAGAAGTTACAGAAGATACTCTGTTTTGAAACATCTTCATCTGACCCCTCATGCAATAAGGTTATTTTTGAAGCTGTCAGCAACTGTGCTTTTTTGTTTGGTCACGGCTATAGACCATTTTCTGTGGCCAGATTGGGCATAAACTGGCACTTCTGTCTGTGCCTAAACTAAAAGCTTCTGGTGAATTTATTTTACCTCAAGGGTGATGCTGGCTCCCATTCAACTGAGCTGACCCAGAGGAGGAGGGAAAGGGTGGGCTAGCACATGCTCCCCAAGTCCTTAAACATATTCCCCAGGTTAATCTTTAAGATTATGTTTAAGGACTTGGGGAGCATATGCTTGCCCGCCCTTTCTCTCCTCCCAATGTGGATTTTAAATATGTGGCAAGTTTAAACAGATTTTCCATGGAAGTTTACTGACTGCAGAATTTCACCAATGCCTATTTCACAGGTATTGTATTTTTTGGATGGGTAAAAGGAAGTACTTTAAAAGTAAACTACTGGTTTGGAAAACAATTAGCCTTTGTAAGGCAGGATGCATCATTTGTTGTATCCATGACTTCTGAATTGGTTACATTGTTTTCAGTACAGTAGATTTTCTTGAAAGATCTTGATTACGATGGCTAGGTTGTCAGAAGCAATTAAATCAATAGGTGGCATAAAGTTTGCTGAAATTGTATCTGATGTGACATTTTTGTCTATGAGATGCAGTTTTAATGTATAGTAGGCACAGCTACAGTGACAATTATATAAACCAGGTGATCTGGCTTTTGCTGGTCAGCAAGCAACATATCAGAACCACTTTGCAGCTCCTTACTGGCAATGAAGTGCCTTTATTTACAGAGTGAGTTGTCACTTTAGTTTTGCTTAAATATTTGTGTATTATTTAACATGCTCATGTATCTTGGGAAAACATTTCAGTTTACATCACTCTGTATAAACCCAGACCATTGTGAGGCTGGGTTCTTTTAGTTCTGAAGGTATGGCATTGGAATTCATACGCAAATAAAGGGTGGTGCTCTATTAATGTATACGACTTCAGATACTGAACATCAGAAGCATTAGGAAATCTATATAAGGAAGGGTGACCGCTGATAAGATGCTGAAGGAAAAGGGAAACAGCTAATATGGAGCTGGCATACTAGTGAAGAACTGGGGTAGAATGAACTGAAACAAGGGGAGCAGAATTTTGAAATTAAATGAAGGGACCAGGGACAGCAACTGAGATAGGATGTAGTGCTGATGGGAAACAGTGCCTGGAGCAAGTAGATAACTGGGGGCTTGTGGTAGGAAGACAGGAGGTAAGTTGGATGAGGTGCTTCGAACCTGAGACTGGTAGCAAATGTGTGCATTTATACATGTGCCTCAAGGGTGGGGGGAGGGGTACTTTACTAAGACTGGCTCCAAGAGCCGTTTTAATTAAAGCGCTCAGAGCAACACATGTATCCATGTCCCTGTGCAGAAAAAAGGGCAATGGGAGCACTTTAACTAAAGCTTGTTCAACTTGTGAAAGTTAACTCCTCCAGGAATGCAAATACTTGGGCCAGGGGCTGAATAAGCCCCTCTTGCCAGGAGGAGGCTTGCCCTGAGCAAAGAATAAGCAGTGGAGGCTGGGCCCAACCCTGCCCAGCAGCTGGAGTGGCAAGCGGTGAGTAACTGTGACAGGCAGCAACCCATCACAGCTTCCCAGAGGACGAACCCCTTCCCAGCAGGGTGCTGCACTGTGGGGCCAGCAGAGCTGCTGCAGAGTGTGGCAGTGCTGTGGGGGGCTTGCAAGGCTCTGGTCCACTCCGGACCACAGTGCTGCCATGCGCAGCCTGCTGAAGCTCTGCTGGCCCCACAACATAGTCCCCACATTATGACAAGGGCTGCTGCCCCCAACAAGGGCCCTGCCACCTCCCACTGCAGCAGCAGGTAGGGCCCCTGGGGGCACAGAGATGGGGGTTATTCCTTCTCCCTCTGGGACAGCAGGGCGTCTATTCCAGGGGAGGGAGCAAGTGCAGCAGCGAGGGTGGGCAGACCTGGCTGTCTGGGGGTGGAGGGGAAACTAACTCTCCTCCCTGCCTTCCTGTGCCTGAGGGGCCAGGGTGCTCCAGTGCTGTAGCAGTAAGGGGGGAGTGCCCAGCAGACCTTGCTCAGGTCCCTGCCGGTAGCACAGGGAGGAAGGAATTAAACCCCTTTCTAGCCAGGCCCCTGCCTGTCCCTGCTTAGGTTGGGGAGAGAAGGGCAGAGCCAGCTTGGCTGGGCTGGAGGAGAGAGGCCCTCCTAGCTCAGAGAGCATGCCAGGATGCTGGGGGTCTCTGGTTCAACTCAAACCAGGAATGGGTCTGGGACAGACATTGCATAAATCAGTTTAACCCAAATCAGTTAAGCCGATACTACATCCAACCCGGTTTATCTCATACTGGTTTTGGCCATTTTGAAACTGGTTTATGTGCGCTGAATGTCTGTTCTGTTACAGATTTAAACCAGTTTCTGTTTACTTAAACTAATTTATGTGTAATGTCTGCCCCTAGCCCAGAAGTTCAGTGCACATAAACCACTTTCAAAATGGCTGATACTGGTTCAATTACATAATTAAATGTAACTCATCTGGATGGATATAGTGTCAGACTTAACCAATTTAGGTTAAATCTGCGTAACAGACTGCCAGTGTGGGCTCACCAGATTGGCTTGAGATACTTACCCTGGGCTAGAAACAGTGCTGGTGAACTCTGAGCGACCCCAAGTGTGGAGCAGGGGATCCCTGCCCTGTGGAAAAGGAGAAGCTAATTGAAAGGAGGGGTTTTCAATACCCTCATTTGCATGGAAGGGGCATGGCCGGAGTTGGGGGCCAGCCACCCTGAACCCTGGTTGGCCAGTTTGCAAGCTAAGGAGGGACTGCTGGAGAGGATAAAAAGCAGCAGCTGAACTGGCAGGGGAAGCTTCTGACAGTGACTCCAGGGAACCACGTAAGAGGCCTAAGAAGAGCTGGGGCGAGCTGACCCAGCAGAGGGGGCTGCCTTCTGCCCTGGGAGAAGAAGGGAGTGGCAGTCAGCCATGCCTTCAGCCCTGCAGCAAAGAGGGACAGCAGCCAGGGCTTGGGGCAGAGAGCTGGTGCACCAAGGCCCCATTGCAGTGTGGTAGACGTGCCAGGCTTCCTGGAGGCTAGGGGTGATGGTTGGCCTCCCACTCCACTGTGGAGAAGAAGCAGTGGCCAGGAGCACAGGCGGCATCCTTATCTGGAGCAGGGAGCTGGGCCAGTGAGTTGAGGAAACCCCTTCCCTTCCCTGGGGAAACGGGACAGCAGCAGTCAAGGCATTGGGATCCTGAGGAGCAGCAGAGTGCCAAGACAAGGTCCCCAGAAGCTTGGGGCACAGGCCGGCACTCAGAGTGGGACTGGCAAGCCGCAAGGCATGTGAGGTGCCTGGCCAGTCATCTGGAGCAGGGGTTTAAAGCAGCGACCCCTGGGAGTTGCCTGTACTGCTGATCCTCTGCCACTGACTGCCCCAGAGGGGACTCAGTCCTGTCCCTTATTTTGCAGGTGATTGTCATCAGATGGCGTCCCTGAGCTTTGTGCTTGGGTCACGCTGATTTCTGAAGGAGCCTACTCTGTTGCTTGTTGTTTACCTTTTTGGTTGCAATGGAGGTTCACCCTTCAGCCTCTTTGAGGGGTTGGGGTTTGATACAATTTGATTGCTGCAGACCAGAAAAGCCTACACTGGTGCAGTCTTGTCACTTATTGGGAAGCCTGTTGGAGCTGCTGGAAGCGAGCAATCTGCTTCCTTGCTGTAGCATCTCAGCAGTGGCTGAAAGCTGCCAGATACCCTACCTGTGGTTCTTGAGTCAAGGGTTGACTAATGAATTCTGGTTTATTTTGTGATTCTGGTTATGCCATTAAGTTCACTTGTAAATAACCTTTCCTATTATTTTTGGTTTGTAAATAAAGTGTAAATAGTTAAATCAGTTCAGTGTTAGACCTTCTTGGGACCATGGGCTGCTCTGTGGGGAGCAGGGGCTGGCTGGAAAGTAAACTGGTGCTGGCTGGAAGCCCTACCCCACTCTCACCACACCATCCCTGATATTTGGGCAGGGGTGGCAACTATTGGGCCGCCACCCGGGTTACATCTGTTTATTGAACTTTTGTCCCAGATCCCCTCCAGATTCAAGCTGACTCACAGTCCCTCAGCATGCCAAGATACTTTGCACCTTCCCTACAAACCCTCCTTCACAGAGTGGGTAAGCTAGCCTTGGCCCAAGCTTGCTGCTCCAGCTGGGCAGGGAGGCATGCTCTAGTGCCTGTTGGCTTCTGCATGAGCCACTGTAGGCATGTGGCTGGATTTCCAGACTCAAAAGTGAATGTCTCTTCACTTGTTTATCAGCTCAGTCTATGTAGTTTAGACTAACCTGTGAAGATTGAATCGATTCAGCCTCAGGCTTTTTGACCATCTGTACTTAGACTTACACAACAATATTCTGTCAACCTGTAGATCCAGTCTAGTGCCTGATTTTGGAAAGCAATGGTTTAGTTATATAACTAACTCTTTCTAAGGAGTTGATGGATTCATGACGGGTATTTAGGTTCTGGTCCACTGGGAAAAAGTTCTATACCGTTCAAATAAAAAGTAGGGGTACATGTCAAAATAACTGCTGCCTGAGGACAGCTGTACTGTCCCATAGAGGACACTCTGATCCCCATCCTGCTCCGCTGGTCTCTCAGGCCACTGCCCTACATTCACCTGTTATGCCTTGATGTCTAAGTAAAATAGGGGAGGATGGCCTCAGAGACCAGAATGGTGCTTCACTGTCTTATTTATCCCTGGGCAGCCTCTTTCTGGCCCTGATCCTCACCTGAGCAAAATTCTACGCGACTGGTCTTTCCCTTGTTCCCTGGCTCCCCAGGCCTGCCTTGCATGCCTTCAAGTCCCAGGGCTTGTCAGCCCTTTACTGTGGCTCTTTGGACTGGGGCAGGCAATTATTTCAGCTAGAGGGCCACTTAACAAGTTTTGGCAAGCTGTTGAAGGCTGCATGGGTAGCCCTGCCCCTTGACAGTTGCCCCATCCCCTGGTCACCATATTGGGGCCAGAAGTCCTACCCCACCAATCCCTGACCTTTGCCACCACATGCCCCTCCCCTTACCCCCCACCCAATACTCCTTTTTGGAGGGGGGATTTCTCAATTTAAAAATGGGGTTAGGTTGGGGGTGTGTGGGGATGTGGTAAGTTATATGGTGGGGTGTGGGGGACTTAAGATATGTTGGGGGGGTGTATATGTCAGTGGGGGCTGCGGGGTAAAAGTGTGGGTGTGTGAGGTTTGTGGGGTGTGAGGGAGGGTGTAGGGTGTGGGAATATTTTTTTTTTGTAACATTTTATTAGAAAACAGGCAATATCAATCAGATTTAATAAGGACCCCACCTGAGGCCTCACAAATAGCATGCAGCAGCAACAGGTGGGGGGGGGGGGGCTCAGGGTGCTCATGCCTAGCACAGGTGCTAATGCCTGGTAGAAGGGCCACTGAACAAGTTTTGGTGAGCTGTTGAGGGCTGCATGGTTAGCCCTGCCCCTTGACTGTTGCCCCATGCAACTCCCTGGGCCCTAGACCATGGCAGGGCTCTTCCCCTGGGCCTTAGCCTTGCCTAATACAGCCACCCTTCCTGTAGTTTCCTGACCATCTCAAATCACTAGTCAGGCCCTAAAGAACTCAATTTATAAAGTACTTGTCTTGGGGAAGTATTCCCCAACTCCTTCTCCCTTCATAATCAGGGCTAGTGTGAGCCCCTGTTTCTGGGCTAGGCTTATAAAGCCCTTCTTCTGACCTCTTCTGATCACCTGAATGCTGGTCTTTAGGGCCAGGCTCAGGGGTATCCTCTTCCACCCTGGTTAACAGGTGTGATGCTCTGGCCTGTGACTATACCTCACTTTACCTGCTGCCCATCTCCCCTGGCAACAGAGTGAGTGCCCTGCAGCTAGCTTCTCTATAGTGCTGCACTCTCACTTCTAGTAGCGAGGGTAGGGGTCCACTGCTGCAGTGCACAAAAGTACTTCTGTGCTGGAAAAAGGCAAGTTATTTAGCAATAATAAAGTTTTCTTCCACCAATCCCTGCTGGCTCTTATTCTTTCTTCTCATAGTCAGATGATCTTTGTTTTATTGATAAGTATTTGGTAGAGAAACCCATGCAATAATGGCCCATGGTTATGTATATGCACCCCCCAAAGTTACACTACTTCAAAGTCTCCAGAGTGAATGCATGGACAATACACTGGGAGAATCTAATACATTTTCCTTTCTCCTCCATCTGATGAACTCCTTCTTCCCTGAGGAACATTTTCTGATTGCTCCTATGTAGTGCTTCACTTAGAGAGTATTTTCTTTTTAGGGTCCTAGATGGTGGGAATTTTACTTGTTGTTTTATCCACCAAATGAATGGAACTTGACACAAAATATTTTTCTTCAGTTGTAACTAAAACCACAATTTGGCTTCATTCCCAAAAAGCAGAAAGACAATTATACTTAACCGTTTAGAGATTTATAAATACTGTACTAGAGTAGCCTCTGGGTAGTAACTTTAGATACTCAGCCCAATCATTTTCTTTTATTGGTTAGTGATTTAGATCTTATTTTGAGTCCCATATAATAAAAGCAGTACATTTCATTAAAAGTGCTTACTAAACAATAAAGAAAAGCTAACTTATGGCTCCAAGCAAGGCTGAAGTGCAGAAAGGGGAGGCTGTACAGGAACACTTCTTCTATGGACTTTGTAAGACAGATAGCAGCGCAGATGTATTTCAGCATAGTAACAATTGTAGCTGTTTTTTGAATTACTTCAACTTATGAGAATTTTCCTCAAGAATTGTATTTCACCACATGAGAGAGATTTTTAAGGCCTCCGTTCGTAATTCTTGTAAAAGATCATCTAACAAGAAGCGGTAAAGAGGAGAGAGACTCCTGAGTAATATGTTTCTCATTCATCATTGGAGGGTTCTGGTGGGGGAAATACTATGAAATCAAATAAGTTTATTCAGAATTTTACATGCTGGCTTTCCAGCACAGCAGATTAGAGAGGTTAAATAACTTTGTTCATGAAAGGATTAAGGATTTGATCCGGTTCCCATGGAAATGGACGGTGGCTTCCTATCACTGTTTCTATGGATGAAGGATCAGGACCTGGTCAAAGGGGAAAAACAGATGTTGGAATTTGTAAACCATCAAAATAGATTTCATTAGATATTTCCTGTGAATAGAAAATACAGCACCCTTTTGAGGCTCCACTTTGCATTCATTATGTAGGCAAACTCCCAAGAAAGCTAACTAGAGGTTTCAGTTATAGTATATTTTTGTACCACTGTTTTTTCATTTACTTTAAAAATGTATTATTGTTGACTTAATAATCCCCAAGATCTTAAAAAGAACATTAATAAAAGTCAGTTTTAGCATTATCAAAGTTGAAATTGAGAGGAATTATTATTTTTTTAAAATCTTGTTCCTTTCATTTTAACACTGTCTGACTTGGTTAGTAAAGGGTCAGTGTCAGGTCCAAAGATGACCGTGTTACGGCCTTGACTTTGGGCATGTGTAGACGAAATGAGGGGCCTTTAAAATGGGATAAATGATTTTGTACCCCTTTAATGGCATTAATTCCAGCCGCTGTAGCATATTCAGCAGTGTAATGCGCCTTAAATGACTTTGGGGCGCAGCAAACTCAAACGCCTCCAAGGAGGTTTTGTTTGCTGCCCTACAGCCATGGAGTGAAGCACTGGGCTTCATATGGCTCAGGCAGCCTGGCAGCAGGCCAGGAAGGCAGGCTCCACCAAAGAAAAAGAAAAAAGTGGTGAGCCTGATCTTCTTTTTCCCCTGGAGCCGGTCTACCTGCATGAGCTGCGTGGGGACCTGGTCCTTCCCTCCACAGCTGTGGTGCCCCATGGGACCTCCCGAGCCAGGTGCCTGTGGGCGGGTACCCTAGAAGGAAGCACCAAAGGGAAGCACCAGCACCCCCCTGGAGCCCAGGGACTGTTCCTCCTGCTGGCAACTTACCCTCCCCTCCCTGCCTCCAGAGAGGCAGGTAAGACACGGGTGTACCCGACACGGGGGTTTATTTCACCCTAAATTGAGGCAGTGTTTTTAAAAACCTGTCCCTTCAATTTAGGGCAAAGTAAACCCCTGTTTTGTCTACTCATACCCTTTGTATCTAACAACTTCAAATACTAAATGTCTAGGACTCAGCATACATTATGAATGTTTTTAGAAGCTTTTATGCATATTTACCATCGTGGCTTTCTTGTCCAAATCCTTATTGAATGTGTTAAATACACTATATTAAATATACTGGGTTAATAAACATAACTTCATTTTAGACAATAACGGAAGCTGATAGGTGATGTCACATATGATCAAAATCCACCATAACATTGATAGCATCCAATTTGCCAAGAGATCTAAGTAAGAGTTCATGGCCTCTCTCCTTTACATACACATTCAGAATTTCACTTCCAGTGATTTCTCAGCTGCTGGGAGTTGGAGAAATCACTATTCTGAGGCTCTTCTGAACTCATTTCCCACATTAAGGGCCAAACTATTCTTCCTCATGCTAGTATGGGAGGCCCATGCAACTGAACAGGGAATTGAATTTTTGCTTTAACCCAGAGCCAGTGTATACAACAGCTGTATTTTATCGATAATATAATAAATGCTACAGCTATTTAGGCATCCAATACACTGGTGTTTTAGCATCCAATCTTACTTGTTCTCACATTGAGCAGCCACATCCACTCATCAGCCTGTCCTAGTGACGTAAACACCCACCCTATAGTGACATGACACAACTATAAATCAGGGTAATTGCTCCAGGTTATACAAGAATGTGGATTAGACTTGTAATTTCTGTTTCTGCTTTCCAAGTACATTCTTCAAAGATGGGAGATTTAAAGAAAATGAAAAAGAAAGAAGCCAAATGTTGCATTTCATTAGAGATGTTTTAAATTCCTTTTTAAATTTATTAAGCAACTAAATTAAGCAACTGAAGAGCTGATTTGGCCAGTTTTATGAATAAATTTCTAATGTTTGCCAGGTATTTCTGAAGACAGCTGTTTTTTATCATCTCTTTTATATATCGTTTGCAACTATAAATATGATAAAATTAGTGTGAAAGGTCACTGAACAAAAGATCAACAATGTCATTATGCAGAACTATGGTTAACCTTCAGCTAAAAGCTGACTGACTCTTAAATTGATCCTTACCTTGATGGCTTGTCAACACTGCCCTCTCTGGCTAGCAATAGACACCACCAAATGAAGCTGATCAGCTATACCATTATGTGTCACAGCACAGCTGATCTACTTCATTGGGTAAAACACATGTTGCCCCTGGTGGATATGGGACAAGGGACACTGTGATTTCTCTGCTTAGCCATATCCGTCCCCTGTGATTGCAGAGGACAGGTCTGGCTGAGCAGAGAAATGGGGCTTTCCTGCTTATGGAGAAGTACTCCAAGATTCCCTGGAGTACGTCTCTGTAAGCAGAGAAGATGGGTAGGTGCTCTAGGGGCTTTAAGCTTGTGATCTCCTACCAGAAAAAGTTATATTAATTTCCAAGGATTTGGATTTATACAGTTGTTTGCTAAATTTTAATAACAATGGAGATCCTTAAGTGTAAAACAAAGATACAAAGGCAAATCCTTAAGTTGAAAACCCTTATAATGAGTTCTGCCTAAACTAAATAGTCTATTTTCAGATTTGATGAATGGCTAACTTATGCCTTGAGCATGTGAATACAGGGATTTCTCTTTTGTGTAGCACCAGTACCAGCTAGTCAAGAACTTCAGAGTGGGCTTTTCAAAAGTGCTCAGCATTCACCTAACTCTGTGGGAGCAAAGTTAGGGTATAGACAGAAGTAATAATTGTAGTGCTATCAAAGGATACCAATACAAACTATTCCAAAGTGACTGCTATGGAATAGTTTGGCTCCAGGGGCTCACCCAGAGGGTGGTGGTGGACGGGTTGATGTCAGCCTGGGAGGGTGTGGGCAGTGGAGTCCCCCAGGACTCGGTCCTTGGGCCGGTGCTGTTCCACATCTTCATTAGAGACCTGGACGAGGGTGTGGAGAGCACC
>NW_017728951.1:44591310-44660252 GCF_001723895.1 Crocodylus porosus | reverse complement strand
GAATAGGCTTCCCAGAGAGGTGGTGCTCTCACCTTCCCTGGAGATCTTCAAGAGGAGACTGGATAGGCACTTGGCTGGGGTCTTATGACCCCTGTCACCCCCAGTGCTTCTTCCTGCCCATGGCAGGGGGTCAGATTCGATGATCTTTCTAGGTCCCCTCCAACTCATTGTTTCTATGATTCTATGATTCGATATTTTTTTAATTCTGAAGAGCTACAAGTACAGCAAAACCTTTCCAACTTTAACCCTACCTCATTCAGATTCAAAATTATGGTGATTTAGCTCACTTAGGCAGATGTAATTGTTGCAGCAGTCCTTAGTAGCCGCTTCCTGTCTCCTTCGAAAGCATATAAAAAGTACAGTTCTCCATACCCTTAGGACAATGTTGAATGATTCTAAGAAGCTCACATTAAAATTGCAATTATTTATTATGTAATCAAATGTATCTTACCCTGTAAAATTTCACAAGTTGATAGAATATTAGAAATAAGTAGATGAATAGTGTAGGCAAATATTAAAAACTTGGCATAAATATTTAAAGTTTCAAAGTGACTTGTGGGCCTAACTCTCCTTTCCAAGTGTGATTTATGCACTTTGGAGTCTAAGTCTCTGGACATCCAACATTTGAGTCAAACTTTGGAAATAGAACTTAGCTTTCTGAATCATTTATGTGGTTTTGAAATTTTTACTCTTATTTGGAATCCCTCTCTAAACCCATGCTGGCAAAAAGGTAAAGATCATGCAGAAGTGATGCCATGATCTGTCTTTAAGGACTTTCTTCAGAGATTATGCTGAGTTAACAAATTTTCATTTTGTAATCCTATAGTGTTCCTGGAACTTTCACCAAAGTAGAGTGGTAGACACCTTGATTTTGTGACCACCAAAACTAGGAAATATCTGATCAATAGTTATTTCTTTCTCCGTTTTCTAATTAGTGTGTGACAGATCAGCTGACATTTTTGTTTGTTTCTTAAATACACCCTATGGGCAATTCCTTTTTGAAGCCTACACCTCGTATAAATCAAGGGCTGACCATCCTCAACATCCAATGTTCTGTGCTCACATATAATACTATTTTAGAATATTGGGTTGCAAGCCTTCTAAATCATGATAAAATTATGTAATATTAACTTCTTGTAACAAATATATCTCAGTGTTTACTTTCATTTATTGCCGTACTCATATAAGTGGGTTAAGTACTGGGGTCAAAGTCATTTGACCCCAGTACTCTTTCCTGCCATGGCAGGGGTCAGACTCGATGATATGCTCAGGTCCCTTCTCACCCTACAAACTATGAAACTAAGTGGGATAAGTTGGTTTGTTATTATAATTTGCTTATTTTACTTATTTATAGGATAATAGCACCTAAAGGCCCCAACAGGATCCCATTGTGGTAGATGTGCTACACAAAAAGATTTAGATGTAGTCTTTGCTTTGGGGAGTCTAAACTGAAGGCAGGGTTGCCAACAAAAGAAATTTTTTGTTTTTTTTAACTGACACACTGCAACCTTTTTACTTACAACTAAACTTTTTGTTTCTACTGACACATTTTTACTGATATATATTTTACATAATTAAATGTAACTCATCTGCCAGGCCCTAGTTAGAATGGCTGGGTTCAAATTTAGGAGTGTAATAGCAATCACAGTAAAAAACTTGGTTATTAGTAAAATATTTGCAGTAAAAAATATGTTTTTGGGCTGGCAACCCTGTTTGGCTGCAATAATATTTTTACACCAGGCTGCCTATCCCCTTGCTCCCCTACTCTGAGATCCCCTACTCACCCATGCACCTTGATGCCCCTGAACATACCCTGTACTTTATTTCTCTTCCCAAGTCAAGACCCTGGCCTTATCCCCACCAGCCCTGCTTCTTCCATCTCAATGGAGACCCTCCAAAGAATCCTCCCTGTGATTCATCAGTGTTATAGACAGTGAACAGGACTCAGGAACAGCAGAAGCACATGGCTTGGAGGGAGGGGGTCTACAAAACTCTGAGAAGAGCTCCCTTGAGGGTGTTGCATTTCTACTTGGACACCAGGTGGTGCTGCTGTGCTCTATCAGTGCTTCAACTCTGCCTCTAGTTGCTTCCTCACTATGGAGTTTCAATCAGCTCTGGATGCTTAGAGTTTTACAGATGGCTCAATTTTTTTACAGACAGGTATTTTTAGCCTGATTTTTTTTCTGACCTTCTGTAAATTTATGGGTGATTGACAACCCTCGTGCAAGGCTTCAATTGTAAAAGGAGTTAATGAGTTTCAATTTCTTCATGTAAATAGTTCTATTTAGTGAAACTATATGCTGTGTAAAGTTAAACATATGCTAGTTTATGCAAGATTGGAATATGATGAATAAACAAGACAGAAAAAGACTGGCAGAAAGAGTCTTCATGCCTTGTCCATGCTCTGTTTTTTCTCTTTACAGAAAGATATATTACTAGGTAGAACCTCTTTTGCCTAAACTTAGGCTCCCTGAGAAAAGTTTCCCATCTTCTATAAATAGCTCCTTGGGGAGAGAGACACTCTGGCTAGGTGGTTTTTGGTCTTGATGCTGCTGCTGCTGGGAAAGTATATGGGAAGAGCGGAGGGATATGTTTAATTAAAACCATTTCACTTCCTGATGGCAAAGGCCTAGCCTGAAGGTCTTCCCACTTCTACAATCACCGCATCACCCCCTCTAGTTTCAGGCAACCTTCTGCCATGTCCACAGGAAGATTAAACTGGACATAGGAGGTAAATAATACAGTACATCAAGCATGTGATTTCGCACTTAAACTATAAATGTGTTGAATAGTCCCAAGACTGTTATGAATTCATGGTGGCCCTTTTTTATTATTATTTGTTGTGTGACATGCCAAAAGCAAATCCCCTATTAGGAAGGTGTATTTTTGGCGCATTTCTGATGCTGACAAATAAAAAAAATTCTATCTTGTTATGAGCATTAATTATACACCAGGCAAGGAAGCAATTGCCTCTATGTTATGAAATATTAAATCAAAATGCTTCCTGTTCCCAGATGTCCCAGAGATAAATGCAGAAGCATTTTGAAGCCCCACTTGGAGCTGTTTTGCTTGCAAATTTATAGTTTTGTCTCCATTTTCAGAAAACCCTGTTTTATGTGAAGTATAGCACTCTTGGTAGTTTTTAAGGAGCAAACTCCTCTGGAGTTGCCTATGTAGGCAACAACTCTTATGTAGATTGTACACAAGGGAGGTGAAGTTGAAAGGCTCCTTTAAGATGACAAATGGGCTGAAAGTGTTATTGTCTTTGATTGCATGCCTTACATCATCTGTATGTAGGAATAAGAGGGCTATACTTTATCTTTAGCCATTTTATAAATATTTAAGTCCTTATAGTTGCCTAACGATATTAAAGCATATTTTACAGTAGTCGGAATATAAATATTATATATAGCACAAGATACCAAAGTAGTTTAATGAATTCATAATTTTCTGTTCACTTTTATTGGAATGTGTTTTATGTTCCCGAAGTTCCATTTAAAGAATAAGATACCATTCTACACCCTAACAAGATGTGAACTAATCATAAATGTTAGCAGGAAGGCTTTAAATGATGATATGATGCTTCAATTAGCAGGAAGAAAGCCTGGGTATTAAAATGTATTTCTCCAATTTCTGTGTTTTTACAAAATATTCATATCTTTTCTGAATCACCTGTTTTGTTGTTTAAGTCTGAAAGGATCTTCCATCTGGAAGAAGCTGGAAGTTTTGTTATTGTTCCTCTGTCTGTAAAAGCTGCCTAATTGCAGTGGAAGATACATATAGAATAGACTCCCAGAAGGGGTGGTGCAGGCACCTACCCTGGATGCATAGCTTGCTGTGGTTGTTTGACCCCAGGAGTCTTTCCTGCCCAGAGCAGGGGGGCTGTACCTTATGATCTCATGATCCCTTCCAGCCCTAAACTTCTGTGAATATCTAGATTCAGTTATGTAATATCCAGATTCAGTTATGTAAGAGTAAATTTCTGATGCTTGAGTTGCCACAGTAGCCTGCTATCTTGTGTCTTCCTTGTGACATCAAGCCCTTTAAAAACAGTATGCTGTGCCTCCATCAATACAAAGGTATGTTCTGGGCATCACTGACTCTTTTCAGTAAAGATATAGGGAGTTTCTCTTTAATATTTCAGAAAGTTTCCTTAGTTCCCAGCAGGAGTCTATGCTGGGTAATGCTAATTATCAACAACAGAACTAGACATACAAAGCTGGTAAATTACCTGACCCTTTGCATTTTAATGAGACAACAAGGATTTCATGAAGTGATGTTGTTTCAGTGGTTAATGGTGTCAGCAATGTTGTAATTGTAGGTTGAGGCATATTAGCTGAACAACCACGTGTAGGAAGGGTTTCTCTCAACAGGCCCTTTGGAGAATAGAGCAGGGTATTATCATTAAGTCTATGTCATTTGCATGCTGCTAATCACTTACTTTATTATCTTGTGTATCCATTGTCTTTCTTTAATTGCTATTTAAATTAAAATTAAAAATAGTTCCAATGCCCACGATAGTTGTGATAGCATCTTGATTATGCAAATCACTTCAAGAAAATGGAACATATAGATAATATATTATAGGATTATGAGAGAGCTCCATAGTTATGGGCTATACCAAACAGCCTCGTGAGCACAATTCTGGTATCTTTCCTTGCTCCAGTACATATTGTTTGTTTAATAAATGGATATTTATATGCATTTGAGCAATTTATTAGGAAAGTATGTGAATCTAGAGATCAGCAGCTCTGTGGTTTTCTATTTAGTACAGACGGTAAAGGAATATGGAAACTTAGTTTAGGCTACATCAAGATCCAATATAATCAGTGCAATCCAATTAATATCCCTAAAATGGAATTGGATTTAATTTCTTTGGTATGCGCTTTAATTCTCTGGTCTCTGTTATCCTGATCTTGAGGAGAATCCTTGCCTTGCTGCTTGGCTGCAGAGCTGCCACTGACTATTTACAAGTTTATCAGAAATGCACTGAAATGTGAATTTTCTTGCAAGGACTGCTTCACCAATCTTGAAATGCAACAAGGTTTGGGTTTGAGTAAATCTGTTTTTCTAATGATCAGATGTCCCTACAAACCATAGGTGAGGTTTTGTTTTCAAGAACAAAATGGATAGATGCAAGGAGGTCAAGAGTGCAATCCTGTAGCAATCTGTGTTAAGTCCTATTTGGTTCAACATTTTCATCAATGACCTGGAAATAGGGGTGAAATCTCCAAGTTTGCAGATGATACAAAATTACTCTGTGTAGTGAAGTCACAAGCTGATAGAGAAAAGCTGCAGAAAGATCTAACCAAACTAAGCAAGTGGGCAAAAAAATGGCAGATGAACTTGAATTTCAACAAATGCAAAGTAATGCATCTGAGGAAAAATAACCTCAACTTTATGAATCCTGGGTTCAGACCTAGCTGTTATAACTTAGGAAAGAGGCCCTGGAGTTTTCTAAAAGCATCAGCTCAGTTTGCAGTGACAACCAAAAAACTCAATAAAATGTTAGGCATCATTAAGAAGGGAACGGAAAACAAGACAGAGAACAGCATCATGCCACTATACAAATGTATGGTGCACCCATATATTGATTACTGTGTGTAGTTCTGTCTCCCCACATATCAGAAAGGATGTAGCAGAATTAGAAAATATATTGAAAAGGACATCCAAAATGATCAGGAGCATGGAGTAGTTGCCAGACCAGGAGAGACTAGAAAAGTTTAACACACCTCAGATTGCAAAGGAGAAAGCTGAGGAGGGATATGATAGGGGTCTCTGAAATTATGAATGGTGTGGACAAAGTGAATGGGGAACTGTTGTTCTCCAAGACTCTGAATCCTAGAACTAGGAGGCATCCAATGAAATTAGTAGGTGACAGTTTTAAAACTGACAAGAGAAAGTACTTGTTATGCACCACATACTTAACTTGTGGAATTCATCACCACAGGAGGTGGTGAGGACCGATAGCACATTTAGGTTTAAAAAGGGAATGAATGAATTCATGGATGATAGATCAGTTAATATCTATAAAACAGAATGGCTGGAGATGTTTCCTGTGTGACCTGTAGACTAGTAATGGTGAATGTCAGGGGCATAGGTTACTCTGGAGATAACCTGTTTGATGCTCTCCCTGTATAGTTTTGACTTCTGCCACTGTCAGAGAAAAGGATAATGGTCTAGATGGATCATTGGTCTGACTCAGTATGGCACTTATTCTGTTCTTAACCAAAGGAATAGAAGCATGTGCAGTTGTATAGAATTTCTGGTTTCATTATTTTTATTGATGGTGATCTCGTGGTCACATTACTAATAACAGGAATTTTGCCACTAAGTTCAGTAGGTCCAAGATTATGACCATTATGTTTATATGTAATTTATGTTAGGTCATGAAGTATACCTGATCGTTTGGAAACACATTAACACCCCCACAATAGAATATGTTCTCATTTAAACCATACACAGCTGCACAGTGGGGCTGGATTTTCTTGTTTAGGTACTCTAGACATTAGACTTGGGTGCTGAGCTCTGTTTATTTTAAGTTTGTGTGTTTCATTGAATAACTTAATGTTTTAAAGTGCTGGTAGGGTAACATCACTTGAAATTAGTGGATGAAAGGCCAGATAGTATAGTGAAATGCAGTGCACCAACCAAAGTGTCTATATATATATATATATTTTTTTTTTTTTGAGAATTGTATTAGGCAGTTGTCCTACATACACAGAGTAGTAGCAATCGCATAGCATCAACAGCAGCCAGTCATAGGCTGATGTGTTCATTAGAGTTGTCTGGCTCCATCATCAGAAGTTTCACTGATGCTGTTTCAGCTTGGGAAAATTAGGGAGCCACTGCAAAAGAAATACATTTTATTACAAGTACCACAAGATGATCAGCATACACAAAAGAAAATAAGCAGCAGTAAGAGGCAGACAGATGTTCTCAAATGAGAGAGCCAGAACCTAGTGATGTTTTGGCTCTGAAGCTTTCCTTGGACATTTCAGCTGCAAATAGAACTCGCAAATAAGTTATTTTTAGGCAACTCAGCAGCTCATTCCATGATGGCCTAAGATGAATGTGATCCAAGCATTGGATGACTTCCAAAGATCTAGTACTAACTTCAACCTGGAGGCAAAAGTAGTGAGGCACTTTAAGAACTAACCAAAAGAAATGGCTCAATTTCATTTAAATTTGAAAACTGTTGTGATTAATTAAATATATTTAGGTCACACTTTCAAAATTTGATTGAGGATGACCAAGTTGTTTTCCATAATAAAAAGATGAATTGATTAGGAATGAAATTGTTCAAGGACCATGTCAGTGGCCATGAAATTAACTTCAGCTAAGGTACCAAAACAACTTCTTCTTTTTTTTAATCATATGGTTAGCATTAAGGAAAAAGAGAAGGTTATGAATAGCCCAGATTTGCAAAATGTTTGTTCTTCTAGCTATATTACTAGGAAGAGGTCTTTCCGTAAGCTTTCTGGACTAGTTGCCATGTCAAAATCACAATCAGATCTACATACTTAACTTTTTCAAATGGCCCTTGAAACTAATGCTCTATAAATCTACTTCACAGGGAAAGAATTCAGTTAGAATTTTCCATATGACTACAGTTTACCAAAGTCTCTATTTTAAACATTTCCACATGGGTAGATAAACCTCAGATTCTCCATTATAACCCTCTGCTATCCTTCAGGGCTAAGTACAGACAGGCAAAAAGCCCCAGGCTGAATTGATTCAGTCTTTGTAGGTTAGTCTAAGCTACGGAAATTAAACTGAGAAACAACTGAACAGATGTATTCACTTTTGATTTAGGAAATGCAGCCAGATACCTGCAGTGGCTCAGGCCAGAAGCCAGGGCGTGTTACAGCACGGTTCTCTGGAAGACAGCAGTATGGGCTATGTGTTCGCTTCCTAGTCCTACTGCCCCGAGGTCTCTGGAATTTGCAGTCCAGAATAACACCAGTAAGACTCTGCAGTGTTGCTCATCACTTCCTCTTTCTGCTTCCAGGTGCCTCTGAGATTTGTAGTCCACAGTTGCAGCCAGAAATAAGTTTTTTTGCAGGGCAGGGCAGCTCTGTATTTGGGGGAAGGGAAGTTTAACCACTCCCCTCCTCCCCCTGCTTCCCAGACCCCAGCCAGGGT
This sequence comes from Crocodylus porosus, assembly GCF_001723895.1. Taxonomy (NCBI): domain Eukaryota; kingdom Metazoa; phylum Chordata; order Crocodylia; family Crocodylidae; genus Crocodylus; species Crocodylus porosus. The sequence continues at coordinate 44,652,107 of NW_017728951.1, read as the reverse complement.
TTGCAGTGGCGGGGAGGAGGCAGTCTCTTCCTCTTCCCAAAACCCTTCTTTGTTGGAACAGACAGCCCAGCCCAGCCCAGGGCTGGAAAGCATGCTGGGATGCTGGGGGACTGTGATTTAACTTGAACCAGGAAGGGGTCTGGGACAGAACTTTCATAAAGCAGTTTGATTCAAATTAGTTAAGTCTGATACTACATTCCATTCAGACAGGTTTATCTTATACCAGTTTCAGCCATTTTGAAACTAGTTTATGTGCACTGAACTTTTATTCTCTTACAGGTTTAAACCTTTTTATGATTATTTAGACCAGTTTATGTGTAACTTCTGTTCCTAGCCCTAAAGTTTACAAAAAGTCTTACTACTCCCAAAACCAGGTAAAATTCTACCACAGAATTTGAGCTAGGCTTTCTTAATTTATGATTTTCTAAAAGTAGAGTCATTAAGCCCCAGTCTTTAGGCTTTTGTTTGCAATATTTTCATAACAGACAAACAGACAGTTGAAGAGATTGAGAGAGAGGGGGGTGGAGAGAGACAGACAGAGCCAGAGGTACCTGATTGGGTTATCCTAGCTTACTTTAAGTGCCTAGGTCCTAAAGTTAGTCCTGGGCACTGAATTTTAACTAAAATTTTGAATTTTGTAATAGGAGTATTGAATGTTGGCTATTGAGGCTATTGAATGTTGGCTTGTTTTATTAAAGGGAAAAATCTCTCTCCATTTTTTTTGTCCCATAGAAAGACCCTAAAATATAGCTTAAGGGAATATATCAAGAGCGGAAAAGTTTTTTCTACTCATCACTTTATGGATTATGAGCTCAGGATTCTTTCCTAAAGACCTGAGAATAAGCAGTAGCAGAGTGCAAAGTGGGCAGTATTCGATTGGGATTCAGTCCAGTTTGGAGGGCAATGATTCAATTCACTGATTCAGATCACTGTTGCAATTCAATTCGGCTGAGTCTGAAGATTTAATTCTGGTTCAGAAAATCAGCAACTCAGTCATAGACACAGCTTTTTTTTTTTTCCTACGTACCTCAAGGTACCAGGCGCAGCTTGTGTGCACTTAGATGGTGGGGCAGATGGAGCATCCTACGGGAGCTTGGGGGGTTCCCTTGTGCACTCAGTGGTGAACCCCCCGTGCCTCCTGGCTTCGTGGTCAGCTGTGGGGGGACCCCAGGTGCCTCCTCAGATCCAGAAGACACCAGTCGCTGATCTGTGGTGTGGGGAGGGGTCCCCAGTGTGCTCCGTGGCAGACCCAGAAGCAGACTGGAAGTACTTCTTGGGGGGACCCCTCTGTCTTGCACTCCCATGGGATGCTCCATCCGCCCCACCATTTCAGCATTCATCCTTTCATGTGAAGCATAGCAAAAGAACCTTGCTCGAAAAATCAACCTGGCTTGAAAAAACAACCATAAACTGCTCTCATGCCTGCAGTTCATTTGTTCATAAGTAGGCTTAGTAGATCTATTTTCTACCTCTGCCTGTCAACCAAAGGCATTGGGTAAAATCTTGGCTCTATAAAAGCCAGTAGAAGTTTTTTTTTCAGAGATTGCTGGGAGTACTGAGTTCATCCCTGATCATGTGGGGCACAGGTTGCAAAGAAGGCGGGAGAAGGAGAAAAAATGGAAAGTATCTAACACATCTTTCTTGCAGCATCTGATCAGCCTGCTGCTTTCTCTTGCTGCAAAGTGGATTGGCTTCTGAACATACTACTCTGCTGTAGGTAGCCACTTCTAACTCCTAAAGGTTTTGGTAGAAGAAGTAAGAATGGAAGTAATTCTCCAGAGAAAGGCTGTCTTGGGAACATGGGCTTTAAGAAGAATAGATCTCTGGCATGAGAATACTTAAGACTGAAGTCTGAAAAGGCTTCTCCACATTATTTGGTTCATCTGAGGGAACTTTTCCTGCTACCATCAAAGGGAAGAGCTAGCTGTTTCTCCCCATGTTTTCCTAGGGAATAAGAAAGGTATAGAGAAGGGCAACAGTAATGATCAGGGTTATGGAAGGACTTTTGTACAAGGAAAGACTGAAAAGACTGGAATTCTTCAGCTTGGGAAATAAGACAACTGAGGAGGGGGATGTATCAAAATTCTACAAAATCATGAATGATCTAGAAAAAGGAAATAGGGAACTGTTATTTACTGTACTTCAAAGTATTAAGAACTAGGGGGTACCTGGGGCAGTAGGTTTAAAACAAATAAAAGAAAGAACTCTTCACACAGTGGACAATTAACATATGGAATCCTTTGCTACAGGATGTTGCGGAGGCCAATAGCATAACAATGTTCACAAGAGATCAGATAAATGTTTAGAGGATAGGTCCATTGGTGTTATTAGGCACAAGCAATTGAAAATGTAACCTCCAGCTCATGAAAGCCCTAAAACTACGACTGCTGATTACTGGCAGGGTGAGAAAGAAGATGAATTACATTAGACATAACTTGTTTCCCAAAATATTCCTCTGAAGTATCCTCTACTTGCCACTGAATACAGGGCTAGACAGACCTTTGGTCTAGGCTAGTGATGTAAAATTCACTGGCAGGGTTGATGAACTGCCAGACCAGAACTGACTCTGAGCATCACCCACAGGGTTGGGTCCAGCCCATGCACTGCATGCAGCACACATCAACCCCAGAGCTTGCTGTGCACACAGGCTGGATCCAGTGCTGTAGGCAGCATGGGGGAGGGGGAGGGTGTTGATTGAGGGTATCATATGCAGCCCATGCCCCAGACCTATTCTGCTGGGTCCATTCCACATGCCACAGACAGTGCACCCAGCATGCCATGTGCATAGGGAACCTTAAGGCTGGCACATGCTGCATGCAGCACACAGGGCTGGACTAGCTGCATCTGCTGCATGCAGCATGGAGCAAGAACTGTATGCAGCATACATCCTAGACCAATCCTCTGCACAATGGGCAGGAAGCGTGACACTGAGTCCAGCCTGCATGCTGTATGCATATTGTATGTGCAGTACTTTAGTGTGGGGTCAGTCCAGTGACCCATAGGCTAAATCATACAGCTACAAGGGCTGGATCCAGCCCACAGAACGTAAGTTTTATGCTCCTAGTCTACTCTAACCTATCATGGGAGTTCTTATGTTTCTTTGAGGGACAGTGAGATGTCTGACAATTCTGATAAGGCTTTGTGGATGATAGGAAATGATATTCCCTCCTGAACAATTCAGAAGGAGGGTGAAGATCCCACATCCACTTGTACCAACTTCTTTTCCCCTTTTGGAGTTTCAACAGTGAGGACACTTTTAAAGTGCAATTAAGGTTGGAGGCACACATCACTTATTTCAGCTACTTAGTGTTCAAGAAGATTAGAATTTAAAATAGCAGCCTCATACAGAACACAGAGTTAATACATTATACTTCTCAAAATAAGGCACCCCAAATTGTCTTTTGCCTGTGTCATGAAGCATTTGGAAAACTGAACAATAGGGCCATGCAAAGCAAGGTCCATTTGATTTGGATTCAGATTCAGCCCAAATCAGGGACAGTGATTCAATTCATTGATTTGGATCATTGTCCCTAATTCGATTCGGCTGAATCCAAATCCGAATCTGAAGGTTTGATGCTGATTCAGAGAATCAGCAATTCGGACATAGACACAGCTTTAAATGTTTTTTCTACATACCTCAAGCTACCAGCATGGCTTGTGAATGCTGCGATGCTGGGGCGCATGGAGTATCCCACAGGAGTGCAGGCTGGGGGAAGGCCTCCACATGCTTGGCAGCAAACCCAGAAGTGAAAGTTCTTTTGGTCCACTGCTGGGTCTGCCAGGGAGTGCACTGGGGCCCCCACATCCCTCCCCTGGCTTAGTGATCAGCCACAGGGGGACCCCAGGAGGCACCAGTTGCTGAGCCATGGTGGTGTGGGTGGGCTCCCCCGCACACCCTCTGGCAGACCCAGAAGTGGACCAGAAATACTTCTGGTCCACTTCTGGGTCTGCTGCCGAGTGCGCTGGGGATCCCCCCACATTTCTGTGGGACACTCCATGCACCCCAGCATCGCAGCATTCACAAGCCACCTGCTACCTAGAGGTATGTAGCAGAAACATTTAAAGTAGCGTCTGTGTCCGGATCTTTCTGAATCGATTTGGAGGGCTCTGATTCAATTCAGAGATATTAAAGTGTCCTCTGATTCAATTCAGATTTGGACATTCAGCCATTGAATAGGGTAGAATCTCTGGTGAATCAAATCAGGGACTAAAGCTTTGCACAGTCCTACTGAACAATCTCACTACTTCATCTATCCATAACCATACTTGACGATGAGCAGGAACAGAAAATATGCCTCAACTATAATTGTGCAATATTTCTTTCACTTTATAGCCCACTTCCTCACATCCATGTGCATTGCATACCCATACACAACAATTTTACAAATTCCTCTTTAGATAAAATAGTCCCTGGTCTTCATTTCAGGCCCAACACAACCAATATGCTGAGGCCTTTGATTCCACAAAATAGCTCATTTTAAGTTTCACAAGACACAGAACTATTTTGCTTCCATACATGGGTGGACCCAAGGGGAGGTGCAGAGAGCATGTCAATACACCCCTCTTCAGCTGTGCAACATGTGTGCAGTGAGCTCTCTGAGATCACTGGCTTGCCAGGGTGGACCTGCAAGCTTGTGTCACACTCTTGCCCACTGTTCAATTTGGCAGCAAGAAAAATAGTTGGGGTGGGGAGGCGGATAGAATGAGTGGTGGCAGTGTTCAACTATTGGCTTCCAATGCAGGCTTCATCAGCAGCCATGTTAACAAGCCAGGGTGCTCGGAGAGTTCACTGTGCACCTGTTGCACAGCCAAGGGGCAGTGGGATGGGCAGGGATTCAGCTGCAGTCACCTGTTCTCCCTAGGTCTGCCCCTGTTTCCACATACAAGTCATATGTGCCTGGATCATGAAACTGGTAATTTTAGAAAAGAAACAGATGGTCATGTGATGGCAAAGCAATGAATTTGATATTGAAACCATAGAGATGAGAGAAATTATTCTTCTGTTGTATTCAGCACTGGAGAGGCCTCACATTGAATACTGTGTCTAGTTTTGGGCCCCACACTTCAGGAGGACGTAGACCAGGGTCCAGAGCAACAAAAATGATTAGGGTCCTGGGAAGCAAGACTTACGAGGGAAAACTAAAAGAACTAGGGTTAGTCTGAGAAGACTGAAGGGATGTTGATAACAGTTTTCAAAAACCTGAAGGGTAATTACAGAGAGGATGGAAATGGGCTTTTTTAATTTTTCTTTTTTTTCCCTTCTTTTAATGGCTGTAGGTAACAGGACTAGGTTCAATGGCCCCAAGTTTCAGCAGAGGAAATTTGAGTTGGAGATTAGGAGGAACTTTCTGATTTTGAGAGTGGTCAAACATTGGAAAAGGCTACCTGGAGAAATAGTGGAGCACCCATCCCTGGAAAGTTTCAAGAGCAGATTAGACAGACGCTTTTCTGTGATGGTCTAGCCAGAGATGATCCTGCATTGATCCAGGGGGATGGACTAGATGAGCTTTTAAAGTTGCTTCCATCCCTTCCTATGATCCTATGGTACATTTTACAAATTTTAGAGTACAGTATAACCTCATAAATCTGGGTTTTAAAAATCCAGAATTCTCAGAAATCCAGCACTTTGGTGGTCAGTCCCAGAGCCGTGGCTGCACGCGGAGTGGCAGTGTGGAGTGGTGGATATGGTGGCATCCGCTGCATGCAAGCTTCTCTCTCCATGTCTGGCCAGCTAGACAGTGACCAGCTGCCACTACTCTTTTCCCCTACCCCTTTACGTGCATTTCAGAAATCCAGCCTTTTCAAATATCCAGCAGGTGAAGAAGAGTGAGCGTAATAGGCTTACATCTACCTGAAGGCACAGGTTAAATAATTCAGGTCCTTGTTTGTGAAATGAAAACTTAACTTTGGGGTGAGGTTGTTGATTTTAACTCTCCCATTCTTGAAAAGTAAAGTGATCAAAGCATCAATATGTATCTGCAACCTTAACAAATGTGAGGGAGGAGTGAATTTTATTGCCAGCTAGGGATAAAAGTAGGGATTACTATGTACTTTCCATCTGTATCTGAGTTACTAAATCAGCATACTGTAAAGAAGTTGACTTTGGTTGGATGTGTTTACTAACTAATAATTTAAAAAATGACTGGAGGGATTTTCTCAGGGTGTGGACAAATGTACCATTTTACAAGGGGAGGTGGAGCTTCTTTTTAGGCACACACATCAACTGCTATCCTGTAACTGTTATGTAGACATGATCCTGTAGCAATACAAAGCAGTTAAATTGCCCTAACTGTGACCCTTGATGAAGGAGGTTAACAGTGAGGTGGTTATATCACTACAAAATCATGGCAATATAACATTGCATTATAACAGCTTGTACTGGTATCTTTTGCAAGCCATACACTTGTTAGGTCTGCCTATGCATTTAAAATGTAAAGAGAGAGAGAATGAGAGAATTCAATTATGATCTCTGACCTATGAGCATGTGAAAGAAAAATAAAATAAAAAAGACATCCCAGCATTTAATTACTCAATTTGACACTCTGGGCCAAATTACACATTGTACATAATTAAAACATTCATGTATTGTCATATGCCTTATACCAAAATCACACGTACATGCATATCTGCTCAATTAGGAACAATGAGATGCATCACAGTTAAACATAAAAACAAGGGAACAAGCTCTAGCCCACTGAAATCAAAGGAACTATGCCAAATTGATCTCAGTGGGGCCAGGTTTTCACCAAAGTCAATTGCAGCCATTCAGGCATGTCAAATTTCAATGAGGAGGGTAAGACTCCAGAGTTAGGGATGTAATTGGGATGCTTGTTGGAATCTTCTTCAGTCAGCTGTCAAATAAGTTTGTGTTCACTCGGGCAACATAAATCCAAAATCTATTTGGTCAGTCTGACTCCACTACAATATCTTTATAGCCAATTCGGCTTTAAAATGAAAGCGTAATTTGTAGGAATGCTAAAAAAATCTCAAGGAAGACAGTAGATATGCATTTATTGAGATAGGCTCTTGCGTCTACCACACCAAGATTTCTGTTTTACGGTAGTCTACCTGGCCATTTGATTTTTTTGTGCTAGCTTGCTTCTTGTTACAGTAATGATTTGGAATTAGGTTGAAACAAAATATCAGTAGGGATATTTAGTTGGTTGGACAGAAGCTATTTCACAGTTTTATAGCTCGATATTCCTTCTCAGAAAGGTCATTCCAAAACCCTAGATTCTAATCCCCCCACTAAAAGTCATTCTATCCCATGAAGATCCACATCTGGAGCTGAATTTTGAAGTTGTAGCTCTTTTCTAGTTTAAAATAATATAAAATAATGGGAATATGGAAAAATAAATTGAAAAACTGTAGGAAATCCTAGTTTAAAATACAAGGAGTTTGTTGCTGCTGGAAATCAAACAGCCATGTAAACATTATCTATATTTCTACTCCAGTAAATAATAAAAGATGTATAGGTGCATATGTATAGTTTAAAAGTTTATAGACATTATGCTGGCATACACTTTTAAACTCAGTAATAGTGTTTAGAGGTAACAGTGATAGTAAAGAATAGACTATATAATACTATAATTTTAAACATTGCTTTCTGGAAGGTGTTTTCAGCACAATTGTGCTGCATACTGGATACCTTGGCAAATATTTTATTACTGCCACTTAATTTTTGCTACATAGAGAATACTGTCTGACCTTTTATTGTTATCGCAGTAGTTTGCCAGTTTGGTTTCTGCTGCATTGGGTATTGGATCCCATATAAATGAAACAGGCAGGGAGTTGATATAGAGACTTGTGTTGCAGGCACTTTTTAAATGTAGGAAGATATGTGAACTGCATGACAGATGCTAAGGAGAAAAGCCCAAAAGGATATCACGGACTGGTATATGACTAAAAAGAAATTATAATTTCATTCAATCTGTCATTTTAATGAGCTACTTGCATGCCGATGATGAATGTTCAGCGAAGATGGGAAAAAATTGGGAACCAAAATAGTGTGAACTTAACATGATGGGGTTGGCTTGTTTACGTTATTAGTTCCAGCTTACGTATTATGTGCACTTTTTCTTGATGTGATTGAGGAAATTCCTAATTCATTTACACTGATGCAACCCTATTGAAATATAAAATGGAAGCCAGATTTTGTCCCTCTGGTTAATGTAATTTATTCCAGGAGTGATCCAGCAGAGGTGAAAGTTTCCACTGCCAAATTAGGCTCAATCTTTTCAGTTCTGACTGGTCAGAAAAAATGACTACACATGTGACTATGACACCTTTTTAGAGTGCATATTGCTTCCCTGTTCATCTTCAAATTGTATCTTAATATATGGACAGGAACAAGTTTTGACACCAGTTATCACTGAACAGATAAAGCATGGATGAGTGACCCTGAACAATTTCTCTATAAAAGTCTTGTGTCGTCACTACACCAAATTATTAATGATGATTACTGTCTACAAGGTACAATACAAGAAACAACTTGCTCAATAACAGCAGCCATTATTCATCATCAAAATGTACTTACATAAATCCAGTCCCCAAATAATATGTTCATGGAAGTGGCATCTCTCTCACTAAGGGTTTTTTAAGAAGAAAAATATCACAACTATCCTAGTGGGAAGAATTGTTCTTGATTTTATTCACTTACAAAATGTACACCTCTGTAAACTTGTTCCTAATACCATCATTCCATTTAATATTTGGTTAGTTGTGATCGAACATTGAGCATTCAGGAATAAAACATAACATACTACAGTAGTTCATGTAATCAAAGCTAGTATATTAGATTATATAAGATCACATTGAGATGTAGGTATAGCTTAAGTATGAAACAATACACCCTCCTGTTCTCCCTCTTGCCATCAGCTCCACCAACACTTGCAGCATCTCAATGAAGTAAGGACAGAATTTTTGCTAGACACTTTTGCTACCAAAAACATGTGGGATAGAATCCTAAATGGGGGCTTTGGATGCTACTGTAAGGTAAATATTTACAGTAATCATTATCCTCTTGCTGTCTTTGGTAATGGATTCTCTTCTATTTTTTTAATTTCAGCAAATTATAACTATGATATGACTGCAGGATCTTCATGAATGGCAAATGATGCAGAAAAAAAAACATTGCTTGATTTTCAGATACTTATGTGGAACTTGCATTATAAATAGTTAGAAGCACTGGGCCTAACTTGTGAATGTGACATGACTCCTTTGGGCTCCTCTATGAGCTTATGTTAAAGCAGCAAATAATGTGTCCACAAGTCACTGTTCTATATGTTAGCTAGTCCCTGCTACCAGAACAGCTCCTGGACACGTTGGATTGGGTTTCCTTTCTACTTCCTGACTGAAGTCTCTGTAGATTAGAGCAGTTTAAGACTACTTTAGCTTTTGCCTAGCTCAATAACCATACAATTGCTGTAGCAGATTTTTGGACTATGAACCTAAATGCACACACACGCACACTGCACTTTCCATTTGTCTATTTTGACTTAAGAATAACTAACAATTAATATAACAATTTTGCCACTTTTAGCATTTAGTTGCACACATGTGACTAAGGTCTATGTATGATGAGCTGGAACAATGCTGCATAAGGAAAGACGAAAGATGTAGCTTTGGCCACTGTTGTGCATTTCTACTTCTGGTAGTTGACATACAAGCCAACTGAATACCCCTTTTCTGAATACAGGTAGTTTCTCTACCGAATATTATTGTTAAGGCATATTTTGAAGATCTGTTTGAAGAGCAAGTAGCTGTCTTTGGAATACACTATGTGCCCTAGTACTTTAAAAATGTTTCCTGGCTCCCTAACAAAGTCCTCTCCTAATCCCTTCTATCAGAAAATAAACTAGGCATAGTAATATTTTCTATGGCCAAAATAGCCTTCAGCAAAGGTGATTTGCCAAGTGATGGTATACTCACTCTTGATCAGTTGTTTTTTGTTTAAAGAAGAAAACAAAGTCCTCAGTCTATCCTCTTCCCCCCTCTCTAGTATATCCATTCTAGGTGCACAGGATTTATCAAAAAATTTTGATATATTGCGTATGGTAACATTATGCGTAGCGATAGATGTGTGCTCCATACTGTGAGTCATGGCACTTCACAGGAAGCGCCATGAGTTACAGTGATGCCCCAGACATTCATTGTTTGATCTAGTGACTTGAGGGATTGAGCTGCTGCTTGGAGCAGCTGTGTATCTGCAGCTTCTCTCCCCTAGCCCTGCCCCCACTCCCCTCCCAGTTCCAGTCTTGTCTTCAGAATGGGAGGGGGAGATCACATCTCAGCCTGCTCTTGTGGAGACTGAAGAGATTCGGGTCCCTCAATCAGTCCTCATGTATTTTTTTCTGTAGGCCTTTAACTAGACAGGTGGCGCTCCTCTGAACCCTTTCCAGGTTATCTACATCCCTCTTGAAGTGCAGCACCCACAACTGGACACAGTATTCCAGCTGCAGCCTGACCAATGCTGCATAGAGGGGAAGTATCACCTCCCTAGACCTGTTTGTGATGCACCTACTTATGCAAGAAAGAGTGTGGGTAGCTTTATTTATTACCTCATCACATTGGCAACTCATGTTCATTTTGGGGTCAACTATAATTCCGAGATCCCTTTCCATAGTTGTGCTACTTAGAATGGTACCTCCCAGGCTACAGGAGTGTTGATGATTATTCCTCCCTAGGTGCAACACATGGCACTTCTCTTTGTTAAACCATATCCTATTTTGTTCTGCCCACCTCCCCAGCCTGTCCAAATCTGCCTGGATTTGCTCCCTGCCCTCTAATTTGTTTACCTTCCCCTATAGTTTGGTGGCATCTGCAAACCTGGACAGGGTTCTTTCTACTCCCTCATCCAAGTCACTAACAAAGATACTGAACAGTACCAGTCCCAGGATAGAGCCTTGGGGGACTCCACTGTCCACATTTCTCCAGTTAGAAATCAACCCCTCCATTACCACACTCTCTGGGTGTGTCCCATAACCTAATTTTCCACCCACTGGACTGTGTAATAATCTATATTACAATTGTTTTGTTTATTTATAAGAATTGGGTGCAACACTTTGTCAAAAGCCTTTTAAAAATCTAAGTAAATAACATCTACCCCTTTTCCTTTATCCAAGCATTTTGTGACCCGGTCGTAAAAAGAAACCAGGTTAGTCAGGCAGCATCGGCCTGCTATGACCCCATGCTGGTTGTCCCTTAGCATTATTATACCTGCTGGTCCCCCACAAATGTGATCCTTAACAATTTTCTCAAAGGTCTTGCAAAGGATAGAGGTGTGGCTAACCAGCCTATAGTTACCTGGTTCCTCCTTCCTCCCCTTCTTGAAAGTAGGGACCACATTGGCCCTTTTCCAGTCCTCTGGGACCTGTCCTGAGCACCACAAGTATTCAAACAGTTGCACCAGTGCAACTATGACTCCAGCTAATTCCCTAAGTACCCTAGGATAAAGACCATCAGAGCCTGTTGACTTAAATATATTCAACCCCTCCAAATGGCCCTTTACTAGGTCAGCACTGACAGTTGGTGGGTTGGTATCTATCTCATGCTTACCTAAAGTCCCAGTGGAATGCATGCTTGTATCTGTGTCCAGGAACACAGCTGTAAAGAAATCATTTAGGAGCTCCGCTTTGGCCATCCTATCTGTTACAAGTCGTCCTAGTCCATCTAGTCCAACAAGGGGCCCTATGTTACCCTGCACTTTCTTTTTGCTTCCTATATAGTTAAAGAATGACTTTTTGTTATTCTTAAATTTTGCTTCCAGCCTAAGCTCCATTTCCACTTTGGCTCTCTTCACTACTTCCCTGCAAGCTTGAGCCAAGCAGGTATACCTCTCTTTCATGGCTGCCCCCTGCCTCCACAGCCTGCAGGCCTCTCTTTTCCCCTGCAGGTTCTTCTGGATTTCCCTGCTCAACCAAGAGGGTTTCTTTGCTTTTTTGCCCCCCTTAATGTGTACTGGGATGGTCCCTTTTCTTGCTTACATGATCAGTCCCTTGAGAAACATCCACCCTTCCTAGACTCCCATCTCTCCAATGCTTTTGCCCATCAGTCCCTCCCTAACTAATCTCCTGAGCTTGTTGAAGTTGGTCTTCCTGAAGTCTAGCACTTCAGCCCTACTAGTTACCTTCTTCACCTTTTGCCGGATAGTGAACTCTATCAATAGGTGGTCACCATCCCCTGGGTTACCTTGTACCCACAGATCCCCCCACTAAGTCATCCCCTGTGGCCAGCACCAAGTCTAGTAAGGCATTTCCCCTAGTGGGGACATTTACCTCCTGTGATAGGTGAAGGTCCTGTAAGCAAGTTAGAAACTTGCGTGAATGGGTAGACCTGGCTGCTTTTTCCTCCCAACAGATATCTGGGGAGTTTAGGTCACCCGTGACAATTAGGTCCTTTGAGTGCACTGCCTCTGAGAGCTGTCTCAAGAATTCTAGGTCTCCCTGGTGTGGGAGTCTGTAATAGACCCCCACTACCAAGTCCCTTTCTCTTCAACCCCCCTGTAATCTGACTCATAGTACCTCAATTTGCCCTTCTTCTAGGCCCAACTTAACTACAAAAGATGTATATTGCTCCTTAGTGTAGAGAGCAATGCACCCCAACCCCTCCTCCCCCCATTTTTTTTTCTACTCTATCCTGTCTGTACAGCCTGTAGCCCTCAATGCCCACTGGTCAGTTGTGGGTAGGGTCCCAGCAGGTTTCTGTTAACCCAACCAAGTTGAATTCTTTATTTGCAAGCAGGTTCCTCCTGTGTGTTCCCCATGCTCCTAGCATTAGTATAGCGACATCTAATCCCCGCAATAGGTGCCCTTACTACTCCACCTTTCTGATGCTTAGCAGGGTCCCTGGCACTTACTTGGACTGTTCCAGCACCTGGCTCATAGTTCATCGTTCCTGGCCTCACTCTGTTGTCAACATCCCTGTCCCCCAACAAACCTAGTTTAAAGCCCTGTGTAGGAGGTCAGCCAACCTGTAAGAGAACAGACTCTTACGTCTTGGAGAGAAATATAGGCCATCTCATCAAAACAAGGCCTTATCCTAGAAGTGCAGGTCGTGGTCAAGGAATCCAAACTCTGCACAATGGCACCAGCTCTGAAGCTGTGAGTTGACCTATCTAATGCAGTTGCTGTGGTGCTATCCACAACTGCTAACTAGAAGGATGGATAAGAAGACCTACTGTGCCCCCAAACCTCTGAGCCTGGCTCCCAGCACCATGTAGTCACTCAGGACCCTGCCTGGACTACTTCAGGCTGCATCATTTGCTCCCACATGGATGAGGACCATGAGATAGTAGTTGGGGGGCCTATGAGGTCTGGAATCCTCATTGTGATGTCTCGAATCCAGGCTCCAAGCAGGCAGCATATCTCATGTACCGTGGGATCCGGGCAGCAGATGGCTCCCTCCGTTCCTCTCAGGAGGGAGTCACCCACCACGATGACCTGTCGTCTTCTCTGGCTGCATGGTTCTCTCTCAGATTGCTGGGTGGTGGCTGTGGGTGTGGCCTCCACTGCTGTGCACTCTACCAATGATGCCAGAGCCCCATAGCTGTTCTCCAGCTGCACTGAGGGAGTCACCCTGGCTATGCAACATCTATCACTCGAGCTGACTGTCTGCCATCCGGCTGCATCGATTCCCTCCTGTAATGCCTTCCCTCTAGGTGTGTGATCCTGCAGAAAATGGACATACCCATCAGTCTCTTCCTCAATCACTCTGATCCCCTGCAGCCTGCCCACCTCTACCTGGAATTCCCACACTTGCCTCTCCAGGGCCTCAATCCAGGCACATGTAGGACAGGTGAAGGGACTCCTGGCACTCCCACTACCCCCAGGCCCTCGAGGATCCACCATGCAAGGAGGAGGCCCAGGTGCCGCTGACCCACCCAATGGATCTGTCTGGGTGGAGGCCTCAGTGGAGCCCAGGTTGGGAAGCAGCATCAGAGCAGGATCCCTGGCTGCACTCTGAGTCACCACCCCCATTAAAGACTCCCTCATATGCACTCACCTGAGGACTCTGTCTGCAGCCACTGACTCTGACAGATAGAGTACCAGGCCTCTCCTGCTCTCCCCACTGCATGAACTGCCGCAACAACTTGGCGCACCCCTGAAGAGCATGTTTGCCCAGTCTGTTCACCCAGCTCAGGAGCACAGCTCCCACCCAGCATGGTTATATGGAGATGGGTGAACCCCTGCCCCTTCCTGATCCCCTACCACTGGCCCAGTTCCTCACCCCTCCCTTAACTCTCCCCGGCTTGCTTGGTAGTTGCTCCTTGTCTGCCGATCAGGCTGCTCCTCTCTGCTGCGGTTGGGGGGAGCTGAGAGCACACATGTGGCTGCTTTGGCATTTGGGCTGGTTGTCTGTAGAGATTCCTGACGTTGTACAAAATCTTTGCATTAGGCCAAGTGCATTGTATTAATTGTATTACTCAAAGTTTGAAGGAAACATTATGTCATTGTACCTTCTTTTACCAGAACTCCCAGGCCCAAACATATCACTAAATCCAGCTCCCTTACTCAAAGCATTTAGCTCCTCGGGAAAACATATGGATGTGCTTTTAACATAATCATTTCCAAGTGCTTGATCCTTGAGGAGTGAGTGGCATTGCCACATCCATCTATTAAAATTGGTGATGGTGTCTTACTGAGGCATAGGTACAGAAGAATGAAGCACTGCTGATGCATGCCTCTGGATGGATTTCCGTATTGGTATGATATACTGTTTGGTTGACCACATTTATTTGGAATGTCACTTTTAATAGCATGGCTACATTCAGGACAAGGCTTTTAGATATCTGTAGGTAGATTATACTGCTGTAAACCTCCTGAGAGCCATCCATGGAATACTTGGGGTAGAAATCATAGGTGGTCCTATTCTGAATCCAAATTGTCTCTTAAGTTTGTGACAGCTCAGAAGTAGGATTCCAATTCATTTTTTTTTCCCCTTAGGGAAAATAAAGCCCAGTCCTGTAAGTTTTGATCTTGGAAGTCCCCCAAAACATGATCAGGATCTGGAATTTTGGTTCTGACTTATCCCATAGAGCATTTATTAGGGTCTTACTTTCAACTCAGTTCCAAGTTTAGTAATTTACAAGTCTGCAGTCCCTATTTAGCTGAGACAGATCATGAAATCAACTATAAATAAATGCAAGATGATGGAAAAACAATATTGCTAGTACAGAAGAACGGATGTTGCTGTTAACAAAAATCTCTGTTTAAGCATTTTGTAAGAATCCATTTCCCCACAGCATATACCTGAAATTCTTGCCACTGTTACAAAGTAATGTGGAATTTTCTTAGCTTCATCTGCTAGAGAAATTGTCAGAACACACGGTGCAAAAAATGACTGCTATGGTTATTACTGTCGCTGCCCAGGGGAGCTATTCAGATGCCTCATTTATTGGAGCTTAATAGATTAAAAATCCAAATTGAGTCTCATGATATAAACCTAATCAAATTCTAATCTGCATAATTTTCTCATAAGCAGCAATGGGAAACTTGTATAATTTTTCAGCAGTTGCCAATCATGTGTCGCAGAGCATGGTTACATTTATTTATCAGAATGTTTTTATTGATCCTTGGTTGCAATGACAGCTCTACCTTTGCTTCTCTGTTTTCTCACTAATGAGACATTTTCTTTATCTGGTACATGCAGTTAAGAAGGATGTTTCTCTAACATGTGTTTATAAATCATTTTTAACAGTGAGATTTCCCTTTTACCATTTTTTACTGAACACCTATCTTTGGAAACTAAAAGATATGGCTTCATTTATTTCACCAGATTTACACAGCACACCAGGTTCTTACTATAGGGCCAAATATGCTAGGATTATTTACATGACTACAAGGGCTTTAACCAAAGTAGATCAGCTTGATCTTTGTTAGGCAACATTAATCCAATTATGTACAAACAGGAGGCACATGGGGATGTTTCCGCATTCTGTTCCCCCAAAAATGGGACTCGGGTCCCCTTGACTGTTCTGGGGGAACAGTCCTTCTGTGGATTATGGTTGACCAACCAGTTGGGCTCAGCTGTAATCACTGTGTCAATATCAACAAACACTAGTATAAATGGTTATGACACAACTCTTATATCTGCGTGATTCTATTGCATTAACTGTAGCAAAACCACTCCAACTTTTTAACCCTGCTTCATTTAAAGTCAGCGTTAGGGTGGTTTAGCTGATTTGCTATAGATGTAGCAATGACAGTATAATGGCTGCTGCAGCAGCTTCCTTCCCCTTCTAATGTGGCTAAAAAGTACATTTGTCCATAACCTCCCATTGTAATCTAGCTTCACTAGTCCTTTTTTATTCCTATTTTCTTTTTCACACGTTAACTTCTAATTGCCCTTTTTTGTTAGTATAGGATTTTATTAGTTGACCCCAGATTTATCTGGTTTTGCAAATATGTCTTTCTTTTTGCTCTATTGCAATTCAAACTCACTTGGATTTCCCATCATATGGGTAAGCTGAGTTGTCCTTCTTGGCTCTTGATTTAGGACCCAGAGGTCTTGTTTCAGGAATGGATCCATCCCCCACCCTCAGACCAACCACATCCTTTTCATTCAATAATAGGCAAATTTACTAATACACATTGATAACAGAAAAGAAACAATACAAACAATCAAACAATTCTGTATATTTACCAAATACTAGGGCTGTCATCAGAGTCAAAGTACATCTGGCCAGGACATAGCCTCCACTCTGAGGTTCTTTTTTAGGTGTCAGATGTCAGCATGGCATGTCAGCAGTCTGGAGGTGGGATGTCGAGCCCCACCCCCCATGAGATAGGGTGTATGAGACAGACTGGTTGTGTGCCCTCAATGATGGCCTCAGGGACCCTTCCCAGGAGACAGGGACAGGGACCCCTCTCTGAGAGAACGATGGGGATGGATGGGGCAAAGGAAGGGACAGTGAAGGACCCTTTTTTACTCTCAAGTATCTGTTTTTGTATTCTGTTTCTGTCTTGATTATTCCTCATGACTTTTGATCCATGGTTGATTGTGTCTCTGTGGTCACACTGTCCATGTACTGTGCCGTCAGCACATTCCAAACTCATCCAATGTACACACATTCATTTGGTCTTTCAGGGCCTTCTCCTAATTTGATCTGTTCCCCCAAAACTGGGACTCAGGTCCCCTTGCTCTGATCCCTCATTAGCCAGTGTCACTTTATCTTGTGTTATGGCTGTATGGTACATACTGCCTTGGTTCCCAGGCTGTTTGCTAGACTATGTGTCCTTGTTGCATTAAACAACCTATCTGGATAAATGACTGGTGCCTCCTGAATCTGGAGGGAGCACTTGCAGAAACCGCCAGCAGCGGTGGCCCTGTCAAGGGGGGCACCAGCCCTACTGACAGCATCAGTGTCAGCTGTCAGGGGGGCAGGTGCACCCCCTACCAGTTGCCTATGCCAGTCTGCCTTGAAGGCTGTGATCTCATGTTATGGCATGCCCCTTCAATTCTTAGGCTGTGTGTCCATCTGTTGGCCTTGTTGTGTTAGACAGCCTGTCTGCTTTCAGGGCCATGAGAAATTGTGTGTGTGAGACCCAGGTTCTTTAGAAATCAGTTAACCCCTGCTGCCCATCTTAAACCATTATTATACATATACATATACCTGTAAGACAATTCCCAGAAGCAAACCTTTTAAATACCATTTCTAAGCCAATAGTGCTAACCTGCCAAAAAGTTGAGTTGCTAGAGAGCTGATAGAATACAACATGCTGTTGGGCCTGATTATACCGTCATTCCTAAAAGTTGACCCCAGGTATTTTTTAAGCATTAGAGTTGCAAATCTGCATACTTATATACATGCTACTACATTTATACCCATAAAAATTAAACCCTTAGTGTTTAGAGTAGCAGAAACAGGATACTGATCTAAGAAGGCTCAGCATATATTAAATAGAGAATGGGAACAGCTTAGAGAAGCTATAGCTGCAACATTAAGGTTGAAAAAGCAGAGACTGAAATTTCTCATAGTAATGTAATCAGCCTACACTATATGAAGTATTTTGGGTTCTTGTATTCATGCTGACACAAGGAGTGAATCTACACGTTTATTAACACACTTTAGATAATGCACATTAAATCTAGTACCTCCCATTGTGAAGTACAAGAAAAACGCAAATTAGTGTATTTTAATGCTCACTAGCTAAAGAGCACAGAGCACCTATACATGTGAGAGACCCCTACTCTGACTCATGCTAATTAGCACGTGTTGGAGCAGACTGTATTAATAGAGTCTGCTGGAACATGCTAATTAGTGTGCTCCAGCAGTCTCTGTATCACATGTATTCAGTATCCCTGTGGCAGAATACCATCCCTGTCTCTCTCCAAAACTCTTGCTACCTGACAATTTGGTTACCATGGTCACTCCTCTACCCCATCTCTTCATGTGACCCTGAGCTGGATACATCTCTGAGGGAGGGGGGAAACCTGGTACCTCTGCTTACATGACTGGCATCACATACCTGGGTGAGGGGCTTATACTCCCTATTGTTCTAAGCAATGCCAGCCTCGCTGGGAGGGGGCTAGAGACCGTGCCAGTCTACCCAGGAACCAGAGATGCATTTCAAATTGGTTGGCTGGCAGCCAACAGGTGCTGGCCTCCATTGGACTAGGTAAATGATGTTATAAGTTCTATATAAGTTAAGGACTGCGCAAAACGAGGGGTAGGAGCCATGGTGAAAACTCAGAGAACAGCTGTACCATCTGAAACTTGCCCTCTCTCTTGAAACTCATGATCAATGAACTGCTTGCCTCCAGAAGGAATCTCCACCTGCCTCTGGATGTTACTCGTGAGTAAGTTCCCTGAGATCTAACTAGATATGTAGCTTGCAGTAACTGAGATGCATGATCAAAGGCTACCCAGCTATGCCAGTTTGCTCGATGGGATTTCTCTGATAATGCTTTACCCAGTACCCTATTCCAAACCTACTCCTTGTAACCAATAAAATTCTCCTTTGTACCTAGCATGGCAGACTTATTGGGAATGGGTCTAGATTATGTCCTGGGCTTACCATGATTCGGCTGTCTAAGGGAGACCACTATTTGTGCTTCAGACTGAGGGAAGCACCCCAAGTTCTTGAAGTGGGTTGAGTACCCTCAAGGGCTACTAGACCTGTGTTTCCCAGGGGGCACAGAGGTATGATCACTCCAGACCCTGGGTGGCGGTAACATTACCCCCAGGCTAGCGGGTATGCTCCAAGAAGGGGATCAGCCAGATGTGCGGCCCCCCCAGGTTGACACTTAGAGCCTGGAAGGTGTTTGGGTGCAGTGAGATGGGTGGGCTCAGTGCAGGAACACCCTCTACTGTCCCACCACAATCCCTATGTTTCAAAATGGTGGTGGGGGCACTTTAACTAAAGTTCAAATGATGTTGAAAATGTGTGACTTGAGGTGTTTTAATTAGAGCAGCTTTCAGTGCCACTCTAATTAGAGTGCCCCCTCCATACACTGGAGCATGTGTATAGACACCTACAGTTTTTTTGCAATTCTTGAATGCATATTAAAGTGCACATGTAGACATGCCCAAGGAGAGCTAAATGGTATATGGCACTTGCACAACCTTGTTTTCAACTACTTCTACAGCTCTTGAGGTTCTTCATGGCACAAAAGCCTAAATGCATTTGAGAGTAGCTAGGATCAACCCAGTATCTTTTGCGCAGAGGTGATGAAGGGACTGGATTTACTAAAACAGAGGAAACAGACCCCCTAAGAGGAGAGAAATGGCCAGAAAGAGGAGGGCTGGAAACTTTAGGGATGTATATGCAGATACCATCAGTGGCGACTGGTGCCTCCCGAGTGCACCAGGTTGCCAACAAGGCGGAGGGTTGGGGAGTTTCCCAGCCACCTCTTGCTGACTGGGGCACTCCCTATGTATCAGCAATGGATACCATAGTTCTGAGAGAGAAGAGGTAACCAAACACATAGTACAGAAATAAAGTGAAGAACATAAGACAGGAAACATGTCATTTGTTGAAGATAGCATACCTGAATTTGATGCTTTTCCAGCAGTTAAAGTTAACACGAAGAAGTTGTTTCCTTGGAAATGATAGAGGAGATGAGTCATGAGACTGGAATGCTGACAGAAGTGTCCATAAGACCATTTTGCTATTAAAACATGTTCCAGATAGTTTGGCAACTTGCTCTTCTGATGCTATTATCAATCTCATGTTCTGCATTATACAGACAATGTGAACTGACAGTGCCTTGTATTAGGCATTTTCCATGCATTTGACAAATCAAAACTGAGCCCCTACTCTTCCAGCATGGGTCACTAGAAGGCAGCAAGATGGTGGAAGGATCAGGCATTCTATTAGTGACTTCCATTGGTTTTGTCTGTTTACTTCTCTTGATGCACTGCAAAGCCTCTTAAAAAAAATCTCAGGTTTTTTTTTTCTTTTGTTTTTGTTGTTTTTATTGCAGGAACATTTCCTAGTTACCTTAGACTCTAGGGACTGAATAGGAAGACACTGATTAGGACTCTTGAAGTACATTCTGTGTTCCAGTGACAGATGCACATGAAGCAAGAATGCTGTGCTGCCTATTAGGACATATAAATCCACCTTAGCTTTATCAGCTTTAAAGAAAATTCTAAGGCAAAGGAATTCAGTGACCTAGACAAACGTTTGATTAGAACCTTCTGAAATTGCTGTAGTACTGAGAAATCTGGAGGAAGAATCAACAAAGTGTGAGCTTTCACTTTAGGATCCTTTCTGGTAAAAAGGAAAACAATTTCAGTAAAATTATCTTTCTCTCCATAGAGCGTGCTGCGTGAATATTGCTTATGTTTGCCAGAGAGAATGTTCCCCATAGACATTACCTGAAGTGTACCATAACTTAATGACTGCATTTTGTTTCTATTAAACAAGGGGAAAGGGGAAGACGGATGAAGGATATATATCAAGCAGAGAGCTTCAAAGCATAGCTCAGGAAAACTTGCCCAACAGCCAGCAGATTGAGAAAAGTGATCATTCCCCTTTATTCTGCACTGGTGAAGCCACATTTGGAGTACTGTATCCAATTTTGGGCCCCCCACTAGCAAAAGGATGTAGACAAATTGGACAGAGTCAAGAAGAGGGCAGTGAAAATGGTTAGGAGGCTGGGGAATATGACTTATGAGGAGAGGCTGAGGAAACTAGGCTTATTCAGAAAAGAAAAGAAAAAAATGAGTGGGGAAGGAATATAACAGCAGCCTTCAGCTACCTGAAGGAAGGTTCCAGAGAAGATGGAGTTAGGCTGTTTTCAGTGGTGGAAGATAACAGAACAAGGAGCAAAGGCCTCAAGTTTCAGCAAGGGAAATTTAGGTTAGATATTAGGAAACTTCTACAATTGAGGGTAGTAAAGCAGGTTATCCAGAGAGGTGATGGAATCTCCTTCCTTGGAGATTTTTAAGACCAAGGTAGACAACGCCTTGGCTAGGATGATATAGTTGGGGGTAGTCCGAGTTTGAGCAGGGGGGTTGGACTAGATCATCTTCTGAGGCCCTTTCCACCCTGATTTTCTATGAAAACTACAGTCCTTGTGAATTTTTTAGTTTTGTTTCAAGCTGTGAGTGAATGTGGCTTGATCTGACTTTGGGTAGATAGCATAAGTTGTTTTGCAGGAAAGACTTCTGACAATTGAGGAAGCCTATCAAACTTGGTGTCTGCACACTACATTCTGAAAGCAGACCAGACTGAAAGTTCAGAAACACAGTGTCATGTCCATGCAAACTGAGAAAGAGCTCTTACAGTGTGTATGAAATAATAATAAACCCAAGTTTGACTAGGTGTCAAGCAGAAAATAGTTCAAACAAAATAAACATTGTGTTTGTAGACATCACCACTTAAAACAGTATTGAAATTCCACTCCAGGTCCTGTTGTTTTGTTTTAAAGACAAACACTGCATCAGCTGGGGTTTCCCCCAGTGTGGCAAGTCTGAGCTTCGCAGTGTGTGAATCCCAAACCTTCCTATTCAACATCTACGAAGTTTACAATAGCTAGTAGCCACAGAGAAATTAGAGTAGAGCAGTTCTGATTATCAGGTGACAAAAATAACAGCGTACCCATTACTTTCTCCATTTAAGGCCTCCCCAGGCTTTGTAAGGGCATATGGAGGGTCATCAACCACCCATGCATAAACTATAGCATCCCCTGCAGATGATTAAATTTGCATCAGGATCAAGCAGACAAGATGACAGCTTTGTCCCATTCTACACACCTGTTCTCTCCATTAGAGGGGGAGAGTTGCATTTTTTGAGTCCAGGCTGGCAAGAGTTGGTCAGAAAAGAGACTAAAACTCAGGGTTTCCAGGTGTTGTGGTCAGACTAAAACTCAGACTACATGGAGGTGCTGAAGTTAAGTTTATAAACTGAGTGGCTGAAACAGTTCCCCCACACACACACCTTGGTGTGAGCAGCTGCATGCCTACCAATGCACTTCCCAGGTATGCCCAAGTGACTGTACTTTGGAGAATAACAGGTTCAGTCTAGCATTCCATTGAGTTGAGTGGAATCTTTATGAGTGTTATCAGCTAACAGTAGGCAAAGTATGTAGTCTCATTGTAAGAGTATTCTTTCTTACTCTGTCTCTGCTTTGGGTGGGGTAGGGGAACTCTCTTTCTGTATCTTGCATGTTTTACTGGGGTATTATTGTTTAGTGTCATAGGCTTGCATAGTACTTTACCAACAAGCAAGACATTGCCCATTAGAGTTGGCAATCAGGGTAAATTTGTTTATTCTGCTGCTGTGACAGACCTAGCCCTACCAGGCTATAGCAACATCCATCAGCCAGCTAGTCTGCCCTGATGCCTGTTCTTCCATGCTGCTGCCAAATGTCTTGCATGCCACACCCTGTTGGAACACCTACAGGAAGAGTCCTAAGCCTTGGCTTGGTACAGGGAGGGGAATACCCTTTGGGCCAAAACAACCCTATCTTGGCCTACTTTGGCTGCTATCTTCAGCCCTAGGCCACCTTATTTTAGCCTCAACTTCTTTGTAGCAGTTGTTTGGTTGGGATTTAAACCCCCATAGTCTATGTTCTGGATCCCCTAGCCTCAAGGGGGTTAATGGCTTTCTTCCCCCCAACCACACAATGGGCACTGACAGTAAAGCTTCGCCATCCTCTAAGCTTCACCTTACAGGAACTCAAATTCATGCTTGCCTAACCACAACAAAAGTACTGCCCTTCTGGTACTCACAACACCAAAAACAACATGAACTTAAATCTTCATCCTTCTGGGCCAAATCAGAGTGAGGGGGAAAACAGAGGCCCCCTTACTGTGCCTTCAGATACTGTGTTGTGGCCTGCCTACAAGTTCTGCAGCCTTCCCAGATGGGGCTAAACTACCTTCTTTAGGCAGGGAGCAAGGCTTTTATTCTCACAAGCCCCTCCTTTTCTGGCTGGCCAGACCTAGCACCTGGCTTAAGCACAGAGATTTCTTATTAGTCCCATCAACCCTGCCAGCTGTCTGCCCTTTGGCTGCAATGGGTTCTTAGGTTGCAATGGGTTCTTAGGTCCATGCCCCTGGGGCAGGGCAACTGGCAATTGTAGGAGTCTCGTCCTTTTTCCCTTTCTCTGTATGCCAACCAGGGCTTCTCCTTAGTGGTCTCGGTGGCTATCTTCTTTTCAGCCTTCAGCCCTCTAAGCCACAAAAGTTCTGCTCTATTCCTGGTTGCCTTACAGCCTTCTCCCTTATGTTTTCTCTGTACTGCTAAATGTTTGCTGTGTTTTTATCTAAAGTATGCTCAATAGCACACTACCATGCATGTGGGGCAGACAGGAGCAGAGCAGAATTTTTGTGGCTCAGAGGGATGCATGCTGAAAAGAAGAAGCTAGCTACAAGGACCACTAGGGTGCTCTCTCTGCAGTGAAGAAGCAGTACTCCTCTGTTCTATTGGCACAGCAGGAACACAGTCAGTAGGTCACTTAACCATTGCCAGATGCATAAGCAAGGTAGGCTCTGGTTCCTTTTGGATGTTGTAACTACCATGAACCTGTTGCACAGTTGATCTGCAGCCTGATTCCTTCTTGTGGAGAAGGCATTTTCATCCTTGCAAATGCCATCCTGTTCATTCAGTCAAGCCATGTGTTCTCAAGCTTTTCACAGGCTATATTCAGACAAGGTTCTTTGGGTGAATCTGATATATTTTATTAGACAAACTTCAATAGTTGGAAAACCATTTTTAAACAAGCTTTTGGGTTCCCAAACCCTTCATCAGGCTCAGGAAGTTTCAGCAGTTGGTGTGTGCTCTTCCTGGGTGGAATGTAAAGTAGAGAAGCCAGAGGCTGGGCCGGTGTGCATACTAGACAGGCAGTCAGTGATATGCATTTCACCTTCATTGCTAATTCTATTTTATGAATGTAGCTCATGCTTCTCTGGCTATATATTGGGCAAGGGCACCACTGTGGTTAGGAAGATCACTATCTCAATCTGGCCTCTTTTTTTCTTGGTTTCTGAGCAAGGTTTGTAGATTGAAGGAGAAAATGGAATATGAAAAAATATTGTGAGGAAAGCATGGCATTTTAAAGGAAGGCTTCATGTGAAAAAATTGAATTTTTTTGCACCTGAAAATGGATCTTAAATTTGATGCCTGAGCTTGTTTCTGGGTCTGTAATGAAATAGAGATTTCCTAATACTCTGTGACCTGAATTTCTCTCTGCTTTTTATGGGTGCTATTCCTTGACGTACAAACCTGTGTTTTCTCAAGTCAGCATTTGATGATGGATGTCAAAATACAGGCCATGTATTATGTATATAGCATTACCGATTTAAGGTGTTTACTTGTCAACTTGAAGAAAGTCAAAAATGTCACATTCACTGAATCTGCACAGCTGTCAGTTGTAGTTTTCCATATCTTTAAATGAAATTTCTGATAAAACAGTTTGGGAGTTTGTTTCTTTCTATCTTTCTTTCTTAATTTATATTACTGTTTGGGAGGCAGGCTACAAACAGAATTGGTTCGCAGAGTTGGATGAATGGTCTGATTGCCTACTGGACACACGCATAAAATATCCCTGATTTTTCTGACTTTTCCTTTTCTGATTTTCTTTTTTGCTTACACAATTGTTCCCTGTTTAAGTAGAGGATTCCAATCAGATCTCTATTGCTGATCCTAATAATGTGTGATCAAGGAAACAAATCAAAGTATTGTCTATTTCTCAAAGATTCCAAAACCAGAAAAAATATCAAGGTACGAAATTACTTTTCAAGGGAGAAAAGAAAAACACCTTTAATATGCTTTCCGCCTTTCATACAGAATGCACTATGCATGTATCCAGCAATTACAGAGCTCCTGGTAAGTCTGCATCTAACAGAAATACCACATTTACTTCAATCCTTTAATACCATGCAAGGAAGACAACTCTGTGAAGAATTGGAGGTGGCTACAAATAGCCTTGTAGGTTGAACAGGGCAGAAGTATAGAACTGAGAGGCATGTCACACTGGCTAAGTATAAACACTCAAAAAGCCTGAGGATGAATCAATTTAATCTTTGCAGGTTAGTCTAAGCTGCATAGGTTGAGCCAATAAGCAAATGAACAGATATCCACTTTTGATTCCAGAAATTGAACTACATGCCTGCAGTGGCCCAGGCCACAAGCTGGGGAGCACTAGAGCACGCCTCCCTGCTCGGGTCTGCCCACCCTGCAAGCGGGCGGTTTCCAGGGAGGTGTAAAACATCCTGGAAGACTTTGAGTTAACTTGAACTTGGAGGGGATCTGGGGCAGATGTTTGATAAACCATTCTAACCTCAATCAATTAAGTCTAATACTACATCCATCTAGGTTTATGTTAAACTGGTTTTAGCCATTTTGAAAGCAGTTTATGTACACTAAACTTCTGTTGTGTTCCAGATTTGAACCAGTTTCTGATCACTTACATCGGTTGTAATGTGTCATTTCTGTCCCTGGCCACTGGGTCACACATTTTGCTTGTAGCCATCAGGACAATAGGCAAAGTGAAGGCAGTGTCACAATGGGTAGAGACGATTCTGGAGAAAAGAATGAAGCAAGGCCTCTGAGAATAGTCTGAACAGCAGTGGTACATGGTGTCATTACTATTCTTCATGGAACCAGGGTAGTTTTCACTATCCTCAGATAAGTTGCAGGCTCTGTAAGACTTGTACCTGGCACTTTAATTCACTGTACAGAGGACCTGGCTATCTTAATGTTTGACCTAACACTAAGCTAGTCAGGAGGCTGGAGTGGTATGGGTGCTAAAGTGTATAGTGGACAGGCCAGAGGTTGTAGGTTTGAGGCCACAGCAGAAGCACTCATGCTGTGGCTTTGTCAGATTCTGGCATGTCTGCTAAATACATTTTTACAAGAATATGCAAAAAGAAGGACTTACTACATATGCTATTCTATTGCTTTCTCACACCGCTTGTGTTTGGATGTTGTGTCACAAGATCTGGTGTTATCACAATGTGCTCTCCAACATATTATATGTGATAGCATATAACTTCCATAAAGAACATTCCTACTTCAGCTTCTTCTTCTGCAGAAATAACATTCCTGCCCCTTTGACATCTGGATCAAGTAAACCAAAGCCCCTTGTTAGCCAAGACTCTTCTCCTATAAGAAATCAGCCAACTGTTTTCAAAGTTGGTGGGGGGAGGAGGTGGCTTTCTAAAGAATTGCTAGTACAGCTTGAATCCAAGGGTCCATGCTTAAGACTGATAAAAAGGGTGGGAATGAAAGCTTGTGAATCCACATTCTGAAATCATTAGTATTACATTTAAAATCCCCAAATGTTGTACATAACCCCGCTTTCCTCCCAGATATGGCAAGGGGCTGACTTAGTGCATGACTTCAGAACTTATTATTCACATTCCCTTCGTCCTAATTGTTAGCAAATCCAATGTTCATGCTTAGGAGGTTTTCCTTTCCTTGCTCACATAACCTATGACACCTTTGCCATTGTAGGCTCTTTCTACTAATTGGGCAGTTTAATATTTCAGTCTTGGGTTTGTTTGTTTTTTTGAGACTCTGGGAAATCATTTTGAGCCAGTTACCCATTGGTTTGGGAAAGGTGCATATTAGGACCTCTTATTGACTTCACAGTCTAGTTTGGCACCTCCTTGCTAATGCTTTACAGTAACGTAAGTTATTGTAAGTCCATAGCATAAACTACAGGAGGTTAATAGTTCACTGATTATAATTCTTCTACATGTACAGCATACAAAAGGTTAATTAATTATCTGTATCATCTACTAATAGCCTGTGCAAGTGGTTAGGTCTCAGGTCTCTCATAATGAGCCTTGCTAGTTTTGTTTCTGCCTTCCCTGATAAATGTCACTTGCACTTTTGCCTTGGTTGTGGTAATGATGAGGTAAGTGCCTACAGGATGTCTGTAACTGACTGGCGACGGGCACAGGAAAGAGCATAAAAATAGCTGCAACCACACTCATGACTGATTGTGCCACTGTAATCACTACATGCTCTTCTTGGTGTCTCTCAGCTACCCTAGGGATGGGGACACCCTGTTATGTCTCTGGGTGTTCAATCCACTTTTTCCATGTTGGCTTGGGAGAATGGATTCCAATAAATGCTAAGTAATGTTCCTTGATATAGTCTGCCCTTGCACCTGCTCCCAAGAACTCTGTGTTCATATAGGTTCATAGACATCACACACCAAATCCCTATCTTTTTCCTTTCCATTGACTTCAAGCTCTCACAGGCTTCAAGCAGTTACAAACATTCTCAAAATTGTGAAGGGAGAGTTCAAGGTATAGTCTCTGGAAGATTATATAGGCTAGACAAAGGCCTGTGTAGCAGTTGGACATAGACATCCTCTTTGTTCTATATATATATATAGGCTACCATCAGTCTTGTAGATCTTGATGTACACATAAAAGGTCTAGGTTTCTAAGTGTGTCAGTTCTATTAGTTCAGTCTAAAGGATGTTATGAGTGGTACTATACAATCTTAGGCAAATGCTCCAGGTAGGTTACGATCCACTGCCATCTAAAGCCAGGACTTTACAAGTTTGGGCACAAAGCACTCACTATGAGATTTAAAAAAATCAAATCATATTGCCAATAAACAGCAGGATGGAAATGGGGGCGGGGAGTCCAGAATTAATGCATTTTATATTTAATTTTATTTAAATCCAAATTTCTAAGTGGTAATTACTACTATGAAGAAAGTGATGGGGAGGTGAAATCTAAGTAAGGAACTGACATCAGATTACAAAGTGTTATAAAAAAAATCATATAGGGATTTCTTTTATCATTTAGTTTAATTGGTATCATCCAAACTGAAGACAGAGTAGTGGATACTATTGTATCAGCTCATTTCAGAACTGATAGCAGATGCACGTATAAATGAATTAGCCCACTGGGCCAGTTTTCATGCTGTGAGAAGTCAGTAGAATATCTTTAACTCCATACATCTCAAAGGTAGCATATGGAGCAGTCAAACCTAGGTCAGGTGCGTAATGACAAATGATTGAAATCTGTCTTCTCTTCTCAGATGTGAGGTCCAAGAATTTGGCAAGAATTTGGCCTAGTACGTAACGGCCACTCAGCAGCTGATAATGTAATTAGTTTGGCATCATTCCTATTTTTAGTGGACAAGTTCTTGCTCAAAGAAAAAAACAGCTGCAGCATGGGAGAAGTGAAGCCCTCACACCAACTTTGTGTTTCATTTCCACTTCTTTCAGGATGATGTAAAAGGGACATTCCAATCCTCCCTACTATTTTTTTTTGGGGGGGGGAGGGGTCATGGGATATAAATCGTTATTAAGAAGTACCAGGCCAACTCTAGGTTGAGTTTTTGTATAAATCAGTAATTAAATGATTCCTTACTTAAGCTCTGACTCCATCCTAAGAAAATAGTTTGCCTGAGAAATTTCTGAAAAATGGTAAGGTTAAAAATTACTCACTGGTGGGATTTTCCAGTAGGAAATTGGATGGAACCATGCACATAGTATAAAGATGGAACTTGTGTGTGCAAGATGATCTCTTCAGTTTCCCAGGAGGTGGTTCTTCTCCCAATCTACATATTGTCCATATTGTGCCCCAACATACTGTTGTATGGAAGTATCTCTCTATCTCTCTCTACCCCACTTCACTGAATTTAAACTAGGGGTTCCTTAAATCCTGTTATTTTCAGGATGCCGGCTCTCACAAGGACCATGTTGGTTCTGAAATGTTTGAGTGGAAATTGAGTACTCACTGCAGTTCATAATGTTTTTGCTAGAGTTGTCAAGGCAATCAATTGACTGCATGTTTTTTGACTAAAGATTATAGCAATTTTACAAAAAAACTACTATGATTTTCATTGTTGTTTGACCCATTTCTTAATGGAACATTTGTGCTTTTTCTGTGTATTATTTGGACCTATTGGCATTTTTTGACAATTTTTGATCAATGTTTTACCAGTGAATTGACTAAACTTTATTTGACTGGTCAAATACCCAAACCTATTTTTGGGAACTATTTATAAAATGTGATTATGTCTCTCAGCACTCTGTTTAGGTCAACCCTAAATATTAGTAAGTAGATCCACAAACTACTAAAAGTGTTCAATAATGATTTTTTAAAGCCTTAAAATGTTGGTTGAGACTTCAGAAAGATGCTTAAAGTTAGGGGTCTTTGAAATATGCATAAGAAAACAAAATCCTCAAAATAAAATGACTTTGGATGTTATTTTCAATGTACACATTTTGCATTGCAAGCTTTAGTGGTTTCAAGACAAAATCTGCCATTTCATGAGTTGAGCATAGTAAATTAACCATGTTTATAGGAAGGTACGATGAAAGTGCTGTCAAATATTTTCTGGATTATTTCTACTGTTATTATTCTGATGATTACATTCTAATACAAAATTCCTGCAATACATGTTTCTGTCACTTGGTCAGTCTGAAAGGACTCGTTCTTTTTCTGGTCTTGCAGTTTGTTACCTTATAATTTCTTTATAACATGTCTCCCATAGGGTTTACACCACCAGGGATGGATAGGTCATCTCCAGACAATAGTCCAGTCCATGGCCTGTTACGTCAGCCCTCCATCACAACAGGAATCAACATCCCTATTATAACAGAGCTAGGTAAGCAAAACAAAGACATATCTTTTAATGTGTTTTCCTGTATATTTTCCCATTCACTTTCAGGCAAGACTTGGGAGAGTTACCTGTTCTGTAGCCTATGACACCTTTAGTTAATTGTTTTGAATGATTCTTGCCCAGGAAATATTAGGGGACACTTTTCTTTCTGATGAATAGCTGATCTTTATGTAGGTCTTTCCTATGGGTTTTCACTTGCATTTTCTTGAACCTGCAATATGTCAAACAAGATGCTGGTTTTGAGCTATTGCTCTTAGGCAATCTTTTAAAAAGTTGCATAAGATGCAAGCAGACTTCCACTATCTTTATGCAATGGTAAGAGGCTATTCTTCACAATTTAAAACCACTTAATTTGGTGTAATCTAGGTTTATATAATAGTAAACCCAGTATCCTTGACAATGGGATGACCATAACTGGGATTCGATTACTGCTTTCCCTGTGGATATTTATGTTGTTGAGTACTGTGACATGAAGTGCAGAAACTGTTCTGTTGTTCATGGCAGATGCCAACTTGATTTGTGGTCCTTTGTCCTTTTATGTTTCAGTTTTGTGTTCTTGGAGCCTTACCTGTCTTTTTTCCCTTACTTTATTCTCTTCTGTACTTTCTTTTTCCCCCTAACTACTTTACTCATTAGCTAAGCCTGGCAAACTTCTGCCTTTGGTTTCAATCAGTCAGGAAAAAAACAGTGGAACCCACATTCTAATGATAACTGAACTGGGTAAGAAGTGCCTTTTTCCTTCACATCACTGTTTTCCTTTGTTGGTTTAGTGGTGGTGTTGTTTCTACTGTCATCGGCTTTTTTCTTTATTTGTCTGGCTGTATCAGAGGGGCTACCCTCATGGCACCGCTTTGAATGTGTTTTATTTGTGGTTCTGGTTGAAATTGACTGTCTTGTTCTGGCCTTTCTTAATGATTTTTTTTTCACGCAGCATCAGTAAACCTTTGATCACACTCGTCTGACCTGCCGGCTGTTTTCATAGCACCTTCTCACTGATTCATTTTCTTTGGTTGCCCCTCTCTCCCCCCTCTCTCTTTTTTTTATTTCAGCCTATTGTCAATTTGACTGACATGTCTTAACAGCTCTCACAGGAAGTCAAAGAAGAAATGAAAGATTTCAAAAAAGCAACCCCAGTATTGTACCTTACCTTGGGCTGTTTGTTTGTTTGTTTTGGGGGAGGCCTTTTCTTAGAAGCTCAGGTTCTGAAGCTGTAAAAGCAGCTCAGTTTCTGCCCTACTCTCTCAATGAAGTAACATTTCACAAGGGATTGAGAGAAGTGTTTGATTAGCGTTTCCTGTGGTTTAGTGCTGCACATTCAAACCTACCCCCTTCTAGCCTAGAGACCTTTCATAGAAAGCATAGCAGACTGACTTGCATCAGGATAAAGATACTGAGGCTAAAATTGCACTTGTGGAATTCACATAATATTTGGTATACCTTGGAAGCTGGCACCATGTACCTCTAGCAAGCCAATGTCAAAGGTATTAGTCTTACAAATCCATCAGATATAAACAAGAAAACAATGCTACTGTCAATAGTACCACTCCTCACTGACAAATTAAATGAAGGCGTAACATTTAAAAAGTATATTTTGAAATGGTACAGCAGGCTTTCAAATTGTGTTTGGCTGTAGGAGCCTGAGAATAAATTAATGCCTCTTTCACAATGATAATATTATTGTAGATGGAGCTATTTACAAGGATAAAATGTATCTGCCCCTCATGTAGTAACCATGTTCCATATACATGAGTGTTGAGAGACATTCATTTGGAATGGTTACAACAGGACAAGGAGGGTTGGCTGGTTGGTAGGTCATTAGGACTTGAAGGTTCTAGTTCAATCTCTGCTACTGAGTTACAGTACGTTTTTGGTTTTGTTGCAACCAGCATACCTCAATTTACATTATGTGTAAAATCACGCTACTAATGCCTGCAAAAAGGCTGTAGTGAGGATTAAGCATTTTGAGAACCTTTAATAAAAAGTATGGTAGCACATAGGCTGTTTAAATGTGCTTTTAAGTCCAAAGAAGGTAGTTCAAGCAGCAGGTACAGTTATGGAAGAGAGTGGGGCCAAAATCCATTGTCACTGAATGATAATGGCAATTCTCTCATTGGCCTCAGAGGAACTGAGGCTGAATTTTTAGCTGTACACCACATCCTTGGCTTCTGTCATTAAGCTTAAGAGACTAAGGATGGATTCTATTAACCCATGGATTTCTAAGTGGTAGCATTTAAATTATATAAATGTCACACACAGATGGACAAAAATTCTGTTTCTCCTGTATCATGGACATATACATCAGGAGTGCATGGTAAGTTATGCACGTGTAACCCTCGTGCATATGTACCTGCATCTTATTAGTGATGCAGGAGACAATGAATATATGACTGTGAAAGAAGGAAGACAAGTTGCCTCCAATGTTTTAGTCTAAATAATTGAATGGTTACAGCACTCACCCAAGAAGCCAGAGCCTAAGATTAAGCTCCTCTCTTATCCAGTGGGGGATTTGAACCTGCATTTCCCTGGTTTTGTAAAGTAGCATACTACATGCTAGGCCACACATTAGGCAACAGTTTGAATGCTCTCCAGTCCTTCTTTTGAAACTGTTCCCCTGGGCAGCCAAGAGAGGGAGGTATGTGGGACCAGGAGAAAGTGCAAGGTAAAGGATATGTGGCTCAATTAGATGGCTGCTGCACTGGCATAGGTTCAAGCCTGGAAAAGTTTGAGTCCTCTCCCATTGGAGCATAAGCTTCCACACTAACCTGCTTTTAGATATTTTACCCAATACAAACAGCACTAGAGAGAGTTCTGAATAATATGTGACTTGTGCCATTGTGGTTGAAGCTTTGCCCTGAAAAACCAGAGATGTTCAGGTTCTAATTCCCTCTAGATGAAGGGGACTCAGAACCAAGGTATTTAGCTTGAGGGATGAATGCTCTAACTATTTAAATATTGGGAGCTAAATTATGGGAGAACCTTCTCCCACCATTTTTTTTCTGGGACTTATTTTAAGTTCAGGTATACCTGGGTTATGTGCATACACACGTGGTTGTGTTCGCATGCAGCTAATTTGTATCCCTACTGCATGTGTAGGCTTATGTGTCCAAGGCACAAACTGAAGGTAAAAAATGACCAGGTAGGTTACTAGAAAGCTGCTGCTTTGATATATATGGGGTGTGTTTAATACACAAGATGCTTTACTACACAGTAGACTAAACTCGCGTACAGTAAAGTGGCACCATCTCCATGTGTGCAGCAGTTACTGCACAATAGATTACCTGTAAATATATGTACTAGAAATCAGCACGTTAAACTAATGCAAATTGCTTCCAGTCAGCCTAGGCAGCAGGGGGCCACAGGGGGCAGGGTGAGCTATGCTGGCTTAGTGGGATCCTGCCTTCTAGCCACATGGAGATCAGGATGTGATCTGATCTCCATGTGGCTGGGAAACAGCTTCCCAGCAACCAGGACAGCTCTCTCAGCACTGTGGAGATCAGATCAGGTCTCAATCTCCCTGCAGCTGGTACGGAGCTGCCTGCCAAGCTGGGAACCCCTCCCCACCAGATTGGGGCTGCCCCCAAAGTTGGGACAGTGAGGGGCTAGCACTCAGGGGAGCCTGGAAGCCCCCTGGCTGCTGCAGGGGGGAAGAGCAGGGCAGGAACAACCCTAAACTGGGCTGTTCATGTTGGGTGCAATTTGCTTCCAACATGGGCTTATGTCTACACATGCCTCCAGGAGTGCTTTAATGAGCCTGAACTTTCTGCAGAGAAAATTCAGGCCCATTAATTGCACATGTAGATGCACCCAAAGATTAATAGAATTTCACACTGTAAGTAATACACATGCGATACACAAAGAGCTGAAGATTTGCAGTAGCAGTTGCTGCAGAGCTGATAATTTACCATCCTTGAATGGAAATTAATATTAATTTGTTCTTTTTAATAAACTAAAAGGCATATTAGTAACACAAGGAAGCAGTCTATGCATTTGTGTTGAGGAGTACTAATATGGAAATAAAAAATGTAATCAGTTATACACTTGATAAGATGTCTAACAAGGTATGAACTGTTTGTATGAGGTAGAGGGAGGGAGATGAGCACTAATCATCAACAAAATATCTACAGATTCATATTATACTTTTATTTCGGCCTGATCCCAATGGTTGCCCTCAGCTAACAAGAACCATACAAAACACCATTTCCCATTTACGTTAGCATATGATGATTGCCTATATGAAGAATAAGAGGAGAGGAAGTCATTGGCAGATTGATTTCTAAAGAGGTCAGCTCAAGAAAGCTTCACATTACCGTCCAACAAGTGGAGTCCTTCTACTACTTCAATCAATCTATCCACTACATATTTCTAATTCTATACATGGCTCCAGTTACAGGCAGGTGGGATAGGAAGTAGGGTCCAGAAGGATCAAACGTCAGTGGGATTGCCATTAGCGGACTTTGTTTACACCTGTTTACTCAGGTAAGTACTAAACTCATTGTAGGGACTGACACACTAGAGGCAGCTCTACCTTAGCCCCTGCACTGGTGAGCCCTTAAAACATCAGCTAGCCTTCATTTGAACTATATTTCAAGAGACATGTGGAGAGATAAGAAAGAATCCAGCAGAAACTCAAAGAAGTTATTAAAAATTTAGGAAACGTGATTTATGAGAAAAGATTGGAAGACCTGGTATTATTTAGTCTGTAGAAGAGAAGATTGGAGTGGCAGGAGGTAGATTTGATAAATCTTCAAATACATGAAGGGTGCTTATAAAGAGAGGAGAACTGGCAATGGTCTTAAACTGAGGCAGGGGAAATTTAAGTTGGGTTCTTGAAATAATTTCTGACTATGGGAAAATTTCTGATGTTAGAGAAAATTACCTAGAAGGGTTGTAGAATGTTAATCTTTGGAAGTTTTTAAGAGCAGATATGCCAAACACGTATCTGGTTTAGACAGGGATGATTTTGCCATGAGCAGAAGGTAGACTGGACGACTTCCTGAGGCCCTCTACAGCCCTATCCTTTTATGTTTTTTATAACTGCTGTGATTTGAGGGAAGGCGAGATAAGGCATTTTACATGAATGGTTAGTGTGCAGGATCTTGAGATTTATGGCTATAGAGTGGCCATTTTTAGTAGTGTAGACATAACCTAAATAGTGAACATGTACTGTCTTTCTTTGCCAAGCAACCTAGTGCAGAGATTTTCATTCACTGAATGAAATAGCATTTGTGGTTAGGGCAATGATGAAGCTGCTGAAGCCATGTGGATGAAAGTTGCTCCTGAAGAAGAGTTGCTAGTACCACCAAATATCATTCTCCCATTTAACTTGAGACGCACTAAACTGAGAGCTTCCCTCTTTGGAACTATGACTGCAGTTAATCAACTTACAGGAGAAAGAATCAGGGCATCACATTTAACCAGATGCCTTTGACTTGAACCAATATTTCACAGACAAGGTGTATTTCACAAAGTGAACCTGGCTTTGTTCTCTCATAACAGTACCACAACAAAGCTATAAGGATCTCTTTGTGAGTGCAAGAGAATGATGCCAAGAAACTCCCTTTTACAGCACAGGGATTTTCACCTTCTATACAAGAAAAATAAGGATTTGCAGATTTTTAAATAGCCATTTTCACATCGATTTTGATTTCATTTTCAGTGACGTGAAAGACACAAGTCTGTGTTTTGAGACACATGCTGTTTCTTTTTTCTTTCTGGTTGTGTAATATATAAGGTCACATGTTGCTGGCAAGTAAGCCCCTTATTTTTTTTCTTTTGTATTCTTATTTTCAGTAAATGATTCAAATGTTCAGTTTTTGGACCAAGATGATGACGACGACCCTGACACAGAACTGTATCTCACACAGCCATTTGCGTGTGGAACTGCATTTGCTGTCAGCGTACTGGATTCTCTCATGAGTGCAGTAAGCATATCCAAGCCCTTTTTGTTCTTTCCCACACAATGTACAAGACAGAGCTGAGTTTGAGTCTTTTGAAGATACCAGGCAGACTGATGGAGAAGATACTTTCCTCTGGAGCAAGCAATGCCAAAGCATTGCACCTTAATTACTTCAGTTGGGCAGAGACTCTATAATGATTCATTTATCCCATACAATAAGATAGATATATTGGCCAGTCTGTTAAAGTGCCAAATGATTTTGAATGCCCAATCACGGAGGATGTATTTTTGGAAAAGGTCAAGCACCCACCCAGGAAACTCAGGACTCCATCAGCTTCGTCAGTCTGGGTGCTCTAAACCACTGTTCACTGTTACCAGTGGTGGTAAACCTTTTGACCCTGTGGGCTAGATGAGTGGTGTGGGGTCTGTCTGCAAGCTGGATCAGGTCCTGGGGCCAAGCCCTGTCACCTCCCACCTGCATGTGCCAGACTGGTCACCAGGGCCTGATGCTCCCCCCCCCCCCAAATCTGGCCCTGCACATCGGGATAAGGTGCCCAATACAGCATCCAGGGCCCAGGACTCCCCATTGGTCTGGATATTTTGTAGCAGGGGAGAAGTGCCATCACTCCCTTGGCACCACATTTCTGGCCCCCTGGGGAGCCCCATGGGCTGAATGGCATGGTACTGAGGTCTGGATCTGGCCCATGGGCTAGGGGTTAAGTACCCATGATATAGTCCATTACCTGTAATGAAATTATCATGTTCATGTTCCCCACTGACAGAACAGCATCTTACTATTTGACATCTTCTAATTTATTCAGCAGTTTGTAAAGAGGTTGGTTGTTCATAGAAGCAGGCAGCAATGAAAGGCTTCCATGTTTGGGGGAGATTTGTCATTGTACGTAAAGCTACATGTGTAAACAAAGTTTCACCAAACTGACTGTACAGCTCCAGTCTGGACACCTGGCCTGGCAATCCATGGGAATGGGACTTCTCAAGAGCCTGTGAATTCCTCACACTTCTGGAGGGCCTTCAGAGGCCACTTTTTAAAGTAATTTAGGTATACAAATAAAGCCTTTCCTTCCCCACATGTTCCAGTGAGTGAGAGATGGTACAACTTTCTGCTAGGAAGCCAAATTTGCAACATAGGATTATGAAACTAAACAACCTAAGAGTATTCTATACTGTGCTATTTAGGCACCAGGCAGCACTAAGGGTGTTTTTACATGTATTGTGAGAGTGGGGGGTGGGGGCACCTTTAGTCAGAGCATCTCTGAGAGCCACTCTAATTAAAGCGCCTGTAATGTCTCATGTATCAACATCACCCTGCTTCAGAATGGTGGTGGGGACACTTTAATTAAAGATTGTCAAACGAGCTTTAGTTAAAGCACCCCTGCTGCCATTTTGAAGTGCAGGGACACTAATACATGAGATGCAGAGGCTGCTGGAAGCATGTTAATTACCATGCTCCAGCAGACTCGATTAATCGACAGTGCATCGGAGCAGCCTCCCCACATGTCTACAGGCACCCTAAGATTCTACAGATGCAGCTCCCTAATAAACAACTGTTTAAGGACAGAGGTTGTTGTTGGCATGTTCACAGTGCTTTTTTAAGGCATATGCAAGGAGGAGGCAGCCTACCACAGTACAGCACTGCCTTGTGCTGTCACTGAGTATTTTGAGCATATCTAAAAGGTTTATGGAACCAGTAGGAAATACACTCTGTGAATTTTGCAGAATACCTTTCAGTGGAAACAGAACAATAAGTCTCTGATAAAGTAGATAATAATGGCTGAGTGTGGGTATGGTGTATCTTATTTTGTTATGAATTTTTTCAATAGGCCTAATGTGTGATAAATCTAATGTTAAATTATTGAAATAGAGTAGTGTTTAGAGCAGTGTTTTATCCTATCTGTCTCCTAATTAGAGACTTTTCAGGAGGCAATCTTGGTGCAGTAATAGCAGTTATAATACGCTAAATGGAAATTGTTTAGAAACATGGAAAGCGCCACATTTAAAAAGAAAGACAATTTATGAAGGACTATTTTCAGAGTTCAGGAATGCTTTAGAATAGGGGTAAACCTCATCTTGTGCCCCATGCTAGATCTGCACCACAAGGCGCTGGCTTCTGTCACATGCTTGGTGCTGGGGCCACCATTGCTGCCACGTGCTCTGTTGTGCTTCGGTGGCAGCTCTGGCTCTGACATGGGTCACATGGTGGTAGTAATTCTGGCTCCAGCCCAGGGCACATGATGGTGGCAGCTCCTCCAGCATGGTTTGGTATCGGGGTCAATGAAGGAAGAGGTACTTCCGCAGCAGTACAGACAGGAGGTCTGGCTGGGGAACACCTGGGACAGCTTCAGTCTTTGCTTACCCTCCTGCCACTGACCATCATGTCCAATGTGGCATAATGGCTGCAGATTCTGTTACAGTTGGCTCCCTCTGGCCACGGCCCACAGCTTCTCAGAGTTGCTCCACAGGCCAGATCTGGCTCATAGGTTGTATGTTTGACACACCTGCTGTAGATGATGGATGGATGGATGGACGGACCAAATTCACTACAACATCCAAACCCACAGGGCACTTACATGAAGGAAGGCTGCTCTGATGCACTGTAAATGAAGTGCATCAAAGCAGATTCAATTAATGCACTCCAGGAACCTCTAGCATCACATCTACCAGTGTTCCTGCACTGAAAAATGGTGGCTTGTCAAATGAGCTGTAGTTCGAAGAACCCCAATGCCATTTTTTCAGTACAGGGATGCTAATATAGGTGACACTCGGACACTTTTAATTATCATAGATTCATAGAATCAATGAGTCATAAGGGACCTGGACAGATCATCGAGTCCAACCCCCTGCCATGGGCAGGAAGCAGCATTGGGGGTGGCAGGGGTCATAAGACCCCAGCCAGGTGCCTATTCAGTCTCCTTTTGAAGATCTCCACGGAAGGTGAGAGCACCACCTCTCCGGGAAGTCTAGTCCAGGTTCTGGCCACCCTTACCGTGAAATAGTTCTTCCTAATATCTAACCTAAACCTATCCTCCCTCAGCTTGTGGCCATTGTTCCTGGTGACTCCAAGGGGGGCCCTGGTGAAAAGACTTTCCCCGAGGCCCTGCTGGTGGCCCCTGATAAGGTTGTAGGCAGCCACAAGATCCCCCTCAGTCTCCTCTTGCGAAGACTGAAGAGATTCAGGTCCCTCAGTCTCTCCTCACAGGGCTGGCCACAGAGGCCCTCAACCATACGAGTGGCCCTCCTCTGGACCCTCTCCAGGTTCTCCACGTCCCTCTTGAAGTGCAGCGCCCAGAACTGGACACAGTACTCAAGGTGCGGCCTGAACAGTGCCGCAAAGAGGGGGAGCAAGACCTCTCTGGACCTGTTAGTGATGCCTCTGTTGATGCATGACAGGGTGTGCTTGGCTCTGCCTATTGCTTCATCGCATTGATGATGCATATTCATCCTGGAGTCAGTCCTGACTCCAAGATCCCTCTCTGCCTCTGTGCTGCCAAGAGGGTCAGCCCCTGACCTATAACCATAATGCTGGTTCCCTCTCCCCAGATGCAGCACCCTGCACTTGTCCTTGTTGAACCACATCCTGTTCAGATCCACCCACTTATCTAACCTATCCAGGTCTGCCTGGATGTGGTCCCTGCCTGCCAGTGTATTCACTTTACCCCACAGCTTGGTGTCATCAGCAAACTTGAACAGGGTGCTCTCCAAACCCTCATCTGGGTCGCTAATGAAGATGTTGAACAGCACCGGCCCAAGGACCAAGCCCTGGGGGACTCCACTGCCCACACCCTCCCAGGTCGACATCAACCCGTCCACCACCACCCTCTGAGTTCACCCCTGGAGCCAGTTTGCCACCCATGTGACCATGCATTCGTCAGTGCCACAGTCCCTCAGCTTGCCCACCAAAATTGAGTGGGACATTGTGTCAAAGGCCTTCTGGAAGTCCCAGAAGATGACATCGACTTCCTCCTTCATGTCTAAGCTCTTTGTTACCTGGTCATAGAAAGAGACCAGGTTAGTCAGGCAGGATTGGCCTTGCACTAACCCATGCTGGTTACCCCTCAACATCGCTTCCCCTGCAGGGCTCTCACAAATGTGGCCCTTGATACTTTTTTCAAAGACCTTCCCTAGGATAGAAGTGAGGCTGACTGGCCTGTAGTTGCCAGGCTCTTCCTTCTTCCTCTTTTGAAAATAGGGACCACATTGGCTCTTTTCCAGTCCTCAGGGACTTGGCCAAAGCACCAGGAGTCCTCGAACAGCCATGCCAATGGCTCCGCAATGACACCAGCCAATTCCCTCAGCACCCGCGGATGAAGGTCATGCGGGCCCGCTGACTTGGACACATATAAGTCCTCCAGGTAATCCTTAACTAGGTCTGAACTAACAGCCAGGGGACTTGCATCCTTCCCGGGCCTTTCTATGCTGTCACCGGAGAGCACCCCATTGTCATGACATGGAGGCAAAGAACTTGTTGAAGAGTTCTGCCTTCTCTTGTGCATCTGTCACCAACTGCCCTGCCCTGTCCTGTAGGGGTTCAGTGTTACCCCGAGACTTCTTGCTACCTGTACACTTTGAAGAAGGATTTTTTGTTATCCTTAATCCCAGAAACTAAGCTAAGATCCAGTGCTGCTTTAGCCTTCCTCACCAAATCCTTACAAGCTCGGGTCAGGGAGGTGTATTCCTCCTTTGTTCCTGCCCCCTGCTTCCACCGCCAGTACGCTTTTTTCTTTGCCCTCATGCCAGCCTGGATATCCACGCTCAGCCATAAAGGTTTCTTGGACCCTTTTCCCCTTTTCCTGCACATAGGAATTGCGTCCTGCTGCGCCCCAAGGATAGCCTTCTTGAGGAAGGACCACCTTTCCTGGACCCCCATACTAGCTACCCCCTGGGCTCCGAGTGCCTCCCTAATTAGCGCAACTCACTAAGTAAAGCGCACCGCCTGCTTCCCAGAGCATGTCTATAAACATCCATCGTGTATGCACATGAAAAGCAGTTGTGCACATAAAATGAACTAAAATGAAATGGTATTAGTATGACCAATGTGTTGGATGTTCACTCAAAATCTGTGCTATAGATTAAAAAGTTTGTTCATGTCAAGATCTGCAGCTTCAAATTTGGGGGCTGGTTGTGGGTCTATTATAAGTATGAATGGAAACTTCCAGAGTTCTCCAAGGAAATTTGCTTCCATGACATCAGAGATCAGTCAGCTTAATTTCTAACTTGTATTAGAGATAGGTTACCTGATTGATTTTTTTTGGAGCAAATTGTAACTCTCATCTGAGTCAAAAGAAGCTTTTGGTCATTCCAAAAAAGTTGAACTCACAATTATTTAATGTTTATTTTTGTCTTTTATTCATCTCTATTCTCTACCAGTCTTCTAAATGTTCCAGTCACAACTGGAAACCCACGTAAAAAAATATCTCACTGTATTTCATTCCCATAGGTGCTATGAATATCAGTAAACCCACAAGACACTCTATCATTGTGAGTTGTCAGTCAGGTTTGGCAGACCTAATGGCTAAGGACAGACATTACACATAAACTGGTTTAAGTGATCAGAAACTGGTTTAAACCTGTAACAGAACAGGTATTTGGTGCACGTAAACCGGTTTAAAAACCTGTAACAAAATGTAAGTTCAGTGTACATAAACCAGTTTCAAAATGGCTGAAACTGCTTTAAGATAAACCTGGTTGAATGTAGTATCAGACATAACTGATTTGGTTCAAACCAGTTTATGCAATGTCTGTCCCAGACCCCGTGCTGGTTTAAGTTAAATCAGACTCCCACAGCATCCAATCATGCTCTTTGGGCTGAGCAGGGCTCTCTGCTCCGCAGCAGGGCTGGCCCCTCCCCTCTTCTCTCTGGCTGGAGCTTGGGAAAGACTGCAGGCATCTTCCTGGCTTCTGCTTCCCCTCTCACTCTGCCCCTCCAAGAAGGGATTCCACCATCCCCTCTGCCTTACACAGACACACAGCAGTAGCTAGCAGGCCACATACTGGCTATGGTCTGTGCTGTGGCAGACCGGACACACGCAAAATCAACAGGTAGCTGGTAATGATCCTCAGTTGTTTTATTAATGAGGTGATAAACACTGTATTATCAATTACCTGCTGGGCTGGTCACTGGGTGGGTGGGGTGGTGGGGTGGAACCCCTCCCTAATCAGAGCATCCTGCCAGGGCCTGGCCACACCCTCTGCAGCTCAGCACTGTGGAAGGGTAGGGAAAGGAAGGGGAAGGAGGGTTGCTGTAGTGCCCCCCAGCTTCTAGCCTGAGCCACTGCAGGCATGTACCTGCATTTTTCAGTCCAGAGGGAATGTCTGTTTGGTTACAAACTGGTTTAGCCTAGCCAGGTTAGACTAATCTGCAAAGATTGAATCAATTCAGGCTCAGGCTTTTGAATGTCTGTCCCTAGCCAACAAGTTTGGAAAATGCCAATAAGCATTCAAACAAAATTCATCCTTTTGCTTATCATAGTATTGGTGAGTAAAGGCTGTTTATCTTGGAACCAATTGATTGTGAAGATTTAAAATCAGCATATTGAAACCTGTTAACTGAAAAAGACCCATGAGTCATGCCTGAAGAAAGCATGACAGCCTAGATTGCCTATTTGGGTGTTAGGATTAGGCAGTTATTATGCCTCTCTTATAATTAAAATAGCTCATGATAGGAAAGATCAAGAGTTTTCTAGCCCATAGGAGTTAGAAAAGTGGCCTTCCCACTCAGCAAGTCATTTTCCAACAATACTTAGGTTTAAATTTTGTTGCCTTTTCTTGGAGGGGTGTGAAGGAGAGGATTTTTTTTCTGTTGCTGTCTTCCTAAATTAGCCAGGTAAGCAGGTAATTAGGCATAACTCTCCAAAGAGCACACGATAACTCAACTCTTATCATTACGGTCAGTCACTGAAAGTCTAATCCTTCTTTTTCTCCCAAGGCTTTCCTGTGACACACAGTCATATGTTTATGCTCAGAAAACCCAGCTCAGAAGAATGTCCTACTACCATGTTAGTTTGCTTCTCAGTAGTTGTGTCTACATGAGACACTACTGTGCAGTGGTTACTGCACATTTTTTTAGTACTTGTATAATCAAGTACTAAATAAATGCACAGTAACTGGAACTACTGCACAGTTGTGCTGGCAAACACCTTTTAAGTGATGCTACTGCACAGTAGCTTAATAATACTGCACAGTAGCATATTAGCACTGTTAGTGCTGTACCATGCGGTATTATTCAGCTACTGCACAGTCAGCATCTCATGTAAACATGTCCACTAAATAGAAATGACCATTTTACTAATGAAGCATTTATGTACCAACATTCTATCTTGTTCTATAGCTTCTTACTTCAGCAGACGCTCTTTTCAAGATTACTTTCACTGTTAAGTAAGCAACTAAAGCATGGTGTGAAGCTCAGGAAGTCTTTGCAATGCCCAAGGGAGACTATTT
This sequence comes from Crocodylus porosus, assembly GCF_001723895.1. NCBI lineage: Eukaryota > Metazoa > Chordata > Crocodylia > Crocodylidae > Crocodylus > Crocodylus porosus. Next base: position 44,608,709 of record NW_017728951.1, on the reverse strand, counting down.
TGTTATTGAAAAAAATATGCTAATTAAGATGAAAAAGGAGCCAACAGTTCACCCCATTGTAATTATGTACCAGTTCACTATTCCATATCTATGCTGTCTCCTTCTCCCAGCACTTTGTTTATGAGAGGCAGGTTTGCCACCTTTTCTGTTCCTAGGAGGTTCTTCTGCTTCCTAGTTGGTGTAAAATGTTCAGCATCTTCCATTCCTTTTCTCCTGTATGCCTCTTGAGATGGTATAAGGGAAAAGGCATTTTTCCTGCAATCTTTTCAAAGAGGGGATTATTTCCCAGAATACCTACTCCATAGACCCTGCAATACCTAGCCTTCCTGACAGAAGGCACCTGTTGTGAGTTCTGCTTCTGCCTTCTCTCCAACTGATCCTGGAGCATTAATCACAACAGATCCAACAGTGTTGCAGAACTGATGTAAGTCATGCTTTCATGCTTCTTGTTCCCTAGGAATTCTGCAAGAGAGAAATCCATTGTGTTACACTGGTACATACCAACTCACTTTGAGATGAGTAAGGATTTCATGATTAGGTCCACTGTACCTGACTCAGTACGTTGCTTTTAGAATTAAATTCCACCCTCCGTTGTCAACTGAGTATAATGAAACTCCCAGGATTACAAACCCTGGGTACAATTAAATGATAAATTAATATAAGTTACTACTATATAAATGTGTTTAATGGTAGCACCCCTGAATGAGCAAGCAGGCTTAATTCTCTTTAGTATAGCTGGGTAGCAGTGCTCCCTACCTACAGTGTATTATTAATATGCTATGTAAAACCAAACTGCTGTGTGCACTTCACCTGGTTTAGATTGTCATCTAGGACATGTCTATTCTTTACTGTGCCTCTGGAATATACTTTGGCATTTGATTTTCTTCAACATCTACAAATTGATCTGTGTGTGTGTCTGTGTGTGTGTGACAAAGAGTATATAGATTCGCTCTTTGTCACAAAGGTGTTGATGAAAGCTAAGCCTCTTCTCACCCTAAGCTTAATCACCCTACAATTATAAATATAATAAAGCTTAAGATACTGGAGAGGGACCTGACTTTAGAAAGTGCTCCCTTCTAAAACTCATGGTCCTTCTGCAGTGGCCTATCCAGCTGAAAACCAGGGAATTTTAATTGTCTTTGAAAAAGTTGACTTTCTTCTATACCTCTTGGCCAAAACATTTTCCAGATGATGAACTGCCACTTACTCCAGCAAGCCTCATCTCTATGACCTTTACGGCTGTGCAGTGAGTTTCAGGGATTCTTTTTTAACATGACTCTTCAAGAGCTGCCATAAAGAATTTCCAGCGCTTTTGTCACAGTCTGAGGTTCTTTCAATATGATGCTTCTATTCCTGTGTGGCTGTGTCTACACGAGAAGCGTTACTGCACATTAAACTAATCTAATGTGCAGTAAAGTGACAGCCTCTACAAAAGCACAGGACTTACTGCGTAGTAAATTTGGCTAATGTATCCTTTGCAACAAATACAGGTAATAGATTGATGGTGCATTAGGTACTGCGCAATAGCGCATGTGTAAATGCTGACTAGGTGCAATTTGGTTCTGGTCAGCCTAGACAGCAGAGGGCCACAGGAGGAGGGAGGGGCTTGGGTTGGGGTGGGGGAAAGCTGCCCACAGTTCTGGGACTGCTCAGCTTTTGGCCCCAGGCATGGGCAGGAAGTGGGAGCTGACTGGGAGTGTACTGCACAGTAGGGCTGTGCAAACCTTCAGTCACTGATTTGATTCGGCAGAGATTTGGCCCAATTCGGCAGTCAAATCTCCAAATTCAAATTGAATCAGGAGACCCTTTAATCTCTCCAAATTGAATTGGAACCGTCCAAATTGATTTGGAGAGATTCCAAAAGATTTGATAATATGGATCTAGACACAGCTTTAAATGTTTCTTCTACATACCTTGAGGTACCAGGTGGCTTGTGAATGCTGAGATGATGGGGCAGATGGAGCATCCCGTGGGAGCATGCTTGGCAGTGGACCCAGAATTGGACAAGAAGCACTTCTGGTTCACTTCTGGGTCTGCCGAGGTGCGCACAGGGGATCCCCACTCCTGCTCCCCGGCTTAGTGACTGGTGCATCCTGGGTCTGGGGGGGCATCCGGGGTCCCCCTACAATCCCTCTGTGCTTGTGTGGGATACTCCATCTGCCCCATCCCACCATTGCAGTGTTCACAAGCCGCACCTGATACATCAAAGTATGTAGAAGAAACATTTAAAACTGTCTGTGGCCGAATCACTGATTCTCCAAACCAACATGGAATCTTCAGATTCAGATTTGGCTGAATCGAATCAGGACAGTGATCTGAATCAACGAATTGAATCACTGTACCGGATTCAAGTCGAATCCAAATTCAAATTGAATACAGCATGTTTTGCACACCCCTACTGCACAGGAAGCAGCAGGGCTGAGGGGACTAAGACTTCCTCTGTCAGTGCATGCCCCAGTCAGCTCCCACTTCTGCTCCCCACCCATCGAGGAGCTGAGCAGTGCCAGGACTTGGGGAAGATGTGGCAGGGGAGGCAGCATTGGTACGGATGGGGAGACGCAGGTGGGAAGCAGGGGGAGTGAGGGGGAGATGTGAAGAGAAAGCAAAGCTGGGGACTGGTGCTGCTTCTTCCTTGCATTCCTTGTCCCATCCTCCCTGGTCTCAGTGCTGCTTACCTCCATGCTCGGACATAGGGCATCAACCCAAGCTAGCGCCACTAAGCTTGGCTGCAGTCCTGAGCTCTGTGGGGCTAGGAGCTGTCCACTGCTCCCAGGCAGCTCCCCACTGTTCCCTGAAGCGCAGGCCTGGCCCTGGTGCCCCAGTCAGCCTGAGACTGGCGCCAGGGAATTCTGGAGCTCCCCCTGCTGCAGGGGAGTAGAGCAGGGTAGGGGGGCAAAAGCTGCCCTGGACTGAACTGATACCACTGGGTGCATCCAGATGTGTGGCTGTGTGGTATGTGGTACCACAAACATGCCTGCAGCACCATATACTGTAGAGTCAGACATTCTCCATACTGCAAGGGTGTGCTGCCCAAGCATGCGCTGGTCCGGGTTTTTTTTCCATGGGTTTTATTGAGCCTTGGATATCCAGGGGTCAAAAAAACCCATAGAAAAAAAACCCCGGAACAGTGCATGCTGCTGAAAAGTGGAGCTGGGCCACCTAGAGCCATGCTGTGGCTGCCACCCAGGCTTCATCTGACAGGATTGCCATGGCTGCAGCCCCAGGAGGCTCTCAGGACCCCAGATAAGGCTGCTGGGGCCAACATTGTGCTGTCCACAGGCTCACCTACTATCTTCAGGGTAACTTGCCATGCGCCAAAGCTCATGTGGCACAGACATTCCCAAGGAACAAGTAGCTACAGTGCACAACGCACACTGCTCCTTGTCTCTGAGGAACCAAACATCCATGCTTATCTGGAGGCACCCACTGGAAGCAAATTTGCTCCTGACAGGGGAGTACGTGTAGTCTACACTTGCGCTTTAATGAAAAAATCTTTTCACAGAAAATTCAGGCACATTAATTGTACGTGTGGACATGCCCTGTGTCCCAGTGATTTGGGGGATCTACAGGGAATTGTACAGGGTTTTTTTCAGAATCAGATAATGAGATTTAACTTTAAATATTCTGGTATCTCTTGACCTGTGTTTAAATATCCTTCCTTCCTTCCTACTGGTTACCTACCTACCTACCTACTTACTTTATTTTATTTGTAATTCTGTCTACATCATTCATTTCTCCATTCTGTAAACAGAAACATTGAACAGGTGGAAGCAATAGAAGGCAATTTATCAGTAGAACCCTGTAGTCCTCTACAGCCTCATTTCTGCAGAACAGGAAATGTTTCCATTTAGCAGATGGACATTGTGAAACACAAGAGCTTTTTTTAATTGTGATTTAATGTTTTAAAGGATAGCAAGCAGTAAAAACATCCCCTTTCCCAGAGGATTCACACTAACACTCAAAGAGTTGGGAGGTACTTTAAAAATGTAGTGCAATATAAAACATTGTTTTGTTTCTCCTTTGCACCCTATCCTAAGGGTCTCCTCTGGGTTAGCAATATTAGCTTGATCATGCTCCATCTTTGGATATGCATTCACCTGAAACAGGCGATTCCATTAATGGACTACATCATGTAAGGAAAAAGCAGAAATCATGCTGAAAAGGATATTATGTAACTATTGTAGCATTTGGATTTTTTTCTTTCACAGAAAAAATCAAGAAAACTTGCAAATGTAAAAAATGGCAGATATGACATGGAAAATGACAATTTTAGTGTAATTATAAATGAAAGACAGAGTGCCATTAAAGTTAAAGTGATGTTATTAAGAGATGTGTTAATTTTCAGTTAAATTTTCTGTTAAAGACCAATTAGTTTAAAAGACTTGACAGCACTAACGGCGAAACATAAGCGCTCTGGTAATTATACTTTAAAAAATGGTTGAACAAACTGAAAAGCAGCCCCAAAACATACACTCTTAAAGAGCTGGCATGGAATTCAACTCTTTGAGCTAGGTGGCACTGCTAGATCAGATATCTAGGATAGATTTTGTCACGGATCCATGTTTTGGCTGGTTATGATGCATTTCCGTTTATCTGATGTAGCATTGTAACCAGTAAATGTTCTCATACTGGTCATAATTTTTAATGGTTCTGTACTAACATCTCAGTGCGTGTGCAGTTTGTGGAAGCAACAAGAAGGGATTTTGCAATAAACAAAAGGTCTTTGCTGTTGTTACTGAAAAGTAGCATGTTACATTAAGTGCTAGAGCACCTTTCTAAAAACATTCAGCAGAATGTTTTTTGACAAGTACTGGCATATCCAGGACATGTACCCTCCCACAGAGCCACTAAAAGAGCACTTACATTAATTTTAGAGCATTGCTCTTCTAAAGGAAATGTATGGTTTAATTTGGCCATTTTTACCTTAATTTCAAACCTGATCCACTGAAGTGCTGAGCACCCTCCCACTGTTATGTGAGGCAAAATTTAATGGAGGAGGAACTAATTTTCATGGAACTAGAGAACATGGAGGATCAGTCTTTTCCTGCGGAGTATTGAATACCTTTAACCCATCCAAAATTTCCCTCTTGAGGAAAATTTATCATTCTGCCTCATATTTAGGATAAGGCATTTTCCCATTGGTGGCAGTACAAGAACAGTCCATTTGCAAAATCAGATTGTTTGCATTCAGTGATGGCAGCATGAACAGAAACTGTCACTCAGTTCCACTCATGCATCTGATGGAATGATGACATCCACATCAGTCTCTTGGTGTGAAACCCAAATAGAGCCATTGTTCCAAGATAAATGTGTCCTGCTTTGCAAATAAATGTCTTAATTTTGCCTTGACATTTGTCTATCAGTGGGAGACCATTCTCTTGCAACAGCATTTTTTTCCATTGACAGCAGGCCTGGTTCCCCTCTTGTTTATGTAAGTGTAAGGCTGCCACACCTCCTGGTTTGCACCTCTGTGGCTGAGGTCAGATGAGGGCCTCTTGGCTGTGTCCAGATGAGCGCAGCCAAGCAGTATGTTTGCAGCACTACATACTGCACCTTCAGTTGTTTTTCATGCTGCAAGGTAGCATCATGGAGCAGGGAGGTGGGGGTGCATCAGATCGGTTTATATTGTACTAATGATGTAGTCAAGAAAACCTGTGCAAAACATAACCAGAGTCGTGCATGTGGTGGCAGCTCCAAAACCGGAGCCTGGCTGACCAGGCTCCAACTGGCAGGATTGCTGCTGCTACAGCCTTAGGAGGCCCCAGGGCCCCCGGTAAGGCTACTGGGCCCAGACCCTCTCCTACCCCACCCAGGGTAACATACTATGTGCCAGAGTGTACATGGCATGGGTGTCCCCCCAGGGACAAGTAGCAGCAGCACAAGGTGTGCCACTGCTTCTTGTCCCTGGGAAACAAACATCCAAGCGCGTATGGATGCTGCTTTCCTGTCTTAATTTGATACATTTTTGTGTTAATGATTTTGTGACAGGTGCCTCTCTCTTTCTCTGTTTTTACCTTCACTTCCACCTCACAGTTTTCATATGAATTCTTGAGTGAAATGAATGTTGAAGTCTCAGCTAAGGTTCCCAGTGGTTAATTCTGTGGTTATGCACAAGTAAATTTACAATAGGAAATAATTGTGCATTGGCAAAATGATAGTAATGTATGTCCTAGGCCTTGGATTCCATGTATCACAGCTATACTGCTACATTATAGGAAGTATAGAGTTGAGAGGTGACTACCTAATAATTTCCACTAAAGAGCTGACCTGAAAAAAGACCCAGCTTTTCTCTTTTTGCCATAACTCCCTGGCTAAAAGGCCTATGAAACAAGTCATTTTGCCAAGCTTAAGGCATCTTGTGGTCTTACTTAGAGTAACAGAATATTTCTCATGCCTGCTTTAATAAGATTATAAACAAGCTTGGGAGCATGTACTAGTAAAACTGTCCATGGCCTTTGTGTAATGCTCCAATATGTTATTGATTGGAAATAAGAGAAATATAGAATATAAAAGAGAGACTAGTACCAATCAATACTAGTAAATATTACCAGATGGGGGAAAAAGAGAACAATGAACTGTAAATAAAAGGCTAGCCAACGGATACGTATGTATACATATTGTAAGAAAAAATATTCAAAATATAACAATACACAGTTATCTAGATTGTGTGTACCTAGATTGCTCTACAGAATGTACTGACCTGCATTCTTACAGACTCACTGACAGGATGGTGCTTCTGCAACTGCATTCACTTCTACGTCAGAGTAAACCTTGGCTTAGTATCTCTGGAATTTGTGTCTGAGAGAGATCATTTGCTTTATGTATGAGAGCCAATTGGGTTGATTGTGGTCCTTAAACTTGCATATAAGTGACACAGGCCTAGAAAGAAATTTAAACTCTAAAAGGATGCTTCTAAAGAATTCCCACACTGGAAAAAGTGGTGTATTGGCAGGGGTTGAACATGATTCCCTAGCTCACTGATATCAGTGTGGGTAAGTAACTGAAAGAGGGAAGGTCAGTGGGAAATCTTGGCAAAGGCCAGGCTGTCTTTTTTCTCATACTGGTTTGGTACTGGTGATATTACTCAACTGAATCATAACAGATCCACTTCTCATTTACATTTATTCTAACTGGTATTACTCTAACCTTTCTGTGCCCTATGAAAAAACCACAGTGATACACAAAGCAAAGGCAGAACAAAGAAGTGTCAGCTGATAAATCCCTATTGGTGTAAGTCACCTAGTTCATTTTCTACCCCAGACAAGGAGGAGCTGTTTCGTACTCTAGATAGTCTGTTGCTTTATCCAGTCTAGCTTTAAATGTCTAAAACAATGGTTCTCAGACACAGTGGTGCAGCACCCTGGGTTGCCACAGGCTACCCTGCAACGTTATAACTACTAGTTGTGTAAACATGATTTGCAAGATAAACCAGATATTTCAAACAAGTGGTATAAGCATTCTGACCTGTTGTGGTCTTTAGTTCTTAACAACAGAATTGCATTTTTACTTATAGTCACAATTTTGGGGCGAAAACTAAGAACCGGCATTTTTAGAAATGGTGCTTTGAGTCTAGTGAGGGATACAGACTAAGAACCACTAAACTAAAATAATGGGGCTTCAACCATTTTCCTTATAATACTTATACCAGTAGCTTGATTTCTCCCCTGGGTTAAGCATCACCCAGTAACGTGGATACTTTGTCATCTTTTGCTTCTGATCACTCATAATTGTACTCCCTTGAAAAAGACCATAAACCAATTCCCTCCCCTTCCTTGTCATGGCTGCCCTTTGAATGCTTTGTTATATACTTGCTCCCATAACATTACTGACATTATTAAATGCCCTGGATCTTGGGGCAGTTCTGATCCACTGGGTACACAAGTACGTGTAGTTGAAAACTTCAAAAAGCAAATTTTGAGCATGCTGAAACTGCAGTGGAAATATTTGTGTATGTAATGATCAAAACAGCAATTCTGTGGTGAATCTGCTTCCTTCCACTAGATAGATAAATTCTGTCACTAGATTGATTGTATTTATTTAGATTTTTTTTTTCTAATTTAGAAAGATGTAAAACAGTAGACCTTGAAGTCATGGAAGCAAAACTTATAATAATAAAAACATTCACAGTTAATTAAAAGCTTTTCCCCCTTTCTGCATGATTGCCATAACAAATGAACAATGAAACTAAAATGACATTCAACAAGAGAAGTCAAGGTAATGAGAAGGAACCAGCCTTGCTTTCTGATGTTGGGCAAGTTGCTTTATTCCCATGCCTCAGTTCCCCCTGGGTCAAATGCACCTATTGCCAGCAAGTTCTCTCAGGGGCATGGAACATTCTGGCTTGTAACAGTTGTTTGAGAGTGCACTGTTAATGCAGATATAATTTTGGTATGGCCTAGTTAACTCCAGTGGTTGAAGCCAAGGGTCAAAAAGGAAGGAAAGCAAGCTTTTGCTCTCCGGTCTTGTATAGAATTTTAGTCTGTCTCACAACATGGTTTGCACAGCTTCAGAAAAAAAAATTAATAGGGTTGGCAGTCATAATATCTGCTCTTTTGGTGGTCTCTACTTTTGTGCATTTTGTGAAATGGTCCGTATTGCGGGATATGCATCATTGTCTATTGCAGTTATTTAATCAGATGTCTTTGAACTAGAGCAGTCTACTTCTTTTCAATGAACTTGAGAGTTATACGTCTGGCATCGAATTAATATTTTAAAAGCCCATTGTTTGCCTGACAGACCAGTGACGCTTTGGAGGCTGGCAAAATGTCAGCGTGGAGTAAATCTTCTCTAATAAACCACATTAACCCTATACCCTAGAGTTTTTTAAAAGGACCACCAGGATCCCAGACTCATCATACATTTATCTGGAATGAACTCAAAATGTTTAATTGATACGTGCTTATGTCTGCATGCTGTCAAGTCTCGTAATAAGATGTTTAGTGCAACGCATTGGTTAGACTGCTAGAGTCCAGCCATGGTAATAAGCAATGACATTTGTGGCACAAAGGAATCTCCCAGACGAATCAGTGACAAGCCTAAAAAGGCAATCTAGCTTGCGCAAGCCTGACATGTGGTCTTCATGTTACAATGACGCATCTCCAGCCTGTACTTAGTAGACATGAAGGTGATGAGAGGGAAAGCGGTCAGTGCATTGCCCCTAATGCCAATTATAGGAAACATAAATCATTCAAATTTTTGTTCTTTAATAAACATCAGACTGAATTGGTGTTCAAAAGGCAGGCTGTAGTGTTGAGGCCTAATGGGATAGTAGAAAAGAGAGTAATTGGAGGCGGCTGTCTTTTCACTTTCTATAGAAAAGTATGTGAAGAGACAGCCAAGAACTTTAAACAGCAGAAACCCAGAAAAGTTGTAATTTGGATGTCTTTCGTTGTGACTGTAATGGTGTTTGCCTAAAGAGCTTTATTTTATCTCCACAGACATACTTCAATGACAATATCCTCACGCTGATACGGACACTGGTAACAGGAGGAGCCACACCAGAGCTGGAAGCTCTGATCGCTGAGGAGAACGCACTGAGAGGAGGGTACAGCACACCTCAGACGCTTGCAAACAGGGACAGGTGTCGAGTTGCACAGCTGGCTTTGTACGATGGGCCCTTTGCAGACCTAGGGGTAAGACTACAAAGTAAAAGTGAAGTTGAGGCTTTGCTTTAATCATTTACAGCATAAAGACTGTACTCACCCCATTCTATAATCACTTTGTCTCCTGTGAGAGGATTTTTTTAAATGTTTGCCTGTAAGGATAGCATTTCCTTCTTGTAACTTTCCCTTCAAAGACCTGAAGCCCACTGAACATTTTTAACAAGTCTGACAATACTTTGCCATTTCTGGTATCAAAACTGTCCTTCTCCAGTGAAGAAGCTCTATCAGGACCCACAGGCCTACACTCTCCAGGTGCTGCTGGAAGTAAAAAAGGAAAGTGCCTCTAAGGTGAAGTTTCTGGGTCTCCCCACTCTGTCTGCTAAATTTTCCAGAACTATGCCACAGTGGGGCTGACTAAGTTAAAAAGTGCATCCAAAGGGATGGGTGAGCTGATATAAGTATGAGAAGAATTTGCCCCATATCTTCATTTTCAAGGTGCCTTGAACCTGAATCTTGGTTGACATTTGGTAGGTTTATTTGCCACAAGGGAAAACAATTACTCTAATTTTCCAATTACCTTTTTTTTGTTAACTGTATGTGCTCCTGGACTTATGGCTTTTGTCATAAGCCTGGTAATGTAGCAAGAAAGGAGAAAGTGCTTTGTTTCCAGACTTACCACAATCTACATGTGCTAAATGTCACATGAGAACCCCCTTTCCTGATATTTTCAGTCCCCTACCAAGAATGATAGACATGCAAACTTGCTAATTTTGGATCTAATGGATGGAGAAATTTCTCTGAATCCAGCCTTGTTTTCCTTCAAAACATTGTCTATCTGCACATCTTCACTTTGCAAAGTGCATGTGCCATCAGTGCTTGAGCTCAGAGATTTCAGATTGCCAACTGGGTATGGCACACCCAGAGTCCAACTTTCATTGTACTCTGCACCAATTACGTAAAAGGTATTACATGCTCCCATTCATTAGTTTGCCTAATCACCTTGGCTCAAAATGAATCACTGTCTTGTCATCTTGTTTTGCATGTGGCTTGCAGATCCTTTTTAATTTTTCTTTTGAAGAATTTCCATTATGGTTTTTTTCTTGCTTTTTTTTTCTCTCTCTGGCTTGATTAATAAACAGTGTACTCTTTATGATCTTGTCATCTCTCTGACTTTATTGGGGATTCGTTTTCCACTTATTATGTAATCCCTTTCCAACCTCTCTCCCCTCCTTTTCTTTGGGCAAAGGAGAAGATAGGACTTGTGCATTGTCCCTTATTTTTGAGTTCTCTCAGCAAACCACCATCATGGCTTCATCCAGCTCTCAAGTTACATCCATCCTAAGACAGTGTCCTGCTTATGTCCTGCTTGCATGAGCAACACCTTTACTCTTTGGGAGAGTCCCATATTCTTGAAAAGTGCTACACATGCAGGTTTTTTATCTCCCAGGATAGGGAAGAGTGGGAAAGCAGGTCTTGACCTTCTACCTCATCAGCACTGGAGAAACTGTAATGAATCACACGTGAAACTGGATCCAAAGGCAGTCCTCAATGCAGGGCTGGACAAGGACTTGGATCAGAAAGACTTCATTTCTTCTGATCCAAGATTTCCAGATCCCACACAGATCCTGTTAAAGATCACTGAAATTCTGGCACTATGGGCACTTAGACAGTACTGCGATGCATGCTAATTAGAACATGTTGGAGCAGATTCGATTATCTAGTCTGCTGGAGTGTTCTCATCAGAACGCTCTAGAGTGCTGCAGTGTCTCATGTATTCAGCATCCCACATTTCAAAAGGACAGTGGGCCCCTACCACCATTTTGAAATGTGGGGCATTGAATACACAAGGTGCTGCAAGCATTTTAATTAAAGCAGCTCTGCTTAATTAGGTCAGCCCCCAACACACTGGAGTATATGTATAGGTGCCCTATCGTTCGAGTCCTATCCTTTGGGCTCTATTGAGTCCTAGGCATTCCTCAGTGTCATCTCCTTTGGCAAAGAACATCTCTGCAGTCTTGATGCTGACTTCCAGTTGAACTTTTAAAACCCTCATTCAGGCTTGTTCCAGGTGGAGGGAACCAAGAACTTAGATGATGATCCTGATTAATCCCTGATTCTAGTGTCCTCACAGTTGCCTCTTTCTTTCTTAGACTGAGCAAACTTTCTGGAACTAGCTTCTGCTCCTTGCCATACATCATACACTGGCACTGGCAACACAACTGCTCTACTGTCACTTCCAGTTACCTTATAGAGGGTAGACTGCAAGACTCTTCCTCCCTGTGTCATGAAGAAGCATGATTCAGCCTGAGTTCTCTTACAGAAGAGACCTGGGGCTCAAACCAGCCCTTCCAGGCCTCATCATTCCTTCCTCAGTAACCTCAGGATTATTTTTTGGCCATTCCAATAGGGGCATTCAAGCCTCAGGGCTCTCAGTCCTTACAGTTCTGAGGAAAGATCATCTTGCCTCTACCACACAGATTCACCTGATTCCATCTGTCTATGCTTAATCCACCAAATCAGAGAGACTCTGGATTAAGGTTTCAGATGGGGCGAGCTTCTGGGGATCACTTCCTTTTTCTCCTCCCTCTATCCATCTAACTTGCTTTGGACTATTGTACAGGAAGAATGAGATAATGTTAGGGAGTGTAGTAATAGAAATTCAATAAAATATAACAGTACAAGGTGTAAAGTCATGTATTTGGGGACTCGAGAATAATTTCAATAAGACAGAGGCTCTTGGGATGGAGGAAGAGAGAGACCAGTTATATCACTCACTGTTAGAGTGACCATGAACATTGCAAAACCTGCATGTGTAGCACTTCCCATGTGTAGCACACCATGGTGCATCTGTGGGAGAAAAAAGAACAAATTAATTGTCTGGCATATGGGGTGGGGCTTTTAAGGAGAGTAAAGGAAGTACTACTCTTACTATGCAAGACTTTAATAAGACCCCAGTTCTGGTTACCTGTGTTTCCAAATGATTTATGTGAACTAGAACAGATTCAGAAAAGGGCAGTAGGATGACACTGTAGCATTGGTCACTATCCACTTTTTTGGATCCTCAGAGCATATTTGAATTACCAAATTCAGAACTGGTGACACTCAGCTCTCCAAGTGTCTTCTTGGGGGATATTCTAGGTTAGGCTTGTCCAACATGCAGCCCGCCAAGGCATTTTCTGTGGCCCATGGTGCTGCGACACTGTTTACTTTTGTTCCCACCCCTTGTCCCTCCCCCAGCCCCTCAGCAGCTTCCTAATGGCTGCTGAAGGGCTGGGGAAGGGACAAAGTTCCCACACGCACCACATCAGCTTGACACTGCTGACATGATGTGTGTGGGAAGAGGAGTAGCCATGTGCCGCTCGGGACAGGATGAGCCCAGCCAGAGCAGCAGGGGCTCAGCTGCACTTTCCCCCTACCTGCGCTGGTCAGTCCCGAGCGGCACACGGCTCCACCGCCACTGCCTCTGCTGGCTGGTGCTGACCCGGGTGGGTCTGTCCCATCCGGAGCAGGACACAGCTGAAGCTGGATTCTCACAAGCTGCTGGGAATGGGAGGAGCCCGGCTGGATCGGCACCAGAAGTGGCAGCGGAGCCATGTGCTAGGGACTGACCAGCGCAGGCAGGGGGAAAATGCAGCTAAGCCCCTGCCACTCCAGAGAGACCAGGACCAGGACTGAGATCAGGATCACTATGTGGTGACACTGTGGGTCTGGGGCCCAGTGTAGAGCCTCAATCCACTTCCCATTGCTCCTGCCACATGCGCTGATGCAGCTGATGGAGACCAGCTGGAACTTGCGTGGGCAGGGCACATGGCTGGGTGGAAGGGATGGGGCTTCAAGTAGATGTGGAGCAGTGTCTGGGTGTGGGACAGGTGGGCGGGGTTGGGGCCAGGGCTGGACTGGGATTGGGATGGCCTGCCCTCTAATGGTAGCTCTGCCCCAGACCTTGGCCCCATGCTGTCATTGCCCTGTGATCCCAATCCCATGCCTGGCCCTGGCCCTGCTGACCCCTGGACTCTGCTGCTCACCTACATCCAATCTACCTGCCATATGCATGGGGCCTGGCTGGTCTCCATGGAGATCCTGCCCATCCTTTGCATCCAGCAGCCCTGGTGCTGTATTCAGGGTGGATGGGCCATGGTGCCCAGTCAGCGGGGTGGGTCTGGCAGCAGCGGTGACAGTGGCAGTGGCAGCCAAAAGGAGCCACTGCAGCTGGGGCTGCCAGAAAGCTCAGTCTGGATCCTGTGCTGCCCCAGCCTTGTGGTGGGACCAGCTGCACACACCACAGGCCAGGCTGCCCCTAGCATTTCAGAACCACTGAAGAGCAGACAAAATCCCTTCTCGGGCCAGATCTGGCCCATGGGACAAGACCTCTTGGAGCACTGCAGTTACTGGTAAATAATGTCTTTCTCTATGCTACTGAGCTAGTACCTCACCTGGAGAGTGTCAGTTAGTGGCAGTGGCTTAGACCTGCCCTTTTGCATTTAAGCACCAAGGGTTTATATCTAGCCTAATAGTAAATTGATAACTAATCTGAATCATTCTCAGGTTACTTATGAAAATACCAGCAATGTTTTCAACATGTTAACCACTGAGAAATATTAAGAGTTGGAAAATACATTCCTCACCCTCCATCATGGCTATCATCTACACCTTATGACTTTTGTAAGCTTCTTCCTGCACTGTCACCACTGTGATGGTTTGGGTCAAGGTGATGACTTAAAAAATGCAAGTACTTTCAGAATAGGACCCCTGGGGAAAAAGTAGGAATAAAAGGAGGAGAAGTAGAAAAGTCTTTTTTTTTTAATCAGCAGTTTGCAGAGATTGTATTTTTCTTAATTTGTATAGTACATAGTCTTTTTCAAGGTTTCCCATTTCAAATAAAAGGCATTTCGTGTTTCCCAGATTTATATCTTTCCATTTATTAAGTGACCAGATAAAGTTAGAGATAATGTCCTCAGCATATAAGCTTAATTTCCTCTTTTTTTGTCTCTCCTAGGATGGTGGTTGTTATGGAGACCTGTTTTGTAAAGCGTTGAAAACATACAATATGCTTTGCTTTGGAATTTACCGATTGCGGGATGCACATCTAAATACACCTAGCCAATGCACTAAACGGTAGGTCTACACTTCTACATTCTCCTTCTTTTCTCTCACTCTCTCCCGTGACTTCTCCCCCTTTGTCTTTCTCTTTGCAGTTCAGTGTTCCAGGCCTGTAAGATCCCTACAATTGTGATAGGGTATGAATAATAGAAATTAGCTAATGGTTTTTAACATTTTTAACCATTTTCAGTTGCCTATTTCAGCCTTTTGGCAAGTTAAATATAAGAAGCTAAGTGCACCAGGCAATATAGGCAGCATTGACCATATCACAGAATATAGATTTTGGGAGGGGGGGAGTGTTTTATTTTTCACTTTGTTTTTAGTGTATAAAAAGGCAAATGCTAATTTCAGTTCTCAGTATTCAACTTAGTCTCATTTGTCATTTGTTAGGTTCCAAGATATTCTGATTATACCCTTAAAGAAATCTCAATCTGTTCAAAACAATTTGCTATAAGGAAGAAGGGCTTCACAAAGCCTTAACTATGCTTTAAACTATAAACACTATTCTAACTGAGATCAGGAAAACAGACCGTACAATGACAGACTGAGAGCAATGGGACTCTTCAGCCTGGAAAAGCGCAGATCTCAGGGGCGATCTGATGGCCACCTATAAGTTTATCAGGGGTGTCCACCAGGATCTGGGGGAACGATTGTTCATCAGAGCACCCCAAGGAATGACAAGGTCGAACGGTTATAAGCTCCTGCAAGATCATTTCTGGCTAGACATAAGGAAGAATATCTTCACTGTACGAGCCCCGAAGGTCTGGAATAGCCTACCACCGGTGGTGGTTCAACCACCTACATTGAATGCCTTCAAGAGAAATTTGGATGCTTATCTTGCTAGTATCCTATGACCCCAGCTGATTTCCTACCCCTTGGTCAGGGGGCTAGACTTAATCTTCTGAGGTCCTTTCCAGCCCTAATGTCTATGAAATTTTAGTAACTGAGAGAAACCTGATTTTTTTAGGCTGATTTCTTCAGATACAGCCTTGGACACAGGGAGTGCAGCTCTGTAGTGAAACACTGCCTTTCCTTGTACTTGCTATGTCAATATTTTGCTGATTTGTGGAAGGCTTCTGCTTCCCAAATTGCCAACCGGGATCTCTTGCAAGTTCTAAACAAATATGGAGGAAAAAATCTATTAGTGGGGGCAAGTGATCATCAGTTTTGGTTTTGGTTTTTTTTCCCCTTATATAAAAAAAAAACCCTTGACATTTCTATAAACGTCCATTAGTGCTTAAAAGTAGTAGACTGATTTTCTGTGATGTAAGAATGTAAAGAAAGTCACTGTTAACTTGGAAACACAGCCCAGGGCCTCCTTGCAAAGTCTACAGGTGCTTCCTATCTACAGAATTTCACCAGCAGGTTTTGTAAATTAGCCTTACTGTGCCATGGGGCAGTGGGTTTTGTAGGACCCTTGAGATTAGCATAGGTTATGTTGGTGTCTTCAAAAACACAAGATAGTTTATGAATGTTTATGACTGAACCTAGGACAGATAGATAGATAGATTCAGAAATTATGGAAGGTGAAGTTGGGGAATGGATGATCTTTATAAAAATGTTTTGTGTGACTATCAGGGAAGAGAAGACCTAGCTATGGCAAAATATGTTATAGGTATGAGAGCCCAATGGTACCAACTGACCATGAATACATCTGCACTGTGAATTACACAAAGGTTTGTATCAGGAAAGTAAATTTTTGGAATGGTTTACCAAAGTAGTGGGGGGCAAGGAACCTGAATCAGTTAAAAATGGATTCAGTACAACATAGGATGACAAGGTGTTCTTGGAATGTGTTATAGGAGTTAAGCATTGGGTATCCACAGACAACTATTAAAAGGAAACTTTATGATTGTGCCAGGTACTCACATATGCAGAAGGTGCCTGGTGGCATGATGTTTCTTGGTTTCCCTGAACACAAGGACGACAGGTAGAGGCAAAGGCCAGAGAAATCAGTCGATTTTGAGGTCAGGCTGTCTTTTGAGGACTTGTGTTTAGATTACAAGGCAGGGGTGGGCAAAATGCAGGCTGTGGGCTGGATTCAGCTTGCCAGGCCTTTCTATCTGGCCTGTGGGGCCCCTAAGAATTAAAAAATATATATATACATTTATCTGCTCCTGGCTGCCTGTCAAAGATGACAGGAGCCTGGGGCAGTAAGACCCAGGGGGAGCTGGCAGAAGCCAGCAACAAGGCTGGCCCAGTCGTGCCCCCCCCCCAACCCCCCGTCCCACAGCAAGCCTCTGCCTGCCCTGGCTTTCACTGCTTCCCTGCATGCCTGCTTCAACACCACATGGCCCCGGGCTGCATCGCAGGACTGCACCAGTACCTTGGGCGCAGGAGTGTCTATGTCTCCATGTCAGCACACACATGCAGTAAGGGAGGAGAAGAGACAGAGAGACCAATGAGGCAGAGAAAGAGAAAGGGAGTGAGTGTGTGTTTGTGTGTCTGTGGTGAGGGAAGCACAGAGTGCATGTGTGTGCAATGAGGGAGGGAGGGCAAGATAGACAGAGAGTGTGTGGGTTCATAGGGCGAGTTCCACAAGCACACCCCACCATACATAAAGACCTGCTCACACATCCCAGTTACCTCCCCCCAACACAGTCCCCCACAAGCCCT
The DNA here is from genome assembly GCF_001723895.1 of Crocodylus porosus. NCBI lineage: Eukaryota > Metazoa > Chordata > Crocodylia > Crocodylidae > Crocodylus > Crocodylus porosus. Next base: position 44,591,391 of record NW_017728951.1, on the reverse strand, counting down.
ATGCCCATCCACACCCCACATATTCACACACACCCACATGCTCCCTCACCCCATCCCCACACCTAACCCCCCACAAACCCC